>NC_135811.1:102794514-103394514 GCF_964213995.1 Mustelus asterias
GGAGCACCCGGAAGAAATCCACGCAGACACAAGGAGAAGGTGCAAACTCCACACAGTCACCCGAGGCCAGAATTGAACCCCAGTCTCTGGTATTGTGAGGCAGCAGTGCACCAACTCTTACCCAGGCTTACCCTGTAACCCCACACATTTATCCCACTAATCCCCTAACCTACACATCTTTGGACACTGAGGGGTAATTTAGCATAGCCAATCACCCTAACCTGCAGATCTTTGGACTAAGGAAGGAAATTGGAAACCCACACAGACACGGGGAGAATGCACAAACTCTACGCAGACAGTCACCCAAGGCTGGGTTCGATTGTGAGGCAGCGGTGCTAACCACTGTGTCATCGTGCTGCCCTATATACATCTATAGTTCCTCTGCTAGAATTTTACAGCACAAAAAAGTCCTTTATCCATTGTGTCAGTGCGGCTATCAAGCATCGATCTATTCTAATAAATTTTCAAACACTTTGTCCGTAGTCTTGTGTGCTATGGGGTTCCAAGTGCTCATCTCAATGCTTCTTAACTGTTGTTAAGGATTCCCACCTCTGCTATCCATTCAGGCAGTTCTGCTAGTTAAGCAAACTATAAATGAAGAGAAGTTTTAAAAATATATCAAGAAATTTTTGATCATAAGGAAGAACTTTGATATCCCACAAATAGAAAATTAGCTTTTCAGAGCCGCAAATATTTTATAGCAGTAATCAGGAACTCAGTACGCCAATTAAATATCCAGATACACCTCATTCAACAGGTGACATTTTTCCAGGAACTTTGCAGTGTGACCAATGTGCAAAAGAGCAAGTTTTATCAGCTCATTAAATTTGACTTGATTGATATCAGGGGAGCAGATCAGCAGCCCATCCTATGGGGAAATAGAATCATGGAATCTCTCTAGTGCAGAAGAGGCCATTTGGCCCATTGAGTGTGCACCGACTCTCTGAAAGAGCATCTTACCTAGGTCCTCTCCCCCGCCCTAGCCCCGCACATTTGCCATGGCTAATCCATCTAACCTATACATCTTGGGACATTAAGGGTGGCACAGTGGTTAGCACTGTTGCCTCACAATACCAGAGACTGGGGTTCAATTCTGGCCTCGGGTGACTGTGTGGAGTTTGCACCTTCTCCTTGTGTCTGCGTGGATTTCTTCCGGGTGCTCCAGTTTCCTCCCACACTCCCAAGAAGTGCACGTTAGGTGAATTGGCCATGCTAAATTGCCCCTTAGTTCTGGGAGATTAGTGGGAAATACGTGGGGCTGTGAGGATAGAATCTAGGTGGGATTGTTGTCAGTTCTGGCTCGATGGGCTGAATGGCCTCCTTCTGCACTTTAGGGATTCTATGATTAAGGGGCAATTTAGCACGGCCAATCCACCTAACCTGCGCATTTTTGAACTGTGGGAGAAAACTGGAGCACCCGGAGGAAACCCACGCAGACACAGGGAGAACATGCAAACTCCACACAGACAGTGACCCAAGGCTGGAATCGAACCCGGGTCCCTGGCGTTGTGAGGCAGCAGTTCATTATTGGCTTTTGTTTTGCTGTGATTTCCCAGTTCTCTGCTTCCTGTTCATCTTGTATAGAGCTTCCTTTCAAAGGTTTTTCTTTTTGTTTTGCAAGCACAAAAAACCCATCTTACCCACGTAACTGTCTCAATGCTTTTTAAAAGACAAAATGGTACCCGCCTCTACTACTGCCTCTGGCAGCTCGTTCCAGATACTCACCATCCTCTGGGTGAAAAAACTGCCCCTCTGGGCCCTTTTGTGTCTCTTGGGTGACTGTCTGTGTGGAGTTTGCACATTCTCCCCGTGTCTGCGTGGGTTTCCTCCGGGTGCTCCAGTTTGCTCCTGCAGTTCAAAGATGTGCGGGTTAGGTGGATTGGCCGTGCTAAATTGCCCCTTAGTGTCCCACAATATAGAGGCTGATGGATTAGCCATGGTAAATGTCTGGTATTATGGGTAGAGGGCTGGATAAATTTTTTAATTTATTTTTATTAGTGTCATAAGTAGACTTACATTAACACTGCAATGAAGTTACTGTGAAAATCCCCTAGTCACCACACTCCGGTGCCTGTTGGGTACACTGAGGGAGAATTTAGCATGGGCAATGCACCTAACCAGCATGTCTTTCAGACTGTGGGAGGAAGCCAGAGCACCCGGAGGAAACCCACGCAGACATGGGGAGAATGTGCAGACTCCACACAGGCAGTGACGTCACTCTGTCGGAGAATCAGTACAGACTTGATGGGTCGAATTGCCTTCTTCTGCACTGTGAGGATTCAATGATTCTATGATTGGGAAAATTCTGCACTGCCTTACATTAGTGGGTTTCCAAACTCTCAGCTCCCACTGGATCCTCCATTCCTGCTCACCACCAAACCCACTGCAGGTGGGACGGGAGAATTCGCCCGCGATGTGAGTTTTACCATAACAAATGGCAACAGTTGCCGGTGCCTTTAAGTCTTGATTCAGTTGTCTTGATTGCAATGCCAACTAGTGCTGTTCAGATAAGTGCATTTGATATCCAAGTAACATGAGAGGATTATTTATAGAATAGGGTATCTGGCACAATAACACAAACAAGCTCAGTTGGGGTCATAAAGCATGACAGCAATGATTCAAGTCATTACAGCTTTTGAGTGAATTAATGAAATCCCCTTGGCATTGGATACAATGATACTCTGCTTTATGATATAGGGATTATTAGAACACTCGAGTATTGTTATAAATACAGGTGAACGCCATTACTTATGGAGCACTATTAATCTTTAATAAAAAACATTTTTAAAATTACCTTCCTTTCCTTATAATTGAGTTATTTATTAATTCCTCCTCTAAGTCTTTTGATGCTACTGCCTTTATCTTTTGTTGGTTGTTGGTTTTTAGAGGCAAATCTGAATTGCTTTATTTTTTTCCCTCATGGGATGTGGGCGTCGCTGGCTGGGCCAACATTTGTTGTCCATTCCTGAGGGCATTTAAGAGTCAACCACATTGCTGCGGCTCTGGAGTCACAGGTCGGCCAGACCAGGTAAAGATGACGGATTTCCTCTTCTGAAGGACAAGAGTGAACCAGATGGGTTCTTATGACAATCAGCAACGGTCATCTTTAGACTTTTGATTCCAGATTTTTATTCAGTGAATTCAAATTTCACCATCTGCCAAGGTGGGATTCGAACCATAAAGACATTATGAGCGTAAGAGCATTATGCTCATAAGAGCATTACCCTGGATCTCTAGATTACTCGTCGAGGGGCAATGTCACCCTGCCCTGCCACCCATCTGTCCGTTAGCAGAGGTGTTTCGATTTTTAAAAATAGGCTGTAGCATGTTTCCCCAAACCCTCGGTTTGAGGTCAATTTGATCTGGTCAGTCAGCCATGGCAGGAATCTTCCAGGAAAACAGCCTGTGAGGAGGCTTAGACTTGATATAGGTTGTAGGTCACACTTGCTGTGGAATTTGCAGGCTGGAGGTTAAACATTAGAAGGAGCTGCAAGTCTAGGAATGTAATATTAAAACTTTTCAAAGGCCAGAAGCTTAGGCCACGTGATGGTGCCCACTAATGTTGCAGGCTAACAAGCAGTTTCTGTGTCTCTGGCCAAAATCCATTGTTCACCTTCAGAGAAGGTGCAATTAGCGCCTCTGCAGGTATAATGAGCTTTAATAGCTTTTCCTTTGTTATAGGACAAGGTTGGAGAAACACCATCTGCCAGCCCTGAGTTTTATTGATTGTAATGTGTCCTCACAGTGAGAGGCGAGAGATTCCGTACAATCATATGAGCATATGAATGATCATATGAATATGATAGCCAAGTTCCGCACACATATGGACAGCCTCAACCAGGATCTTGGGTTCATGTCACACTATCTGTAACCCCCACGTCTTGCCTGGGCTTGCAAAATCTCACTAATTGTCCTGGCTGGAGACAATGCACACCTCTTTAACCTGTGCTTAAACCTCTCTCCACTCACATTGTCTGTACCTTTAAGACTTGATTACCTGTAAAGACTCGCATTCCAACCATTATTTTGTAAATTGAGTTTGTGTCTTTATATGCCCTGTTTGTGAACAGAACTCCCACTCACCTGATGAAGGGGCAGCGCTCCGAAAGCTAGTGGCTTTTGCTACCAAATAAACCTGTTGGACTTTAACCTGGTGTTGTGAGACTTCTTACTGTGTTTACCCCAGTCCATCGCCGGCATCTCCACATCATATGAATTAGGAGCAGGAATAGGCCACTCGGCTTTTCAAGCATACTCTGTCAATCAGTAAGATCATGGCTGATCTGATTGTATCTTCAACCCACATTCCTGCCTTTCCCCAATGACCTTTCACCCTCTTGTTACTCAAGAATCTATCTAGCTCTGCCTTAAACATATTCAACGATGCCACTTCTACTGCCATTGGAGGAAGAGTCCACAACCCTTTGAGAGAAACAAATTCTCCTCATTTTAAATGGGCAAACCCTTATTTTTGAACAGTGACCCCTAGTTCTAGATTCTCCAACAAGTGGAAACATCCTTTCCAGTACCCCTCAGGATTTTAAAGGTTTTGATCAAGTCGCCTCTTACTCTTCGAAACTCTGGTGGATAAAAACCTAGCTCCTTGAACTTTTCCCCATAAGACAACTTGTCCATTCCTAGTATTAGTCTATTAAACCTTCCCTGAACTGCTTCCAATGCATTTACATCTTTCTCTAAACAAGGAGACCAATCCTGCACACAATACTCCAGATGTGGTCTCACCAATGGTCTGTACAACAGAAACATAGGGCCCGATTTTACCGTTGTGTCGCGCCCATTTTCGGGATCATTCACTGGTGAGGGGGGGTGGGAGGAGGAGGAGGCGGGTTAGACGTAGCTCTGGTGGTGGGGGGGATGGGAGGCGGGCCCGATCATTTTCTGGTGTGGGGGGGGGGGGAGAGAGGAGGGAGGCCAGATCGTTCTCTGGTAGCGGGAGAGGGGGGAGAGGAAGGAAGCCCGATCATTCTCTGGTGGACGGGGGGAGACCAGATGAATCTTGGTGGGGTGGGGGGCAGGGGGGTCTGCTGTCACTCTGTGGGGGGGGGAAAGGGGGCAGAGGGTCGCAATCGGTCTGGGTAGCGGGGGGGTGGTTGGATAAGGGGGAAAGTTATGTTGTAGGGGTGGGGGTGATGTCTGTGGGGGCCATCGCTCCTGCTTTTCGCTCCCGGATGCTTTATCCATTTTTTGCAGCCCGGGAGCGATGTGACAGCGGCGCGATTTTCAAATGTTTTTCCTCACTGCGCATGCGCAGTTCAGAGCTCCGATCGTTTTGGACGCGCTAAGCCCCGCCCACAGCGCAATTCAGACCCGCAATTTTTTTTTTCAGGCTGAGTGCGTATGGGGGCGCCTGAGAACAGGTTTCCAAGTCGGGTCTGAATTGCGCCCAGATTCAGCACTTAGAATGAAAATGGTAAAATCGGGCCCATAAACTCCCTAACCTCCCTTGGGCAGCACAGTGGAACAGTGGTTCGTACTACTGCCTCACAGCACTAGGGACCCAGGTTTGATTCCCAGCTTGGGTCACTGTCTGTGTGGAGCTTATGCATTCTCCCCGTGTCTGCGTGGGTTTCCTCCGGGTGCTCCGGTTTCCTCCCACAGTCCAAAGATGTGCTGGTTAGGTGCATTGGCCGTGCTAAATTCTCCCTCAGTGTACCTGAACAGGTGCCAGAGTGTGGCGTGTAGGGGATTTTACAGTAACTTCATTACAGTGTGAATATAAGCCTACTTGCGACTCATAAATAAACTTTTTTTACTTTAAACTATTGTAATCAGTTCCCCTCACAATAAATGATCACATTCTATTAGCTTTCCTCGTTACTTGCTGAACCTGTACGCTAGCCTTTTGTGATACATGCACTAGGACACCCAGACTCCACAAGAATGAGAGTTAACCTTTTGTCTTATAAATGCTGTTGGAAATTTCCAGAAAGTGAAGCCAACTTGTGAATCATGTATCCAGTTGCAGCCATATTTTGGCTCAATGTGGTCCACTTGTTAAATAAACAAAAAGTAAGAGTTGATTTGAACAGTTTACAATCTGTCATGTCTTAGGGGAGTGACAGTTGGCTTTCCATTTTATCTCTCTCAGGATATTGTAAATGCTTTATTCTTGCTGTGATGTTTTTCTCACTTTCTTGCTGTGTATGTATCATTTACATCTTCCCTCTTATTTATCTCAATCTGTCCGTATACTTGTTTATCTAAGTTCTTGATTTTGATTTCTTTATCTAAAGTCCGGAATACAGGAAGAGGTGGTAGCCTAGTGGTATTATCACTGGACTATTCATCCAGAACTCACCTAATGCTCTGGGAACCCAGACTCGAATCCCGCCATGGCGGATATCTGGAAATAAGAATCTACTGATGACCATGAAACTGTTGTCGGCAAAACCCATCTGGTTCACTAATGCCCTTTAGGGAAGGAAATCTGCCGTCCTTACCTGGCCTGGCCGACATGTGATTACAGAACCACAGCAATGTGGTTGACTCTCAACTGTCTGTGGGCAACTAGGGATGGGTAATAAATGCTGGCCAGCCAGCAATGCCCATGACCCATGAATGAATAAAAGAAATACACAGCAATAAGCCATAGATAATCTAAGAGTGAATTAGAAATTCACTGCGTAAATTAGAAGCGGCAAGGTGGCACAGTGGTTGGCACTGCTGCCTCACAGTGCCAGGGACCCAGGTTCAATTCCTGGCTTGGGTCGCTGTCTGTGTGGAGTTTGCAGATTTTCCCTGTGTCTGCATGGGTTTCCTGCGGGTGCTCAGGTTTCCTCCCACGCTGGTTAGACGCGTTGGCCGCGCTAAATTCTCCCTCAGTGCACCCGAACAGGCACCGGAGTGTGGCGACTAGGGGATTTTCACAGTAACTTCATCAGAGTGTAAATGTAAGCTGACTGGTGACACTAATAAATAAACTTTAAAAACATTACAACTGGCTAGGCCGAGGTGTGAAAGCAAAACCGAGTGTTTTTAAGGGGATGAGTGAGAAATCTTGTGGGAAAAACCATTTTAAGCTGTTCCATTTATTGGGTGAAAAATTGAAAGTTCATCACGGAAGGAACCAGGGAAGTGGCATTGAAGGGGCACTGACTTTTTAAAAAAATTATTCATTCATGGGGCATGGACATCGGTGGCTGATCAGTATTTGTTGTCCATCCCTAGTGCCTGAGGGCAGCTGAGAGTCAACCACATTGCTGTGGGACTGGAGTCACATGTAGGCCAGACCAGGTAAGGACAGCAGATTTCCTTCCCTAAAGGACGTTAGTGAACCATTTTATTATGCTCTCATTTTGGCAGAAAAGAAGTCCACAATACGAGGGAATGTCCCACCCAAACCGTAGAATGTCATGGATACAGCAAAGTCTTTCAAAAACGTCAGGGGAAAAGGAGGCCATTTGGCCCATCGAGTCTGCACCAACAACAATCCCACCCAGGCCCTATCCCCATAACCCCACGTATTTACCCTGCTAATCCCCCTGACATTAAAGGGCAATTTAACATGGACAATCAACCTAACCCGCACATCTTTGGACGGTGGGAGGAAACTGGAGCACCCGGAGGAAACCCACGCAGACACGGGGAGAACGTGCAAACTCCACACAGACAGCCACCCAAGGCCGGGGAAAGATACAAAAGGGTTCAGAGGGGCGGTTTTTTCACTCAGAGGATGGTGAGTGTCTGGGATGAGCTGTCAGAGGCAGTAGTAGAGGCGGGTATGTTGGAGTAGAAGTGAGACGCTGCCAGAGAGAATCCTGAAATTAAAAGATGCAAGATGGTTACCTGGTATAAAATGGACTCTGTGGAAAGACATTGAGATGTGCTGACTTAGGCATAGACATTGCACAATGAACTAAATCCTGTTATTGTCTAATTACGACAGGAAATAAACCAGACCTTGAGGTCCAGATGATCACCTTAGCTTAAGATAAAGCAGAACCGAAACAATGAGTTTTGTTAACGAGATCAGTCATTGATAGGGGAGCATAATCGGCTAACGATGTGGTAACTGCTAATGTCTGTACTTGTCGATTCTTTGAAAAGTATCAAAGGAGCTCAGCTGCCATTTTAAAATTGAGAAGGTGACTGCGAGCACTGCAGAGAGCCCAGCGCTTCTCCCAAAGCTTTGTCCGATAAACTGCATGTTGAATCTTTAAATCTGACTCCGAGTGGTGATTTTCCCACAACAAATTGGCGTAGTCAGCAAGGATCTCACTGCTGGTGAGTTGATCGTTTGGCCTCGATCGGCGAACTGGAGTAGAGATTATTGAACTGTGGGAGTCAGATTGAGCCAACAATGCAGTAAAAAACGGGTGAAAATTAGGGGAATTTATGGGACTATCGGATAGAAACAGGAATTGATTGCTTGTGCTGATCGACTAAGGACAAGGATGTGCCTGTCTCAAATGCGCAGCCTTAGACCGGTTGTTAAGAGGGGAAATCCCCCATGTGAAGGTCAGTACTCTGAAGTGGGCATAGTGGCACCAAGGCACTTAGGATCGTGAAGCACAAGTGATAAAGGTCATTTTGCATCAAACTCTGTAGTGGCGAACAAACGCAGAGTTTGCCATCTGTTTGCATAAAAGTTTGTGTGTTTGTGTACTTATCTGTCGCCCTGACCTGGAACCGGACTCTGGTGGAGGAAACACGTTGCCGAGGAGGTAATCATGGCCGTGAGTATAAATAAAAACCCCAACAAGGGGGACTCCGGTGGAAAAAACACGTTGCTGAGGAGGTAATCGTGGCCGGGGCGTAGAAGTCTGCAAGATGGCAGGTAAGGAAACTAAGTGGGGACCTGCGGGTTCCCTTATTGATAAATATATGAAAGACAGACACTCGTTGATTAAGAAGATGCAAAGGGATGGCTGGGATGTTTCTCAGACCTTAGAACAACAGAGAAAGTGGGTAGATGGGGAAAAGAGAGACAAAACAAAAAAGGCAGAGGTATTATTAGTACATCAATTAGCTGGACTAATTGGACAAGTAGTCGCTTCCACTAAAAAGTGGAACAAAGATAAGGATAAAATTTAAAAATTAGAATCTAGAGTATGGGAATTGAAGAAAAGGAATCGAGTATTAGAGGAGAATCAATGGGGAGGGGAAACTGTTCCTCTGCCCCCTTATGAGTCCACACAACAGGGACCAACCGCCCCTCCAGAGGAAGGGGAAGCGCTAGAACACAACTTGGCGCCAGTAACCCGGGGACGGACGGCCGCGTAGCCAACAGCACATTACAAACCATTCACCCCGGGCGAAAGACAACAGATAATGGCCTCCCTGGGTAAACTACAACCTAGACGCGCAAGTATGAAATTTTGGGCAGAATTAGATACGGTTTGGGTAGGACACCAACTGCACTTAAGGGATATACACCAATTGGTTAGGGCCGCATGTCCAGCGGATAAATGGAGGCAGGTAGCCGGAGGGCCCGCCATTCCCCCGGCACAAGACTACAGTGGGGGGCGTTGGACACACGCGGTAGTCCTAACAGCAGAAATAGATGCCCAACAGGCACCTTTCGCCCTGTTTAAAACAGAAGTCCATCTTAAAAATGGGAGTGATCATGTCCCAGGATTATGATGAACTGGTGGAATGGGCTAGCGGTGTACAGGGAGGGGGGGAGGAGGAATCTCAGACGAAGATAAAACAGGAAAGAGTAGCCGCCTATGGTAGCGGGAGCGGAACTAAGCCCAAACTGACCTGTCACAATTGTGGCCGACAAGGGCACTTTGCAAAGGAGTGCTGGGTCCCAAGGAAAGGAAATAAATTTGGAGACATTGTAATTATTGGAATAAAAATGGACACACGGAAGCAATATGTTGGGACAAACATGGGAGACCCCAGCCCCAATCCATGTCCACAGCAGAATTGGAGGAACTAAGGAACCTCCGAGATCAGCAAGACTGACGGCCTGCAGCCCCCATTCATAAGGGTAAAAAGGAGGGAAGGATCTATGTGTCTGCACTGGTGGGAGGCAGGCAATGTGAGATGCTGGTGGACACAGGAGCATCCATATCTGTCACCGACCTTCCCTTACCCACTACAAGTAGGATGATTTATCTAACAGGGATAGAAGGGAACAAAACACCCGCCTACCTGTGCGAGACCACGTTAGTAGAAATAAATGATTTGTACATACCTATGAGATTCTATGTCTGTAAAAATAACGAGGGTACAATAATGGGAAATGATTTAATGAAGGAGTATGAAATTTTGATTGACTGTGGGAAGGGAGAGCTCATCTGGCTGAAATGGGATTTCCTATCCCCATAACCACACGAGCCTTAAATCTCCGAAAGCTTGTGGCTTTTGCTACCAAATAAACCTGTTGGACTTTAACCTGGTGTTGTTAAACTTCTTACTTTATTCATAAGATCCAGGCCCTATATGCTTCACTAATTTGCCCTGTTACCTTCAGCACCTAACACGCAAATACAATACCCCAGCTTTCTTCCTAAACTCTGTAAAATTTACCTTGTATTGTTTCTTCTTTTCTGCCAACGTCTCCCACCAGCACTTGTCCACATTGAATTTCTTCTGCCAGGTTTCCAATCATGCAACACCCGATGAGCTGTGAAATCTGTTACTATTTTCCGCACCAGTTCAATAGGTTCAAGTTTCACATCACCAATAAATTTCAAAAGTGTGTCCCAGGCCCAAGTTCTGTGTCTAAAAGGGCATTAGGAAAACGTGGCTGGATAATAAAGAGAATTAAAGCACATGAAGCTAAGTTAAGTTAAGCTTATTTATTATTTATTATTTGAGGAAGTGACAAAAACGGTTGATGAAGGAAGGGCCGTGGATGTCGTCTATATGGATTTCAGTAAGGCATTTGACAAAGTCCCACATGGCAGGTTGGTTAAGAAGGTTAAGGCTCATGGGATACAAGGAGAAGTGGCTAGATGGGTGGAGAACTGGCTTGGCCATAGGAGACAGAGGGTAGTGGTCGAAGGGTCTTTTTCCGGCTGGAGGTCTGTGACCAGTGGTGTTCCGCAGGGCTCTGTATTGGGACCTCTGCTATTTGTGATATATATAAATGATTTGGAAGAAGGTGTAACTGGTGTAATCAGCAAGTTTGCGGATGACACGAAGATGGCTGGACTTGCGGATAGCGAAGAGCATTGTCGGGCAATACAGCAGGATATAAATAGGCTGGAAAATTGGGCGGAGAGGTGGCAGATGGAGTTTAATCCAGATAAATGCGAAGTGATGCATTTTGGAAGAAATAATGTAGGGAGGAGTTATACAATAAATGGCAGAGTCATCAGGAGTATAGAAACACAGAGGGACCTAGGTGTGCAAGGCCACAAATCCTTGAAGGTGGCAACACAGGTGGAGAAGGTGGTGAAGAAGGCATATGGTATGCTTGCCTTTATAGGACGGGGTATAGAGTATAAAAGCTGGAGTCTGATGATGCAGCTGTATAGAACGCTGGTTAGGCCACATTTGGAGTACTGCGTCCAGTTCTGGTCGCTGCACTACCAGAAGGACGTGGAGGCATTAGAGAGAGTGCAGAGAAGTTTACCAGGATGTTGCCTGGTATGGAGGGTCTTAGCTATGAGGAGAGATTGGGTAGACTGGGGTTGTTCTCCTTGGAAAGACGGAGAATGAGGGGAGATCTAATAGAGGTGTACAAGATTATGAAGGGTATAGATAGGGTGAACAGTGGGAAGCTTTTTCCCAGGTCGGAGGTGACGATCACGAGGGGTCACGGGCTCAAGGTGAGAGGGGCGAAGTATAACTCCGATATCAGAGGGATGTTTTTTACACAGAGGGTGGTGGGGGCCTGGAATGCGCTGCCAAGTAGGGTGGTGGAGGCAGGCACGCTGACATCGTTTAAGACTTACCTGGATAGTCACATGAGCAGCCTGGGAATGGAGGGATACAAACGATTGGTCTAGTTGGACCAAGGAGCGGCACAGGCTTGGAGGGCCGAAGGGCCTGTTTCCTGTGCTGTACTGTTCTTTGTTCTTTGTTCTAGTCACCATAAGACCATAAGACATAGGAGCGGAATTAGGCCACTCGGTCCATCGAGTCTGCTCCGCCATTCAATCATGGCTGATGTTTTTTCTCATCCCCATTCTCCTGCCTTTTCCCCATAACCCCTGATCCCCTTATGGCTTACGTTAACACTGCAATGAAGCTAAATGACAGCAATTTCAAGGGTGGGATTCTCGGGCCGCGCTCGCCCCAAAACCGGAGAATCCCGCCCGAGGTCAATGGACCTTTGTGTGGTCCTCCGCCCTCCCCCCTACCCCTCAGCCACTACGATTCCTGTTGCGGGTGGGATGGGAGAATTCCCCCCCACCAAAATGCTCTAAATTCCGTGAATCACAAGCGAAGAAAACCCGACAGCCATCTTGTAAAACAAAATGGAAACTCTTCAGATTTTCTATGATGTAATTTTGCATTAATATAGCACCACGTGGATGATATACTGCACATCAGGAAGATGGCCGACTGGCAGTGTCGCCAGACTAATAATACAGAGGCTGTAGGTCCAAGGGTTCAAATGCCACTACATCAGCTGATGGAATTTAATTTGAATTCATATATATGGTAAAATAATGGTGACCAGGACCGTTATCACTCGTTGTTGTAAAAGCCCATCTGGTCCATTCAAACCATCCTTACCTGGTCGGGCCTACACATGACTCCAAACCCACAGACATGTGGTTGAAAAGGCACTCAGTTCAAGGGCACTTAAGGATGGGCAACAAATGCGGGACAATGATAGCCACATCTTGTGAAGAGGCCGTTAATTAGTCAAATTCCCCTCCAACTCCATTTTCAAGTTTGAAAACAATTCAATCCTCCACGATCATCCTCAACACAGATGCCCCACAAGGCTGTGTCCTCAGCCCCGTACTATACTCCTTATACACCTATGACTGTGCGGCCAAATTCCCCTCCAACTCCATTTTCAAGTTTGCTGACGACAGCACCGTAGTGGGTAGGATCTCAAACAATGACGAGACAGAGTACAGGAATGAGATAGAGAATCTGGTGAACTGGTGCAACGGCAATAATCTCTCCCTCAATGTCAACAAAACGAAGGAGATTGTCATCGACTTCAGGAAGCGTAGTGGAGAACATGCCCCTGTCTACATCAATGGGGGTGAAGTCGAAAGGATCGAGAGCTTCAAGTTTTTAGGTGTCCAGATCACCAACAACCTGTCCTGGTCCCTCCATGCAGACGCTGTAGTTAAGAAAGCCCACCAACGCTTCTACTTTCTCAAGGGGCTAAGGAAATTTGGCATGTCTGCTATAACGCTCACCAACTTTTACAGGTGCACCATAGAAAGCATTCTTTCTGGTTGTATCACAGTTTGGTATGGCTCCTGCTCTGCCCAAGACCGCAAGAAACTACAAAGAGTCGTAAACAAAGCCCAGTCCATCAAGTGATCCAGCCTCCCACCGACTGACACTGCACTTCTCGCTGCCTCGGCAAAGCAGCCAGCATAATTAAGGACCCCACACACCCCGGACATTCTCTCTTCCACCTTCTTCCATTGGGAAAAAGATACAAAAGTCTGAGGTCATGAACCAACTGACTCAAGAACAGCTTCTTCCCTGCTGCCATCAGACTTTTGACTGGACCAACCTCACATCAAGCTGATCTTTCTCTATGCCCTAGCTATGACTGTAACACTACATTCTGCACTCTCTCCTTTCTTTAGAAACATAGAAAAACTACAGCACAATACAGCCCTTCAGCCCACAAAGTTGTGCCGAACATGTCCCGACCTTAGCGATTACTAGGCTTACCAATAACCCTCTATCTTACTAAGTTCCATGTACTTATCTAAAAGTCTCTTAAAAGACTCTATTGAATCCGCCTCCACCACCGTTGCTGGCAGCCCATTCCACGTACCCACCACCCTCTGAGTGAAAAACGTACCCCTGACATCTCCTCTGTACCTACTCCCCAGCACCTTAAACCTGTGTCCTCTTGTGGCAACCATTTCAGCCCTGGGAAAAAGCATCTGACTATCTACTCGATCAATACCTCTCAACATCTTATACACCTCTATCAGGTCACCCCTCATCCCTCCACTTCCCCATCCAGTTCATTTATAAAAATCACTAAGAGTAAGGGTCCCAGAACAGATCCCTGGGGCACTCCACTGGTGACCGACCTCCATGCAGAATCTGACCCATCTATAACCACTCTTTGCCTTCTGTGGGCAAGCCAGTTCTGGATCCACAAAGCAATGTCTCCTTGGATCCTTCCTTCTCTATGAACGGTATGCTTTGTCTGCATAGTGCGCAAGAAACAATGGGGGCGATTCTCCCATCCTGCTGTGCTGATTTTTTAGTGCAGCGGGCTGTGAGATTCTAGCGGTGCCTGATTCATGGGCTCCCCACTGGGTGAACACAGTAAGAGTTTTAACAACACCAGGTTAAAGTCCAACAGGTTTATTTGATAGCAAACACCATTAGCTTTCGGAGCGCTGCTCCTTCGTCAGATGGAGTGGAAAACCAGGCCTCAACGTGTCTCCTAGCGCTGGATTTCCAGCGTCTTCAGCTCCCCACCGGAAATCGGCACAGAGCTGAATGAATTATGCAGCGTCTAATTTGCATGTACAAAGAACAAAGAAAATTACAGCACAGGAACAGGCCCTTCGGCCCTCCAAGCCTGCACCGACCATGCTGCCAGTATGAACTAACACCCCCTACCCATCTGGGGACCATATCCCTCTATTCCCATCCTATTCATGTATTTGTCAAGTCGCCCCTTAAAAGTCACCACCGTATTCGCTTCCACTACCTCCCCCGGCAACGAGTTCCAGGCACCCACCACCCTCTGTGTAAAAAACTTGCCTCGTACATCTCCTTTAAACCTTGCCCTTCGCACCTTAAACCTGTGCCCCCTAGTAATTGACTCTTCCACCCTGGGAAAAAGCTTCTGACTATCCACTCTGTCCATGCCCCTCATAATCTTGTAGAATTCTATCAGGTCGTCCCTCAACCTCTGTCGTTCCAGTGAGAACAAACCAAGTTTCTCCAACCTCTCCTCATAGCTAATGCCCTCCATACCAGGCAACATCCTGGTAAGTCTTTTCTGTACCCTCTCCAAAGCCTCCACATCCTTCTGGTAGTGTGGCGACTAGAATTGAACACTACATTCCAAGTGCAACCTAACTAAGGTTCTATAAAACTGCAACATGACTTGCCAATTTTTAAACTCAATGCCCTGGCCGATGAAGGCAAGCATGCCGTATGCTTTCTTGACTACCTTCTCCACCTGCATTGCCACTTTCAGTGAGCTGTGTACCTGTACACCCAGATCCCTCTGCCTATCAATACTCTTAAGGATTCTGCCATTTACTGTAATTCCAATACAATTAGCGGACCCAGGACTGAAATCTCCAGGCCCGCTAGCATCTCCCCTCCACCAGGAGTATTTGACTCCAGTGGGGTTTACAATAGCTCCCCACTTGTGGGGAGTTGGTGGCCCGACCCCGCTGGAGCGAAGTGGGTGTCGCATGCAGGAGGGGTGCCCCCGGGCATTAGCACCTATGCATTGCCAGCCTGGGCCCCCCGCACTGCCCAAGGGGCAAAGTGCCAATGCCCAGGGGGCATGGGTCAGTGCAAGTGGGGGCACTGGGAGGACGGTCCCTCTGCCACTCTGCAGTCGGGATCGGTGGGGGAGGAGGGAGGCCAGTGATCGGGGCTGGCCATTGGGGTGAGGGGGCTCGGGACTGCGGGGAGGTGGTGTCGGCACTCCGGGTGGAGGAGTGAACAGGGGGTGGGAGTGAGAGAATGGGCGATGCAGGGGTGGGGGAGGGCGAGGCTGGGAGACCAGCGATTGGGCCATGGTGGGGGGTGAGAGGGCTGACGATGCAGGGTTCACGGGACTGGTCAGTGATTGAGCTGACCAGTGGTCGGGAGGCTGGGAGTGCGGGGCTACTGTGCATGTGCTGATCTAGGCACTGACAGATTGACGCATGCGCAGTGGTGCTCTCAGTGCTATGCTGCCGGCTTCTCAGGTGGGGATAGGCTCCACACATTGAACTTTAATGTGATTTATGCTAATGCCCTCTGCAGTGCACAGAGTGTGGGAGATTCATTTTGAAACACCCGCTGAAAATACCAGCACGATTTACTTCAGTTTTCATGCAAATTCGACACTTAAGAGTTTTTTTGGGAGAATCGCCCCCCAGTACTTTTCATTGGATAACAATACATGTGAAGATAATAAATCAAACCAAATCAAACCCCTTCATTGGCCGGGGCATTAAGTTTAAAAATTGGCAAGTCATGTTGCAGCTTTATAGAACCTTAGTTCTATCGTGGAATATAGTGTTCAATTCTGGTCGCCACACTACCAAAAGGATGTGGAGGCTTTGGAGAGGGTGCAGAAAAGATTTACCAGGATGTTGCCTGGTATGGAGGGCATTAGCTATGAGGAGAGGTTGGAGAGACTTGGTTTGCTCTCACTGGAACGACGAAGGTTGAGGGGGAGACCTGATAGAAATCTACAAGATTATGAGTGGCATGGACAGAGCGGATAGTCAGAAGCTTTTTCCCAGGGTGGAAGAGTCAATTACTAAGGGGCACAGGTTTAAGGTGTGAGGGGCAAGGTTTAAAGGAGATGTACGAGGCAGATTGTTTACACAGAGAGTAGTGGGTGCCTGGAACTCGTTGCCGGGGGGAGGTAGTGGAAGCGGATACAATAGTGGCTTTTAAGGGGCGTCTTGACAAGTACATGAATAGGATGTGAACAGAGGGATATAATCCCCAGAAGGATAGGGGGTTTTAGTTAAGTCGGGCAGCATGGTCGGTGCAGGCTTGGAGGGCCGAAGGGCCTGTTCCTGTGCTGTAATTTTCTTTGTTCAAACAGGCTAGGCTTGTGTCTGCTCGAGTTCCGAAGAGTAAGAGGTGATTTAATTGAAACAAATAGGATCCGAAAGGGGTTTGACAGAATGGATGTGGAAAGATATTTCCCCTTGTGGGGGAATCTAGAACTCGGGGTCACTATTGAAAAATAAATGGCCACTCATTTCAGACAGAGATGAGGTTTTTTTTTCCTCAAAGGTTTGTGAATCTATGGAACTCTTTTCCTCAGTAGATGGTGGAAATCTTTGAATATAAGGCAGAGGTAAATAGATTCTTGATATGCAAAGGCAGGGACGCAGCTACGCAGGAGCCATAGAATCCCTACAGTGCAGAAGGAGGCCATTTGGCCCATCGAGTCTGCACTGACTCTCTGACAGAGCATCTTTCCCAGATCCAATCACCGTAATCCCCTGCATTTACCCCACTAATCCCCACATTTTGGGACACTAAGGGGCAATTTAGAATGGCCAAGCCACCTCACCTGCAAATCTTTGCACTGTGGGTGAAAACTGGAGGAAACCTATGCCGACGCGAGGAGAACGTGCAAACCCCACACAGACAGTCGCCCAAAGGCTTGAAGTGAACCCAGGTCCCCGGTGCTGTGAGGCAGCAATGCTAACCACCGTGAAATTGAGGTTAAAATCAGATCAGCTATGAATGGCGGAGCAGACTCAAAAGGCTGAGGGGCCTACTCCTAATGTGTATGTTTATGAAAAGTTAGCAATCTACATTTCAGCTCCACTCCCAGTGCCAGATCTGCTTCATTGTCTGACTAATGAGCTTAGTTTACTGTGGAACTGCCAGGTTACCCCAGCAATCCTGTCATCAGAAATTTAATCCAACTGTTCCAGCATTAATGTGCAAGCGGACAAGCAAAGACAATGGACAGCGTATCAAGTTAGCGCTTGCCTCATAGTTGACATCAATTAAACCCACTAATATTATGTTTCTATAGAAGAGGCTTGAAATGGGGGCAATGACACTGAGAACGGCCATGGTGCGAATGCGAACAAAGTATTTTTGTGCTGGTATGCAGGTAAGTAGCAAATACCATAATAAAAATGGAACACATGGTCAGGGGCTCAACAGGATTAAGAGATTTCTGCGTAATTGTGTGTACTGGGACTGAAGAGAGCAACCAAGATCAGTAAATGGTACAGGGGTCCACTCAGCCCCCCCGAGTCTATACTGTCCCTATCAACAATCTAGTTAATCCCACTTCCCCATTCTTTTCCTACGTCGCTGGAATTTTACCTCCCAAATATTTATTCAATTTCTTTTGGAAGGAAACTGCAAGATCTAGTTTCCACCCATCAGGATCACATTCACATTTCACATTCACATTCTAACCAACCATCCTGTTGAACTTCCAATATCATAGAATCCCTACAGTGCAGAAGGCAGCCCACCCCGGCCCTATCCCCGTAACTCACGAATTTACCCTGCTAATCCCGACACTAAGGGTCAATTTTTCATAGCCAATCAACCTAACCCACACATCTGGCACGGTGGCACAGTAGTCAGCACTGCGGCCTCACAATGCCAGGCACCTGGGTTCGATTCCGGCCTTGGGTCACCGTGTGTGGTTTGCACATTCTCCCCGTGTCTGCATGGGTTTCCTCCTGGTGCTCAGGTTTCCTTCCACAATCCATAGATGTGCGGGTTAGGTTGATTGGCTATGCTAAATTGACATTAGTGTCAGGGGATGAGCAGGGTAAGTACATGGGATGACGGGAATAGGGCCTGGGTGGGATTGTGGTCAGCAGTCTCTGGGCTGAATGGCTTCCTTCTGCACTGTTGGGATTCTATGATTCTATCTTTGGACTGTGGGAGGAAACCCAAACACAGGGAAAACATGCAAACTCCAGTCAGCAGAGAGAATTGAACCTGGGTCCCAGTTGTGAGGCAGCAATGCTAATGATGGTGCCTCCCAGATCACTTCTTGTTCTTTCACCAGTCAGCTTACACGTGTTCTTCATTTGTCACCCTTTTTATTCAAATCCATCATTTCGAACACCTCTAGGAACTCTCTAATGTACCTATTCTAGTTGGCCCACTAGGTAGCATCCCTGCCTCTGCACTGGTAGCTGCAAATGAAGTTTCCATCCAGTTGGCTGCTTCCCCATTGCAGGAATGAGTCAAAAGTTTTACCATTTGTCGACTTGTAAGGTGACAGGTGTCTACTGCAGCTAACATATTGTACATGAAACAGTATGTTCCTCATCTCACTGTGCCAATAAGAGGGCAAACACATTGTTTAAGGCTGACATGTCTGATCCGTTTGCAGCATGGTTAGACAATGGTTCAGTGGAGGCTAATATAAAACGTCAGTCTTGTTTTCAGTTGCTGCTAATTTGAACGCGAGAACTAGGTGCAGGAGTAAGCCATTCAGTCCCTTCAGCCTGTTCTGGTAACTTGGAGCTATTTGTTTAACGGTATATCAGGTATAGGTAACATCTGCAGATGAGTGACAGGCAGACTGGTTGTCCTGGATTCGAGTCCAAAACCTGGCCCAAAATGGCAATAGGCTAGCAACCTGTCCATGGAAAATTCTAGCTATGGAAATAGAGAGAAGTCTTTCCCAAATGCCTGCAAGCTCAGAAAAGATGATGGATTAAAACTCTCCGTGACTTCCAGTCAAATACAACTTCAGATGATTTGCTCTACCCCACCTCTGCCCCCTTTGTTTTCATTCTATTTTTTTTTTACTGTTCTCTACTTTTTTCTTTATGGTCCTTCATTTTTCTCCCCACCCACTTCCCCTTCTCTATATTCTACCTCTGTCCCATCTTTTCCACCACACCCCCCCAAACATCGTGTCACAGCTTGTCGTTTGGCCATTCACACCCTTTATTCTCTGTGGACAGCCATTAGCAGCCTTTTCCCCTGGTTTCTATGGCTATGACTCATCTTTCATTCTCTCACCCTGGAGTCCATCTCCCACTTTCTGTGCCTTTTAGCTTTGACAAAGGATCATCGGGGCTCGAAACGTCAGCTCTTTTCTCTCCTTACAGATGCTGCCAGACCTGCTGAGATTTTCCAGCATTTTCTCTTTTTGAACCTAGAAGTTTATTCATCTTAAATGGAAGCACCTTGATTGTTAAACTGTGCCATCTATGGTACCAGTTCAATCTCACAATGCTTATATCAAATGTCCAAGCTCCCTCAGGTTCCCCCAAGATCTATAGACAAACTTCAAACTAACATTCTCACTCATCACCACAAAATAAACCATGCCAAGAGCTGGTATGAACAATTTTTAATTACTTTGCAAGTCTGTACAAGAGATTCAGTTTTATTTTTTGGACTCTTCTTCCTTGGACAGAGTCTTAATGATCTCTTCCTTCTTGGCTTGCAGACGTTCTTCACGGCGCTTACGAGCTTCCTTGGTCCTGGTTCTGCGAGCTTCAGCCTGGTCACTGCAACACAATGAACTCCGGTCAACAGTCGCCCTTTGGCATAGCTTACAAGTTTATACCATACCAAGTCTACTAATCTTTTTTTAAAAAAAGAAAACCGATTTCTCCCCACCCCGTAGAATGTGGAAATCATCTGCTTTTAGTTCACCCTCTCCCCAACTGCCTTTGAAGGCATTGGCAAGCCACTTTCCTGAACACATCGAGTGGCTCACGAGGCCATTTCAGAGTGCAGTTCAGAAACTTACTGTGGGGTCTGGAGTCATGGAGGCCAGACTGAATGAGACTGGCAGATCTCCTACACTAAAATGAGCATTGAGTGAGCCCGATCGACAATCTGGTAGTCCTACGGTCACCGTTAAAGAAAATGAACGTCCCCCAGATTACTCGACCAGGCCTCTCAATCACCAGACCAGTCATAACCATGGTCTGATGTTTAGAAGGGATCAAGGATAAAAATAACAGTCATCTTCTGATCTGCAAGATCAAGATTCAATTATAGAATACTGCACACATGCTCAAACGTCTAGTTAGAAAATAGCTAATGAGCTGCACGAGTTGGAGAGCATGACAATTATTCCTCCCAAGTTGAACTCTGCACTGCACTCAATTCCAAAATGCCCTTGCGGTCCTTTGCAAAGTACTTACGCCAGTAACTTCTTGCGAGCCTTGTCTGCCTTCAGTTTGTGAATATGCTCCATCAAGATGCGCTTATTCTTGAAGACATTACCCTTCACCTTCAGATACAGGCTGTGATACCTACAGGGGTAACATATATATATATATATGAAAATATAGCTCCCATTTCTTCACACTATTGTGAATTAGTGGCATCATAATTTGAAGTATGCTGAAGGACAGTAATTTGTGCTTTGTTTTACAAGTGCGGGATCCTTTCGATTAATGAACCATAATTCTGGAAAGAAATATTTAGGCAAATTTAGATAAACAGCATATTAACCAGTCAGTTCTGAAATACTTAACACAAGGAAATTTGCATTTGTGAAATCCAAATTTAGAAATTGGAAATCAGATGCATCACTGCTTCATCTTACATTTCTGATATTTAAGATATTTTGACTTAATAAGCCACGGATTACTGGCTAACCCATTCTAGGCACTTTGCTGTGCAAATGCGCTATAACTTCCATTTCTACTTGGCTGCCCCTCAGGTCTAGGCAGTCTTCTTAGGCTTAGACACAATTACATTGACGAAGGGTAGGCCAATGTTTAAATCCATTCTCATGGACTATGGAAATCAGAGGCAATCCAATTGGGAATGCACGAGTAAGCATAAGGGAATTGGCAAGAGACAGGCTGACAATTGTGGGGAGAAAAGCAATTTAGAATATTAATAAACTCAAGTTAAATCATCTAGAAAGGTGTAGGGAGCAAAAATATAACAAAGTGAAAGGAGTGCTATATTCAAAACGAGGACAATTCTACAGCAGGTCACAAGTAAATGGTCTCCGATAGTTCATGTAGCACTTCCTTCCTGTAGATTCACTTGCTGACGTCAAACAGGGAGGCAATGCAGTGCATTAGTAGAAGCACCCTTGGACTAGGGAGCATTTCAAAGCAATTGAAACACTGCCAGGAATAATAATCATTGTGGGGCAGTATAGTGGCACCAGGGACCTGGGTCCGATTCCCAGCTTGGGTCACTGTCTGCACATTCTCCCCATGCTTGCGTGGGTTTCCTCTGGATGCTCCGGTTTCCTCCCACAGTGAAAGATGTGTTGGTTAGCTACATTGGCCATGCTAAATTCTCCCTCAGT
Organism: Mustelus asterias; assembly: GCF_964213995.1. NCBI lineage: Eukaryota > Metazoa > Chordata > Chondrichthyes > Carcharhiniformes > Triakidae > Mustelus > Mustelus asterias. The sequence continues at coordinate 102,816,575 of NC_135811.1, forward strand.
GTACCCGAGCAGGTGTTGAAGAGTGTGACGACTAGGGGATTTTCGCAGTCACTTCATTGTAGTGTTAATGTAAGCCTTCCTGTGACACTAATAAACTTCAAACTCATCAAGGAACCTTACATGTGGCGATCGATCTTCTTGGACTCCCTGTATCTGCGAAGCAGACGTCTCAGAATTCTCATTCTCCTCATCCAGGCCAGCTTCTCCGGCATGCGGGCATTAGCTGTACCCTTTCGCTTACCTAACCAGGGAGAGAGAGACAGACAAAACAGCCAGAAAGATGTCAACGTCGAGGGAAAAGTACTAAAAGGCACAGGTTGGTAATATAAATTGAGTAAATGGGGGAAGACACCAGAGCCTGCAAAGGAGACATCCAAGGTGATGACTTTAGAGCTAGCCACAAAATGGCATGGAGAAGGTGGAAGCTGGAATTAATTTACATTCTAATCAAACCAATTTGTCAACGTCTAACCATTGACCTTGCGTTTCCATGATGTATTTACAAGAGGAAAGAATGGGCCTTACCACAATGACAGCAAAAGGTGTTCAGGATCAATTCCACAAAGGTTCAGCAAACGCAAGTTTTGTCGATGATCCCCCCCTTGTGGCAACTAGTTAAGTTTCACCATTTTAACCCTGCCTCACAGAGAGTCAGTCATACAGCACAGAAAAATGCCCTTTGGCCCATTACACATGGCAAGAGTGAAAACATTGGCCAAAATTCTCCCATCGCGGGAGACAAAAGGGATTTGGCAGACCATTTAAAGGTCCATTGAGCTCAGGCAGGAATTTCAGGGGTGCACACGGCTGGAGAATCCCACCCTTTATCCTAAATCCAGGACACTAGGGAAAACTCCACAGACCTTCTCTGAAATTGTACTGTTGGATTAGCTAGTTCTCTCTCTCTCTCTTTTCTGTGGGGTCTTTAACTCCACCCGAGGGGACAGATGAGGTTTGCAGATCCCATCCAAATCATGGTATCTCTGGCAATGCAGCACAGCCTCAGTAGTGCACTGGAGTGTCAGCCTTGATTTTTGTTCTCAAAATGACAAACCCGAAACCTCCCGACTCGGGCGGAAGTGCTCCCCAGAGTCACAGCTCACACTACTGTCCACCCAGAGAGTAGCGTAGTTCCTGATCTTAAGCAGCAGATTGCTGTTCTTTCTTGTGCAAGTAGTAGGTTAAATAGAAAAGGCCGGAGAAGGGCTCAACTCACTAAAAGTAGTCACTGGTTAACATTCATAAACTTGTGCGGCTCTGATAAATTAAGCATCTTTCATTTCCAGGTAGTGTTAGGAGTTTCTAGTTATTCCAATCCATTCCCTGTACACTAAACAGACGCCATTCAAATGAATGACTCGCAAGACATTTTTATTCCTTACGGCGAACGCAAAAGCATTATTTACCGATGCCCATGTGCCGGCCCTTCCTGCGTGCAAGAGTATTCTTCCTGCATCGAGCACGCGAGTGTACAGTCACGGGCTTGCGGATAATCAGACCATCTTTAACTAATTTTCTGATCTGTTGACCTGCAGAGGGCAAAGTAAGTTTGTTAAGCGGCATAATAACTCCCTATGCTGCAACAAAGTACCTGGTAAGTAACACAACAGAAATCATGCACCCAGATTACACTCATTCCCGGGATGGCGGGACTGACACATGAGAAGAGGAATGTGGGGGAGCAGGGGGCGGAGAAAATCTAATAGAAACCTATAAAACCCTTAGACAGATGCAGTCCAGATAAGGGATATGATCGAAGGATGCAGGGTAAACCATTTAGGATTGAGACGAGGTGAAGTGTCTTCATCCAGAGAGATGCTAAGTCAGTGGGAGTGGAATTAGTTACCACAGAAAGCAGTTGAGGCCAAAACATTGTATGTTTTCAAGGAGTTAAGTTATAGCTCTTGAAGTGATAGAGGAAAGAGTGAAAGTCAAAGAGGATCAAAGGGTCTTTCTCTGAATGGAGGTCGGTCACCAGTGGAGTGCCCCAGGGATCTGTTCTGGGACCCTTGCTGTTTGTCATTTTCATAAATGACCTGGATGAGGAAGTGGAGGGATGGGTTGGTAAGTTTGCCGACGACACGAAGATTGGTGATGTTGTGGATAAGTTGGAGGGATGTCAGAAGCTGCAGCGTGACATAGATAGGGTGCAAGACTGGGCGGAGAAGTGGCAGACGGACTTCAACCCGGATAAATGTGTAGTGGTCCATTTTGGTAGGTTGAATGGGATGAAGGAGTATAATATCAGGGGTAAGACTCTTAGCAGTGGAGAGGATCAGAAGGACTTTGGGGTCCGGGTCCAGAGGACTCTAAAATCGGCCTCACGGGTAGAGGAGGTGGTTAAGAAGGCGTATGGTGTGCTGGCCTTCATCAATCGAGGGATTGAGTTTAGGAGTCGGGAGATAATGATGCAGCTTTATAAGACCCTCGTCAGACCCCACTTGGAGTACTGTGCTCAGTTCTGGTCACTTCATTACAGGAGGGATGTGGAAATGATTGAAAGGGTGCAGAGGAGATTTACAAGGATGTTGCCTGGATTGGTTGGCATGCCTTATGAGGATAGGCTGAGGGAACTCGGTCTTTTCTCCTTGGAGAGACGAAGGATGAGAGGTGACCTGATAGAAGTGTACAAGATGATGAGAGGTATAGATCTGGTGGATTCTCGGAGGCTTTTTCCCAGGGCTGAAATGGCTGCTACGAGAGGACACAGGTTTAAGGTGCTGGGGAGTAGGTACAGAGGAAATGTCAGGGGTAAGTTTTTCACTCAGAGGGTGGTGGGTGAGTGGAATCGGCTGCCATCAGTGGTGGTGGAGGCAAACTCAATAGGGTCTTTTAAGAGACTTCTGGATGAGTACAAGGGACTTAATAGGATTGAGGGTTATAGGTAAGCCTAGGTATGTAGGGACATGACTGGCGCAACTTGTGGGCCGAAGGGCCTGTTTGTGCTGTATTTTTTCTATGTTCTATGACATGGGCGGGACAAGGAGGGGAAGTGGTGGCGGGATCAGGCTATTGAGTTGGATGATCAGCCATGATTATAATGAATGGTAGAGCAAGCTAGAAGGGCCAAATGGCCAACTCCTATTTTCTGTCCTTACACACCATCTTGTTTGAATAACTGCTCAATTGTCATATCATTCAAACTAGAACTGCAGTTGTAACATCACAATAGTAAACAGTCGATTGTTATAACCAGTCTAAAGACTTTGGACCAAAACCTCCAAATCAACCCAGTTACAGATGACATTAACAAGACAGTTTAGCTGAATTGGTTCGTGATGGGGGAGAGGCCAACAGCATGGATTCAATTCTCACACCAGCTGAGGTTATTCTCAACCTTGCCCGAGGGTGCGGTGATCCTCGGGTTAAATCGCCACCACTCAGCTCTCCTCTTTGTCGGGGAGCTGATGGTCACCTGGGAGGGTGGCAACTTTACTTTTTGACAAGTCAAAAGAAATGACCTAACTGAAGAGGAAAAGGCCGATAGGAACACGGAAGATCCCTTATTCCGAGCAGTACAGGAGTTTGCATTCAGATACTGTTTCACATATCCTCAGAATGATCACTTCAGAACCAATTACTTTGTGAAATACACAGTCATTGTTGCAATGCCAGCAAGAACAACAGCCTTCTTACACACAGAAAGGCTCCGCGAATAGTAATGAGATAAAGAGCGAGCTGCTTGCCTATAACAGTGCTGGCTGGTGTTAGGGACAACAGAACACCCCCAGCTCTTTTCAATCAAGCCATGGGATCTGTATCATCCACTCCAAGTAGTAGACGAGGCCTGGATCTCATTAGAAAGACACTACTGCATTCTTTTCAGCACTGCAGCAGGAGGAATAACTTGGGAGCCATCCAAATCTCCCCATGTCCGACACAGCAAAGCTCTTTATTCTTTCATGGGATGTGGGAATCACTGGCAAGGCCAGCATTTGCTCACCATCCCTAATTACCCTTGAAATGAACGGCTTTTGCTTGGACATTTCAGACAGCCTCGGTTAGGCCGCACCCAAGACAGTAGCGTCCAATTCTGGTCGCCACACCACAGGAAGGACGTGGAGGCTTTGGACAGGGTGCAGAGGAGGTTTATCAGGAGCTAAAAAAAGAGAAAATGCTGGAAAATCTCAGCAGGTCTGGCAGCATCGGTAAAGAGAGAAAAGAGCTGACGTTTCGAGTCCAGATGACCCTTTGTCAAAGCTTCCAGGTTTACCAGGATGCTGCTTGAATTACGAGGGCATGAGCTATAAAGAGGCTGGACTAACTAAGACTCTCTTCTCTGGAGAGGTGGAGGCTGAGGGGAGACTTGATAGAAGTGTATAAAATTATGAGGGGCATAAATAGGGTTGAGTCAGAATCCCCCCCCCCCCCCAGAGTTGAAATGTCTAATACTAGGGGGCATGCACTTGAGAGGGGGAGAAAGTTCAAAGGAGATGTGAGGGGCAATGTTTTTTTGTAAACAGAGTGGTAGGCGCCTGGAACTTGCTGCCAGGGGTGGTGGTGGAGGCAGATACGATAGGGGCGTTTAAGGGGCTTTTAGATAAGCTCATGAATATGCAAGGAATAGAGGGATATGGACCAAGAGCAGGCAGAAGGGATTAGTTTAATTTGGTGTCACGTTCAGCACAACACTGTGCACCGAAGGGCCTGTTCCTGTGCTGTTCTATGAAAATAAAGCATCAATCACATTGCTGTGGGCCTGGAGATTGGGTAAAGACGGCAGATTTACTTCCCTAAACAGCATGAGTGAACCAGATGGGTTTTTTACAACTATTGATGGTTTCATGGTCACCATTAAAGGGGACTGGCTTCGTAATCTAGACTTGTTAACTGAATTTTAATCCCACGCCATCAGAGCATTAGCCTGCATCTGCTGGATTAGCAGCCCAGTGACAATACCACAACGCCACCACCCCCTAATGGAATGGACCACAGCTGGCAGAAGATACCGAAGGAACGGGTACCGATAAACCCGACCATCCTGATTACAAAATGCTTACTTACGGGAATTGGCATTGGCAATTTCATTCGTTTCATTGGGATCCAGCCATACCTTCTTCTTGCCACAGCGCAAAACGCTGGAGGCCAGCCTCTTCTGAAGCCTGAGCATACTGTATTTAAAAAAACAACAAACATTTGCTTAGATTTCCAAATACTGAACATCGATCAACGTTTTTTGAAGGTGCCAAGTAAAAGATTACAGTTAACGGGCTGAGCCAATAGCATAAAATTACAAACATTTCCAAAGGCTGCCCGACCGATGGAACTGAATGACAACCATTTAACCACAGATTTAATCTACGTTTACTCACAAGCGAAATGTTATAACCAATTTGCCCACATCTAACTATCAAATGCAACTTTAATTGAAGGTGGCAGGATAAACTCAATCACTTAAATCATAGTCAACTCTTGGTTTCCCAAGGAGCATGATGCACAGGGGAAACCAGGTGAGAAAAACAGATGCAAAGGCAGAATTGAAAATGGTAAAATTTAACACAGAATCTGAAGAAATACAATGTTGGTGCTTTATTCAGAGTCTTATAATGTTGTTTTTTGGGCCCCACACCTCAGGAAGGACATACTGGCACTGGAGCGGGTCCAGCGGAGATTCACACGGATGATCCCAGGAATGGTAGGCCTGACATACGATGAACGTCTGAGGATCGTGGGATTGTATTCGTTGGAGTTTAGGAGGTTGAGGGGAGATCTGATAGAAACTTACAAGATAATGAACGGCTTAGATAGGATGGACGTAGGGAAGTTGTTTCCATTAACAGGGGAGACTAGGACGCGGGGGCACAGCCTTAGAATAAAAGGGAGTCACTTTAGAACAGAGATGAGGAGAAATTTCTTCAGCCAGAGAGTGGTGGGTCTGTGGAATTCATTGCCACAGAGGGCTGTGGAGGCCGAGACGTTGAGCGTCTTCAAGACAGAAATTGATAAATTCTTGATTTCTCGAGGAATTAAGGGCTATGGGGAGAGAGCGGGTAAATGGAGTTGAAATCAACCATGATTGAATGGTGGAGTGGACTCGATGGGCCGAATGGCCTTACTTCCGCTCCTATGTCTTATGGTCTACTAAAGTATTTTTATGGTCAAGATCTCACGGTCAACAACTTGACTACCAAGGCAGGCCAGCTGCGACCCCCACCCCCACATCCTGTACTCCATGGGAACTCAAGGATGATAAACTCTTGTGCAGGCAAGTGCTGCCAGTTGTTTGAACTTAGCCCCCCGCCCCCGAGCTCAAGAAGCAGCTGTCGTCCCAGGGGTGCGTCTGAAAGTCAGTTTCTCCCTGAACACATTCCAGGATGTGGTCCCCTAACAGCCAGAATTAGTGAGGGAATGAGTGACCAGACAGGGCAAAAGGCAAGAGGATACAGAAACTGTCTCAAGCCAGCGGTACTCGCTTGACCAGTTAGACAGCACGACTCATCAGAGGACTGAAGCAAGAATCAATACCTCAGTATCACAGCAGATTTAACCGCACGTGGTAGAAATGGAATATCAGGCGATTTGATAGTCACAGAGCACACTTGTAAATGCAAACAAAGCACCTGTATACTGCCTCTTTGAGGGTAAAAGATATCACCAAACAGGTGCAGAATATTCTAAAAATTCATGTTTTAATATTGGAACCAATAATAAGTATTGATACTCTTCAGGCAAGATTGAAAAACATGACCCCTGAAGGTCAAACTCAGGATTATAGAATCCCTACTGTGCAGGCCATGCGGCCCAGTGAGCCTGCACCGACAATAATCCCACCCAGACCCTATCCATGTAACCCTACGTATTTACCCTGCTAATCCCCCTGACATCAAGGGGCAATTTAGCATGGCCAAATCAACCTGACCCGCACATCTTTGGACTGGAGGAGGAATGATGTGGAGATGCCGGCATTGGACTGGGGTAAACACAGTAAGTCGTCTCTGGTGTTGTGAGACTTCTTACTGTTGGGGGAAACCAGAGCACCCGGAGGAAACCCACGCAGACACGGGGAGAGAAGGTGCAAACTCCACAAAGTTACCCAAGGCCGGAATCGAACCCGGATCACTGACGCTGAGAGGCAGCAGTACTAACCACTGTGCCACCATGCTGTCCAATGGACATGGGATCGCCTGCGTACCATAGAATTAGCAACACAATTTCAGTGCTGCCATGATGCCAGGTATGTGTCAGCAATTGGCTGTTGGAAACATGATGTTCCATCATTCAGTTGTCTGCGATATGCTGCACCTGGCCAGCCACTATATACAAAAATACCTACAGACAATTTCACAATCAGGTGGCACTTGCTGAACAACCCTGAGTTAACACAGCTAATTTTAAGATAATCAGCCAAGTTCATAACTTGGTTCGCTTGCTAGAAGCAACAAACATTCATACACAAGGGCCTATTCTCGGCAATGTTCAAGCCTTGTACCCCTTTCAAATTACCCTGCTGCTTGGGGAGCCTATCATTCCCCATTACTGTCTCCATGGCAAAAATCTTGATCAGGGTCAACTTGCCCGTTGTATAAAATATGATCTTTTACAACTTGGCACACTTGTGTTTACCCTGAGCACAAGATAAAAAGCTTAGCAACCGATCTCACTTCTCAGGGAGAAACACTGCAGGTGAATCATCCTAATACATGTAATGTTGAGAGAAACAGCACAGTAGGGGAGAATTACTGATGCGATCACAGAAGCACTTTCATAATCAACATCTGCTGTCCGATAAATAGGAAGCAGTATTGGATCGGTTTCTTGGAAATGAGGTATGACAAATGACGTGCTTGATAAAAGTGAGGAGGTGTGGGATAGAGGGAAAGTTGGCCGATTGGATAGGTAACTGGCTGTCTGATCGAAGACAGAGGGTGGTGGTGGACGGAAAATTTTCGGACTGGAGGCAGGTTGCTAGCAGAGTGCCACAGCGATCAGTGCTTGGTCCTCTGCTCTTTGTGATTTTTATTAATGACTTAGAGGAGGGGGCTGAAGGGTGGATCAGTAAATTTGCTGATGACACCAAGATTGGTGGAGTAGTGGATGAGGTGGAGCGCTGTTGTAGGCTGCAAAGAGACATGGATAGGATGCAAAGCTGGGCTGAAAAATGGCAAATGGAGTTTGTGAGGTGATTCATTTTGGTAGGACTAATTTAAATGTGGATTACAGGGTCAAAGGTAGGGTTCTGAAGACTGTGGAGGAACAGAGACATCTTGGGGTCCATATCCACAGATCTCTAAAGGTTGCCACTCAAGTGGATAGAGCTGTGAAGACGGCCTATAGTGTGTTAGCTTTTATTAACAGGGGGTTGGAGTTTAAGAGCCGTGGGGTTATGCTGCAACTGTACAGGACCTTGGTGAGACCACATTTGGAATATTGTGTGCAGTTCTGGTCACCTCACTATAAGAAGGATGTGGAAGCGCTGGAAAGAGTGCAGAGGAGATTTACCAGGATGCTGCCTGGTTTGGAGGGTAGGTCTTATGAGGAAAGGTTGAGGGAGCTAGGGCTGTTCTCTCTGGAGCGGAGGAGGCTGAGGGGAGACTTAATGGAGGTTTATAAAATGATGAAGGGGATAGATAGAGTGAACGTTCAAAGACTATTTCCTCGGGTGGATGGAGCTATTACAAGGGGGCATAACTATAGGGTTCGTGGTAGGAGATATAGGAAGGATATCAGAGGTAGGTTCTTTACGCAGAGATTGGTTGGGGTGTGGAATGGACTGCCTGCAGTGATAGTGGAGTCCAGACACTTTAGGAACATTTAAGCGGTTATTGGATAGGCACATGGAGCACACCAGGATGATAGGGAGTGGGATAGCTTGATCTTGGTTTCAGATAAAGCTCGGCACAACATCGTGGGCCGAAGGGCCTGTTCTGTGCTGTACTGTTCTATGTTATATCACAAGGTTATTCAACCAACAATGATCAAAGCTTTGACAAAAGGGTCATCTGCCCTTCTTTCTCTCCTTACAGATGCTGTCAGACCTGCTGAGACTTTCCAGCATTTGCTCTTTTGGTTTCAGATTCCAGCATCCGCAGTAATTTGCTTTTATCCAATTTATACTAAAAGGCATTTGAACAACAGCAGCCTATCAGATTGGAGTATGTTGTTTTGGTAACCTGTAAACCAATCCTATTGCGGGGATGTTGCTCTGTCATCGGGGGTATAACAGTGAGCTCCAGAGAGACAGCCAGCAACCGCCTCTGCCACAGCTAATAGCTTTTAGCTCAAAGCTTCATCTGAATAGAAAAGGTACCAAAAAGAAGCCACAGGTTCCAGACAAAAGAAATCAGCAAAGAAGACAAGATTCCAGAAGATAAAACCTGGTTGTATTTTGAGTGTGACTAAAAATTCTATTTTTTTTGCTAAGTGGGAATTGTATTTCTCTAAACAGCATTCCATTAGAATAGCTTTTTATTCGGTTTGTTAATACTTTAGTTAACCTGCTCACTGCTAGTTAGATAAATAGTGTTACTTGTTGATTTTAGTGTCTCAGGTAGTTATTTTGATTTAACCACAAAGTTGCTGAAGCGCAGATATTACCCCTTCTCTCTCTCTAATGGATGAGGAAAGGTACTCCTCTGAGTAGTTAAGTGTTAGTTCTCAGAGGATCAACCTTCCCCATCATAACACAAGGCCCTGAACAAATGCAGTAACCACAGAATCCTTATAGTGCAGAAGGAGGCTATTCAGCCCATCAACTCTGCATCGACAGTCAGAGCATCTTACTCGAGATGAAATTTCCCAGCCCCATCCCCATAACCGCAAGCATTTACCATGGCTAATCCACCTAACCTGCATATTTTATGGACTATGGGAGGAAACTGGAGCACCCAGGGGAAACCCACACACACAGGGAGAATGTGCAAATGCCACAGTCACCCAAGGCCAGAATCAAACCCGGGTCCCTGGTGCTGAGGCAGCAGTGCTAACCACTGCACCACACAAGAAAGACATCTTTGATCCTGTATTCAAACCCTGTTATAATGAAGGCCAACATCCTATTTGCCCTAATCACTTGCTGCACCTGCATGCTTACTTTCAATGGCTTGTGCACAAGGACACCATCATTTCCCAATCTATCACCATATAAATAATGCCCTGCCATTCTGTTTCTCCAACCAAAATGGATAACTTCACAATTCACATTTTACTGTAACTGTCATGTATTTACCCACTCTCAACTTGTCTAAGTCACCTTGAAGCCTCACCACTCATATTCCCATCAACTTTGGAAATATTACATTTCATTCCCTCATCCAAATCATTGATGTATATTTTAAACAAGTTGGAACTCAAACACTGATCTCTGCAGAACCCAGTAGTTCCTTCCTGCCACTCGAAACTAACCCATTTATTCTTACTGTTTCCTGCTAACCGATTCTCAATTCATACCAATATATTAGTCTAATTTCATGTTCTTCAATTTTGCATACTAACCGAGGAACTTTATCAAAAGTTTTCCGAAAATTCCAATATACCACAGCCAATGATTCCCCCCTATCCATTCTGTTAGTTACATCCTCAAAAAACTCCAGCAGATGTGTCAAACACAATTTCCCTTTCATAAATCCATGTTGACTTTGTCTAATCCCCTTGATATTTTCCAAGTGTTCTGCCATCTCATCCTTTACAATAGACTCTAGCATGTTCCCTACTACCAATGTTAGGCTAACCAGTCTTGAATTTCTCATTTGCTCCATCCCTCCTTTTTTTATATAGTGGGGTTCCATTTGTTACCTTCCAATCTCTGAGGACTGTTCCAGAATTTACAGAGCTTTGGAAGATGACAAGCAATGCATCCACTATTTCCATGGTCACCTCCTGCACCTCCCCGGGATGTAGAGCATCAAGCCCTGGGGATTTATTGGCTCACCATTAATCATCAAGTAAACTCAATTTCCTTCAATTCCACCTTCTCACTAGGCCCTTGATTCCTTAGCATTTCTGGGAAGTTACTGAGGGGGGACAGGACTATAGTAGTTTAATTGTTCCGCAATTTCCTTGATCTCTGGCCAATTCTGGGCACCACTTCACACAAACAATGACAAGGTCTGAGGAAGAAGTTTAACGACACCATTCACATACACCCCTTCACATCAAGATCTGAGGATGCAGTGTAGATTGAGCAGAATGACAGTGGGCAGCATGGTGGCTTGCACTGCTGCCTCACAGCGCCAGGGACCAGGGTTCGATTCTCAGTTTGGGCCACTGTCTGTGTGGAGTTTGCACATTCTCCCCGTGTCTGCGTGGGTTTACTCCGGGTGCTCCGGTTTCCTCCCACATTCTGAAAGACATGCTGGTTAGGCACATTGACCCGAATAGGCGCCAGAATGTGGCGATTAGGGGAATTTCACAGTAACTTCAGTGCAGTGTTAATGTAAGCCTTGCTTGCGACTAATAACTAAACTGTACTTTAAAGAATGCATGACTTAAAGACCAAAGCAGTTGGCATTTTTCTTAGAGCAGAAGGGTTAAAGGGATAGTTAACAGGGGCACTGAAAAATATCAAACTCTGAGCCCAAGGTATCATTGCATTAAATTTAGGGCACAGTGGCACAATGGTTAGCTCCAGGGCTCAATTCCAGCATTGAGTGACAGTGTGTGTGGATCTTGCACATTTTCCATGTCTCTGTGGGTATTCTCCAGGTGCTCCAGTTGCTTCCCACAATCCACAGATATGCGGGTTAGGATGATTGGCCAGTGTATGTGACAGTGGTTACCACTGCTGCCTCAGTGCCAGGGACCCGGGTTTGATTCCCAACTTCGGTCACTGTCTGTGCCGAGTCCACACATTCTCCCCGTGTCTGCATGGGTTTCCTCCAGGTGCTCTGCATTTGCTCCCACGGTCCAAAAGATGTGCTGTTAGGTGCATTGGCCACGCTAAATTCTTCCGCAGTGTGCCCGAACAGGCACTGGAGTGTGGCGACTTGGGGATTTTCACAGTAACTTCATAGTGTGAACTTCATAGTGTGAATGAAAGCCGACTTGTGGCACTAATAAACAAACTTATTGAACTGCCCTTTAGTGTCAGGGGATTAACAGCATAAATGTGGGGTTACAGGGATAGGGCCGAGGTGGGATCACTGCCAGTGCTGGCTAAATGGGCCAAATGGCCTGTCCAGACTACAGGGATTCAGAGAGAATAAATAAGGAGAAATTGCTTGCAGTGGCAGAGGAGTGAGTAAGCAGAAGGCATGGACTGGACTGAAGGTATTTGTTCTTCGCAAAGGCCACTGCCCCAAAACATTGACCATTTATTTTCACAGATGCTGAGCATTTTCATCATTTTATTTCAGATTTCCAGCATTTGGTTCTGTTTAAAGGAATTTGCCACTGTTTAAATTGACAAAGAAAACAGGGCAAGATTGGCGAGGGGCTGAGTGTTATTTAAAGTGAACACAAGGGACTGAGATGTTCTGGAAGCGGATTCAGCTGCAGCTCAGAAAGAGGGGAGCAGGGAAACAACATGTGCAAGGCTCGATGGGCTAGTATGGGCACGTTGGGCCGAATAGCCGTCTGCTGCTTCATTATAGAAGAATAAAAGACGCAAGGCCGCCGATACAATCTCTCCCTGCCGGCAGCGGGACGGTGCCTCTGAGCCCCAGGCCTACACGGGAGGCCGAGGCTGCGACACTGACTAGGCCTCAGGCCTCCGGGGCTCTCTTCCCCCCCCGCCGCCGGAAAGTGCGGCGATCACCCGCCCCGTTCACCGTCTTCAGCTGTCGCTGAGCCGCCTTCTTGTCTCCCCCCCTAGATCCCTAGTCGATCCCTCGCCCGATCCCCGGTGGATTCCCCCCAATCCCGATCCCGCTCACCTCATGGCTGCTTCTCACCGGAAAGAACGAGCATGCGCAGAAGCCGCGGCTCATAGCCCCGCCGGGAGGAACCAAGCGGCCCGGGGCAGGGGAGACACCCCCTCTCCCGCCTCACCCAGAGAGCCTCCAACAGCTACTCAACAGGCAGCAGCACGCTTCCAACAGTATTAATATCTGGCAGAACATTTACTATCTTTAATCCAACCCTCTTAGAACTATTAATCACTCAAATCCTCAGCCTTTACTTTCTGTCTCCCCCCATAGCTATACATGGTACATTCCCATACGTTCTGTGCTCTACGTGATGACGTTGACTCACGCAAGAAGCACGTTGGTTACATTTCAGCCACTGGATTCCCGCCACGTGCTGCCTCAATGGGAGTTGCACCCTGTCCCCAGTTCCAAATAGCTCCAGTATTTTGTGTTTCTCTCTCAGTAATTTTGCCCAAGCAGCACACTGATTAGATTTATTATTATCACATGTATTGGGATACAGTGAAAAGTATTGTTTCTTGTGCGCTATACAGACAAGGCACACCATTCATAGAGTACATAGGGGAGAAGGAAAGTAGAGGGTTGATTTGATTTATTATTGTCACATGTATTAGTATACAGTATTGTGTAGAGAAAGATCAACTGAATGCAAGGTAGGTCAATTCAAAGGTCTGACAGCAGCAGGGAAGAAGCTGTTCTTGGGTCGGTTGGTACGTGACCTCAGACTTTTGTATCTTTTTCTCGCCGGAAAAAGGTGGAAGAGAGAATATCCGGGGTGCGTGGAGTCCTTAATTATGTTGGCTGCTTTGCCGAGGCAGCGGGAAGTGTAGACAGAGTCAGTGGATGGGAGGCTGGGTTTGCATGATGGATTGGGCTACATTCACAATCTTTTGTAGTTCCTTGCGGTCTTGGGCAGAGCAGGAGCCATACTGAGCTGTGATACAACCAGAAAGAATGCTTTCTATGGTGCATCTGTAAAAATTGGTGAGAGTCGTAGCTGACATGCCAAATTTCCTTAGTCTTCTGAGAAAGTAGAGACATTGGTGGGCTTTATTAACTATAGCATCGGCATGGGGGGGGGTGGGGGGGGGGTACTAGGACAGGTTGCTGGTGATCTGGACACGTAAAAACTTGAAGCTCTCAAACCTTTCTATTTCGTCCCTGTTGATGTAGACAGGGGCATCTTCTCCTTTACGCATCCTGAAGTCGATGACAACCTTCTTCGTTTTGTTGACATTGAGGGAGGGATTATTGTTGCCACACCAGTTCACCAGATTCGCTATCTCATTCCTGTATTCTGTCTCGTCATTGTTTGAGATCCGACCCACTATGGTGGTGTCATCATCATAGAAATCATAGAAACCCTACAGTACAGAAAGAGGCCATTTGGCCCATCGAGTCTGCACCGACCACAATCCCACCCAGGCCCTACCCCCATATCCCTACACATTTTACCCACTAATCCCTCTAATCTACGCATCCCAGGACACTAAGGGGCAATTTTAGCAAGGCCAATCAACCTAACCCGCGCACCTTTGGGACTGTGGGAGGAAACCGGAGCACCCGGAGGAAACCCACGCAGACACGAGGAGAATGTGCAAACTCCACACAGTAGAATGTGCAAACTCCACACAGAATGTGCAAACTCCACACAGAGAATGTGCAAACTCCACACAGCACACTTGAAAATCGAATTGGAGGGGAATTTGGCCACACAGTCAGATGTATAAGGAGTATAGTAGGGGGCTGAGGACACAGCCTTGTGGGGCACCGGTGTTGAGGATGAACATGAAGGAGGTGTTGTTGCCTATCCTTACTGATTGTGGTCTGTGAGTTAGGAAGTTCAGGATCCAGTCGCAGAGGGAAGTATCGAGACTCAGGCCACCGAGTTTGGAGATGGGTTTCATGGGAATAATGGTGTTGAAGGCTGAGCTGTAGTCAATAAATAGGAGTCTGACATAGGGGTCTTTGTTATCTAGATGTTCCAGGGCTGAGTACAGGGCCAGGGAGATGGCGTCTGCTGTGGACCTGTTGCGCTGTAGGCAAACTACTGAATCCAGGTAGTCCGGGAGGCTGGAACTGATTCGTGCCATGACTAGCCTTTGGAAGCACTTCATAATGATGAACGTCAGAGCCACCGGCCGATAGTCATTAAGGCACGCTGCTTGGTTTTTCTTAGGTACTGGGATGCTGGTCATCTTCTTGAAGCAGATAGGGACCTCAGGTGCAGAATGTAGTGTCACAGTCATAGCAAGGGTGTAGTGAAAGTTCAACTTAATATAAGGTAAGTCTATTTAAAAGTTTAGTGGCAGCAGGGAATCATAGTGGGTGGGAAATGGACCATGCAAAGGTCCGTTGCCCTCAGGCGGGATATTCCGGTCTTGGGAGAGCCAGTTTCCACTGGTGGGGGAAGGGAAATGTGGTCTGTACTTATGTTATATGGGATTTTTCTGAACAAACCTGTCATAGGCTGATTCCACTTTCCTTCTTTGCCAGATGGATGTTCACTGACATAACTCTCAGCACCTTTCTAACACCATGACGTGAAACACAGCTAATCGCGCAACTATTCAATTTGGCCGCAATGATGAAGGAATCGGGAACAGTAGTGGGGCAGGAGTGGTTCTATAATCCTAGACTGGTGGTCCCTCCATGCGGACACTATAGTTAAGAAAGCCCACCAACGCCTCTACTTTCTCAGGAGACTAAGGAAATTTGGCATGTCCGCTACGACTCTCACCAACTTTTACAGATGCACCATAGAAAACAGTCATTCAGGTTGTATCACAACTTGATATGGCTCCTGCTCTGTCCAAGACTGCAAGAAATTACAAAGGATCATGAATGAAGCCCAGTCCATCAACCAGCCTCCCATCCATTGACACTGTCTACACTTCCCGCTGCCTCAGAAAAGCAGCCAGCATAATCAAGGATCCCGCACACCCCGGACATACTCTCTTCCACCTTCTTCCGTTGGGAAAAAGATACAAAAGTCTGAGGACACATACCAACCGGCTCAAAAACAGCTTCTTCCCTGCTGCCATCAGACTTTTGAATGGACCTACCTCATATTAAGTTGATCTTTCTCTACACCCTAGCTATGACTGTAATATTACATTCTCCGCTCTCTCCTTTCCTTCTCTATGTATGGTATGCTTTGTATAGTGCACAAGAAACAGTACTTTTCACTGTATACTAATACATGTGACAATATTAAATCAAATTTCGATTCTATAGATATTAAACGGATTGGAATTCCCTTCCTAAGCCCCTCTGACTCTTCTATCTTTTAAGATTCCCATTAAAACCTATCTCTTTGACGAAGCTTTTTGCCAGCTGTTGTTATATCTCATGTGATTTAGTGTCAAATTTTGTTTTATAGAACTCCTCTGGAACACCTTGGGACATTTTACGAGGCACTATATGAATACAATTATTTTTATTGTTTCTCTGAGTAGTTATGGACACAATCAATCACGATTTCCCTGTTTAATATAAGTTGCAATTCCCATGATGTCCTGGAACTGCAGAAGTGAGCATATGGATCAGAGTTACTCATGGATCTTGATGAGAATCGTAGTCTTGAAAGTCGGAGAACAGAAGGGAATGCATCCTGCACGCGTGGTCACTAGCGTCAACTGCATATCAGGCCATCTTTAAGGTATTTACTATTAAAATCACGATTTGATATAATTGCCTGGGCAATGACAAAGCCTCGGGAGATGGCAGATGGCATTGTTACGGCAGCTTTACAGAGGGCATGTGGGCTGTTGATGCGACCACTGACCAGCTGCTGGTGTGTGTTAATACAATCTGGTAACAAGTGACCCAACCAATAAGATTCAAAGAGCTAGACTGTAAAACAGAATTGTCACATATCAGTACCCATCGCAAAGTCTGTTTCAATCAGTGTTGCAAAATGTAATTTATCCCACCGATTCTGTCCTTTTCTTTTAACTGCTACCATTTCTGTCTACGCTCAATTTGTTTATTGGGGGCGGATGGGCGGGGTGGGGGGGATGGCAGGGGGGGAAGGGGGTGGGGTGCGAAGCAGCTACTCAGTCCCAGGGAAGTGGATCGATTCAGTCCACAGATGTGGCTCAACATTCCCTGTTGCTACTGACATTTGCTATGTTCCCAGGGGCCAAGGGGGGAAGGGAGGACGATTCTTAACCTGCATCTGCTATGCCTGCTCCATGGACGAACCTCAATCACGGAAGTTCCCCATGATTCTGTCGATGGGGGGGATCTGTGTCTTTAGACTTGACTGGGATAATACTGACTTCAGGCAAAGGAGCAAAATGGATATTCACCCTGTGAACGAATTAAAATTAAAGAAAAGATGGAGCAAAAATCTCGCTGACACTCCGGCGCAATACTGAGGGAGTGTTTATCTTTTACGTGAGACATTAAACCGAGTTCCTGTCTGCTTTCTCTATAATCAGTCTCTACACCACTATTTCAAAGTAGATTTGTGAAGCTATCCCTGGTGCGTTAGCCAATGTTTGTCCATCAGTCAAGATCACAAAAAAATGCTTATCCGGTCATTGTCACATTGTTGTTTGTGGGATCTTGCTGTGCCCAAATTGGCTGCCTCATTTTCTACATTGCAATAGCACCTGCACTTTGAAAGTACTTGATTAACTGATTGACTGTTAAGTGCTTTGGGAAACCATGCAGCTGCGAAAGGTGCTAAATGAATGCAAACCTATCTTTTACATGTTCTCTGGAATAATGAGAAGTGATCTTGTTGAAAAATGAATACAATTCTTAAGGGATATGGGTATCACTGGCTGGGCCAGCGTTTATTGCCCATCTCTAACTGCCCTCCAACAGGTGGCACAGTGGTTAGCACTACTGCCTCACAGCGCCGGGGAGCCGGGTTCGATTCCAGCCTTGGGTCACTGGCTGTGTGGAGTCTGCGCCTTCTCCCCATGTCTGCGTGGGTTTCCTCTGGGTGCTCCGGTTTCCTCCCACAGTTGGAAAGACGTGCTGGTTAGGTGCATTGGCCGTGCTAAATTCTCCCTCAGTGTACCCGACTCGGGGATTTTCACAGTAACTTCATTGGTGTGTTGTTGTAAGCCTACTTGTGACACTAATAAATAAACTTAAAAGAACATCCACCAGCCAGGAGCTGAAGTTGAGGAACTATTTGATGATCACGGGCAGAAATGGGGAAAAATTACCTTTCACATTTCAGTTTTGAAATTTCTGGACTCAGATTCCAGACTGTCCAATTGCACACAAGGATAGCTCTGGGTTCCTACAAAATTCGAACAATAATAGCAGTGAGGTTTCCCCAGCAATTCAATTAATTATACTCATTGATAACAAGTAAACAAAGTTTCCCGGCAAATATTTCATTTGTAAAGCTGCACGTCTGTGTGAAAGCAGCAGAGGGCAGTATAATGCAAATAAAAAAACAATCACATAATCCTCAAGACTCACCTGATGAAGAGGCAGTGCTCCAAAAGCTTGTACAGCCAAATAAACCTGTTGGACTTTAACCTGGTGTTGTGAGACTTCTTACTATCCTAAAGAGGCCAGGGCCGCAATTCTCCAGCCGTTCACGCCAACGGAATTCTCCAATCCCGCTACAGGGAACGGAGATTTGGGCAGAGCGCCAAATTCTCTGTCCTTGCTTACAGTAGCAGCAGGGTGTGAATGGCTGGAGAATTCCAACCCAGCATTTAGGTTGCAACTTCCACAACCACAGGGCATCCCAAAGCACTTTACAACCAATGAGATCTTTCTGAAGTGTAGCTACTCTTACGGGAAGCACAGCAGCTAATGTGCGCACTTCAAAGTCCAGCAAACCGCAATGTAATCATAACCAGATCATCTATTTTTGTGATACTGACTGAGGGGTAAATGTTGGGCGGGGGCGCCATGGATAATTCACCTGTTCCTTTTCAAGAAAATGTCATGGATCTAACATGTACCTGAGCAAACAGGCAGCGCCTCCATTTAACATCCCACCCAGGTGATAGCACCAGTCCAGACTGTCTTGCTTAGATCATTACATGGTGGCACAATGGTTAGCACTGCTGCCTCACAGCGCCGGGGACCTGGGTTCGATTCCCAGCATGGGTCACTGTCTGTGTTGAGTTTGCATGTTCTCCCAGTGTCTGCGTGGGTTTCCTCCGGGTGCTCTGGTTTCCTCTCACAGTCTGAAAGACATGCTGGTTAAGGTGCATCGACCCGAACAGGTGCCGGACTGTGGCGACTAGGGGAATTTCACAGTAACCTCATTGCAGTGTTAATGTAAGCCTTTCTTGGGACTAATAAATAAACTTCTCTGGGTCTTGAGCATGACTTGAATGCAAAGCCTTCCAAGTTAGAGACAAGATTTCTACCAACTAAGCTACAGAATCAGCACAGCGGCCTGTGTCTATTAACTGCCTTTAATGCAGCAAGCCTTCTCAAGACACTGCACAAGAACATTATGAGTCAAAACAATCACTCAGCGTGAAAGAGGGAGACACTAAGGCAGGTGACCAAAGGCACGGTCAAAGAGATACATTCTGAAGGAGCACCTTGGAGGAGACAGAGATGGAGAAACTTAAGCAAGAATTTCCAAAGCTTCGACCTAGACAGTTGAAGGCATGGCCACCTATGACGCAGCGAAGGAAGTGGGGATGCACAAGAGGCTGGAATGAGCAAACACAGAGTGCTAGGAGGGTTGTAGATCTGGAGAAGGTAATAATAAGGAGGGGCAAAGGCTTCACGGAGGTCAGCAAGTGTGAGGAGGGATAATGTAGCAGGGTCACTGTCACATCGAACACCATCTATTTCTGATTACTGTGCCATAACAAAGGGTGGAAACCAGATTGGGGAGGTTCAAATATAGAGTTAAAGAAAGGGAAAATCTAGATCTGGTCAGTCGACATTCATATAAACAAAAGACAAGTGATTAGCTTGGGTCTAACCTTTCATAAGAAGACAGTTATATCCAATGACAGGTTTCTAATATATGTAGAAACTATCTCTTCAATAACCCAGTTTTGTGAGTGAAACAGCAGAGTGCCTCCAGCAGATGGGGTTCTTGGTTATTAATGTTTGTTATCTCTTACGATGCTATCTTGTTATTGAGAAAGTTAGATAAATAGTAAAGGCCCACAATGCAGTACGCCACCAAGTTTGACGTTAGTGGAGATAAGAGACAGCCACAGAGATATACAACATGGAAACAGACCCTTCGGCCCAACCCGTCCATGCCGACCTGGTTTCCTAAACTGAACTAGTCCCATTTGCTGCGTTTGGCCCATCTCCCTCTAAACCTTTCCCATCCACGTACCTGTCTAAATGTCTTTTAAATGTTGAAATTGTACCCGCCTCTACCACCTCCTCTGGCATCTCATTCCGTATGCGCGCCACGCTCTGTGTGAAAAAGTTGCCCCCCAGGTCCCTTTTAAATCTTTCCTCTCTTACCTCCAAGCTACACCCTCTAGTTTTGGACTCCCCTACCCTGGGAAAAGACCTTGGCTATTCACCTTATCAATGCCCCTCATGATTTTATAAACCTCTATAAGGTCACCTCTCATCCTCCTACGCTCCAGGGAAAAATGTCCCAGCCTATCCAGCCTCTCCTTATAACTCAAACCTTCCAGTCCTGGTAACATCCTTGTAAATCTTTTTTGCACCCTTTCCAGTTTAATAACATCCTTCCTATAGCAGAACAACCAGAATTGTATGCAGTACTCCAAATGTGGCCTTATCAATGTCTTGTACAGTTGTAACTTAACGTCTCAACTCCTGTACTCAATGCTTTGACCAATGAAGGCAAGTGTGCCAAATGCTGCCTTCACCACCCTGTCTACCTGTGACGCCACTTTCAAGGAACTATGCATCTGTACCCCTCGGTGTCTCTGTTCGACAACACTCCCCAGGGCCCTACCGTTAACTGTGTAAGTCCTGCCCTGGTTTGTCTTACCAAAATGCAACACTTTGCATTTGTCTGAATTAAACTCCATCTGCCATTCCTTGGCCCACTGGCTCAGATCCCGTTGTAGTGTTAGATAACCTTCGCTATCCACGACACCACTAATTTTGGTATCATCTGCAAACTTACTAACCATGTCTCCTATATTTTCATCCAAATCATTAATATAAATGACAAACAACAATGGACCCAGCACCGAACCCTGTGGCACAGCGCTGGTCACAGGCCTCCAGTCTGAAACACAACCCTCTACCGCCAACCTTTGTCCCCTACCGGCAAGCCAATTTTGTATCCAATTGGCTAGTTCTCCCTGGATCACATGTGACCTAACCTTACTGACCAGTCTACCATGCGGTACATTGTTGAAGGCATTGCTAAAGCCCATGTAGACATCTACTTAATGCATTTTAAGACCTCCAGCACCTCCTCTTCTGTAATGTGGACACTTTTCAAGACATCACTAAGTACTTCCCCAAGTTCCCTAGCTTCCATGTCTTTCTCCACGGTAAATACTGACAAGAAATATTCATTTAGGATCTCACCCAAGTCCTATGGCTCTACACATTGACGACCTTGTTGATCTTTAAGGTGCCCTATTCTCTCCCTAGTTACTCTTTTGGCCTTAATATACTTGTAGAATCTCTTTGGATTCTCCTTTACCTTCTCTGGCAAAGCTATCTCATGGCCCCTTTTTGCCCTCCTGATTTCCCTTTTAAGTGTACTCCTACACCACCTATTCTCTTCAACAGATTCACTTGACCCCAGCTGCCTATACCTGACATATGCTTCCTTCTTTTTATTGGCCAAAGCCTCAATATCTCTAGTCATCCAGTGTTCCCTACTCCTGCCAGCCTTGCCCTTCACACTAACAGGAACATGCTGGCCCTAAACTCTTGTTATCTCACTTTTGAAAGCCTCCCACTTGCCAAACGTCCCTTTACCTGTGAACAGCCTCCCCCAATCCACTTTTGAAAGTTCCTGTCTAATACCATCAGAATTGGCCTTACCCCAATTTAGAACTTTAGCTTGTGGACCAGACCTATCTTTTTCCATAACTATTTTAAAACTAATAGAGTTATGGTCACTGGTCCCCCACTAACACTTCTGTCACTTGCCCTGTCTTATTTCCCAAGAGGAAGTCGGGTTTTGCCCCTTCTCTAGTAGGGCCATCTACATATTGATTGAGAAATATTTCCTCAACGCACTTAACAAATTCCTCCCTGTCCAAGCCCTTAACACTATGCCAGTCCCAGTCTATGTTTGGATCTCCCTACATATGTCCTCTCAATTACAGGGGGGCCTGTAAGTACAATCCCATCAAAGCGATCACTCCCTTCTTATATCTCAGTTCCATCCATATAGCCTCACTGGATGATCCCTCAGGAATATCCTCTCTAAGTACTGTTGTGACGCTTTCCCTAATCAAAACCCCCTCCTCTCTTGCCTCTCCTTCTATCATGGAATCATAGAATCCTACAGTGCAGAAGAAGACCATTCGGCCCATCGAGTCTGCACTGACTACATTCCCCCCAGGCCCTATCCCCATAACCCCATGCATTTATCCTAGCTAGTCCCCCTGACACTAAGGGACAATTTATCCTGGCTAATCCACCTAACCTGCACATTTTTGGACTGGGGAAAGAAACAGGAGCACCCGGAGGAAACCCACGTAGACACAGGGAGAATGTTCAAACTCCACACAGTCAGTGACCCAAGCTGGGAATTGAACCCGAGTCCTTGGAAGCAGTGCTAACCACTGTGCCGCCTTCCTGTAGCATCTGTTACCCGGAACATTGAGCTGCCAGTCCTGTCCCTCCCTCAGCCGTGTTTCTGTAATAGCTATGATATTCCAGTTCCAGGTAGCCACTGCATTCCCTGAGTTAATCTGCCTTACCTGCCAGGCCTCTTGCATTGAAATAAAGGCAGTTTAATTCATCAGTTTCCCTCGTTCCCTGCCATGCTTATGCTTGCATTGTCTATTTAACTTGCTCTCTTTAAATTCTGTATTAGCCTCAATGTCCTCTTTTGTCTCACTACTCTTTAGAGTCCCACCCCACTGCCAGACTAGTTTAAACCCTCCGAGTAGCATTAGCAAATCTCCCCGCCAGTATATTGATTCCCCTCCAGTTCAGGTGCAACCCGTCCCTCTTGTACAGGTCATCTCTGTCCCAGATGATTCCCAATGCTCCAAAAATCTGAATCCCTGCCCCGTGCACCAGCTCCTCAGCCACATATTCATCTGCCCTATCCTCCTATTCCTACTCTCACTAGCACGTGGCATTGGGAGTAATCCGGAGATTACTACCCTTGAGGTCCTTAACCTCCAGCCTAACATCTTATATTCACTCTGCAGTGTCTCATCCCTTTCACTACCTATGTTGTTGGTATCAACATGTACCACAACCTCTAACTCATCACCCTTCCCCTTCAGGATGCCCTGCAGCCGTCCAGTGACTTCTCTGACCCTGGCACCAAGGAGGGAATACACCATCCTGCGTCTTGGAGCGCAGAAACGCCTGTCTCCTCCCCTGACTAATGAATCCCCTATCACTGTTGCTCTTCCTTTCTTCTTCCTCCCCCCCTGTACAGTCAAGCCGCTTGTTGTGTCAGAAGCTTGGCTCTAAGCTGCACTCCTCTGAGGTACCAGTGCCTTATCAGTTTCCAACATGGAATACTGGTTAGTGAGCTGGACCTCAGGGAGCGCCTGCACTGCCTGCCTGTTCTTCCTGGACTGTCCTGTTGTCACCCAGAACAAAGAACAAAGAGCAAAGACAATTACAGCACAGGAACAGGCCCTTCGGCCCTCCAAGCCTGCACTGACCATGCTGCCCAACTCAACTAAAACCCCCTAACCTTCCGGGGACCATATCCCTCTATTCCCATCCTATTCATGTATTGTTCAATTCACCCCGTAAAAGTCACTATCGTATCTGCTTCCATTACCTCCCCCAACAGCGAGTTCCAGGCACCCACCGCCCTCTGTGTAAAAAACTTGCCTTGTCCATCTCCTTTAAACCTTACCCCTTGCATCTTAAACCTATCCCCCCTCGTAATTGACTCTTCCACCCTGAGAAAAAGCTTTTGACCCATTCACTTCTTTCCTCACCTTTGAGCTGTGGTGTAGCCGCCTCTCTACACATGCTATCCACGTAACTCTCAGCCTCGCGGAGGTGCCACAGTATCTCCAGCTGCTGTTCAGATGTGGCAAAGCAGAAAATGGTGAAGAAGTTTAAAGTTCATTCATTAGCGTCACAAGTAGGTTTACATTAACACTGCAATGAAGTTACTATGAAAATCCCCGAGTTGCCACACTCCGGCGCTTGTTCGGGTAACACTGAGGGAGAATTTAGCATGGCCAACGCACCCTAACCAGCACGTCTTTCAGACTGTGGGAAGAAACCGGAGCACCCGGAGGAAACCCACGCAGACAACGTGCAGACGCTGCACAGACAGTGGCCCAAGCCGGGAATTGAACCCGGGTCCCTGGCGCTGTGAAGCAGCAGTGCCAACCACTGCGCCACAATGCCGGCCGTGGCATCAAGCTTAAGTTCAAAGAGCCTATAAACTGAAACAAGAAAATAAGAAAAGGTCACAGGTGGATAGGGTCGTAAAGAGTGCCTTTGGTACATTGGCCTTTATAAATCGGAGTATCGAGTATAAACGTTGGAGTGTTATGGTAAGGTTATATAAGGCATTGGTGAGGCCGAATTTGGAGTAATGTGTACAGTTTTGGTCACCTAGTTACAGGAAGGATGTAAATAAGATTGAAAGAGTGCAGAGAAGGTTCACAAGGATGTTGCCGGGACTTGAGAAGCTGAGTTACAGAGAGAGATTGAATAGGTTGGGACTTTATTCCCTGGAGCGTAGAAGATTGAGGGGAGATTTGATAGAGGTGTATAAGATTTTGATGGGTATAGATAGAGTGAATGCAAGCAGGCTTTTTCCGCTGAGGCTAGGGGAGAAAAAAACCAGAGGGCATGGGTTAAGGGTGAAAGGAGAAAAGTTTAAAGGGAATATTAGGGGGGGCTACTTCACGCAGAGAGTGGTGGGAGTGTGGAATGAGCTGCCGGATAAAGTGGTAAATGCGGGGTCACTTTTAACATTTAAGAAAAACTTGGACGGGTTCATGGATGAGAGGGGTGTGGAGGGATATGGTCCAAGTGCAGGTCAGTGGGACTAGGCATAAAATGGTTCGGCACAGACAAGAAGGGCCAAAAGGCCTGTTTCTGAGCTGTAATTTTCTATGGTTCTATGGAAGGGACATTCGAAATCCCAGCCTTTGGGATTCCAAAGGAAGACTGAGACTGTGCGATGAATCTTACACCTTAGAATAACATTAGTGTATAAATGTTTAATGTACAGTATGAAATTACTTTGTCTGCTTTTTTAACTGATCGTCAATCCACTTACTTTAAATTGTTTCTCCGTTCCCATCAACGGAAACACACTAAGATTCTTTAACATTGTGAAATGTATGTTCGAAACTTAGCGATTAGATTCCCTCCCCCCTGGTCAGCTATAACTGTTTCTTTAGGAGGAGGTAATAATGAATGGCACAGTGGTTAGCACGGCTGCCTCACAGCGCCAGGGAACTGGGTTCGATTCCAACCTAGGGTCACTGCCTGTGTGGAGTCTGCACGTTCTCCCCGTGTCTGCATGGGTTTCCTCCGGGTGCTCCGGTTTCCTCCCACAATCTGAAAACATGCTGGTTAGGTGCATTGGCCAAGCTGAATTCTCCCTCAGTGTACCCGAACAGGCGTGTGGCAACCGGGGGATTTTCACAGTAACTGTATTGCAGTGGTAATGTAAGCCTACTTGTGACCAATAAATAAAATTTACTTTACTTTAATTCTGAGCTTTCATTTGAATAAATAAATGTTTTCTCTTTACACAAGTGAAATATCACAATCCACCCACTTCAAGTTTCTAGTCAGGCAATAGACTAAATTAGAAATTATTCAGGCAATTGAAAACCTGATGGTTAAAAGAGGAACAGTATAAAAAAATAATTCCAATAAAATGAACCGTGATAAAGTTGGCATTGATGATGGCAGCAGTGGTTTGTGGTCCTGCAGAATGCTCAGTGAGACAGATTGACTAAACAGGTAGAGCAGTAAAAACAAATGGGCCATCTCCATCGGGAAAAACCCGGTCTGGGAATACATTTATCTTTCATTCAGTATAAAGGGAATAGGTTTGTCCTCTGTCATGGTAAACACACAGACACAGACACACACACACAGACACACACAGACACAGTTACACACACACACAGACACACACACAGACACACACATTCACACACAGACACACACACCACAGACACAGTTACACACAGACACACACACAGACACACACACAGTTACACACATTCACACAGACACACACAGTTACACACATTCACACACACTCGCGCACACACAGACACACACAGTTACACACCTTCACACACACACACACACAGTTACACACATTCACACACACATACACACTCGCACACACATACACACACACACAGACATGCATTCACACACACACACAGACACAGTTACACACATTCACACACAGACACATACAGACACACACACAGTTACACACATTCACACACACACACATACACACTCGCACACACACAGACACATACACACAGACACACACACACACACAGACACGCATTCACACACAGACACAGTTACACACATTCACACACACATCACAGACATTCACACAGTTACACACATTCACACACACTCGCGCACACACAGACACACACAGTTACACACCTTCACACACACACACACAGTTACACACATTCACACACACACACAGTTACACACATTCACACACATACAGTCACACACAAACAAACACACACAGACACGCATTCACACACAAGCACACACACATACAAACATGCACACACACAGTCACATACACACACACACACATGCAAATACATGGACACAGACACACACACACACAGTCACATACACACAGTCACCCACACACACACACACACAGATACGCACACACAGACACATAGACACACACACAGACATGCACACAGACACACATAGACACAGATGTGCACATACAGACACAGAAAAACACACAAACAGACACACATAGACAGATACACATACACACACACAGCACACACAGGCACATATGAGTATGCATGCACACAGGCACACACATACAGACACATGTACACGCAGACACATAAGCATAGACACGTAAAAGCATACACGCACACATCGACATTCACATACACATATACTTGGACACAGGTGCACATGCTCACACACACATGCATACACATCCGTGCATATAGACACATGCATTCACAGCCACACACAGACACATATATATATATATATATGCACATCCACACTCACAGCCTAAAGGATATCAATCCCTCCTCATTGCAGATGTGCAGATTTGTAACTTTCCCAGGCCTATTCACAGCCTCCATGTGGTTTGAAACTGACTGTGGTGTTCAAGTTGCCTTGTCCACAGGAAGGAAGATATTCTCTTGGATAAGGAATCATCTTCCAGCTGTATGGTCCCTGGCTGGATTGAGAATAAAGTTCTCTTCAGCAAGGGGGGTGTCATCAGCTGGGGTCCATTGCTTAACGAGGCTGACCAGATGGTCAGTCGCAGGCCAGAATATTTGGTGGATGCTCTAAAAAGTTATTCAATATAAACAGGTTTCACAAGCTGCTTTAATTATTAAGTAGAAGTTATTTTTTCCACTTAACAATGTGTCATGCGGTAAATTTTTATTGACAAATCTTCATCGCAAACAGCAAATGATTGGAACCCTTCCTTTGTGCCATCTCTGCCCTTCCCCCTGGCAAAATCTGAGACTTGGCAGGAGGTGGCAACCCTTGTTCCAAATGTAAATGGGAGTGAGGTAGAAACCCTACAGCACAGAAAGAGGCCATTCAGCCCATCGAGTCTGCACCGACCACAATCCCACCCAGGCCCTACCCCCATACCCCTACATATTTTACCCACTAATCCCTCTAACCTACGCATCTCAGGACACTAAGGGGCAACTTTAGCATGGCCAATCAACCTAACCCGCACACCTTTGGACTGTGGGAGGAAACTGGGGCACCCGGAGGAAACCCACGCAGACACAAGGAGAATGTGCAAACTCCACACAGACAGTGAGCCAAGCCGGGAATCGAACCCAGGTCCCTGGAGCTGTGAAGCAGCAGTGCTAACCACTTGTGCTACCGTGTCAATATTATTGTTAAAAAACACAGGTCACAAGCTTTGTGCCTAAAGCAATTACAAAGAGAGACTGCTGCAACACAGGGTTGGTAGGTAAGAAGTAGAAATGTGGAATGCTGCTTTCTGTGAATCAATCCATTATCAAGGGGACGCGATGGACCAGTGGTATTATCGCTAGATCATTAATCCAGAAACTCAGCTAAAGTTCTGGTGGACCCGGGTTCGAATCGAGCCATGGGAGATGGTGGAATTTGAATTCAATAAAAAATATCTGGAATTAAGAATCTACTGATGACCATAAAACCATTGTTGATTGTCAGAAAAACCCATCTGGGTTCACTAATATCCTTTAGGGAAGGAAATCTGCCATCCTTACCTGGACTGACCTACATGTGACTCCAGAACCACAGCAAGTGGTTGACTTTCAACTGCCCTCGGGCAACTAGGGATGGGCAATAACTACTGGCCCAGCCAGCAACACTCATGTCCCATGAATGAAAAAAACTGTCTTGCCCCCAATCTACTATTCACCAGTGAACCTTGACTGACAGGCTATCCCTGTGTGAACCATGGTTCAGTGGGTAGTGCTCTCATCGCTGACTCCAAAGGTCCCGGGTTCAAATCCCATTCCAGGACTTCAGCGTGAAAATCTCAGCTAAAGTTCTGGTGGACCAAGGTTCGATTCCTGCTATGGCAGAGGATGGAATTTGAATTCAATAAAAAAAATCTACTGGTGACCATGAAATAATTGTCGATTGTCGGAAAAGAACCATCTGGTTCACTAATGTCCTTTAGGGAAGGAAATCTGCCGTCCTCACCTAGCCTGGCCTACATGTGAGTCCAGAGCCCCAGCAATGTGGTTGACTTTCAAATGCCCTCCAAGGACGAATAGGGACGGGTAATAAATGTTGGCCAGTCAGCAACGCCCATGTCCCATGAATAAATAACAGGAAAAATCAAAGAAAAGTACTCGTGTCTAGTTTCATACTTCACTAACTGGCTTAGGATTGATTTAACGTCAATATCAGAAAACAAAAGCCCAGGTATTACCAACATGTCAACCATTTCATGGTGTAATTCATTTTCTTTTGCCTCTAGCAAACTGCAGGTTAATTCAAGCCTTATGGTTAATGCTGAGAGGCATCTGTGTGTGAATTAGCCCATGAACGCAGTTGGATGAGTTATCCGAACTATAAATTATGTACTTCAACAGAAGTAAGTAGCTAAAATAATTCAGCCAATTTGAAATAACGCTGGTGGTTTAGGTACAAAATGAGGCTGGATTTTCAATTTAACAGAAATATTTAGTTAGTCAGGATTTATGGGCTTGGAACCAACAGGATTTGAATCAAAATAAGATCAACTTCTTTTAAGCATTGCGGAATAAATTCCGTGATTTTTGCTAAACTCAGTGAATCGGTGTTTAGTTCAGCCACACAGATTAGATATGTTTAGCAATATAGGAATGGGAGGAGGCCATTTAGTCCCTCCAGCCTGTTTTGCTATTTAATGATATTTATTTTAATTTATGTTTAATTTAGGCTTAAGGTGCGTTGGGAAAAGTTTAGAGGAGATGTGCGAGGCAAGTTTTTTACACAGAGGGTGGGGAATGTCTGGAACGCGCTGCCCGGGGAGGTGGTGGGAGCAGATACGATAGCGGCATTTAAGGGGCATCTAGACAAATACATGAATAGGATGGGAATGGAAGGATACGGACTCCGTAAGTGCATATGGTTTTAGTATGCACGAAAAGAATCCTGCGCTCACCTGATGAAGGAGCAGCGCTCCGAAAGCTCGTGCTACCAAATAAGCCTGTTGGACTTTAACTTGATGTTGTGAGACTATTTACTGTGCCCACCCCAGTCCAACGCCGGCAACTCCACATCATGGTTTTAGGTTAGGCAGGCATCATGATCAGCATAGGTTTGGAGGGCCGAAGGGCCTGTTCCTGTGCTGTACTTTCCTTTGTTCTTTGTTCTTTATTCATTCATTGGACATTGGAGTCGCTGGCTAGACTGGTATTTATTGCCCATGAGAAGGTGGTGATGAGGGGCCTTCTTGAATTACTGTAGTCTATGTGATGTACAAACACCCATGGTGGGGAGGGGGTGGGGATTTTCTGGGCATGCAGCCCCAAAACCGGAAAATCCCACCCGAGGTCAATGGACCTTTGCATTGTCCACCCCCCCCCCCCCCCCCCACCTGCTATGAATCCCATGGCGGGCAGGACGGGAAAATTCCCCCCATTCTATTGTTAGGATGGGTGTTCCAGGATTTTGACCTAGCGACAGTGAAGGAACGGCCGATATATTGTCAGGATGGTGAGCGGCTTGGAGGGGAGCTTAGAAGTGGTGGTGTTCCCATGTATCTGCTGCCCTTGTCCTTCGAGATGGTAGAGGTTGCAGTTTTTGAAGATGCTGTCAAAGGCATCCCTTCATAACCTTAATAAAAATCTGTCAACCTCAGATTGACAATTAACGATTGATCCAGAATCAATTCCTGTTTTCACAAGAGAATTCCAAATCTCCACCACCCTTTCAATGCAGAAATGCTTCCTAATTATACCCCTGAAGGATCTGACTTCATTTTATTTTACTATTGCTCCAGTCCCCAACCAACAGAAACTGCGCGTAATGTTGTCAAATCTCAGTGTCAGGAAGTGGAAGGAAAAATCATCCAAATCAACAGGGGTCATCAAACAAGCATGAGGTGCTTTGTTTATGAGGCAAGTGACCTGATCCCTGTTTCCAGTATTGTTGAAGGGTTCATGTTGTTGCCCTTAACTAATATGGCACTGGGGTACTATCAGTTTATTAGCCTCCAAGTCAGTGACTGGCAAACTAGGCTAGTGAGTGGGCCACAAGAATGGCTCTCCTTCATCTCAGTGGGCTGCAAGATTGAAATCGGGCTTGTTCACTAACTATGACCCAGGAATACAATTGATACATGCCGAGTATTCCATAACGAATGGTAGAAAATGCTTAATCATTTCTATATTAATAGAACTGTCATTGAGTTCAAATGGTAAATGGGGCAGCGCGGTGGCACAGTGGTTAGCACTGCTGCCTCACAGCACCAGGGACCTGGGTTCTATTCCCGGCTTGGGTGACTGTGTGGAGTTTGCATGTTCTCCCTGTGTTGGCGTGGGTTTCCTCCGGGTGCTCCAGTTTCCTCCCACAGTCTGAAAGACGTGTTGGTTAGGGACATTGGCCGTGCTAAATTCTCCCTCGGTGTACCCGAACAGGCACCAGAGTGTGGTGGCTAGGGGATTTTCACAGTAACTGCATTGCAGTGTTAATATAAGCCTACTTGTGACACTAATAAATTAACTTAAACTTAACTTAACTGGTAAAAACAAAGAAATATTGACACTTTGGAATCAGAGGGAGCACATGGCTCTCACAGTCAATGTTGTGCACAATCATCACGCACCTCCCCTCACTTGCCCTTGCTTTATGTGTGAAATACTTCAATCACACCGGTGGGAAAAAAACTACACGGACGGAAATCAGAGGAATGCGGTAACCTGCACATGGGCAACGTTCAACAAAATGTCTTGTGGGGGCTGCACTCAAAACCCAGATGGGCCGCATGTGGCCCCTGGACCGCAGGTTGCCCCAAAGTTGAAGGTTGCCCCTTGGGCCGCAGGTTGCTCCTGGGCCACAGGCTGCCCCTGGGCCACAGGTTGCCCCTGGGCCACAGGTTGCCCCTTGGGCCGCAGGTTGGTCCTGGGCCACAGGCTGCCACTGGGCCACAGGTTGCCCCTGGGCCACAGGTTGCCCCTTGGGCCGCAGGTTGGTCCTGGGCCACAGGGCCACAGGTTGTCCCTGGGCCACAGGTTGCCCCTTGGGCCGCAGGTTGGTCCTGGGCCACAGGCTGCCACTGGGCCACAGGTTGCCCCTTGGGCCGCAGGTTGCTCCTGGGCCACAGGTTGCCCCTGGGCCACAGTTTGCCCACCACTCACTGCACAAACGTTTAGGCCATTTTGGAGCATATGAACAGGTGGTGGTGTTCTCATGCACTGAGGAGACCATTCAATTGCTGCAGCCCATTCTGCCACTAAATTCGGTCACAAGTCAAGGGCTATGAGGGGAGGCTGATGACAAAGTGGAATTGAGACCACAACCAGAGCAACCATGGTCTTACTGAATGGGAGAACAGGCTCAAAGGGCTGAATGGTCTATACCTGCTCCTATGTTCCATGATTGATCTGTATCCTAATTCCATTTACTCACCTTGGTTCCAATATCCTTAGTAAGAAGTTTAACAACACCAGGTTAAAGTCCAACAGGTTTATTTGGTAGCAAAAGCCACACAAGCTTTCGGAGCTCCAAGCCCCTTCTTCAGGTGAGTGGGAATTCTGTTCACAAGGGAGTTTCACTGGCTGTCCTGTCTGGAGGCAATACACATCTTTTTAGCCTGTCTTGATGCTCTCTCCGCTCACTTTGTTTGTATCTTAAAGACTTGATTAGCTGTAAGTATTCGCATTCCAACCATTATTCATGTAAATCGAGTCTGTGTCTTTATATGCCCTGTTTGTGAACAGAATTCCCACTCACCTGAAGAAGGGGCTTGGAGCTCCGAAAGCTTGTGTGGCTTTTGCTACCAAATAAACCTGTTGGACTTTAACCTGGTGTTGTTAAACTTCTTACTGTGTTTACCCCAGTCCAACGCCGGCATCTCCACATCATGTCCAATATCCTTAACATCCCTGCCTCATAAAAATCCATCAATCTTAGCTTTGGAATTTATCCACCCTCTGTTTCTGTTTTGGGCCATGCACATTTGTTTTTCAATCTGATTTGACTATCTGCAACTTTAACTCACAGATCGTAAGGACACCCATCGGCAGCCCTTTCTTAGATATGGAAATTAGGCTCCAGTGTGTCCTTGGGGCCTGATTGCTAGTTTTACTCATGGTCTAAGTTTTCTTTCTACAATACAACAGCTTGTGTTTATATAATATCTTCAGTATAATAAAACTTGCCAAGCCTCTTCACCACAGCAATACAAAGCTAAATTGCACTTCAAACCCACATAAGGTAATATTCTGCTCGCTCTAAGTTTTAAGGAGCTTCTTAAAGGAGGGTAGAGAGGGGGGAGTCAGAGAGGTTTAGAAAGGGAATTCCAGAGCTTAAGGCCTCAGTAACTTTCCTACCCCAACTTCCCACACATTGCTTCTCCCAAAATGTTCCACAGCCTATGAAATACTTTTTAAGTGTAGCCACTGTTGTAACATAAGAAACACAGCAGTCAACTTGTGCACAGTAAGTTCCTACAGACAGCAATCTGATGATAATCAACTAATGCCCCACATCTTCCAGTCTCTGGATGGTTGTACCCCAGAGGTAGCCCAGAAGATGCAGTAAGGACCCCTTGACAGTCCCAGTGGAGGAAGTGTGGGGGGAGTTACCCAGGAAATTTCAATGCTCGACAGGTAACTCACTTGTGTCTGGAACCCACTGAACCCTCCGGGTTAGCGTCGGAGGCTTGGATCGTTCTGACTCACTAACCAAAATAGTTACCAAGGAAACGTCAGAAGGTTTAAAACCAGTTCTAACTCCTGGCAAACTATACTACTGATCCCACCTCCCCCCAACTCCTCACTGGACCCGACCTGACTCCCCCCTCATCCCCCACCCCTCAAGCTACCTCTGACTATGCCCCACCTACTGACTACACCCCAATCAGCCAACTATCCCCCGACCATCCTGACCCCCTGACTACCTCTTCCAACCATTCCACTAACTTTCATTACCCCCAACTACACCTCTTCCCCCAACTAACCCCCCCAATTCCCTGACTAACACCAATCCCCCAAACAAAGCTCCCCATTCCCAGGGTACCCTCCCCCCTGTCCACTTGCCACCCTGACCACCCCATCTCCTGGCTACCCCACCCGATCATCCAATTGCCCCGCACTCACCCAACTATCCTCTGACCACCCAACTTACCCCTGACTATTCCCTAATATCCCAACTAACCCCAACCACCTGACTACTCTCATCATCCCCATCCCACCCTATCCCCTCACCCACCCACCTGCTATCCTACCTCCTCACTGACTTATCTTCCACACTTATTTCTTTTCCACAAGACTGTAAAATATAAGAGCAGAATTAGACCATTCAGCCCATCAAGTCCAGGCAAGGAATGCAGAGCTCCAGTGAAGGGTAAGTGTCTTGATCCTCAGAGGATTTTGCCCACAATGTTTTTTTTTCTATGATGTTGATTGAAGAATAAATATTGGCCAGGACACAGGGGATAACTCTTCCTCAAAACAATGGAGTGGGATCTTTCTCATCCACTGTTCATAAAGAAGGAAAGGAGAGAGTGCAGAATGTAGTGTTACAGTCATAGCTAGAGTGTAGAGAAAGATCAATTTACTGTGAGGTAGGTTCATTCAAAGGTCGGATGGCAGAGTGCAGTCTGGGCCTTGGTTTAACTTTTTTTGTTCATTCAAGGAACATTGGCATCATTGGCTGGCCAGCATTTATTGCCCATTCTTTGTTGCCCTTGGAGGGCAGGTGAGAGTCAACCACATTGCTGTGGCTCTGGAGTCACAGGTAGGTTAGACCCGGTAAGGATGGCAGATTTCCTTCCCTAAAGGACATTAGTGAACCAGATGGGTTTTTCCGATAATCAACAATGGTTTCATGATCATTATGAGGTTCTTAATTCCAGATATTTTCACTGGAATTCAAATTCCACCATCTGCTGTGGTGGGACTCGAACCTGGGTTCCCAGAACATTAACTGGGTTTCTGGATGAATAGTCATGTGATAATACCGCTCAGCCATCGCCTCCCCATTAATTTCACCATCTTCCGTGGCAGGATTCGAACCCAGGTCCCCAGGACATTAGCTGAGTTTCTGGATGAATAGTCGAGCGATAATACCACTAGGCCATCACCTCCCCTTCATGTTATTTAGGAGAAGTCTCCAACAGCACAGCACTGGATATGAGCTTTGATGGATGCATTCAAAAGCCTGGAGTTGGACTTGAATTCATAGCTTTTCAAAATTCAGAATGGAACAACATCCAACAATAAGATTCTTGAACTCAAATTGAGGAGACAGACAGAAAGGGATGAAATCATCTGGAATTTTAAATGGCTTGACCCATTTGCTTGATTCAAGCCCATTTTCCTCCAGTTGGGAAACACATCCCTGGCCACAGCAGAGGCTTTCCCGATATTTTAGGCTTTCTTTCTCATATTTAGATCTGTGCAACATTCTATAAATGAGCACAACATAAGCCAGATGTGATGCTGGAAGGATCATCGCTCAGCAAATACAAGTAAACTTGAAACGTCTGGAGAGAAGCCGGAGGCCCCGCTGTAGTTCCACCAGAAATAGACAAAAGGAAAGTGAGGCAGGGAAAGGAGGAACCAGGGTGACAGCGACTCAGGAGGGAAGATAACAGAGGAGAAGAAGAAAAAGTGAGATAAAATGCAGAGTGAATGTCCGGCAGGAGCCTGGTGGCATTTCCCGAGGAGCGTTCACTTCAGTTCTTTCAGCTGGAGAAGCAGAATGGACATTGTTGAAAGCCACCTGGACAAACAAGGGGTGTAATTGTTCGATGTCGTTCAAGCTACTCATAGGATCATAGACACACAGCACAGCAGGAGGCCATGGGATGGCACAGTGGCACAGTGGTTAGCTCTACTGCCTTACAGTGCCAGGGACCCTGGTTCGATTCCCGGATTGGGTCACTGCCTATGTGGAGTCTGCACGTTCTCCCCGTGTCTGCGTGGGTTTCCTCTGGGTGCTCCGGTTTACTCCCACAGTCCGAAAGACGTGCTGGTTAGGCGCATTGGCCATGCTAAATTCTCCCTCAGTGTATCCGAACAGGCACCGGAGTGTGGCAGCTAGGCGATTTTTATAGTAACGTAATTGCAGTGTTAATGTTTTTCTGAAGCAGTGACTTGGAGCGGCATGGTGACGCAGTGATTAGCACTGCTGCCTCACAGCGCCAGGGACCCCAGTTCGATTCCTGGCTTGGGTTACTGTCTGTGTGGAGTCTGCACGTTCTCCCCATGTCTGCGTGGGTTTCCTCCAGGTGCTCCGGTTTCCTCTCACAGTCCGTGCTGGTTAGGTGCATTGGCCAAGCTAAATTCTCCCTCAGTGTACCCGAACAGGTGCTGGAGTGTGGTGGCTAGGGGACTTTCACCGTAACTTAATTGCAGTGTTAATGTAAACCTACTTGTGACACTAATAAATAAACTTTAACTTTTACTTTCCGCTGCCTTTTCAGGAAGAGAGTCACAACTCTCTGAGAGAAAAATATTTTGCCGCATCTCCGTTTTAAATGGGCGAGCCTTTATTTTTAAACAATGACTCTTGATTGGATTCTCCCACAAGAGGAAACATCCTCTCCACATCCACCCAATCAAATCCTCAATCAAGTCACTCCTTACTCTTCTGAACTCCAGTGAATACAGGCCTACCCTATCCAAACATTCCTCATAAGAGAACCCACCCATTCTAGGTATTAGTCTGGTAAACCCTTTCTGTGGAGATGCCGGCGTTGGACTGGGGTAAGCACAGTAAGAAGTCTCACAACACCAGGTTAAAGTCCAACAGGTTTATTTAGTAGCACAAGCCACTTGTGCTATGAAATAAACCTGTTGGACTTTAACCTGGTGTTGTGAGACTTCTTACTATGCAAACCTTTTCTGAACAGCTTCCAAAGCATTTATATCCTTTAATAAGATGACCAATACTGTATACAGATGTGGCCCTGTACAACTGAAGCATAACCACTGAAATGAATACTTTTGTATTCATTTCCCCTCACAATAAGTGGTAACATGGATTATCTTTGCTAATTACTTGCTGTACCTGTGTACTAGCCTTTTGTTACACCCAGATCCGTCTGCACCTCGGAGCTCTGCAATCTCTCACCATTTGGGGTGGCAAGGTGGCACAGTGGTTAGCACTGCTGCTTCCCAATGCCAGGGACTCGGGTTCAATTCAGGCCTCGGGTCACTGTCTATGTGGGGTTTGCACGTTCTCCCAGTGTCTGCGTGGGTTTCCTCCAGGTGCTCCGGTTTCCTCCCACACGCCAAAGATGTGTGGGTTAGGTTGATTGGTCATGTTAAATTGCCCCTTCGTGTCAGGGGGACTAGCAGGGTAAATGCATGGGCTTATGGGGTTAGGGCCTGGATGGGACTGTTGTTGGTGCAGACTCGATGGGCCAAACGGCCTCCTTCTGCACTGTTGGGATTCTATAATTCTACGGCTTATTTATTTATTTTTTATTCTTTCTGCCAAAAATGGGCACTTTCACATTTTCTCTCTCAGTTTCAGCATCATCCTTGTAAATCTTTTCTGAACCTTCTCCAGAACCTTTATATTCTTTAATTAATATAGAGACCAGGGCTGTGCTTTGCTCTCCAAGTGATTGGTGGCAGATTGTGAAGCTGGGAGAGGTTAAGGTGCAATATCAATACAAATAGGTCTTATAGGCTGATACCTTACTTTGCCAGTGTTATTTATTCTGCTTGATTTGTTCTGATCTGTGAAACGGTATGACGGCATTGGTGACCTCTGTGATACAATGGCCTAGAAATGAGTGATCATAGAATCATAGAATCCCTACAGTGCAGAAGGAGGCCATTCAGGCCCATTGAGTCTGCACCAACAACAATCCCACCCAGGCCCTATCCCCGTAACCCCATGCACTTCTGTTGCTAATAGGGCGCAATTTAGCATAGTGATTCTCTCCTTATTTTTCCTATCAGGCCTGTTGGGTAAAACAATCTATTTATTTTATTTTATCAGTGTCACATGTAGGCTTACATTAACACTGCAATGAAGTTACTGTGAAAATCCCCTAGAAGCCACATTCCGCCGCCTGTTCGGGTACACTGAGGGAGAATTTAGCATGGCTAATACACCTAACCAGCATGTCTTTCGGACTGTGGGAGGAAACCGGAGCACCCGGAGGAAACCCATGCAGACACAGGGAGAACGTGCAGACTCCACACAGATAGTGGCCCAAGCCAGGAATCGAACCCTGGTCCCTGGCGCTGTGAGGTAGCAGTGCTCACTGCTGTGCCACCCGTATCACCACTGGAATGTATCTGCTCAGAAACAGCCAAGATTGGTTGATGAGTTGGAAGGAAATCTATTTACCAGTGTTGGACACAGAGGTGTTAACAGGTGCCCCACTCCAGATGGGACTCGAACCCACAATCCCTGGCTTAGGAGGCCAGTGCCTTATCCTTTTGGCTGCTGTGGCTGTATAAATTACAAACCACTGGATCTGTACAATTAAAAATAGTAAGAGTTTTAACAACACTAGGTTAAAGTACAACAGGTTTATTTGGTAGCAAATACCATTAGCTTTCGGAGCGCTGCTCCTTCGTCAGATGGAGTGGAAATGTGCTCTCAAACAGGGCACAGACACAAAATCAAGTTACAGCCAACCAGATCTTAAAGATACAGACAATGTGGGTGGAGGGAGCATTAAGCACAGGTTAAAGAGATGTGTATTGTCTACAGACAGGATAGCCCGCAAGTCCAGGAGGCAAGCTGTGGGGGTTATTGATAATGTGACATAAATCCAACATCCCGGTTTAGGCCGTCCTCATGTGTGCGGAACTTGGCTATCAGTTTCTGCTCAGCGACTCTGCGCTGTCGTGTGTCGTGAAGGCCGCCTTGGAGAACGCTTACCTGAAGATCAGAGGCTGAATGCCCGTGACTGCTGAAGTGTTCCCCCACAGGAAGAGAACAGTCTTGCCTAGTGATTGTCGAGCGGTGTTCATTCATCCATTGTCGTAGCGTCTGCATGGTTTCCCCAATGTACCATGCCTCGGGACATCCTTTCCTGCAGCGTATCAGGTAGACAACGTTGGCCGAGTTGCAAGAGTAGGTACCATTTACCTGGTAGATGGTGTTCTCAGGTGAGATGATGGCATCCGTGTCGATGATCCGGCACGTCTTGCAGAGGTTGCTGTGGCAGGGTTGTGTGGTGTCGTGGTCACTGTTCTCCTGAAGGCTGGTTGGTTGGTGCGGACAATGGTCTGTTTGAGGTTGTGCAGTTGTTTGAAGGCAAGAAGTGGGCGTGTGGGGATGGCCTTGGCCAGATGTTCGTCTTCATCAATGACATGTTGAAGGCTCCGGAGGAGATGCCATAGCTTAAAAATTAAAAAGAACCAGGGATCTCCCACCTATCACTGTTCTTTACTGCTTCTTTCAGTATTGAGTGTCCAGATGCTTCATCTGTCTGACTGCCTGGGTTGGTGGTCTGCAGAAAGGATTCACTGAAGACCTCAATGTCGGATGGTGATGCTCTTCTCCAGGGTGATCGCCCCATTGGCTGATTACCAGACACGGTTACCATAGTGACAATCACATTTCGTTGTTTAATGTATCTCAATTCCATCCTGGTTCCCCTTCACTTAACTGGGCCATCTTGTTCGACATTCCCCTGCTTTACAACGTCAGGGGCCTTGAGAATGGAACAACCACACAAGCGCAGCCAGTGGCAAATTGTTAAGGCCAAGCAATATTCATAGAATCACGGAATTCCCACAGTGCAGAAGGAGGCCATTCAGCCCATCGAGCCTACACTGACAACTGTCCCACCCAGGCCCTACCCCCGTAACCCCATCTATTTGCCCTGCTAATCCCCTGACACCAAAGGGCTGCCTGGGAAAAGCAGCCAGCATAATTAAGGACCCCACGCACCCCGGACATTCTCTCTTCCATTTCTTCTGTCGGGAAAAAGATACAAAAGTCTGGGGTCACGTACCAACCAACTCAAAAACAGCTTCTTCTCTGCTGCCATCAGACTTTTGAATGGACCTACCTCGCACTAAGTTGATCTTTCTCTGCACCCTAGCTATGACTGTGACACAACATGCTGCAATCTCTCCTTTCCTTCTCTATGAACAGTATGCTTTAATTGTATAGCGTGCAAGAAACAATACTTTTCACTGTATACTAATACATGTGACAATAATAAATCAAATCAAATTTAGCATGGCCATACAACCTAACCCTCACATCTTTGGAGGGGGGTGGAAACTGGAGCACCTGGAGGAAACCCATGCAGACACGGGGAGAACGTGCAAACTCCACACAGACAGTGACCCAAGGCTGGAATTGAACCCGGGCGCCTGGCGCTGTGAGGCAGCAGTGCTAACCACTCTGCCACCGTGCCAGCCAATGGAAAATTGGCATAACACGACACTGGTTACTAGAACAAATGCGCAAACCCAAGTAGCACATTGACAGCTGTATGTCCTGAAATAATTTCATGAACTTTGCTTATCACTTTTCTAGAATTTTACATGTCTGTGGCAGAACGCACCTATTGAGATCTTCCTTACCTGTGCAATCACTGACACTCAAACTGATGCTCAACACTTTTCAGCAATAGAATCAGGGGGAAAAGCACCTCGTACAAATTGTCGAATCTAACAGCTGGCGAAGGATTGGATTACAGGCAAATGTACAGTTCACCATCAGCTGTGGATAAGTATAAACAGGAAATGCTGGAAACACAGAGCAGGCATGAGAGAAACTGCAGAGTGAAAAGGCAGGTTCATTACAGGTGGTGAATCTGAAACCACATTGTAATTCAGGCAACATGTAACTCCTAAACCAACCAAAAACTGCAAAGAAGTCACAGTGTCATAAAGTGCCTTCCGCGCATTGAGTCCGCACCGACATATTAGAAACACCTGAACTCCCACCTAATCCCATCTGCCAGCACTTGGCCCCATAGCCTTGAGTATTATGATGTGCCGAGTGCTCGTTCAGATATTTCTTAAAGAACGTGAGGCAACCCGCCTCCACCACCCACCCTGGCAGTGCATTCCAGACCGTCACCACTCTCTGGGTAAAAATGTTTTTCCTCAC
This sequence comes from Mustelus asterias, assembly GCF_964213995.1. Taxonomy (NCBI): domain Eukaryota; kingdom Metazoa; phylum Chordata; class Chondrichthyes; order Carcharhiniformes; family Triakidae; genus Mustelus; species Mustelus asterias. The sequence continues at coordinate 102,857,434 of NC_135811.1, forward strand.
ATTCCCCCCTAAACCTTCTGCCCCCTCACCCATAACCTATGTCCCCTCATGACTGACCCTTCAACTAAGGGGAACAGCTGCTCCTTATCCACTCTGTCCATGTCCCTCATAATCTTGTACACCTCGATCAGGTTACCCCTCGGTCTTCTCTGCTCTAACGAAGACAACCCAAGCCTACCCAACCTCTCTTCATAACTTAAATGTTCCATCCCAGGCAGCATCCTGGTGAATCTCCTCTGCACGCCCTCCAGTGCAATCACAGGCGACCAGATCTGCACACAATACTCGAGCTGTGGCCTCTCCAAAGTTCTATACAACTCCAACATGACTTCCCTCGTCAATCGTTTTCCTGTAACAACAATTCTGCATTTATCCGTGTTTGTCAATCTTTTAGTTTGTTGCGATGATGCTCTTGCCTCTAGGTCAGAAGGTTGCGTGTTTGAATCTTGTTGAATCCAGGAAACCTGAGCTCACAGTCTCACTCAGCGCTCGAGTTCAGTACTGAGGGGGTGCTGCACTGTTGGAGGTGCTATCTTTTGGATGAGATTGTTAAACTGAGGCCCTGTCTGCTCTGTCAGATAGATGTAAAAATAAAAACCCAATGCACAAAGTCTTGGAGAATAATAAAGAAGTTTTTCCCGTGTCCTTGCTGATATTTATCCCTCAACCAGAGTCACTAAAAATACACCCAGATGATCTGGCCATTATCACATGTCTGTTTGTGGGAGCTTTCTATGCAGAAACGGCTGCAATGGTTTCTACAGGAGGTTAGTGACTACACTTCAAAAGCATTTCATTGGCTGCAAAGTGTTTTGGTCCATGCTGAAGCCACAATATAAATACCAATGTTCAAAAGGTAAGATATTTTGTTCTAATAGAAAGCCAGTCATTTCCTGCTAACTCTTTCTACCATGCCCGCTAACCTACACACCTTGAGACACTAAGGGGCAACTTAGCATGGCTCCTAATCCACCTGACCTATACATTTTTTGACTGGCAGAAATCAGAGCACCCGGAGGAAAGCCACGCAGACAGGAGGAGAACGTTCAGGCTCCACACAATCACCCAAGGTCGGAATTGAACCCTGGTCCCTGTGAGGCAGCAATGCTAACCCCTGTGTCACCCTTAAAATTATGTCCTTCACAAGTACACAATTGACAGGCATGTTACGGGTTTGGAGAAGCATAAAGGCACCAAGGGGTGGGGGGGGGGCACATAGATTTGAACCAGGGAACCTCTTGTTCTTCAGTCAAATGCTCTACCACTGAGCTATACCCCCTCAGGTGCAAAAGCAGGATATTTCAAGCAAGTGCCAATCTATTGAACAATTCACCTTTGGTTGACCCCCATAATCGGGTTATTTGAACCACTTCACCACAGTGAGTCATAGAGATCATAGAGGTTTACAGCATGGAAACAGGCCCTTCGGCCCAACTTGTACATGTCCACCCCCCCCCCCTTTTTAACCTCTGAGCTAGTCCCAATTGCCCGCGTTTGGTCCATATCCCTCTATAGCCATCTTACCCATGTAACTGTCTAAATGTTTTTTAAAATCTAAACGCCAAAAAGGAGAGAGCTGGCACTTCGACAACACCTTTAACTAGCTCAGGATGTCCAATTCCACTCTGCGTCCAATGGAGCACTGTTTGGCCCTGGCGGTCCCTGCCGTCAGGCACGGAAGCCAATTTCTGCACAGCAAGATCCCACAAACAGTGATGAGACAATGACCCAAATATCTGAAACAAAATTTAGGAAGAACGCGGCGAAAAGTTTCCGAAACATTGATCTGTCCTTTGGAGGAGCTGCAGATTTCCAGCGTATTCCGTGTTTTTTTTCCCAGTTTAAAAAAATTAATCCACAAGCTCTGTTATTCTGCACAGAGCATTTGTGCCACTCTCTCAATAACCATATAATTCTGCTTGCAAACTACAATTCCTTTATTACACCCTCCTGTGAATCCTGTGAATATTATTATGTAGCGGTGACATTGTAATAGCCTCTTGTGGTCTTCCTTCACTGTAATTTTACTGTTACTTGGTTGTTTTTGTAATTATTTATTTGTTTCCACGGTTACCTTGGTATCTACACAGCGGGAGCAGTTCACTGAGTTACAATGAGATGACAACTGGTGAAAAACTAGAGAATACATCCTTTCTGTAGCGATGCTCCTCTGTGTTAACATGGACAAGTCATTCTTATATAGTCTTATTCACAGCACAGAAGCTGGCCATTTGATCCACAAGGTCTTTCCCAGTGCTTATCTCTCACACGAGCCTACTCCCGTCCTTTTTTTAATCTAATTTCATCACCTTCTCTGATTAATTTCCTCTCCCTCTCATGTCTATCTAACTTCCCCTTAAATCACCTCCATTACCCCAATAATTGAGGCAAATAACCAGTAAGTTCCACATTCTACCCACTCTCTAGTTGCAGAGGTTCCTCTTATATTGAAATCTCGGTTATGCCACATTGAAAGTACTGCATCCAACTGTGATCGCTAGGTGTCCTCAAAGTGACCCCGAAGAGATCAAACATCCCCACCGAACTCCTGGGAGATCCTGGCTCGCAATGGAGCAAGATGGAGGAGGCTCATTCTGGAAGGCCCCATCGAGAGACTTCATCAGGCACGTGCAACGGCAAAGTTGAGGCATGGGAGGGAGCGTACCAACCTCCAGGCAACCCACCTGCCCTGCCGTTCAATCACCACCTGCCCCACATGCCACAGCATTTACAGACCACTCACTGGAATTAGCAGCCATCTCGGAACCTATCAAACCAAAATGGAAGCAAGTTCAAAGTGGCACGGTGTTAGCAGTGCTGCCTCACAGTGCCAGGGATCCGGGTTCAAGTCTGACTTTGAGTGATTGTCTGTGTAGGGTTTGCACATTCTCCTTATGTCTGTGTGGGTTTCCTTCAGGTGCTCCAGTTTCCTCTCCGGTCCATAGATGTATAGGTTAAGTGGATTGGCCATGGTAAATTGCCCCTTAGTGTCCAAAGATGTGCAGGTTAGGTGGATTGGCCATGGTAAATGAATGGGCTTATGGGGATAAGGCAGAGGGGAGGCCCTGGATGGGATGCTCTTTGAGAGGGTCGGTGCAAACTCGATGGGCCGAATGGCCTCCAACTGCACTGTAGGGATTCAGTGGTATTCTAAGCAAGTCATTCTTAATCCCAGGGATTGCCTAAGAAGAAGAAGATCATATAAAGGATAAAAAGGGACTGGAGACATTGCAAAAGCAATTTGCAAGGATGATACCAGGTCTGAGAGGTTATACCTCTCAAGAAAAGATGAACAGCTGAGTCCCTTTTCGCTTACAGAGTGAGAGGCTGAGCAGAGGTTGTGGCTCCTAACCTGACAGGTTAGTGCTGGGGATGGATGGAGGACATTGCCCCATCAGAAGCTTCATACCCAGAGATGTTCCTGTTTGATGTTTTGTGGCTTCCCGTGTCATGGGCTTATTATACTCCAGGATTGTCCATCACAAGCCTTGGACCACGAGGGGGTCCTTCATCGCAAACCTTATATACTAAGGTGTTTTTTTTTTCATTCGCTCATGGAACATCGCTGGCAAGGTCAGCATTTATTGCCCATCCCTAATCGCCCTTGAATTGAGTGGCTTGCGCAGCCATTTCAGAGGGTAGCTAAGAGTCAACCACATTGCTGTGGGTCCGGAGTCACATGTAGGCCAGAGCAGATAAGAATGGCAGATTTCCTTCCCTAAAGGACATTAATGAACCAGATGGGGTTTTTAAAAGCAAAATTTAACAATGGTTTCACAGCCTTTTAGTAGAAAGTTTTTATGGAATTCAAATTTCAGCCAGGTTCCCAGACGATTACCCTGGGAGTCTGCATCCCTAGTCCAGCGACAATACCACTGTGCCACTGCCTCCCCTTACACCAGAGGCCTGATGCTCTGACAAGCCTCCGTCGCAGACATGGTAACCTGCTAAAGAGGGAGCTACCTGTGTTGTGAGCCTGTTATCCCAGGGGATTCCTATGTAACAGGCCCAAGGTCCTAGAGGAATCCTACGTCATGGGCTTGGGAGAGGGAAGGGTTGCCATGTCACAGGCTTCTTTTCCTAATAAGTTCCTCAAAGAAAACAGAAATGTTTGGCTTCATAAAACTCAATACGTCCCATTACGTTATCGCTATTAATAATCTCAACCTTCAAGTAACAGGTTAACTGGTCTAACTCTTCTCTTGCAGTTTTTGTCAACATCTGAATCCCTGGGTTACATTGGTATTTTCTAATCTGCCACCAGCTATTCAGTATTCTCCATCTCTCCATACATCTTCTTTATTGCTTTATAATCACTCCCCCAGGTATCCTTTATTTCACATATAAATCACATCGATCCCTTGAACGCATTTACTGATTCAGTATCATCTGCAGTTATCAATTGCACATCTATTACGCATCTGAACTGGGGAACCAGTTAGTGCAGTGGGTCAGATGTTTGCCTTTTATTTTCGGGAGCGAGGTTCAAATCTAGTCCCTGCCCTCTTTCTGCAGGTCGTCTTAGCAAGATCGGAGTGGCAGTAGCAAATCCTTCCAAGTGGAACATGGGTCTATGGCACAAAACCCGAGTAAGAAGTCTAACAACACCAGGTTAAAGACCAACAGGTTTATTTGGTAGCTTCAAAAGCCACTAGATTTCGGAACACTCAAGCTAGTGGCTTTTGCTACCAAATAAACCTGTTGGACTTTAACCTGGTGTTGTGAGACTTCTTACTGTGTTTACCCCAGTCCAACGCCGGCATTTCCACAACAAAACCCGAGGGCATAGGAATAGGCTAATTTTGATCAGCAAAGATCCATCAATTTCAGTTTTACAATCAGTCATCAATTGTTGCTTGCAAACTCCACTCCATCACTCTGTAGGCGTAGAGGTTTTTTCCGAATTAAACTCCTGAAAATTCTGGCTCTAATTTTTTAGATTATGTCACCTAGAGACATCTAGGGGAAGCAGTGCTCTATTGGCATTGTCTCTTGACTAGTAATCCAGAGACCCAGGGTAATGCTCTGGGGACCTGGGTTTGAATCCCACCATGGCAGGTGGTGCAATTTGAATTCAATAAAGATCTGGAATTAAAAGTCTAATGATGATCATAAAACCATTGTTGATTGTCGTAAAAGCCCATCTGGTTCACTATCAGGGGCGGCATGGTGGCACAGTGGTTAGCACTGCTGCCTCACAATGCCAGGGACATGGGTTCGATTCTCGGCTTGGGTCATAGAGTCATAGAGATTTACAGCATGGAAACAGGCTCTTCGGCCCAACTTGTCCATGCCGCCCTTTTTTTAAAAACCCCCAAACTAATCCCAATTGCCCGCATTTGGCCCATATCCCTCTATACCCATCGTACTCATGTAACTATCTAAATGCTTTTTAAAAGATAAAATTGTACCCGCCTCTACTACTACCTCTGGCAGCTTGTTCCAGACACTCACCACCCTCTGTGTGAAAATATTGCCCCTCTGGACACTTTTGTATCTCTCCCCTCTCACCTTAAACCTATGCCCTCTAGTTTTAGACTCCCCTACCTTTGGGGAAAGATATTGACTATCTACCTTGTCTATGCCCCTCATTATTTTATAGACCTCTATAAGGTCACCCCACAGCCTCCTACACTCCAGAGAAAAAAGTCCCAGTCTATTCAGCCTCTCCTTTTAACTCAATCCATCAAGTCCCGGTAGCATCCTAATAAATCTTTTCTGTGCTCTTTCTAGTTTAATAATATCCTATCTACAATAGGGTGACCAGAATTGCACACAGTATTCCAAGTGTGGCCTCACCAATATCTTGTACAACTTTAACAAGACATCCAAACTCCTGTATTCAATGTTCTGACCCATGAAACCAAGCATGCCGCATGCCTTCTTCACCATTCTGTCCACCTGTGACTCCACTTTCAAGGAGCTATGAACATGTACCCCTAGATCTCTTTGTTCTGTAACTCTCCCCAATGCCCTACCATTAACTGAGTAAGTCCTGCCCTGGTTCAATCTACCAAAATGCAATACCTCACATTTGTCTAAATTAAACTCCATCTGCCATTCGTCAGCCCACTGGCCCAATTGATCAAGATCCCGCTGCAATTGGAGATAACCTTCCTCACTGTCCACCATGCCACCAATCTTGGTGTCATCTGCAAACTTACTAACCATGCCCCCTATATTCTCATCCAAATCATTAATATAAATGACAAATAACAGTGGGCCCAGCACTGATCCCTGAGGCACACCGCTGTTCACAGAGCTCCAGTTTGAAAAACAACTCTCTACAACAATCAAGAAGCCAATTTTGTATCCATTTAAATACCTCACCCTGGATCCCGTGAGATTTAACTTTATGCAACAACCTACCATGCGGTACCTTGTCAAAGGTTTTGCTAAAGTCCATGTAGACAACATCAACTGCACTGCCCTCATCTACCTTCTTGGTTATCCCTTCAAAAAACTCAATTAAATTTGTGAGACATGATTTTCCACTCACAAAGCCATGCTGACTGTCCCTAATCAGTCCTTGCATCTCTAAGTGCTTGTAGATCCCGTCTCTCAAAATACCTTCCATCAATTTACCCACCATAGATGTGAGGCTCACTGGCCTGTAGTTCCTAGGCTTTTCCCTGCAGCCCTGCAGGGTCATTGTCTGTGCGGAGTCTGCATGTTCTCCCCGTGTGGGTTTCCTCTGTGTGTTCTGATTTCCTCCTACAGTCCGAATGACGTGCTGGTTGGGTGCATTGGCCATGCTAAATTCTCCCTCAATGTACCCAAACAGGTGACGCAGTGTGGCGACTTGTGGATTTTCACAGTAACTTCATCTCAGTGTTAATGTAAGCATACTTGTGACAATAATAAATAAACATTTTAAAAAATGCCCTTTAGGGAAGGAAATCTGCCATCCTTACTTGGTCAGGCCTACATGTGACTCCAGACAGCAATGTGGTTGATTCTTAACTGCCCTGAATGAATGCTTGCCCAGCCAGCCACGCTCACTTCTCATAAATGAATTTTAAAAAGTCCCTGGATTTCCAAACTAGTAGAAATAGTTCCTCTCGACTTGGCCCCTATTGTTTGTCCCTGACTGCAGTCAAATTGTCCCTTAACCCCTTCATCATTCCAGAGAATTCAATCCTCGTTTGTATAAACTCTCTCAGAGTCCAAGATATCATTGTGGTAAAATAAAAGCAAAATCCTGCGGATGCTGGATTCTGAAACAAAAACAGAAAATGCTGGAAAATCTCAGCAGATCTGACAGCATCTATGGAGAGTTAACAGACCCAGCATTTCGAGTCTGGATGACCCTTCGTCACAGTTCCATCATTGTGGTAAATCTATACTCCTCTGTATCTGCACTAACTGGCATTGGTGCAGAAGTGGATCCTTTTTTGATTTGATTGGATTTATTATTGTGCTGGTATACAGTGAAAAGTATTGTTTCTTGCATGCTATACAGACAAAGCATACCATTCATAGAGTACATAGGGGAGAAGGAAGGAGAGGGTGCAGATCATAATGTTACAGTAAGAAGTCTCACAACACCAGGTTATAGTCCAACAGGTTTATTTGGAATCATGAGCTTTCGGGGCGCTGCTCCTTCATCAGGTGAGATTGATGAGGGAGCAGCGCTCCGAAAGCTCGTGATTCCAACTAAACCTGTTGGACTTTAACCTGGTGTTGTGAGGCTTCTTACTGTGCCCCACCCCAGTCCAATGCCGGCATCTCCATTTAATGTTACAATCATAGCTAGGGCGTGGAGAAAGATCAACTTAATATGAGGTAGGTCCATTCAAAAGTCTGACGGCAGCAGGGAAGAAGCTGTTCTTGAGTCGGTTGGTATGTGACCTCAGTGGGATACATGGTTGGAACCTTGTCCATTCTGTATGTCACTGGTCTATTTCTACCCTGCCTTGCTTATATTAACACTGGAGGTAAGAGAGGGTTCAATTCTGCTACAGCTGCAATGATAAAATGGTAACTAATGTATTTCTAGACACAGAGAAATAGTTTTGCAATGGCAGTGGAAGAAATAGACCATGTTCATTCATATTTAATAAGCAAAGTATTGGAAAACTCTACATTTGAAAATCATTTGGTTCTGTTCTCCTGACTGGGTCTAATCCTTGGCTCTGCCCATGTTTATTAGAATTAGAATCCCTACAGTGCAGAAGGAGGCCATTCGGCCCACTGAGTCTGCACAGACCACAGTCCCACCCAGGCCCTATTCCCATAACCCCTCATATTTACCCTGCTAATCCCCCTGACGTGGAGATGCCAGCGTTGGACTGGGGTAAGCACAGTAAGAAGTCTCACAACACCAGGTTAAAGTCCAACAGGCTCACTCACCTGAAGAAGGAGCGACACTCCGAAAGCTTGTGCTACCAAATAAACCTGTTGGACTTTAACCTGGTGTTGTGAGACTTCTTACTATGCAATCTCCCTGACACCAGGGTCAATTTAGCATGACCAATCAACCTAACCCGCACATCTTTGGACTGTGGGAGGAAACTGGAACATCCGGAGGAAACCCATGCAGACACGGGGAGAATGTGCAAACTGCACACAGTAAGAGTTTTAACAACACCAGGTTAAAGTCCAACAGGTTTATTTAGTAGCAAATGCCATTAGCTTTCGGAGCCCTGCTCCTTCGTCAGATGGAGTGGATATCTGCTCCCAAACAGGGCACACAGAGACACAAAATCAATTTACAGAATACTGATTGGAATGCAAATCTTTACAGCTAATCAAGTCTTAAAGATACAGACAATGTGAGTGGAGGGAGCATGAGGCACAGGTTAAAGAAATGTGTATTGTCTCCAGACAGGACAGCCAGTGAGTTTCTGCAAGTCCAGGAGGCAAGCTGTGGGGGTTACCGATAGTGTGACATGAACCCAAGATCCCGGTTTCGGCCAGACAGTGACCCAAGCTGGGAATTAAACCCAGGGCCCTGGCACTGTGAGACAACCGCAACATTGCCATCAAACCAGCAACTACGCTGAGAAACTGTGAGGCAACAGTGCTAACCACTGTGCCACCGCGCTGCCTCTGTGCCACCGTGCCGCCCCATGTTTAATAATTAGTTCCATCTAAATGTATAGAAAAGGGAAATCTCCTACCCTCTGTGCAATTGCCAATTACCACGACTCAATGAAGCATCCCAACTTTGCAAATTCAGTCTCAATTTCAGAAGAGAAGTAGGAGATGCCCTTTACACAATTAGTGGGATTGGTGAGTATAAAATTGCATTACTTATTTTTCCAGCATCGCCACCTCACACACACTGAACGCGGTCGGTGTTGCAATGAGAATGCTTTCTGGGAGATATGAGGTTCAGCCGTTCAAATCCCAAAGGGATTTATTAAAAAAAGGAAAACCTCAAATAACAACCCCTCTTCTCCGCAAGACAAGGTGGGTTGGTGGGTTTATGGGAGGAGGAGGGGGGGGGGGGTGAGGAGCTAACCTAATTATGTCCAGACCACCCTCTGCCAACAGCTTCCCTGGTATTGGTATATTATCCACCGCTGCCACCAGTTAGCAAGGCTTCATGCGGCCAGTGCATTTTCAATTGGTTCAGTGTTCTGTCAATCGAAACACTTTGAAGTTAGGTGGAGACGTGCAGGGCTGGACGCAGAGACAGATTCATTGTCTGGGGAAGAGGTGCAACACATTGAAGAGCAGAGCTGGCAAACAGATACAGTGATAGCGAGAGGGCGGGAGAGGAAAGTGAGAGAGGGCCAAAAAGAAAAGGGAAATTAATATTACTTTTATTTAAAGATGTGCTACCTGTGACTTAAGCAATCTCCAATGGTACAAAACAGCATGTCCAGAACACCATCAACTTCCCACGAGATACAGATGGATGTATTTGACAACCCTCCCGTACAGGTACTGGGTAATTAATTTATTGGGTGCGGGGAGTGAAAAATATATATACATATACTTTTTTTCTTCCTTTATCTTGCTTTTCATTTATTCGGATGCATTGCTAAACGGGTTAATTATCTATATAGCGATGTTCCTGCGGCTGTTTAAAGCCCAGACATGGGTTGCCCTTCTGGGCTGTTTTGGGGAGGGGGAGAGATGCGGTTCCGCGGTTCATAGCCGACCTGTTACACACCTCCTTGTACTGAACGCCTGCAAACACTCAGCACTGCCTTCTCTCCCTCCGACTGGATTCATATCCTGCTGTCACCCGCTCTCCTCCCACCCCGTGCAGTGTTTTGAATGCATAGCAACCGTATCTTGTGGTCGCCTTCATAAATGCTAATATATATATTCATATATATCTGCAGATTTGCACCCCCCCCCCCCGTACATTGTTTCCTGCAAGTATGTTTAATTCACGTGTAGTTAAAAACCCCGACACACTCCAGTGTGCATTTGGTTCATTCTTTCATGTAAATCTCGTTTCATCTAGGTACAAACTTCTGATTTTTAATTTTGGAGCAATGGTATGAAATTTGCATTTGGAGATTAATACTGTCTGTATGTGGAGTGCAATAATACAGGACAAAGAAAATTGTGTGCCGTGCTTTCTGTATCTCCAGGTTTCATTGTGTGTGTGTGTGTGTGTGTGCCTGTCTATCTATATAACTGTCTCTCTCTTGCTTGTACGTTAATTCTTCATCAAGAAAACAGCATTAATCTAATCTTTAGGTTCTGGGCCTGGTCTATTTTGCTAGTGACACGAGTTCAGATCTTTGCTGTTCAATTGTAATTTTTAAAAGTGTATTATTGTCACAAGTAGGCTTGCATTAACACTGCATTGAAGTTACTGTGAAAATCCCCCAGTCGCCACACTCCGGCGCCTGTTCGGGTGCACTGAGGGAGAATTTAGCACGGCCAATGCACCCTAACCAGCACGTCTTTCAGACTGTGGGAAGAAACCGGAGCACCCGGAGGAAACCCACGCAGACACGGGGAGAACGTGCAGACTCCGCACAGACAGTGACCCGAGGCTGGAATCGATCCGGATCCCTGGCGCTGTGAGGCAGCAGTGCTAACCACCGTGCCACCCTCATATCCTGGTGCCAATCTGAGTGCCCCTGGTCTGCATCTGTTTTTTAAAAACTTTTACCTCTCCTCAGCGCTGGTAATTGTGAATGTTCAGGTTGAATTTATAACCAAAGTTTCTAAAGTCATCCATACAGTTACTTGTCTACTATAAAAAGCGGCACGGTAGCACAGTGGTTAGCACTGCTGCTTCACAGCTCCAGGGTCCCGGGTTCGATTCCCGGCTCGGGTCACTGTCTGTGTGGAGTTTGCACATTCTCCTCGTGTCTGCGTGGGTTTCCTCCGGGTGCTCCGGTTTCCTCCCACAGTCCAAAGATGTGCGGGTTAGGTTGATTGGCCAGGTTAAAAAATTGCCCCTTAGAGTCCTGGGATGTGTAGGTTAGAGGGATTAGCGGGTAAAATATGTGGGGGTAGGGCCTGGGTGGGATTGTGGTCGGTGCAGACTCGATGGGCCGAATGGCCTCCTTCTGCACTGTAGGGATTCTATGATTTCTAAAAGACAGACTGGATACTTGGAGGATGAGAGAGACTAGAACTAGGGAGACATGGCTTAAAAAATAAGGGGTCTCCTGTTTAAGACAGAGATTAGAAAAAAGATTTTCCCTGAGGGTGGTGATTGTTTGAAATGGTCTTAGAATCTTAGAAACCCTACAGCACAGAAAGAGGCCATTCGGCCCATCGAGTCTGCACCGACCACAATCCCACCCAGGCCCTACCCCCATATCCCTACATATTTTACCCACTAATCCCTCTAACCTACGCATCCCAGGACGCTAAGGGGCAATTTTAACATGGCCAATCAACCTAACCCGCACATCTTTGGACTGTGGGAGGAAACCGGAGCACCCGGAGGAAACCCACGCAGACACGAGGAGAATGTGCAAACTCCACACAGACAGTGACCCAAGCCGGGAATCGAACCCAGGTCCCTGGAGCTGTGAAGCAGCAGTGCTAACCACTGTGCTACCGTGCCGCCCTTGGTCTTCAATGGATATATTTTAAGGCAGAGGTAGATAGATTCTTGACTGACAAGGGGGTGAAAGGTTATCAGGGGTAGGCAGGAATGTGGATTGAGTGCACTGTCCAATTAGCCATGATCTCATTGAATGGCAGTGCAGGCTCACAGGAGGCAAATGGCCCCCTCCTGCTCCGAATTCACATGTTTGCATGCATGCATGTATGTTCATATATGATGTGAGCTCTTTTGTTTCAATGCATTCATGGGATGTGGGTGTCACTGGCTAGGCCAGCATTTATTGCCCACCCCTAATTGGCCTTGAGAAGGTGGTGGTGAGCTGTCTTCTCGAACTGTTGCAGTCCCTGTGGTGTAGGTACACCCACGGTGCTGTTAAGAAGGGAGTTCCAGAGATGACCCAGGGCATAAATTACAACAAAAACAGAAACTGCTGGAAAATCTCGGCCGGTCTGACAGCAGCTGTGGGGAGAGAATAGAGCCAACGTTCTGAGACTGGATGACCCTTTGTCAGAGCATCCGCAGACATTTTCTTTTATCGCAGTCATAAATTACTCAGATTATAATTTAAAAAGAGATTGGAAAAAAAAATGAAGGTTGGAGAAACATCATGTTTGTCAGCGTCTCGAGGTGGAAAAAGTCTGATTAATGTATTGGGTGGGAAGTATTTATCAGAACAAGCCCTATACCTTTGTAAAATGTTAGCCCAGCATTTTTCCTTCAAATAGTGCTCTGTGTTACACATGTACTGATTTGATAAAGGTTTCTCCTAGCCTGCATCTCTATTTTATTTATTATATATTTTTCAGGGCAGGCTTACCAGATCAATTCTATATGTCTTTATTGCTACCACTAACGCACCTCATGATGCCTAAGGGGGAGCAGATTTCGGACTGAGTTGAGAAGGAACGTCTTCACCCAAAGGGTTGTGAATCTGTGGAATTTCCCTGCCCAGTGAAGCAGTTGAGGCCACCTCATTGAATGTTTTTAAGGCAAAGATAGATAGATTTTTGAACAGTAAAGGAATTAAGGGTTACGGTGAGCGGGCGGGTAAGTGGAGCTGAGTCCATGAAAAGATCAGCCATGATCTTATTGAATGGCAGAGCAGGCTCGAGGGGCCAGATGGCCTACTCCTGCTCCTAGTTCTCAGGTTCTTATTGCAGTTTGGCCTTTTATCCACTTCTATTCGGAAGACCTTTCCTCCTGTTTCCTGCGCAATTGTTCGGGGGTTGTGCATTCCTCTCAATGTCTCGAAAAATATTATGTTGAAAAATAAAATTCTCCCCATCTCATTTTGGGGCAGATTAACGAGAATAAAATGAGCCATTTTACCACCACATGATTGGGATGAGCTACAGAGTGGAACGCTGCCCAGGTGGCAGGGGGAGGCAGTGGTGCAGTGGCATTGCCATTGGATTAATAATCTAGAGATCCAGGGTAAAGCTCCGGAGACTTGGGTTCAAATCCCACCAAAGCAGATGGTGAAATTTGAATTCAATAAAACCTGGAATTGGAAGTCTAATGCTGAGGCATGAAACTGTTGTCGATTGTCGTAAAGACCTACCTGGTTCACTAATATCCTTTAGGGAAGGAAATCTGCCGTCCTTACCTGGTCTGGCCTACTTGTGATTCCAGACCCACAGCAATGTGGTTGACTCTTAACTGCCCCTCTGGAATGGCTGAGCGAGACACTCAGATACAAAGACACAAAAGTCTGAGATCACATACCAACCGACTCAAAAACAGCTTCTTCCCTGCTGCCATCAGACTTTTGAATGGACCTACCTCGCATTAACTTGATCTTTCTCTACACCCTAGCTATGACTGTAACACCACATTCTGCACTCTCTCGTTTCCTTCTCTATGAACGGTATGCTTTGTCTGTATAGCGCACAAGAAACAATACTTTTCACTGTATGCTTGTACATCTGACAATAATAAATCAAATCAAATCAGTTCAAGAGGCAATTAAGGATGGGCAACAAATGCTGGCACAGCCAGCTGCGCCGACATCCCCTGAATGAATAAGGAACAAGCTTTGGAACAGTTGAGTCTGGAGGTGGCAAAGGTAGATTGACCTGAGGTAGGGGCAGATGCAGGTAGTGTTGATAGAAGAGAGTCGGTGTTATTTGTGACGGAGAAGGTATGGCTTATCCTTGAAGGCAGAGGTGTGGAGCGAAGCATGCTGGCTCTTTGAGAGGACCAGCACAGCCAAGGTGGGCAGAATGGCCTCATTCTGAGCTATAAGTTTCCAGGATCATTTGAAGCTGAACTGTGAAGGGAAAGTGGGTCACTTATGTGCACAGTCTGGTAACCTGCCTGAGTTCAGCTGAAGTGCACTCTTCCCAAACTCGCGCGGCAATAACCTTCACAACCAGCGGAAATCCCTGAAATATGAAAAAAAACGTTCACTGCTTGCCTCCATCACAAACGCTTCATTCCCTTATGCCCAGACAGTCCCTGCAATGACTGATGATGGATTCAATTCAACTCTTTGCTATCACTGCTTTGTTTGGAGTGGAATTAAAATAGAACTGAGGTGGGATCATAGAATGTCATAAACACCAGATATTTAAGACTTCTTTTTCTCTCTGGGAATTAGAATCAAACTTGTGTCATGAGCTGTGCTGCGAACAACACCTTCCCCTAGGCTCGGGAGCAATGACAGGAGCAACAGTGAGAGAGCATCTTGTGTGAAGGATGGCGAAACAGAGAGAATCTATTTAAGTAGGAAATTACCATATGTTGAGTGTACATTATGTTATGATCTGGAGTGCACAGCCTGAAAGGCTGGCAGAAGTAGATCCAACAATAGCATTCAACAGAGAAGTGGATGTAGCTATAGAAAGAGAAAGAAAATGTTAGAGGGACGATGCGAACAGGGCAGGGATGTGGGATTAATTGGGCAGCTCACTCAAGAGCAAGCACAGGCGCGATGGGGCGAATGGTCGCCTTCTGAGCTCTATAATTCTTTGATTAAATTCCTTGGTAAATTATACCTGTGCTGTAGATAATTTAGGAACAGACATTCGTAATTATTGGTTCATTAAATATTTTTACATCACTTATTTAGCACTGCCTCTGTGATTTTAAAAACTATTTTATTTTAAATGCCATGGTTTTCAGCTCATGTACAGCTGCTTGCTGCAACATTAGATGCCGCCTGTAAATGTTGTTTCCCTCTACTGTGGTAAACTCATTCCATGATCATTCATGGAAGGTATTCCAGGCAGGTTTGCCACTAACAATCTGCCCCCCAAAGTGGCAACGAGCACCCGAGTGCTAACACTGTGGAATGTATGTTTGATGTGTATTTATTAAATAAACCCTCTATTTTTTTTTGTCTGTGACACATAGTTGGATGTGGTTTCACTAATGTTCTCTTAAAACTGCCCATGTGATTATTCTGCCACTGAGTGAAAATTAACTATTGACAGGCTATCTTGGGGAGATGGTGGCGTAGTGGAAATGCCACTGGACCAGTAATCCAGGCTAATGCCGTGGGGACACTGGTTCAAATCCCACCACGGCAACTGGTGGAATTTAAATTCAATTAATAAAACCTGGAATCGAAAAGTTAGTTTCAGTAACGGTGACCGTGAAACTGTCAGCAGTTGTTATGAAAACCCATCTGGGTCACTAATGCCTTGTAGGGAAGGAAATCTGTCACCTTTACTTGGTCTGGCCTACATGTGACTCCAGAACTTGTGACTCCAGAGCCACAGCAATGTGGTTGACAGTTTAACACCCTATCAGGAATGGTCTTGCAAGCCATTCAGCCCAAGGGCAATTGGGGTGGGCAACAAATGCTAACCTTGCCAATGATGCCCACATCCCATGAAAGAAGAAAGAACACAAATTACATTATGAGTGCATTTACAGCTGAGCTCAGTCAGTGTCCACTACCTCACAGGAGTTTCAGATACCTGGAGTGAGAATCTGGGCTTACTTTAGTTCTTAAGGGAATACATTTATAGGGGAAAGTGGGACTGGTTGAATTGCTGTTGCAGAGAGCCAGCATGGACTTAGCAACCGAATGGCCTCTTCCTGTGCTGTACCCACTCTATGATTCAAGGATCCTTTCCATCACCTAAGGTTGCTGAGGCTAGTTGTAGATTCTCACCCCACACCCCCAGTCTTGCTTACTTAAGCACTGATTAAGACTAATAACAGACCAGTGACCGAGGAATAGAGTTAGAATCTTCTTGGCCTGTGTAACTCAATTCCACAACAGGCCACTTGCTTACCAACTTCCCAGTTTTGGAATGAACCAGATCCTACTTTTCAATGAAGGCAAAGAGCAGAGGGGGGTGGGGATGCGGAGCAGGGGGTAAAATTCAACATTGGCAAAGTCATAAAATGGACACCCATCGACCGTGATACACCCAGCTCCGTTTTCCATTCCATATCCTTCGATGCAAAGGAGAATCAGGTGGACAGTACAGCAGGCAGTCCATCTGCTATCACCCGATTTAAGAACATTCGATCACAAGAAATCAGAGCAGGATTAAACCATTGGATCCCTCGAGCCTGCTCTGCCAGTCAGTAAGATCACGGTTGATCTAACGTGGCCTTAGCTGCACTTTCCTGCCTGTCTGCCATAATCCTTGACCCTCTTGTCTGTCAAAAACATGCACACTGACTGATGCTGAATTTTATCCTGACCTCCAGTCCCTCTTTGCAAAGAGCGCAGAACAACTCGATTTTCAAGTTTGCTGACGACACTACCGTACTGGGTCGGATCTCAAACAATGACGAGACAGAGTACAGGAGCGAGATAGAGAATCTAGTGAACTGGTGCAGCGACAATAATCTCTCCCTCAATGTCAACAAAACGAAGGAGATTGTCATTGACTTCAGGAAGCGTAGTGGAGAACATGCCCCTGTCTTCATCAATGGGGAGGAAGTAGGAATGGTTGAGAGGTTTAGGTTTTTAGGTATCCAGATCACTAACAACCTGTCCTGTTTCCCCTATGCTGACACTATAGTTAAGAAAGCCCACCAACGCCTCTACTTTCTCAGAAGACGAAGGAAATTTGGCATGTCTGCTACGACTCTCACCAACCTTTACAGATGCGCCATAGAAAGCATTCTTTCTGGTTGTATCACAGCTTGGTATGGCTCCTGCTCTGCCCAAGACCGCAAGAAACTACAAAAGGTCTGTGAATGTAGCCCAGTCCATCACGCAAACCAGCCTCCCATCCATTGACTCTGACTACATTTCCTGCTGCCTTGGAAAAGCGCCAGCATAATTAAGGACCCCCTGCACCCCGAACATTCTCTCTTCCACCTTCTTCCGTCAGAAAAAAGATACAAAAGTCTGAAATCACGTACCAACCAACTCAAGAACAGCTTCTTCCCTGCCGTCATCAGACTTTTGAATGGACCGACCTCGCACTAAGTTGATCTTTCTCTACACTCTAGCTATGACTGTAACACTACATTCTGCACTCTCTTCTTTCCTTCTCTATGAACGGTATGCTTTGTCTGTATAGCATGCGAAAAACAATACTTTTCACTGTATATTAATACATGTGACAATAATAAATCAAATCAAATCAAATCAAAATCGATCGATGGACCTCACCAGGGAGTGGCCTGGAAGCAAGTCGCCTACCCATGGGGGATTATTAAGGAGAGAGAGAGAGAGAGTGGAGAGAAAGGGAAGAAAAAGAGGACCAATAAAGAATATTTACCCTCAAATAAAGCTCAACCCACATGCAGTTGACTAGAGCATTTGCACCTCTGACAATCAAAAGGGAGTCAAAACGTTGTAATGATTATACTGCCCCTATACCTGCCCCTTTAACCTGCTTCAATTCACACACTGCCAAGGGAGTAATTAGCAGGCGTGGAGTTTACGTGGTTGGTCTAAGTGAACATCCTTAATGAATCTTAAGAATCAAATCATAAGGCCCAAATGACATTGTGAATAATGTGCATTTATCATTAAGATCTCCAACTTACCCCCTTCAATTGAGAAGGAAATGCCTGTTACTGCTTGTAATAAATAGCAATGATCGATCTCTTCAGTTCTTTACACAGCATTGCTATTTCTTTGTAACTCGAAATGCTCTGCATCTTGAGTGCAATTGCCGGGACTATTTGCTCTCTGCTCAGGGTCTTGAAGTTTGACTAGGGAATTCGGTTACGGCCCATGCTATGCCTGCCTGTGATATCTGGAGCACTGGGTCAATGCTGAATGACAGACTGACGTGAAGACAGTATTGAGGTGGCTTGAGGCCAGTATGTACAAGTGTTGGAGCCACAGGTAGGTACACAAGTCTAAGAAGGGACTCTCCCAGCCATCTGTAATTTTCCTTCCTCTGGCCATCTGTTTTCATGTTATTTTCTCGTTTGGCTTCTTGGAAGTTGCAGTTCTAAGGACATTGGGCAGTGATGAGCAATGGGACTCAAATCCACAAGGGCTAAGTAATCACTTTGCATCTGAGGTGCAAAGCCTTCAGGAATGGGATACAGATTCCGATCATCCACAGACGTAAGAGGAACACTTTCTGTACCGAGTAATGAATGGGTGGAAGTAAAGACAAACAACCCTCACATCATCCCCCCTCCCCCCGAAGACGCTGATCTGATCCGTGAGCGTTGCTCTCACCTCTGAACTCCCCTCAGAGACAAAAGATATTACGGGTTCATAAAATCCCTACAGCGCAGAAGGAGGCCATTTGCCCATCGGGTCTGCATCAACCACAATCCCATCCAGGCCCTATCCCTGTAACTCCACATACTTATCCTGCTAGTCCCCCTGACACTAAGGGGCAATTTATCATGGCCAATCCACCTAACCAGCTCATCTTTCAGACTGTGGGAGGAAACCGGAGCACCCGGAGGAAACCCGCGCAGACACGGGGAGAACATGCAGACTACTCACAGACAGTCACCCAACGGCCAGCATTGAACCCGGTTCCCTGGCGCTGCGAGGTAGCAGTGTTAATCATTGTGCCACCGTGCCACCGTGCCAAATTCAGACACTCAAGTTTGTTAGTCAGAAACAAGGGGCAGACTTTTCCACTGCTTTCCCCCCACACCCCATCAACCCCCCGTGGGGGCAGCTTACCATCTGCTGGCAATGGAATCTTCCGGTCCTGTCAGTGACAAGTGTTTTGCGTCAGTTCACCAGCCATGCTGCCAGGGAACATGGCTGTGCCAGCGAATCGGGACTGGTTAAGATAAAAATCAACTATGATCTGATTGAATGGCAGTAGCATAGTGGTATTGTCACTGGGCTAATCATGCAGAGACCCAGGTTAATGCTCTGGGGACCTGGGTTCAAATCCTACCATGGCTGATGGTGAAATTTGAATTCATTAAATGTCCAATGATGACCCTGAAACAATTGTTGTAAAAACCCATCTGGTTCACGAATGTCCTTTAGGGAAGGAAATCTGCCACCCTTACCTGATCCGGCCTACATGTGACTCCAGAGCCACAGCAATGTGGTTGGCTCTTAAATATCCTTGGAAATGAGATGGCCCAGGAAACCACTCAAGGGCAACGAGGGATGGACAATAACTGCTGTCCCAGCCAGTGATGCCCACATCCCATGAATTCATTAAAAAAAACTGTCTCGAGGGGCTGAATGGCCTCCTTTTTCCTGTTTGTAACCCAGCAGGAACACAAGGGGGCAGCAAAAATGGATAGTATATGGCGGCACGGTAGCACAGTGGTTAGCACTGCTGCTTCACAGCTCCAGGGTCCCGGGTTTGATTCCCGGCTTGGGTCACTGTCTGTGTGGAGTTTGCACATTCTCCTCGTGTCTGCGTGGGTTTCCTCCGGGTGCTCCAGTTTCCTCCCACAGTCCAAAGATGTGCGGGTTAGGTTGATTGGCCAGGTAAAAAAAAAAAATTGCCCCTTAGAGTCCTGGGATGCGTAGGTTAGAGGGATTAGCGGGTAAATTAGCGGGTAAAAAAAAAGGGATTAGCGGGTAGGGCCTGGGTGGGATTGTGGTCGGTGCAGACTCGATGGGCCGAATGGCCTCCTTCTGCACTGTAGGGTTTCTATGATTTCTATGAACATCTCCCACTGTACAAAGATTGCCAGACTGTGGGAAGCTTTTGTGTGGGCCTACTGACAATGGTAATAGAGTGGCTGGTGTTAATAGAAACTAGAAGCAGGAGTCGGCCATTCAGCCCTTTGAGCCTGCTCCGTCATTCATTATGATCATGACTGATTATCGAATTCAATATCGTGATCCCCCCTTCCTCCCATATCTCTTAATCCCTTTTGCCCCAAGAGCTATATCTAATCTCTTCTTGAAATCAGACAACATTTTGGCCTCAACTACATTCTGTGGGAGTGAATTCCACACATTCACCACCCTCTGGGTAAAAAGATTTCTCCTCATCTCAGTTCTAAAAGGTTTACCCCTTATCTTCAAACTATAACCCCTAGTTCTGGACTCCCCCACCATTGGGTACATTCTTTCTGTATCTACCCTGTCTAACCCTGTGAGATTTTTATAAGTTTCTGAGATCCCCTCTCATTCTTCTAAACTCCAGTGAATATAATCCTAACCGACTTAGTCTCTCCTGGATTGGGTTGGGGTGTGCGTGCACCAAGTTTTTGACAGTTTTCTAGGAAGTGTGCTACAATGTTCCCAGAAGGCCTGGGGGCTTAGATGTCAACCTGTATGATATGGATTCACCCTCAACTCAATGACATCAGCCACAAATTAATTGAATGGCAGCAAATGCTCATGGGGCTGAATGGACTGTTACTGTGCCTATTTGTCAGAGAATGCATCTATCCAATTTTTCTAGGCCCCTTCCAACTGAAATCTAAAATAAGAAACCATTCTATCTCACTAACCTAGGCAGATAATGTGACTAATTATCATGTTCTGTCTGAGGTGTAGGGGCTGATTTTGCATTGGAAAGAAGCCAAGTAATCCTTTTCAACTTGCTGCTGTTGACTTGCTGACAAGAACCGATCGGTAACGCACTGGAATGTGGACACTCAGATGTTGCAACAGGAGACCTCCGAGAGGGACCACAGGGCACAAGAAGGGAGGCACGCCCAGGTGACGGAGAGAACCTGGGGTTCCTCGTGGAGCCTGGAGGAGCCTTTTAATCCACCAAGAATCTTATAGAACAGGGTTAAAACATCTTGCCTATCTGGCAGGGATTAGTCTATTGTTGCGAACCTACCAGGATTGCTCAAGATTCCCAGTGTTTAAGTTTATTCATTGGTGTAACAAGTAGGCTTACATTAACACTGCAATGAAGTTACTGTGAAAATCCCCTAGTCGCCATGCTCCGGTGCCTATTCGGGTACACAGAGAGAATTTAGAATGGTCAATGCACCTAACCAGCACGTCTTTTGGACTGTGGGAGGAAACCAGAGCACCCGGAGGAAACCCACGCAGACATGGGAAGAACGTGCAGTCTCCATGCAGACCTGAGCCGGGAATTAAACCCAGGTCTCTGGCGCTGTGAGGCAGCAGTGCTAACCACTGTGCCACCTTGCCATATTTGAAGATTAACCTCCTGGATACGATGGGAGAAACCTAGGAGAAAGTTCATAGGGCCATTAAAAAAATCTCTTTTGTTTATTGGCAAAAAACCATAGAATTCCTACAGTACGGAAGGAGGCCATTCAGCCCACCAAGTCTGTACCGACAACAATCCCACCCTATCCCCGTAACCCCACATATTTACCCTGCTAATCCCCCTGAAACTAGGGTCAATTTAGCATGGCCTATCCACCTAACCCGCACCTAGGGGGTTTGGAAAGAAAAGGCTGCTTCAGTCAACCAATGGAGTTATGAAGGGATTGTTTGCTTGCCAATTGGTGCATCAAGTGGGTGGGCATGCTGGATAGCCAGTGACAGGAGTCTAAGGGTGGGGCTGCTGGGCTTGGAGTGGGGGGAAGGAGAGACGGGGGGATGGGGTAATACCATGTAATGGAACCTCAGGTACACATCTTACCAAACCTCTACCCTCCATGTTTTAGCCCAGAGGGTAGGCCCTAACGTTCCCTCAACTCACGCCTCTGGCTAAAATCGTAGCAGAACCCTCAGTGATGTCATATTAATAAGGACCCCCATCAGCTCCATTGAGAATGGGTTTCAGATTGCCCCTCCTGCCTCGGCTCCCAACCCACCTCACCGTGTCCATCTTGTCAGAGCAACCAGTCTGGGCAAGTGCGAGTAGACATCACAGCGCAGCCTTGGCAATGGTTTGTGATTTTAAAAACGTGGGACGGACAACATCAAAATGCTTGTTTTAGCGAAACCCAACAACCCGGGAAAGGAGAATAACCTTTATCATGTGGTGAGGTGTTTTATATGCTGCACATGCACTTGCTGTCTGCAGGTCACACACACGCAAGCACGGTCCGGCTTTATAGCTTGGAACTTGCTCAGGGAGCCACAATATTCAAAACACACAGGAGATGCCTCTGAAATTCTGAGAATTTGATGGACTTTGACACAATAAAGCAGGATACTGAAATATGAGCTGGTTATAATGATTAAGCTAGCTCTTGTTCCTGTATTTATTTATTTATTTATTGAACGCGAAGGGAGTTGAGTAAATTAGGTTCCTCCATCCACAGAAACCAATAATGCTGTAATATAACACCATGACAACGGGCCAGTGTTTGCTTTTAATTTAATACATGGCCTGAGTGAAAAGATTGCAGTCACTTGCTGATGATGAAAGGAAAAAGGCACAGGCAGGAGACTGAATCTGAACTGCACCGGGTGAATTCACACTCAACACAAACAAATACCAGTAACCCGTGCGTGCAGCATCTCGACGCAGTACATTTTAGGTCAATTACTTTTCCCGCATTCAAATTCAGCCTGACCACTAACCTCTTTGATCTTGTGGTAGCTTATCACCAAGTACATAGAACATATAGAACATAGAAAGGATTGAGAAAGGACATAGTGGCACTGGAGGGAGGTGCAGAGGAGATTCACTCGGTTGATTCCGGAGTTGAGAGGGTTGGCTTATGAGGAGAGACTGAGTAGACTGGGGGCTATACTCATTGGAATTCAGAAGAATGAGGGGGAGAAAGCAAAGAGTGGGGGTAAATGGGGGGTTTTCTGGTTGGCGATCAGTGACTAGTGGTGTGCCTCATGGATCAGTGTTGGGACCGCAATTGTTTACGATTTACATAGATGATTTGGAGCTGGGGACCAAGTGTAGTGTGTCAAAATTCGCAGATGACACTAAGATGGGTGGCAGAGCAAAGGGTGCAGAGGATGCTGAAAGTCTGCAAAGAGATATAGTCTAAGTGTGTGGTTGAAGGTCTGGCAGATGGAGTACAATGTTGGTAAATGTGAAGTCATCCATTTTGGTAGGAATAACAGCAAAATGGACTATTATTTAAATGGTAAAAAATTGCAGCATGCTGCTGTGCAGAGGGACCTGGGTGTCCTTGTGCAAGAATCACAAGGAATTGGTTTGCAGGTGCAGCAGGTAATTAAGAAGGCAAATGGAATTTTGTCCTTCATTGCTCGAGGGATGGAGTTTAAAAACAGCGAGATTATGTTGCAGCTGTATAAGGTCCTGGTGAGGCCACACCTGGAGCACTGTTTTGGTCTCCTTATTTGAGAAAGGATATACTGGCACTGGAGGAGGTGCAGAGGAGATTCACTAGGTTGATTCCGGAGTTGAGAGGGTTGGCTTATGAGGAGAGACTGAATAGACTGGGGCTATATTCATTGGAATTCAAAAGAATGAGGGGAGATCTTATAGAAACATATAAAATTATGAAGGGAATAGATGAGATAGAAGCAGGGAGTTGTTTCCACTGGCGAGTGAAACTAGAACTAGGGGCCATGGGCTCAAAATAAGGGGGAGCAGATTTAGGACTGAGTTGAGGAGGAACTTCTTCACCCAAAGGGTTGTGAATCTGTAGAATTCCCTGCCTCGTGAAGCAGTTGAGGCTACCTCATTGAATGTTTTTAAGGCAAGGATAGATAAATTTTGGAACAATAAAGGAATCAAGGGTTATGGTGAGCGGGTGGGTAAGTGGAGCTGGGTCCACAAAAAGATCAGCCATGATCTTATTGAATGGTGGAGCAGGCTCGAGAGGCCAGATGGCCTACTCCTGCTCCTAGTTCTTATGTTCTTATAGAACAGTACAGCACAGGAATAGTCCCTTTAGCCCACGATATTGTGCCGAACATGACACCAAATTAAACTGATCCCTTCTGCCTGCCCTTGGTCCATATCCCTCTATCCCTTGCATATTCATGTGCTTATCTAAAAGCCCCTTATATGCTCCTATCGTATCTGCCTCCACCACCACCACATGGTCCAGACACCAATCACTTAAAAATATTTTTTTTACTCCATTCTTAAAGTTACAAAGCCAATGCTCAGAATGAACCAGGCAAATCTGAATCCATTCCTTGCTTGTTCCAAGCAACAGGGTGGCACAGTGGTCAGCACTGCTGCCTCACAGCGCCAGGGACCCGGGTTCCATTCCCGGCTTGGGTCACTGTCTGTGTGGAGTTTACGCGTTCTCCCCGTGTCTGTGTGGCTTTCATCCAAGTGCTCCGGTTTCGTCCCACAGTCCAAAGATGTGCAGGCTAAGTGGATTGGCCATGCTAAATTGCCCCTTAGTGTCAGGGGGACTAGCTAGGGTAAATGCAAGGGGTTATGGGGTAGGGCCTGGGTGGGATTGTGATTGGTGCAGACTCGATGGGGCAAATGGCCTCCTTCTGCACTGTAGGATTCTATGAAAAACCTAATTCTGAATCCAATTCATGGCCCTGACATGGGAGACAAACAAGATCCAAGCTGACAAGATAAGGAATTGCACCGCATCTTGGGCTTGATCTGGTGCTTGATCTTAGCCAAAAGGCCTTGCCCCTCACACCTCCTTTGAACATTTCCCCTCTTATCTTAGGTGCATGCCACCGGGAAAAAGATCATTTTTTGGCATGAAATGGCAATAACAGGTGAACGGTGCAATTTTTGTTTAAATTTCTTTCCTCCCTTCAGTTTTCTCTTGTCCTGTTGCTGAGAATTTTACAACCTGGTGCTTCACTCAGATGGCCATGGTGGCACAGTGGTTAGCACTGCTGCCTCTCAGCGCCAGGGACCCGGGTTCGGTTCCCGGCTCGGGTCACTGTCCGTGCAGAGTCTGCACTTTCTCCCCGTGTCTGCGTGGGTTTCCTCCGGGTGTTCCGGTTTCCTCCGACAGTCTGAAAGACGTGCTGGTTAGATGCATTGGCCATGGTAAATTCTTCCTCCATGTACCCGAACAGGCGCCGGAATGTGGCGACTAGGGGATTTTCACAGTAACTTCATTGCAGTGTTAATGTAAGCCTACTTGTGACACTAATAAATAAACTTAATCATGGAGACATGAGCAAATAGGATTTGATTTGATTTGATTTTTTATTGTCACATGTTTTAACATGCAGTGAAAAGTATCGTTTCTTGTGCGCTATACAGACAAAGCATACCGTTCATAGAGAAGGAAACGAGAGAGTGCAGAATGTAGTGTTACAGTCATAGCTAGGGTGTAGAGAAAGATCAACTTAATGCGAGGCAGGTCCATTCAAAAGTCTGACGGCAGCAGGAAAGAAGCTGTTCTTGAGTCGGTTGGTACGTGACCTCAGACTTTTGTATCTTTTTCCCGACGGAAGAAGGTGGAAGAGGGAATGTCCGGGGTGCGTGGGGTCCTTAATTATGCTGGCTGCTTTGCCGAGGCAGCGGGAAGTGTAGACAGAGTCAATGGATGGGAGGCTGGTTGTGCACAAAAAATAAGCTGCAAGTGCTCAGCAGACCTGGCAGCATCTGTGGAGAGAGAAAAACTGGGTTAAATGTCAAATGTTGCCAAAGCTGCTGAGAATTTCCGGCATTTTCTGTTTTTCGCTTCAGATTTTCAGCATCAGCAACGGAAGATAATGAGAAATATTCCCTAATGCTAGAGCGGGGCATAACTTTGCCTCCTGATCTCTTGGAACTAAAACTGATAAAAGACTGAAACTTGGAAACCAAGAATGGATCAAGCTTGGACTGAGTTCCTTCTCATAGAGGTTTACAGCATGGAAACAGGCCCTTCGGCCCAACTTGTCCATGCTGTTCTTTTTTAAACACTAAGCTAGTCCCAATTGCCCGTGTTTGGCCCATATCCCTCTGTACCATTCTTACCCATGTAACTGTCTAAATGCTTTTTAAAAGATAAAATTGTACCAGCCT
Organism: Mustelus asterias; assembly: GCF_964213995.1. Lineage (NCBI taxonomy): Eukaryota > Metazoa > Chordata > Chondrichthyes > Carcharhiniformes > Triakidae > Mustelus > Mustelus asterias. Next base: position 102,883,612 of record NC_135811.1, read on the forward strand.
CTACTACTATCTGTGGCAGCTTGCTCCAGTCACTCACCACCCTCTGTGTGAAAAAACTGCCCCTCTGAACGCTTTTGTATCTCTCCCCTCTCACCTTAAACCTATGCCCTCCAGTTTTAGACTCCCCTACCTTTGGGAAAAGATGTTGGCTATCTAACTGATCTATGCCCCTCATCATTTTATAGACGTCTATTAGATCACCCCCTAAGCCTTCTACGCTCCAGACAAAAAAGTCCCAGTCAATCCAGCCTCTCCTTATAACTCAAACCATCAAGTCCCGGGGGCATCCTAGTAAATCTTTTCTGTACTCTTTCTAGTTTAATAATATCCTTTCTATAATAGGGTGACCAGAACTGTACACAGTATTCCAAGTGTGGCCTTACCAATGTCTTGTACAACTTCAACAAGATGTCCCAACTCCTGTATTCAATGATCTGACCAATGAAATCAAGCATGTCAAATGCCTTCTTCACCACTCTGTCCACCTGTGACTCCACTTTCAAGGAGCTATGAACCTAGATCTCTTTGTTCTATAACTCTCCCCAACGCCCGACCATTAACTGAGACTATAAACAAGGTGACCTGAGGTCCAGAAATGGGGGAAGAGGAAGAACCAATTACTGAGAGGGGGCAGGGTAGTTACTTACTGGGAGGGGGCAGGGGGAGTTAGTTACTGGGAGGGGACAGGGAGAGTTAGTTACTGGGAGGGGACAGGGGGAGTTAGTTACTGGGAGGGGACAGGGGGAGTTAGTTACTGGGAGGGGGCAGGGGAATTAATTACTGGAAGGGAGCAGGGGGAGTTACTTACTGAGAGAGGTGGGAAGATTTGAATTTTGGGACAGGTCAGAGTTTGAAGATTGTGAAGCATAAAGAGTTGGGACTGGGTTTGGGTGGGGAGATTGCTTATTGGGGAGGGGCTTGGCTACAGGTACGGACTATTTGTTGCCGGACGGCGGTAGGAGTTGGTTACAGGGAGGGGAGGAGGTGTGTGGGTGTGGGCAGTTATTTACTGGGAAGGGACAGAGCAGTGGTAGTTACAGTACTAGGCAGAGGCAGAAGGTCTATTAATTACTGAGCTGTGAGAGCGGGTTTCGACTCAGTCACCAGCCACTTCACAGTGAATCGCAGAGCTGGTGGGACTTTTATTCAGCTAGATTATTACGATGCAAAACCAACATAACAAATTGTCAATATTTTTCCGTTTTGTCTGAAGGCAGCTGCACCAGGGAAGAGGCAGCCTCACAAACTGCTTTGTCTCGCCGCGACAGTCATTTATCAGCAGCGTGGCAAAGCTCCCAAATTTGGGCAGGAGAATGATGTGAGGATCCTTTTGTTCCTGAGTTACATTCCTGAATGACGCAGTAACTGTGCTAATGTGATGTTAAAAAAAATTTCCAGAGATGCCAATCTGTCCAAATATTATTCTAATGAAGTTTAGACAGTGTTTTCTTTTTCAAAGCAAATCGATGGGATGGAATTAGTACTGGGAGATTTCACACAGGCACAATGAAATTCATTACCCTGTTATTCCTCAACATGTGTGCACAGGAGTGATGGTTGAATGGGACTTGGTGCGAGTTACATATTTGTATTTTGTGAATTTACAGTACTTTCCCACATACTTGCAAAAAATACATTGGCACATGGGGGGTTGCCAACAAACTTGAACACCTATTGGCAGCACCATGCATTAAGTTAATCTTTCTCTACACCCTAGCTATGACTGTAACACTACATTCTGCACTCTCTCCTTCCTTCTCTTTGAATGGTATGTTTTGTCTATATAGCACGCAAGAAACAATACTTTTCACTGTATGTTAATACATCAAATCAAATCAAATAATGGAATGGGGTGAATTGATAACAGTCCTTGGAGCTTTGTTGGGTCAGGTAGGTATAGTCTTGCCCATGGCATATTAAAATTTCCGTGGACAAGTTTAAGGGTGGCACAATGGTTAGCACTACTGCCTCGCTGCGCCAGGGTTGGATTCCTGGCTTGGGTGACTGTGCAGAGTTTGCACATTCTCCCCGTGTCTGCATGGTTTCCTCCGGGTGCTCCAGTTTACTCCCACAGTCCGAAAGACATGCTGGTTAGGTGCATTGACCATGCTAAATTCTCCCTCAACAGGCGCTGGAATGTGGCAACTATGGGATTTTTCCACAGAAACGTCATTGCAGTGTTAATGTAAGCCTACTTGTGACACTAATAAATAAATAAACTTTAAACTGGAGCTTTGCTGGGTCAGGGAGATATGCGCCGGAATCCTACCGCCCCGTCCGCCACGGAGTCGGAGCGGCAAGGGGCGGACAATGGAAATGTCCGTTGACCTCTGGCGGGAATTTCCGGTCTTGCTTGAGCGAGACCGTAAAGTCCCACCCACCTTGCCAATGGAATTTTAAAATTTCTGTGGGCAAGTTTAAGTGGTTATACAACAAGATCATTCAACATCCCCCTGCACACAAATCTGACTAGGTGGCTTTGCCTTGGTTCGCTCAGTGCCCATAGGAAGTGTTTCACTGACTAATGTGTTGGGCATATTAGGAGGTGTTGCTGCCACATGGCGATGGTGTGTGTCTGAGCTGCTGCACACTTGTACAATGTGCATGTTGTAGTCTGGAGCTGTGGATGCTGATGGCAGAAGTGCCCATGTCTTTGACCATCACATGGCTGACCAGTGTTGACCGTAGTTTCTCCAGTCCAATAAAGGACAATTCACTAACATTCCACTCTCACCAGGATGCCTTGCTTCATGGGGAGTGTTGATCAGAGTCTGGGCGACAGTGTCATAATTCCCAATTCTCTAACCCTCTCTGCATTGGAGCTGAATCATCCTTACAAAACATTAGGAAACAATGGGGCAGTAGTAATGTCACTGGACTGATAATCCAGCGTGCCCAGATTCTGGGATATTTGTTCAAATCCCACTACGAAGGCTGAATTTAAATTCAATTAATAACATCTGGAACTAAAAAGCTAGTCTAGTAATTGTGACCATGAAACTATAATTGTTGTAAAAATAAAACCCATCTGGTGCTCTAATGTTCTTTCGGGAAGGAAAGCTGCCTTCCTTGCCTTGTGACTCCTGATTTACAATAATGCGGTTGACTCATAACTGCCCTCTTAAATGGCCTAGCAAGTCAGTCAGTTCAGGGGCAATTAGGTATGAGCAGCGTGCTGGTCTTGTCAATGATGTTCATATTCCATTGGAGAATGTTTTAAAAATTGCTCAGTCATCGAGGCAAAGAAGGAGGTGGTTCAGCCCATTGAGTCCATGTTAGCTCTCTGTAGCGCAGTCGAATTGATCCCATTCACTCGCTGTATCCCCATATTTCAGCAAGTTCGTGGTGCTCAAGTACCAATCCAATTTCCTTTTGAAATCATTCATTCTCTCTATTTTCACCAGTCTCACAGGCAGTGAGCTCCAGTTGACCACTTGCTGCAGAAAAAAGTCCTTCCTCACGTCTCCCTACATCTCTGACCCGAAGCGTTGGATCTGTGTCTTCATGTCCTTGTGCCATCAACAAATGATAAGTGTAATTTAGGGGAGGAGATGGCTCAGTTGCATTATCACTAGACTATTAATCTAGAACCTCAGCTAATGTTCTGGGGACTTGGGTTCAAATCCCGCCACGGCAAAATAAAAAATGTCTGGAATTAAGAATCTACCGATGACCTTGAAACCATTGCCAATTATTGGAAAAACCCATCTGATTCACTAATATCCTTCAGGGAAGGAAATCTGCCATCCTTACCTGGTCTGGCCCAAATGTGACTCCAGAGCCACAGCAATGTGGTTGATTCTTAACAGCCCGCTGAAATGGCCTAGCAAGCCACCCAGTTCAACCCGGGGCAAACAAGGGATGGACAATAAATGCTGGCCCAGCCAGCGATGCCCAAGTCCCATGAATGAATAAATAATTTTTTTAAATGACCAAATAGTGACCTCATGACATGGGATTCTCTCATTTTTGTCAGTCTGTTGGGAAACACGTTCAGTGATTTCATCCAGTTTAGCTTCAAAGCTGCCTTGAGGCCCTTGACTGCTGTCTATATTTGTAAAATAATGGTGAACCATCTAAACTTCCCGTCCCTTTTTCAAATATAAAAGGCACGTTAAAGTTGTTCAGTGAGAAATAAAATAAGCAAGAAGTGAAGGATCTTGATTATAGTCACTAATGCATGCTTGTTTAAATACACTGTGCAATCTCAATCTCAGCACAGCACAAGTTCACTGGCAATGCAAAAGCTTTGAACCCTGACCTGTGCTGCGTTAGCTGATTCGGCTGAGACAGTAAGAGTGCTGCAACTGACTGGTGACTGTGTACCCAGGGAGGAGAAGGCACCAGTGGGGGCGGGTACTCCTGATTCCTAGAGGCTGGCTCCTGCTGGCTCCTGCTGGAAATTGTGCCTCTGCGGCCACTAGCCGAGGACAGAGTTGTATCCGGAGTGAATCAACAGCTTCCATTAAAACATACATCTCAGAGGGAAGGGAGACCGTTTGGTCCATTGTGTCTGTACTAGCTCTTTGAAAGAGCTATCCAAATCGTCCCACTCCACTGCTGTTAGCCCCATAGCCCTGCAAATTTTTATCTTTCAAGTACTTATCCAATTCCCTTGTGAAAATTGCTATGGATTCTGCTTCCACCACCCATTCAGACAGCACATTCCAGATCATAACAACTTCAAAGTTTATTTACTAGTGTCACAAGTAGGCTTACATTAACACTGCAATGAAGTTACTGTAAAAATCCCCTAGTCGCCACACTCTGGCCCCTGTTCGGGTACACTGAGGGAGAATTTACCATGGCCATTGCAACTTACCAGCACATCTTTTGGACTGTGGGAGGAAACCGGAGCACCCGAAGGAAACCCACGCAGACACGGGGAGAACGTGCAGACTCCGCACAGTGACCCAAGGCCAGAATTAAACCCAGGTCCCTGGAGCTGTAAGGCAGCAGTGCTAACCACTGAGCCACCGTGCCGCCCCAAGTCACTGCATCCAAAAGAAAAATCCTCCTTATCTCCCCGCTGCTTCTTTTTGCTAATCACCTCTGATTATTGAGCCTCTTGAGCCAATGGAAACCATTCCTCTTTACGCACTCAACAAAGTCCTTCATGAGAATGAGGAGAAGAATGACAGCAACATGGGAAGGGTTGATATGGGATTACAGAGAAATGACTGCACAGAAACTGGCCATTCGGTCCGACTGGGTCTGTCTTCCACAGGAGCCTCCTCCCACCCTCCTGCATCTAATCTCAGCCTCATAGCATTCTATTCCCTTCTCCAGAGAAGTTCAGGGAGTAAATTTCCTGGTGTGGAGTCTCAGCAGCTGAAGACACAACTACCAACGCAACAAGGAAGGGAAATTCCAAACTGCAGCATGGTGAAACTGGAAGCCAGTGCGGGTAACCGGCCTGTGGGTGGGAGTTGGTTGACAGGACTTGGTGCGAGTTACAATGTGGGCAGCAGATGTTTGGATGACTGTGAGTGGAAGATGGGAAGCTGGCCAGGAGCGTGTTGGGGAATAGTCGAGTCTAGAAGTAACAAAGGTATTGACGAAGGCTTCAGCAGCAGACGTGCTGAGCAGTTTAAAGTTTATATATTGGTGTCACGAGTAGACTTACATTAACACTGCAATGAAGTTACTGTGAAAATCCCCTAGTTGCCACACTCCGGCACCTGTTTGGGTACACTGAGGGAGAATTTAGTATGGCCAATGCGCCTAACCAACACGTCTTTCAGACTGTGGGAGGAAACCGGAGCACCCGGAGGAAACCCATGCAGACATGGGGAGAACGTGCAGACTCCGCACAGTGACCAAAGCCGGGAATCGAACCCGGGTCCTTGGCGCTGTGAGGCAGCAGTGCTAACCACTGTGCCACCCTGGGTGATGTTGCAGGGTTGGGAGTTGGTGATCGAGCTCATTACAATAATGAATTCAAGATCGCATTAACCAAGTGTGTTAGGTGGCATTCAGTGCAGCACAGCAGGTATCAGATTATTGGGATGATTTTTCAACCCTTCTCTGCTATGTAACAGCTGAAACTGGAAGCTGAAATTATCCAGGAGAGATCCATCTTCAAGCTGTGAGCAATAGCCTAATGCTGCAGGAAATTCCCTGTCTGAATGCATTCTGCCCTCCAGCCTACATCCATAAACACAAGCCAATATTAAACACTTGTCATTGCTGCAGGATGGCCAGCGATAGGCAAAACTAAATGGGATTCAGGTTTCTGTGTTGGCTTTCTATTCATATCAATTCTGTTATAAAGAGTTTATCACCATGACTGCAGATGTATTGGCCCATCTTTTCCATCCCTCCTTGAATGGTAATGAATCGGTACTGATAATAAATCTGATTTGTATTGGCGGCATGATGGCACAGTGGTTAGCACTGCTGCCTCACAGCGCCAGGGACCCGTGTTCAATTCTGGCCTCGGGTCACTGCCTGTGTGGGGTTTGCACGTTCTCCCCGTGTCTGCGTGGGTTTCCTCCGGGTGCTCCGGTTTCCTCCCACAGTCCAAAGATGTGCGGGGGGTTAGGCTGATTGGCCATGCTAAATTGTCCCTTAGTGTCAGGGGGACTAGCAGGGTAAATATATGGGATTACAGGATTACAGGGATACAGCCTGTATGGGATTGTTGTCAGCACAGGCTTGATGGGCCAAATGGCCTGCACTATAGGGATTCTATGATTCTATGCAGACTCTATTGCACAGGGGCGATCCCAGGATTGGGCAGATGAGCTAAAGGTTGCTGTCAGTGCCGGATGGTACAGTCTTGTTTTTTCCATGCGAGGCAGACATCATGGGACATGGATATTGGTGCCACGGTCAGCACTTATGCTAAATGCCCTCGAGGAAGTGGGTGGTGGGCTGTCTTTGTGAACCGCTACCAGTCTGTGCGGTGAAGGGCACACCCACAGTGACGCTAGGTAGTGAGCTCACAAAATGTTGATCTTGCAGAGATGATCTTTCCAAATCAGAAGGTTGTGCGATTTGTTTCCACGTGCCTGCTGTCCTTGTCCTTCAAGGTGGTTGGGCCTCAGGTTTGGCAGGTGCTGCTGAAGAAGCTTTGCCGAGCTGACGCAGTACATCTTGTAGATGATACACACTTAGAAACACAGAAACTAGAAGCAGGAGGAGGCCATTTGGCCCTTCAGCCTGCTCTGCCATTCAATTTGATCATGGCCGATCATCAAATTCAATATCCTGATCCCCCCCATTTCCCTTGATCCCTTTAGCCCCAGGAGCTATATCTAATTTCTTCTTGAAATCACACAACATTTTGGCCTCAGCTACTTTCTGTCGTGGTGAATTCCACACATTCACCATCCTCTGGGTGAAGAAATTTTTCCTCATCTCACTCCTAAAAGCTTTACCCCTTATCCTCAAACTATGACCCCTAGTTCTGGACTCCACAAACAATCGCGAACGTTCTTTCTGAATCTACCCTGTCTAACCCTGTTAGAATTTTATACGTTTCTACCGATTTCACTTCTCAATGTAAGAAGATGTATTTCACCAATTCTAACCCCAGTGCACCTTCGACAACTTTCACAGATGCTTACAGGAAACATTTGGAGAAAAGACCTTTCTGAATGCTTGTCGATGATAGCAACAAATGCATGAACTGGAATTTAGAAAGAGAACTTGGAATTTTGGGACATGTCCCTGCAGGCAATGAACTCCCCCCCACCCTTCTCCCCACCCCCTCCCTCCCCATCCTCTCCCTCCCCATCCTCTCGCTTCCCCCACAGTTGGATATATATTACTGAACAGACAGAATGCCCACCACGCTCACCTCACTTTCATCTGAATATCTCCTGTGGCTGCAGAACTCTCCCTTTTATCTTCCACTATCTGTACCTTACATTCTTTGATTACAGATACTCAGAGGAATTTCAGGCTACATTAATTGTCAGGCATCGTTAACCATTTATACATTCTGATCTCTTAATGGATGCTATTAGCACCATTCTTAGTCTTTATGACCACCATTTACATTCCCTTTGTCTGTGACATCTTGGTCAATTACACAACCTCCCTCAGTCTTACATTATAAATCTCATCCTATTTCAGAACATAGAACATAGAAAAGCTACAGCACAAACAGGCCCTTCGACCCACAAGTTGCGCCGAACATGTCCCTACCTACTAGGCTTACCTATAACCCTCTATCTTACTAACTTCCATGAACTTATCCAAAAGTCTCTTAAAAGACCCTATCGAATCCCCCTCCACCACCACTATCGGCAGCCGATTCCACGCACCCACCACCCTCTGAGTGAAAAACTTACCCCTAACATCTCCTCTGTACCCCTACTTCCCAGTACCCTAAACCTGTGACCTCTTGTGGCAACCATTTCAGCCCTGGGCAAAAGCCTCTGAGAATCCACTCTATCGATACCTCTCAACATCTTATACACCTCTATCAGGTCACCTCTCATCCTTCGCTTCTCCAAGGAGAAAAGACCTAGCTCTCTCAACCTACCCTCATAAGGCATGCCACCTAATCCAGGCAACATCCTTGTAAATCTCCTCTGCACCCTTTCTATGGCTTCCACATCCTTTCTGTAATGAGGTGACCAGAACTGGGCACAGTATTCCAGGTGGGGTCTGACCAGGGTCCTATACAGCTGCAGCATTATCTCCCGATTTCTGAACTCAATTCCTCTATTGATGAAGGCCAGTATTCCATACGCCTTCTTAACCACAGCCTCTACCTGCGACGCTGCTTTGTGCGTCCTATGAACCCGGACCCCAAGATCCTTCTGATCTTCCACACTGCCAAGCGTCTTACTCTTAATATATTATTTCATCCTATTCGACCTGCCAAAATGAACCACCACACTTATCTGGGTTGAAGTCCATCTGCCACTTCTCCGCCCAGTCTTGCATCTTATCTATGTCTCGTTGCAACTGCTGACATCCCTCTACACTATCCACAACACCACCAACCTTTGTGTCATCAGCAAACTTGCCAACCCATCCTTCCACTTCCTCATCCAGGTCATTTATAAAAATCATAAAGAGCAAGGGTCCCAGAACAGATCCCTGGGGCACTCCACTGGTGACCGACCTCCATGCTGAAAAAGACCCATCTACAACCACTCTTTGCCTTCTGTGGGCAAGCCAGTTCAGAATCCGCAAGGCAATGTCCCCTTGTATCCCATGCCCCTTCACTTTCTCAATAAGCCTTGCTCTTTAGCTTTAGCTCTGATGAAGGGTCATCCAGACTTGAAACATTGGCTCTATTCTCTCTCCACAGGTGCTGTCAGACCTGCTGAGATTTTCCAGCATTTTCTGCTTTTGTTTCAGATTCCAGCATCCGCAGTATTTCTTTTATTCATTTGTGGGACATGGGCGTCGCTGGCTGGCCAGCATTTATCCCCATCCCTAGTTGCCCGTGAGAAGGTGGTGGTGAGCTGCCTTCTTGAATCGCTGCGGTCCATGTGCTGTGGGTTGACCCACAATGCCGTTAGGGAGGGAATTCCAGGATTTTGATCCAGAAACTGCGAAGGAACAGCGATATATTTCCAAGGCAGGATGGTGAGTGGCTTGGAGGGGAACTTGCGGGTGGTGGTGTTCCCATGTGTCTGCTTCTCTTGTCCTTCTAGATGGAAGTGGTCGTGGGTTTGGAAGGTGCTGCCTAAGAATCTTTGGTGAATTGCTGCAATGCATCTTGTAGATAGTACACACTGCTGCTACTGAGCGTCGGTGGTGGAGGGATTGAATGTTTGTGGATGTGGTGCCAATCAAGTGGGCTGCTTTGTCCTGGATGGTGTCAAGATACTAGAATGTTGTTGGAGCTGCACCCATCCAGGCAAGTGGGAAGTATTCTATCACACTCCTGACTTGTGCCTTGTAGATGGTGGATAGGCTTTGGGGAGTCAGGAGGTGAGTTACTCAGCGCAGTATTCCTAGCCTCTGACCTGCGCTTGTAGCCATTGTGTTTATGTGGCGAGTCCAGTTGAGTTTCTGGTCAATGGTAACCCCAAGGATGTTGACAGTGGGGGAATCAGTGATGGTTACACCATTGAATGTCAAGGGGCAGTGGTTAGAGTGTCTCTTATTGGTGATGGCCATTGCCTGGCATTTGTGTGGCGCAAATGTCACTTGCCGCTTGTCAGCCCAAGCCTGGATATTGTCCAGATCTTGTTGCATTTGAACATGCATTTAACATTAATCATTGCCTTGACTGCTCCTGTGCTTCTCCTTGCTGGTTTCCAGTCCTCCGTTCACTCAATTTCAGTTCTGAAATCACTTACAAAACTCATTCCAACAGGGCAGGAAAAGGGTGCAGGCAACTGGAACCAATCTCTATCCGAACTTGGAAGCGGCCACATCGTGGTCTTGGATGTAAAGCATCGGTTGAGGAATCAAAGAATCATGAATTTAACCTTATCAAAGTGTCGTTTTTTTTTACAGTTTTAATTAAGAAAGGGCTTCCCACTGAATCCAGGCAAAATATCAACTGTTAACAACACAATTTCATCCTTCAGTTCAGGGCCAAAGAGCAAATCTGGCTCTTCACCAACTTTCCACTTTGGTGTTGAAATTAAATTCGAACCTGCTCTTAAATTTATCAAACCATCTTCCCATTGCTGTTTTTTAATTAAATTAAGGTCAACTTGAAATTGAGGCCTAGATTTGCATTTAATTTGAGCCTTTGTTACTAATTGAACTTCTTTAAGGTGTCTTTAGCCACCTGATTCTGTTCATTTGACGGAAAAATGTAATTAGCTATTGACTCAACACTTGTGTAGATTTCAATGAAGGCTTTGATTATCAGATAAGCGCTTTTTGTGTTTCTAAGGAATTCAACCTAAGTGTTACCATCAATTTTTAAAAAAAATATTCACAAATTTTCTTGATTCCAAGGCAGCACCGTGGCACAGTGGTTAGCGCTGCTGCCTCTCAGTGCCAGGGACCCAGGTTCAATTCCTGCCTTGAGTGACTGTCTGTGTGGAGTTTGCATGTTCTCCCCGTGTCTGCATGGGTTTCCTCCCACACTCCAAGGATGTGCGGGTTAGGCTGATTGTTCATGCTAAATTGTCGCTTAGTGTCCAAAGGTGTGTAGGTTAGGGGGACTGGCATGGTAAATACGTGGGGTTAAGGGGATAGGGCCTGAGTGGGATTGTGGTCAGTGCAGACTTGATGGGCTGAATAGCCTCCTTCTGCACTGTAGGGATTCTATGATCTCAGAATAGAATCTCATAGAATCCCTACAGTGCATTAAAGGCCATTCAGCCCATCTAGTCTGCACCGGCTGTCTAACAGAGTACCTTACCCAGGTCCTCTCTCCACCCTATCCCAGTAACCCCACACATTTCCCATGTCTAATCCATCTAACCGCCACATCTTTGGACACTAAGGGGCAATTTAGCATGGCCAATCTACCTAACCCGCACATCTTTGTACAATTCAAATCATAAAAAAAATTTCTTCCAATCTTTCCCCCGGATCTCTTGCTTAACATAAATCTCCGAGGATGAAGAAAATGCCACAAAACATGGACACTGGAACCAAACTATGTCAAAAAAGTCACTTGTCCTTGTCAAACAGGCTGAGACATAATTTAAACACAAATTCATTTTGTTGCATTATTATTCACAAGGTAGCTTCATTAAATATTCCACAAGCATCACCAACATTTTTCCAATAGAGCATTTTATATTACTTCAGTCCACCTCAAATGTGGTGACCTCTCCACTGTCTCTAATTTTTCAGACTGCTTGTTGGAAATCCAGCACTGGGTGAGCAGAAATAGTCTCCAGTTAAATACTGGCAAGCTGAAGCCATTGGCTTCTGTCTCCATTGCAAATTCCTCTGCTACCAACTCCATCCCTCTCCCTGGCAATTATCTGATGCTGATACAGCCCTTTCACAAGCTTGGTGCCAATTTTAGTCCTGGGATGGATTTTGAACCACATATTAGCAGAGCAATCACTCTTACTGTCTATTTCCACCTCCCTAAGATTGTCCAACTTTGTCTCTGTCTTGGTTGATCTGCTGCAGAAAACCTCATCCACACCTTTGTTAGCTTCACAAGACTATTCTATTGCACATCTGACTGGCCTCCCAACCCTGTCCAAGCTAATCATTGTCTAAAACCCTGTTGCCCATTTCTTAAACCTGCACCAAATCCTATTTGCCCATTGCTCAAGCAACTTACCCCCTGACTCTCTGAAACCTTTTCTCCATCTACAAGGCACAAGTCAGGAGTGTGATGGGAATGCTCTCCGCTTGCCTGGATGAGTTCAGCTCCAACAACACTCAAGGTGCTCAACGCCATTCAGGACAAAGCAGCACATTTCATTGGCATGCAATCCGCCACCTTAAACATTCACTCCCCCCAATTGTAGAATCCCTACACTGCAGAAGGAGGCCATTCAGTCCATCGAGTCTGCACCGACCACAATCCCATCTCGGCCCCACTTCTACAACTCCACATGCTTACCCTGCTAACCCCCTGACACTAGGGCCAATTTAGCATGGCGAATCAACCTAACCCACACATCTTTGGCCTGTGGGAGGAAACCGGAGCACCCAGAAGAAACCCATGCAGACACGGGGAGAATGTGCAGACTCCGCACAGACAGTGAACTGAGGCCAGAATTGAACCCAGGCCCCTGGCACTGTGAGGCAGCAATGCTAACCACTGTGCCACCATGTGCCAGTGGAGCCATGTACCATCTACAAGTTGCACTGCAGGCTCCTTAGACAGCACCTTCCAAATCCATGATCACTACCGTCTAGAAGGGCAAGAGCAGCAGATGCTCGGGAACTCCAACACCAGGAAGTTCCCCTCCAAGCCACACACCATCCTGACTTGGAAATGTATCGGCTGTTCCTTCACTGTCGCTGGGTCAAAATACTGGAACTCCCTCCCTAGCAGCACTGTGAGTATACATACACCTCAGGGACTGTAGTGGTTCAATAAGGCAGCTTGCCACCTTCTCAAGAGCAATTAGTGATGGGCAATAAATGCTGGCCTGGCCCCTGACTCACATATCCTGTGAAAGGTTGAAAAAGCTCTGTGCTTAGTGGTTTAACTTGGCTCCCAGTTAAGCAAAACCTTAATTTTAAACTTCTTATCCTTGTTTCCAAAAACTTGTACAGCCTCAGCCCCTCTATCCTTGTAATCGCCTCCCATTTCACAACCCTCCAAGATACCGATGCTCATATAATTTTGGCCTCTTGAATTCATAGAATCTTAGAATCCTACAGTTCAGGAGTAGGCCATTCAGCCCATCGAGTCTGCACTGACCACAGTCCCACCCAGGTCCTATCCCCATGACACCATGCATTTGCCCTAACTAATCCCCCGACACTAAGGGGCCAATTTAGCATGGCCAATCCACCTTACCCGCACATCTTTGGGGCTGTGGGAAGAAACCGGAGCACCCGGAGGAAACTCACGCAGACACGGGGAAAACATGCAAACTCCACACAGACAGTGACCCAAGCCGGGAATCGAACCCTGGTCCTTGGTGCTGTGAGGCAGAAGCGCTAACCACTCTGACACCGTGCCGCCCAGTGGGACTTCTGGACTCTTAAAGTTGTATCCCCAATTCTAATTGCTCCTCCATTGGTGGCTGTGAGCTTTGGAAATTCCTGTCTGAGCCTCGCTGTTGCTCTACCTCTCTTTGCTCCTTTAAGGTTCCCCTTGAAACGGGCCTCTTTGACCGAGGTTTTTGATCATTGTCTGAAAGTTTCTGGTGTGATTTGGTGTCACGTTTTGATTTATAATTCTCCTGTGAAGCATCTTGGGACATTTTATTACATTGAAAGCATTGGGCGGAATATTCAAAGTGTCAACTTAGGCGGGAAAGGCCATGTGTTTCCCGCCAGCTCCACTGTCAGCTTTTCCTGCCATATCTTTTGAAACTCAGTTTTACGATGTCACACGAGTCACCCCGCCAGCAATCTCAACCTTTAAGAGATCAGGACACCTTTTTTAAAGGGCTCCCAATCTAATAAAAATGAAAACAAGGATGACACCCCCACCCTTCCCCCACAGTCACGGCGACCACCAACACCCCCATGCACGTGGGAATTCCCCCCACACCCCCACTCCTTTCCCATCTTCACCATACAGGCAAAGGGAACTCCAAGCTGCGTATTCACTTTCCAATGAGTGTACGGCAGAGCCCACTGTGTGTAGGAACAATATTCAAATCATGATTTTCAGAATACATGTGCACAAAGCCAGTCCACCATCTACAAGGCACAAGTCAGGAGTGTGATGGAATACTCCGCACTTGCCTGGATGGGTTCAGCTCCAACAACGTTGAAGGAACTTGACACCATCCAGGACAAAGCAGCCCCGCTTGATTGGCACCACATCCACAAACATCCGCTCCCTCCACCACCGACGCTCAGTAGCAGCAGTGTGTACCATCTACAAGATGCACTGCAGAAATTCACCAAAGATCCTTAGACAGCATCTTCCAAACCCACTTCCATCTCAAAGGACAAGGGCAGCAGTTACATGGGAACACCACCGCCTGCAAGTTCCCCTCCAAGCCGCTCACCATTCTGACTTGGAAATATATCGCATTCCTTCGCAGTCGCTGGGTCAAAATCCTGGAATTCCCTCCCTAATGGCATTGTGGGTCAACCCTCAGCACATGGACTGCAGCGATTCAAGAAGGCAGCTCACCACCACCTTCTCAAGGGCAACTAGGAGTGGGCAACAAATGCTGGCCAGCCAGCGATGCCCATGTCCCACGAATGAATAAGAAAAGACACATATTGGACGGAATCCTCTGGCCCTTCTCACCGGCTGGAGGCGACCCTCCCCCATGGTGGGCTCCCTGGCAGCGGGACAGGCGAGTCACGCAAAATGCCATCGTCATCGTTGGGACCGGAAGATCTTGCCGATGGTGAACCACCCCCGCCGCTGGTAAATAGACCGCGGCGAGACCGGAAACTCCCACCTACTATATCTACCCCAATTACTGAGTCGCTGAATTGGTTACTGCGGTTTTCTTTCTCTCTGTGTGAGTTATGTTCGACACACTGTTTATGAAGTCACATTTTATCCCAATTCATTGTTAAATAAGATGTTTGTGGTTTGCTCTGTTGTAGAAACAGGAGTTATGAAAATGTTCCTGCAGCGAGGTGCGGCTTGATTTGCTAACTTTGGTCTTTCACTATTATCGCAGCTTGTTAAAAGGTTAAAATTTCTACAGTCAAGAAAGGATTGAAGTTTTGTTATCCAGAAAGTTAAAAGACTATTATTCAAAAAATGTGCATTTTCAAAGCTGCCGATTTCCCATTTTATCTTTTCGGTGATTGATGATAACCAGTCTGAACGAAGCAATTCACTGAATCAAAGAAGGTCAGAGTACAGATGAAGACCATTCAGCCCACTGAGTTTGTGTTGCCTCTAACAATGTGCGATCCAGTTAATCCCACTCTCCCCGCCCTTTCCCTCTTATTCCTCCAGCGCTTTTCACCTGGGCAGGTGACGGCGTAGTGGTTTTGTCACTGGACTAGTAATCCAGAGACCCAGGGTAATGCTCTGGGGATCTGGGTTCAAATCCCAACATGGCAGGTGGTGAAATTTTGAATTCAATTAAAATCTGGAATTAAGGGCGGAATTCTCCGGCCGTGCTGGTCTAAAAGCCGGAAATTCCCGCCCGACCGTCAACGGTGTTTCACATTCTCCGCAACCCACCCGCTAAAATTCCAGTGACAGGCGGGATGCGAGAATTCCGGCCTAAAGGTCTAATGATGACCACGAAACCATTGTCAATTGTTGTAAAAACTGATCTGCCACCATTACCCGATCTGGTCCACATGTGACTCCAGACCCACTGCAATGTGGTTGACTCTTAAATGTGCTCTGTAATGGTCTAGCACTCAGTTCAAGGACATCTAGGGATGGGTAATAAATGTTGACCCAGGTGGCAATGCCCCTGAATGAATAAAACAAACCTCCAAGTATTATTCCAATTCCCTTCTGAAGGCCATCACTATTGACTAAAATCTGCTTGCAGGAGATTTGTTTTGCAAATTTCTGCCTTTTATTCTTCAAATATTTTTCTCTCCTTCATTTTTCTTTCCCCCTTTCCTGTAGGAATGATTAATTATGGGAAATATTTTCAAAGGTTAAAGCTTTCACCGCTGGGTCAGGAGGCTGTGTGTTCAACTCCCACTCCCGAGCATGAAGTATGCTAACTGCTTTTACTTTAGTTCAATGCTGCACTTGATGCTGTCTGGTGTGCGGTGCTGCCTTCAAGACTAAACATTGAACTGAAGATTTGCCTGCCCTCTCAGTGGCCAGTAAAAGATTCACAGGACTTTGGGGCATTGAGTATAAAAATTCGCAGGCCATGCTGCAGCTTTACAGAACCTTAGTTAGGCCTCACTTGAAATATTGTGTACAACTCTGGCTGCCACCAGAAGGATGTGGATGCTTTGGAGAGGGTACAGAAGAGGTTTACCAGGATGTTGCCTGGTCTGGAGGGTTTAAGCTGTGAGGTCAGGTTGGATAAACTCGGTTCGTTCTCGCTGGAAGGACAGAAGTTGAGGGGTGATCTGATTGAGATTTACAAGATTATGAGTGGCATGGACAGAGTGGATAGTCAGATGTTCTTTCCTTGGGTAGAGTCAAGTACTAGGGGACACAGGTTTAAGGTGCGTTGGGAAAAGTTTAGAGGAGATGTGCGAGACAAGTTTTTTACACAGAGAGTGGTGAATGTCTGGAACGCACTGCCTGGGGAGGTGGTGGGAGCAGGTATAATGGCGGCATTTAAGGGGCAACTAGATGAATACATGAATAGGGCAGAAATGGAGGGATACGGACTCCATAAGTGCATACAGTTTTAGTTTAGGCAGGCATCATGATTGGCGCAGGCTTGGAGGGCTGAAGGGCCTGTTCCTGTGCTGTACTGTTCTTTGTTCTATTACAAAGACAAACAGAGAAATTCTCCCAATCTCCTGACCAACATTCATCCCTCAACCAACAACATAAACTGGTCATTATCTCTGTGCTGTTTGTTGGAGCTTGCTATGTGCAAATTGGCTGCTGCATTTCCGATATTACACCAGTGATTCCAACGACGAGCTACCTCATTGGCTGTAATGTGCTTATCATATGAGGAGCGGTTGAGGACTCTGGGTCTGTATTCGTTAGAGTTTAGAAGGATGAGGGGGAATCTTATTGAAACTTACAGGATACTGCGAGGCCTGGATAGAATGGATGTGGAGAGGATGTTTCCACGAGTAGGAAAAACTAGAACTAGAGGGCACAACCTCAGGCTGAAGGGACGATCCTTTGAAACAGAGATGAGGAGGAATTTCTTCAGCCAAAGAGTGGTGAATCTATGGAACTCTTTGCCACAGAAGGCTGTGCACAGGTCATTGAGTGTCTTTATCACAGAGATAGATAGGTTTTTGATTAATAAGGGGATCAGAGGTTATGGGGAAAAGGCAGGAGAATGGGGATGAGAAAAATATCAGCCATGATTGAATGGCGGAGCAGACTCGATGGGCCGAGTGGCCTAATTCTGCTCCTATGTCTTATGGTCTTACTTATGGCCTTATGGGCATCCTGGGGTCATGAAAGGTGTTATATAAAGGCAAGATCTTTATTTCTATTTGCTTTGCTATTCTTGATGGCCAGTGGTGGCAGATTGTGCATCGGCACGGCAGGAAGATTGTGGCCGGTTGTCCAAACTCGAACACTTGCTGAGAGGGATCACCGATTAACAATCAGGAATGGAAACTCTGGCTCCAATATTCCCTTCCCATATTTGTGGGAGATTGGGGCTCACTGCAGCACCCCAATGCACAGCTCTGTTAACTGAAGGAGAGACAAAGGCCGGACCTTTACCGGCCCACCCACCATGGGAATCGGAGTGGGGACATGGAAAGGTCCGTTGACCTCGGGCGGGATTTTACAGTTTCGGGACGAGCGAGGCTGTAAAATCTTCCCCCAAAAGGTCAAACACCAGACCTTGTTATTCTGTACGTCTCAGACAAACACTGGGCGGAACGTGTACCAAGTGAATCGTTGAGAAAACTTCAAGGTTACAAGATCCACTTTTAAAGAATTAGGCATCGATTTGTCACAAATCTTTTAACTTGTTTTTCTTCTTTTTCGCTCCAAAGGGAAAGTACGCCAAAAGGAAGAGTCGATTCAAGCGCTCCGATGGTAGCACATCCTCGGATACAACATCCAACAGCTTTGTTAGACAGGTGAGTAGATGATCAAAGGCACTGTCAGCTGACTATATTGTGTGTGTGTTCTTATCAATAATACTGTGGTCAGTACTGCCCCCAGCCACTTCCTGTGGTAAGACTCTGTACTGTAGAGTATGTCCTCTTTCGACAATGTGAATTGCAGGAATTTGGGTTTAATGGATTGCTTTCCAGGACCTGGTTGTAGGTCTCACATCTTCCTCAATTTGCTGATTTTTAAACCCAAGCCTGATAATAATTTACCCAATTTGTTAAATTTCCTCCCTCTCTTGATGCCATTCATACTTCTCGAATCTTGATTTTCAGAAACAAACTATCATGCAGGAGGAGGTGAAATAATCAGAGTGCTGTTAAAGTTCGAGCACGGTGGCACAGTGGTTAGCACTGCTGCCTCACGGCGCCAGGGACCCGGGTTCGATTCTGGCCTGGGGTCACTGTTTCTGTGAGGTTTGCATGTTCTCCTCATGTCGGCGTGGGTTTCCTCTGGGTGTTCCGATTTCCTCCCACAGCCCAAAGATGTGCGGGTTAGGCTGATTGGCCATGTTAAATTGCCCCTTGATGTCAAGGAGGCTAGCAGGGTAAATACGTGGTGTTATGGGGATAGGGTAGGACTGTTGTCAGTGCAGACTTGATGGGCTGAATGGCCTCCTTCTGCACTGTCAGGATTCTATGATTTGTAATCTATTTCAAGATTTTAGATGTAATGTATCCAAGTTTATTGATGATACAAAGTTGTAAGAATGTAAGCTCTGAAGGGATATAGACAGGTTCATTGAGGAGACCAAGAACATGGTGGATGGAATTTAATAATGTGAGAAGTGTAGTGATTATCCCTTTAAGGGCAACACAGCACATGTGACCCTTACTCTGCAGTGTTGCCCTTAAAGGGACAATCACCACAGAGTGCGAAGTTATTCATTTGGAAAGGAAAAACAGGAAAGCAGTTTATGTTTCAAATGCTAAGAGACTGGGAGATACTGCTTTTCAGAGGAAGCCCTGGGTGTCCTTGTGCATGAATCACCAACTGTCGGCATGCAAGGACAGCAAGCAATTAGGAAGGCGGGTGTATGTTAACTTTTATTACGAGAGGATTGGAGCAATAGCGTGAACATCCAGTAAAAAGTCAACACAGCTCCCATTTCCCAAAAAATGCAATGGAAGAAAATAATTGGACTCCAGTTTCCTGATGTGTCACCATTTAAAATATAAGATGAAAAAATATTTACAAGTAGGAGCAGGAGTAGGCGTTATGAACTTCACCCCCATTCAATAAGACCTTTGCTGGATTTCTTCTGGTATACGGACCAAGGAAGCGCAGAAGGTTTTTTTTTAGTTTGGTTAGGGCATCATGATTGACATGGGCTTGGAGGGCCAAAGGGCCTGTTCCTGGGCTGTACTTTTCTTTGTTCTTTCTTTGTTCTTTAATTCTACTTTCCTTCCCCAAGTACCTTGTGTAATACGTCCAGCAGTCCCGTCACCAAAATCCCTTTAATAACAAGTCTGACAGCAGCATACAGAGTGCTTTCAGTTAGCATCTACACTTGGAGTCCCAGAGGAACTGACACGCCCGGTTAAATACAAAGCAAGAGGCTCCCTGATTGGCCCATCAATTTGGCCCTTAATCAGGGATTTCTTTTGTTTATTACAAGTACGTTATTACAAAAGCAGTTATAAATATTCAAAATACAAAAATGAAAGATACATTACCAATGACTAACGCCACCCATTTATCAATAACCTACTATCTTCTATTTAGGAAGGGTTTATTGTGGGTTATAGTTTCCAGGGCATTGCCCTCTAAATACACCTCATAATTTACATGTCATAATTTACAACTCTACAAACATCAGTACAACACAGCAAACTGTACACAACAACAATAAACATTCAAGCATATCCGTTGCCCTCCTGGGCGGCCCTTAATCAGAGAGTTCATATTCTAACAGGCCCTCCTCAATTGCCTGATTAAAGTCATTACACCTTGATTACCTTAGGGCTTGGATATTTATCGATCTTGGGCTTGAATATACCCAATGGCTCTCTGGGTAAAGAATTCCTAATAGTATTGGCAAAAGCCAATTGGCGGCACGGTAGCACAGTGGTTAGCACTGCAGCTTCACAGCTCCAGGGACCTGGGTTCGATTCCCGGCTTGGGTCACTGTCTGTGTGGAGTTTGCACATTCTCTTCATGTCTGCGTGGGTTTCCTCCGGGTGCTCCGGTTTTCTCCCACAGTCCAAAGATGTGCGGGTTAGGTTGATTGGCCACGCTAAAATTGCCCTTAGTGTCCTGGGATGTGTAGGTTAGAGGGATTAATGGGTAAATATGTAGGGATATGGGGATAGGGCCTGGGTGGGATTGTGGTCGGTGCAGACTCGATGGGCCGAATGGCCTCTCTCTGTGCTGTAGGGTTTCTAAGATTCTAAGATTTCTAGCCCCTGATTTATCGGCTTTACTGAAGTCCTCCATTCTCTCCTGGAGTTCATTCTTCCAGCATCATCCAAGTTGAACGATCTCCTTGAGGAATTATATTGATACATGACACTGCTATGGAGCATCGACACTGACCTATCTTCTGTCTCACTGATGGTCTGTTGCCACGAAATAGCTGCTTGATTGGACTGTTTCATTCTGCACGTAGCTGTCAGTAAGTCACCATTTCCACTCCTCTGCAAGGTAGATTTTTGGCATCATTAAACTTTTTTACATCTGAAGCAACATCTGGGTTTTTGTCGCATCTTATTCTAGAACTTTGTGAATTGCAGACACAAAGGTTTGGGTTCACAGGCCTTTTAACCGTCCGTACTTTATACGGCACAGATATCAGGGTCGGAATTCTCCCACCTCGCCCGTGGCTGGGATTCTCCAGTCCCGCTGCAGTGAATGGAGATTTGGCTGAGCGCCAAATGGGGAGGGGAAAGATTTAAAAAGGACCTGAGGGGCAAGTTTTTCACACAGAGGGTGGTGCATATATGGAATGAGCTGCCAGAGGAGTTGGTAGAGGCGGGTACAATCGTAACATTTAAAAGACATTTCGATAGGTACATACATGGGTAGGAAAGATTTAGAGGGATATGAGCCAAATGCTAGCAAATGGGACTAGGAAACCTGGTCAGTATGGACGAGTTGGGCCGAAGGGCCTGTTTCCATGCTGTATATCTCTACAAATCCATGAGTCTGGTGGCTGGCCTCCCATGTGTGAAGCTGTAGTGGATGTCAGTAAACTTATTGATATATTGAAGCTGAAAGCAGGGATCTCAGTGGAACCCTGATGGATTGTTCCCTTCTCTTGTCCAGAATTGTTGAAACTAATTGGAATGCCTCGGCTCGAGGGGTTCTGTTCTAGCAAAACACCCAACTTGGCTGTCCAGTGGAGGTTGTAGAAATCAGACCATTCACTCTGTCAAGAGAAAATAAAATGGCCAACCAGTGTTTTCAAATTCTTCTCGTCCATTTGCTTGTCACCATTTGCAGAGCATCAGCCACCGAGAGATGGGAGGAAGTTATATTCTCTACAGCTTGTCATTGAGGGAAAGGATGGTGTGATGTGCATGAGAAGACCAAAGAATGGGGGAAAATAATTACAAAAACACCCCACATCAATTGAAAAGATGCCAGTAGCAGTTCTTTTCTTGCCAGTGAGGTACCAGCGTTAGCTTAGCGGATAGCACTCTCGTCTGTGAGTCAGAAAGCTACGGGTTCAAGTCCCACTCCAGACACTGTAACGCTCAATCTAGGTTAACACTCTGGTGTTAGGACAAAGGGAATGCTGCACTGTTGGAGGTGCTGTCTTTTGGATGAAACATTGAACTGTCTGCCTTCTGGTGGACGTGAAAGATCCCATGGCACTACTTCAAAAATAGGAGGGGAATTTTCCCTGGTGTCCTGGTATAATAACTCCAGGAGTTAGCGATAAAGGAACAGGGCTTTATTGCACAAAATAAAGCAAAGCAAAAACCGCAAGCCTGTGGTGAACACAAACTGGTCCCAACTGGGACAGTGCAATAATGGACCCACTCAGGGGCTTGCTTTATACAGGGCTCGGTATGTGAGCTCCACCTAGTGAGGTAATTACCAATTCCCAGGGAACTCGTATTCTACGAGTCCTACAGGGAGGTCAATCGGTGATTCCCCCATGCAATTCCTGGGGGTTATCAGACCTGGCCAATATTTATCCCTTAATAAAAACAGATTACCTGATCATAGAATCCCAACTGTACAGAAGGAGGCCATTCGACCCATCGAGTCTGCACCAGCAACAATCCCACCCCAGGCCCTATCCCCACAACTCCACACATCTACCCCACTAATCCCTCTAACCTACACATCCCGGGACGCTAAGGGGCAATTGAGCACGGCCAATCCACCTAACCCACACATCTTTGGAGTGTGGGAGGAAACCGGGGCACCCGAAGGAAACCCATGCAGACACGGGGAGAATGTGCAAACTCCAGACAGATAGTGACCCAAGCCGGGAATTGAACCCACTGTGCTAACACTCCGCCGCCTCATTATGTTTTGTTGTGGAACCTCACTTTGTCTAAATTGGCTTCAATATTCCGCACATAACTACATTTCAGTGGAATTCCAATGGCTGTGAAGCCCTTGAGATGTTCTGAAGTTGCGAAAGGTGCTATAGAAATGCAGGTCTTATAACATTTCCCTGAGTGACCGGCCTATAGGGAAGAGTGCCGGATGAGAGGTGGTTCGCTACCGTTGCTTAATTATCTGAGTTAAGCCCCAACTGAGATTAAGCACACCGTGCAGCCAGTAATATTGCAAAATATATAACGTTTAAAAGGAATTAATTAAAGGTTACGCAATGGGGAATCATTCAGAAGGAAATAGATTATGAGATTTGAGACACAAATAGCTTTTTTTTTCATATAAACCTTCTCATCCCCTGATGCGCAATTATAAGTAATTAAACTTTAAATCAAAGCACCCAGCAGCAAATAATCACAATAGCACTCAAGACTGACACTATACAATCAGGGCAGGGTGAGAGTTGTGTTTTATAGATGGGCTGAAGGATATTTTTATTGGTTTGTTGATGGATTATTAGGTGAAGAGAGTGGAAATTCATCAAAAAGCAGCATCTGTGTACAGAGGGCGATTAGATTCCGCGTGCGAATGCGTGTTGCTGTCGGCTTACTATTTGGAGAAATATATTTTAAGATTGGAGTGGTCACTGTGAGCATATGAAGGATCACAATGAGCCTCTTTGCTCTTTTAAGCATATTGCAGCTGCCATCTCCACCTGATTCGCATTAATTACCCTTTAACTGAAATACATGGAATTGGTATTCAGAGAGGGAGATGTATCTCGGTTGCATTTTCGAGGGCATTAGCTCACGCTTACAAAACTCTACAGATGCTGTTGTTGCTACGTGATGTCCACCGGAGAAAATCTGACAGCTTTGTTAACGTCGAGGGCAGCACGGTGGCACAGTGGTTAGCACTGCTGCCTCACGGCGCCAGGGACCCTCAGGTTCGATTCCCGGCTTGGGCCACTGTCTGTGTGGAGTTTGCACGTTCTCCCCGTGTCTGAGTGGGTTTCCTCCGGGTGCTCCAGTTTCCTCCCACAGTCCAAAGATGTGCGGGTTAGGTGGATTGGCCAAGTGAAATTGCCCCTTAGTGTCAGGGGGACTAGCTAGGGTAAATGCATGGGGTTATGAGGATCGGGCCTGGGTGGGATCGTGGTCGGACCAGAATCAATGGGCCGAAAGGCCTCCTTCTACACTAAGATTCTATGATTCTATAGCACAGAAACTAGTCCAATTGGCCTGAATGGTCCATGCTGGTGCTTACGGTGCACATGCACCTCCTTCTACCCCTCTACCTAACCCCATCAAGTTATCCTTCTGTTCCTTCACCACCCCCCCCTCCCCACGCACGCTCCCCCCCCTACCCTGTCCTCTGCCCCCATATATTTATCTAGCTTTCCCTCAAATGCATCTGTACACTTTGCCTCAACTACTCAGGGGGCAGTGTGCTCCATATACTAAACACTCTCTGAGTGAAGAGGCTCTTCCTGAAGT
Organism: Mustelus asterias; assembly: GCF_964213995.1. Lineage (NCBI taxonomy): Eukaryota > Metazoa > Chordata > Chondrichthyes > Carcharhiniformes > Triakidae > Mustelus > Mustelus asterias. The sequence continues at coordinate 102,907,867 of NC_135811.1, forward strand.
CCCTATTGGTTTCCTCCAGGTGCTCTGGTTTCTCCCCTCTGTCTGAAAGACGTGCTGGTTTGGTGCGTTGGCCATGCTAAATTCTCCCTCAGTGTACCCGAACAGGTGCCGGAGTGTGGTGACTAGGGGATTTTAACAGTAACTTCATTGCAGTGTTAAGCCTACTTGTGACGCTAATAAGCTAAATTATTGAATCAATTGATGACTAGGTTTTATTTTGCTAGTTTTTGTCCTTCCAGCAAGCAGTGGCATTTTCTCCACTTCTGCCCCAATCAAACACTTTCCTAATCTGAATGACCTGTCAACCACTCAGCCCCCGCTCTTCCAGAGAATGGAGTCCCAGCCTGTGAAGTCTTTCCTGATGATTACAATCTCTTAGTTCTGACATCATTTCGTATGAATCCTTATTTGCACTTTTGCCAATGCCCATATCTAATTTGTAATGCGGAAATCATTGAGTTCACATTTTTTGCCACACTTTCATAGGCAGGGCCTGGAGCAAGATGGGAGGCTGGAGACTGCACTGACCAGGCTGGGAAGGCAGTGATGTTTACAGGTTGGGCTGGGAAGAGGCAGAAGCTGTGAGGGAACGAGCTGGTGTATGCCTCTAAGGGAAGGACTGGTGTCTCTCAGTGTTGGCCGCAACACTCATACAGAACAGCTCACGGGAAGATGGCAGTGTCAAAGTAGCTGGGAGTGAGACAGGGTAAGGAGTGCACCAAGGGACTGAGGAGTAAAGCAGAGTGGGTAGGGGCAGAGTTACGATGCTGGAGAGAATGGCAGGAGTGTGACCTGGGGAAGAGAAAAACCATTGGAATCTGTTGATATAGGCTATTCTTCATTATTGGCCCTTAGGTTCCAGGACTTTTAGGGTGTCAGGAGCTGTGGTGTCTTTTTTTTATTCATTCATGGGACATGGGCATTGTTGGCTGACCATCATTTATTGCCCATCCCTAGTTGCTCTTGAGAAGGTGGTGGTGAGCTGCCTTCTTGAATCGCTGCAGTCCATGTTCTGTGGGTTGACCCACATTGCCAATAGGGAGGGAATTCCAGAACTTTGACCCAGCTACTGCAAAGGAATGGCAATATATTTCCAAGTCAAGATGGTGAGAGGCTTGGAGGGGAACTTGTAGGTGGTGGTGTTCCCATTTATCCGCTGCCCTTGTCCTTCCAGATGGAAGTGGTCATGGGTTTGGAAGGTGCTGTTTAAGGATCTTTGGTGAATTGCTGCAGTGCATCTTGTAGATAGTACACACTGCTGCTACTGAGCGTCAGTGGTGGAGGGATTGAATGTTTGTATCAAGTGGGCTGCTTTGTCCTGGATGCTGTCAAGCTTCTTGAGTGTTGCACCCATCCAGGCAAGTGGGGAATATTCCATGGCACTCCAGGTGGCTGAGGACGCATCTAGGATCTCAGTGATGGAAGGGGTAGGTCATTAACAGCACTATTAAGTGGCAAATGCTTAACAACAATTTTCTCACTGACGCTCAGTTTAGGTTCTGCCAGGGCCACTCACCTCCTGACCTCGTTCCAACCTTGGTTCAAACATGGACAAAAGAGCTGAACTCCAGAGGTGAGAGTTACTACCCTTGACATGAAGGCAGCATTTGACCAAGTGTGGCATCAAGGAGCCTTGGCAAAACTGGAGTCAAAGGGAATTAGGGAGGAAAATCCTCCACCAGTTGGAGTCGTACCTAGCAAAAAAGGAAGATGGTTGTGGTTGCAGTCCAGGACATCAGGGAAGGAGTTCCTCAGGTGAGTGTTCCAGGCCCAACCATCTTCAGCTGCTTCATCAATGACATGCCTTCCATTATAAGGTCAGAAGTAGGGATGTTTGTTAATGAAGGCACAATGTTCAGCACCATTCATGACTCTTCAGATACTGAAGAAATCCATGTCCAAATGCAGCAAGACCTGGGCTAAATCCGGGATTGGGCTGACAAGTGGCAAGTAACATTCATGCTACACAAGTGCCAGAAAGTGACCAACAAGGGAGACTCTAACCATCATCCCCCCAGCATTCCATGGCATTACCATTGCTGAATCTCCCACTATCAACATCCTGCAGTTTACCATTGACCAGAGACTATACTGGACTAGCCATACAAATACAATGCCTATAAGAACAGGTCAAAGCCTAGGAATCCTGCAGCGTGTAATTTATCTCCTGACTCCCTAAGGCAAGTCCACATCTACAAGGCACAAGAAAGAAATAGGATGGAATGCTCTCCACATGCTTGCATGAGTACAGCTCCAACAACACTCAAGAGGCTCGATCATCCAGGACAAAGCAGTATGCTTGTTTGGCACCACATCCAGAGGGGCAGAGGGACAATTTTTTCACACAGAGGGTGGTGAGTGGCTAGAACAAGCTGCCAGAGGTAGTAGTAGAGGCGGGTACAATTTTGTCTTTTAAAAAGCATTTAGACAGTTACATGGGTAAGACGGGTATAGAGGGATATGGGCCAAATGCGGGCAATTGGGACTAGCTTAGGGTTAAAAAAAAAGGGCGGCATGGACAAGTTGGGCCGAAGGGCCTGTTTCCATGCTGTAAACCTCTATGACTCTATGACACTCTCAGTCTATGGCTCATCCACAAATATTCGACCCCTCAACCACTGGGGAACACTAACAGCAGAATGTACCATCTACAAGATGCACTTCTGGAACTCCAAGGCTCCTTAGACAGCACCTTCCAGACTCATGACCACTACCAACTAGCAGGACAAGGCAGCACTATGGGTGTACCGACACCACATGGACTGCAGCACTTCAAGAAGGCAGCTCACCACCACCTTTTCAAAGGCGATTAGGGATGGGCAATGAATGATGGCCTCGCCAGTGAAGGCCACATCCATTGAATGAATAATTTTTTAAAACTTCAATTGGACTATAATGTCCAATAACCAAAAGAGAAAATGCTGGAAAATCTCAGCAGCTTTGACAAAGGGTCGTCTGGACTTGAAACGTCAGCTCTTTTCTCTCCTTACAGATGTGCCAGACCTGCTGAGATTTTCCAGCATTTTCTCTTTTGGTTTCAGAATTCAGCATCCGCAGTAATTTGCTTTTATGTAATGTCCAATTCTGGACACCACACTGTGGTGAAGAACATATTGACTTTGGAGAGGATCCAGAAGAGATTCACCAGAAAGTTTACAGAGTTGAGGGATTAAGTTTAAGTGGGTAGACTAGAGAAACTAGGATTGGTCTCAGAGCAAAAGAATACTGGAAGGAGATTTGATAGAGTGTTTAAAATCATGAAGGTTTTGATGGGATGAATAAATGATAAAGGGGGTGATTATCCCAGCGCAATGGGCCAGCGGAAGCCATTTTGTGGGCTTTCTGCCATGGCCTCCACGCACTTTGCGGCAAAGATTTTCAGAGTAATCAGCTCCGCACTGGAAATCGGCGCAGAGCTGATTAGAATATGCTAATCAGCATTTCCATGTGATTAGTGGGCCCGGAGACTTCAATCTCACCCCCCCCCCCCCCCGCCCCACCCCCCATCACCAGCAGGAGGAGTTTAAAACCACTCCCTACTAACAGAGAACAGACGGCTGATCCCGCTGGAGTGAAGACAAACCATTAAGGTTCCCCCCCCCCCCCCCTCCCCTCCAGGAGGTCAGGGTTTGGGGGGTGCCCCCTGGGCAGTGCCAGCCTGGCCCCCTGGCACTGCCCAAGGGGCAAACTAACAATGCCCAAGGGGCCACCTTGGCATTGCACACCGGGCATCGGGCAGTGCCAAGAGGGTGTGGCCAGAGGGGGTGGGGCCTATTGGGGTGGGGCCTATTGGAGGGGGCAATTGGTGGGGATGGGGGGGTGGTCCTGCTGCCACTCTGCTTTCGGGATCGATGGATCGGTGGCAGAGGAAGGGAGGATGGTGATTGGCCGTCCGGGTGGGCGAGGCTGCTGGGGGGTTGGAGCTGCTGGTGGTTTGCAGCTGCTGGTGGTGGGCCGAATGGTCTGTTCTGCACTGCAGGGAGTCAATGACCCAATTATTAGCCGAGGATCTCCTTACCTTTGAGCTGGAGAACTGTGGTCAGCAGTTAGGAAGCTTGGCAAAGTGATGGGATTGAAGATTGGGGGTCAGGTGGGAGAGGAGCAATTGGATCAGAGAGGGAGGCAGTCCAGATGGGAGATGGCTGTGGTCAGGAGTGAGTTAGCAGTAACGATTGGTGATGGCAGGGGAGTGGGGAAGAAGTGGAGGTGACCATGAGGACTGGAAATAGTCTGCAGGATGTTAATATGTTAATGAGAGGAGCACTCCTGCTCCCCCCGGCTCCAGATTCAGAAAAGGATAGTTTAGAATCCTGTTATTGGTTGGGACCAACTGCAAGACATCATGTGGACCTGGCTTGCTGGATTGTTATCAGCGCAGTCGATAAGTTTAGATCAAATGGAGATTTATCGAAGATGATAAAGGGATTTGAGACACTAGATGCAGAAAGCTGTTTTCTCTGGTGGGGCAGTTCAGAATTTGGGGTGGGAGGGAAGTGGCAGAGTATAATCTTAAAATTAGAGCCCAACAATTTAGGAGTGAAATCAGGAAGCACTTCTTCACGCAAAGAATAGAAACAAAATCTGGAACTTTCTTCTCCAAAAATCTGTGGAGGCTAGAATCCCTACCGTGCAGAGGGAGGCCATTTGGCCCATCGAGTTTGTACCAACAACAATCCCACCCAGATCCTATCCCCGTCACCCCATATATTTACCCTCCTAATCCCCCTGACACGAAGGGTCAATTTACCATGGCCAATCAACCTAACCCACACATCTTTGGACTGTGGGAGGAAACTGGAGCACCCGGAAGAAACCCACGCAAAGCACGGGGAGAATGTGCAAACTCCACACAGACAGTGACCCGAGGCTGGAATTGAACCCGGGTCCCTGGCGCTGTGAGGCAGCAGTGCTAATCACCGTGCCAGCGTGCCACCAGTTGAAAGTTTCCAGATTTGAGATCGGTAGATTTTTATTACATAAGTGGTTGAATGGATTTGTAGCAAACTGGAGTAAATGGAGTTATTTGATTTGATTTGATTTATTATTGTCACATGTATTAACACACAGTGAAAAGTATTGTTTCTTGCGCGCTATACAGACAAAGCATACCGTTCATAGAGAAGGAAATGAGAGAGTGCAGAATGTAGTATTACAGTCAAAGCTAGGGTGTAGAGAAAGATCAGCTTAATGCAAGGTAGGTCCATTCAAACATCTGATAGCAGCAGGGAAGAAGCTGTTCTTGAGTCGGTTGGTACGTGACCTCAGACTTTTGTATCTTTTTCCCAACGGAAGAAAGTGGAAGAGAGAATGTCCGGGGTGTGTGGGGTCCTTAAATATGCTGGCTGCTTTGCCGAGGCAGTGGGAAGTGTAGGCAGAGTCAATGGATGGGAGGCTGGTTTGTGTAATGGATTGGGCTACATTCACGACCTTTTGTCGTTCCTTGCGGTCTTGGGCAGAACAGGAGCCATACCAAGCTGTGATGCAACCAGAAAGAATGCTTTCTATGGTGCATCTGTAAAAGATACAGGTCAGTCATCACTATGTTGATTTGGAGGAAGAACATGTTTAAGGGGCCGAATGGCCCACCCTTTTTCCTCCGTTCATCTCTATTTCCAGCCCTTCCGATACTAGACACAGCCAGAATCAGCGGCTTCTTGGGGTAGAACGCAAAGCTAATGGTGTTTGCTACCAAATAAACCTGTTGGACTTTAACCTGGTGTTGTTAAAACTCTTACTGTGAACGCACCAGGACAGGATTTAGATAGAACTTAGGTTTGGACAGGGACAGTACCCTTTCGATACTCCGCTAGCGCACCAGTGTGGAGGTGAGGGGAGGATAATTGGTCCTAGCAAGCTTAAGAGAGAATTGATGGACAGCAGGAGCCAGGCAATGATTAGAGAGAGAAGCTTCCCTCTGCAGTAAAGAGCAGGATGAATTATTTATGGAGGGTGTCTTCATGCGGTTTGGTATAATGAGCATTGTGGAAGGCAGCCACTTGAGTTGCATTCAATAAACTGGATGGCAGTTTTGTTTTTGAAATTTCCTCTGCTCAGTCAGACCGTGGCTCATTTCTGTGCCAATGTGCGATCCCTCTTACTAATTAACCTCCCTGTTGTTATCACCCAGACAACTTCGTAACCTTGTTGTCCAGGCAGCATGTCAGGAGAAGAAATAAAAGTAACCCTGCCGGGGGTAAATCACAACACTTATTAAAATCGTCAATTGATTTATTCATTAGAGAATTTAAGTATTGGTGGCCATGTGAGAGAGAGCCAGTTGGCCCATTGAATGTCATTCCCCCAACACCAAACTGTATCAGTGTGGCAGGAAATAAACAATTAGTCTCTCGATGGTTTGATGCTTCAGCGAGGTGTGCCTCAGTCTGGATCCAACCACTGAATGTTGGCCTATCCTTTTTCTCTTTGCAAATGTTTCATGTGCCTGAGGCATATTACGAGCATTTTAAATTTTAATTGGATGAGGTAATGATAGCAAGAGATCAGGTGGGTGAAGGGAGGTGAGGTACGGATTGACTATGATATAACTGAACAACGGGAAAAGCTCCTTTGGCTGAATTTTACAGAGCTTCCCGCCAGTGGGATCTTCCATTCCCGCCAATGACGACCACCCCCCCCACCTCCCCCCCCCCTCCTCCCCCCCCCCCCCCCCTCCCCCCCCCCCCTCCCGTGCGTGCTTCATGTAGTGTTCCCTGGCTGATGAACCAACGTTGTCCTTCATTAACGGGACAGGAAGATTCCACCACGCAAGCTGCCTCCGTGGGGAAGGATGCAAGGGCGGGGGGACTGCAGTGGAAAATGCTGCCCCTTGTTCCTGAGTAACAAACTTTAGTGTCTGAATTTGGCACAGCGGTTAGCACTGCTGCCTCACGGCGCCAGGGACCCGGGTTCGATTCCCAGCCTCGGGTCACTGTCTGTGTGTAGTTTGCACATTCTCCCTGTGTCTGCGTAGGTTTCCTCCCACAGTCCAAAGATGCACAGGTTAGGTGGATTGACTATGGTAAATTGCCTGTTAGTGTCCCAAGATGTGTGGGTTAGGGGCGCTTAGTGGGGTAAATGTGTGGGATTGCGGCGATGGGCTTGGGCAGGGGGGTGGGCCTGGGTTCGATGCTCTGATGGAGATTCATGCAGACTCGATGGGTTGAATGGCTTCCTTCTGCACTGTAGAGATTCTATGATTCTATGAAATTCGCTACTCCTGTTTTGACACAGTAGGGCGAAGGGGCTGAACGGCCCATTCCTAGTTTTAGTTTTGCGTGACTTCACGCCATTCCGGCCAGCAAGAATGGTGCCGCCAGAACCAATCGCCACTGCACTTAGTAAAACAAATTGGAGAATCCCGCCCAGGCGGCTGTGAGGATCAGGAGCACTATGGCTAGCTTCAGGTTCTTGTGGAAGCCATTTTCCTGTGTGCCAGAACGCGACCACGTTCTGAAGCCCTGAAGGAGATTTGCGCTGCTGAATAAGATGCTCAAAGTCCTTCGAGCACACAGCAAGTAGTGAAATTGGGGAATAGCTGGCGACCATCATGAGATCATTTTGTTCTCGAGAGTCGGTCACGGGCCACAAACATTCATCAACATGAAAGTCAGCGAAGCAAAACTGGATGGCAGATGATGACAGAAAAGTGAGCAAAAATAGCCACAACTTGCATATCATAAATAGTCAATGGATTGGCAGCGTGCATCCCAGGCAAGAATCCGGATGATAGATATACAGTTCTGGCTGATTTTATTCCACTGACACAATATGCCCTCCTGTGTGTAAAACCGACTGTCCGTTCTTTCCAGCTCAAAGTTGTCTTGTCTCTCAAGTTTTCTGATGGCCGCGTACCATCCAGTGAGTGAACGCTCACTGCAAACAAATGAAAGTCGTCATCACACCCAGATTTGCAGCAGCGCATTTTGCCGTGGAACGTTATAACACTCCTGTTCCTCCGCCATCACAGGAATCGTATGCCTGGGGTTTATTTGCACTGAAGTGCTCCAGGCTCTGAAGAAGTTTGAACCGTGTTGAACATTGAGATAAGCTACACTGAGTGACTGGTGATTCAGTGCTATTTTACCCACCTGACTCACCACAGTTGGTGGTGTTAACAAACGCCTCGTGTGTCTGTATGGCACCTCTGTGTCTATTTCCAATGGGCTAACACCTCTATTAAAATAATTGACAGAAGAAGAATAAGTTTTTTAAAGTTTATTTATAACTGTCACAAGTAGTCATAGGTAGACACTGAAAGACTAATTGTTTATTTCCTACCATACTGATACAGTTTGGTGTTGGAGGAGTGACGCTCAATGGGCTACGGTGGCGCAGTGGTTAGTTAGCACTGCTGCCTCACAGCGCCAGGGACACGGATTCAATTCCGGCCTCAGATCATTGTCTGTGTGGAGTTTGCACGTTCTCCCCATGTCTCCGTGGGTTTCCTCCGGGTGCTCCGGTGCTCCTGAGTGTTGTTGGAGCTGCACTCATTCATGCATGGAAAATATTCCATTACACTCCTGACTTGTGCCTTGTCGATAGTTTTTGGGAGCCAGAAGTGTGTTAATCACTGCAGAATTCTCAACCTGTTCTTGCAGGCACGGTATTTATATGGCTGGCCCTCACGTTTCTGGTCAATGAAATTTCACAGGAGGGAATTCGGCTACTGGTAATTCTATTGAATGTCACTGCAGGCTGCTAGAAGACCTCAGGAATATAAATACCCATTGAAATATAAATTAAAAATAATAACCTTTCATTGAAAAGAGTACTTCTACTTTTTTTGCACATAGCATATTGAACAAGCATTGAATCAACATCGTGAAGATAGATGATTTGGTCATTATCACATTGGTGTTTGTGGAAGCTTGCAGTGCGAATATTTGGTTGCCGTGTTTCCGAACAGCAGTGACTATCCTTCAAAAGTACTCCATTGGCTTTAAAGGTCGTGAGAGAAAGTTTATTTATTAGTGTCACAAGTAGGCTTACATTAACACTGCAATGAAGTTACTGTGAAATTCTCCTAGTTGCCACATTCCGGTGCCTGTTCGGGTACACTGAGGGATAATTCAGCACGGCCAATGCACCTAACCAGCACGTCTTTCAGACTGAGAGGAAACTGGAGCACCCAGAGGTAACCTACGCAGATATGGGGAGAACGTGCAGACTCCACACAGACAGTGACCCAAGCCGGGAATCAAACCCGGGTCCCTGGCACTGGGAGGCAGCAGTGCTAACCACTGTGCCAGGTGCTATATAAATGCAAATCTCTCTATATTTCAAGATGTATCAAAACATAAAATATATAATATGCTGTTTGGAATGTACTACACGGTGAGGTGTTGAGCACAAGGCTCTCTAAGGCAGTCTAATGGAGTGAAAGGCGGGATGTTAGCTTCTTAAGAATCATATAGAACATACAGCCTCAAAACAGTATGACTCCTGCTCTGACCAAGACTGCAAGAAACTACAAAGTGTTGTGAATGTAGCCTAATCCATCACACAAACCAGCCTCCCATCCATTGACTCTGTCTACACTTTCTGCTGCCTCAGAAAAGCAGCCGGCATAATCAAGGACCCCACACACCCTGGCCATTCTCTCTTCCACCTTCTTCCTTAAGGGAAAAGATACAAAAGTCTGATGTTTGATTTGACTTTTGATTTGATTTGATTTATTATTGTCACATGTATTAGCATACAATGAAAAATATTGTTTCTTGCACACTATACAGATAAAGCATACCGTTCAAAGAGAAGGAAATGAGACAGTGCAGAATGTAGTGTTACAGTCATAGCTAGGGTGTAGAGAAAGTTCAACTTAATGCGAGGTAGGTCCATTTAAAAGTCTGATGGCAGCAGAGAAGAAGCTGTTCTTGAGTCGGTTGGTACGTGACCTCAGACTTTTGTACCTTTTTCCCGACGGAAGAAGGTAGAAGAGAGAATGTCCGGGATGCATTGGGTCCTTAATTATGCTGGCTGCTTTGCCGAGGCAGCAGGAAGTATAGACAGGGTCAATGGATGGGAGGCTGGTTTGTGTGATGAATTGGGCTACATTCACAAATTTTTGTAGTTTCTTGCGGTCTTGGGCAGAGCAGGAGCCATACCAAGCTGTGATACAACCAGAAAGAATGCTTTCTATGGTGCATCTGTAAAGGTTGGTGAGAGTCGGAGCTGACATGCCAAATTTCTTCAGTCTTCTGAGAAAATAGAGGCGTTGGTGGGCTTTCTTAACTATAGTGTGGGCATGGAGGGAACAGGACAGATTGTTGGTGATCTGGACACCTAAAAACATGAAGCTCTCGACCTTTCTTCTTTGTCCCCATTGATGTAGAGGTCACATACCAACCGACTCGAGAACAGCCTTTTCCTTGCTGTCATGGGCCTACCTTATATTAAGTTGATCTTTCTCTACACCCTAGCTATGACAGTAACACTACATTCTGCACCCTCTCCTTTCCTTCTCCCCTATGTACTCTATGAACGGTATGTTTTGTCTGTATGGTGTGGAAGAAACAATACTTTTCACTGTATCCCAACACATGTGACAATAATAAAGCAAATCAAATACAGGCCATTCGGCCCAACTGGTCTATGCCAAGGATTATGCACCACACGAGCAACCTCCCACAATCCTATCGAATTGTATCAGCATTGCCTTCCATCCCTTTCTCCCTCCTGTACATATCTAGCTGTCCCTTAAGTGCATCGATGCAAACAATTCGGAAGTTAAACCTGGTTCCAGGACATTCCACAGCCAGACACATCGATCGGGATTTTCCAGCCCTCCGGGAAGCGGGCATCATTGTGGGCAGGACTGGAAAATTTGGAGAGTGGCCAAAACTCAAAATTTCCTAGTTCCACCCGCAGCCCTGTCCACTGCCGACTGGGCCAGAAAATCCCACCCATCATAATTAAAATCCTATTCCCCCCTCCACGTAACTTCCCGCAAAGCAAGCCTTGGAACAGCCTAGCTATAGGCTCAGCAGCACCTGTACTTCTGGGGCAGCACGGTAGCACAGTGGTTAGTACTGCTGCTTCACAGTGCTAGGGACCCAGGGTTCGATTCCCAGCATGGGTCACTGTCTGTGTGGAGCTTGCACGTTCTCCCCGTGTCTGTGTGGGTTTCCTCCGGGTGCTCCAGTTTCCTCCCACATCCTGAAAGACGTGCTGGTTAAGTACATTGACCCAAACAGGCGCCGGAGTGTGGCGACAAGGGGAATTTCACAGTAACTTCATTGCAGTGTTAATGTAAGCCTACTTGTGACTAATAAATAAATAAACTTTAAGAGGCTAAAGAGAGCCAACCTGTTCCCCCAGCTTCTCTCAAACTTCTACCGGTGCACAATAGAGGGCATCTTGTCGAACTGCATTACGGTGTGGTACGGCAGCGGGTAGTCAAAACTGCCCAATACATCATCGGCACCCACCTACCAGCCATCCAGGACATTTATCACGAACGCGGAGATCTCTCAGCATTATTAGAGATCCCACCCATCCCAGCCACAGACTGTTTGCCCCCCCCCACCAACTGGGAGGTGCTACAGATCATTCGAGCCCGTATGACCAGGCTGAGGGACAGCTTCTTCCCCAGAGCTGTTACCCAGCTCAACTCCATCCTTTCACATATTCCCAGGCGATGGACATTGTGCAATATGCATGTATGCACTTAATGACTATTGGCACAATTTTATAATGACTACTTGCATTTGTTTTTTTTGGTATCTTGGGAGCCTGCAAGCTCACTTTTCGTTGTAATTATATTTGTGCATTATACACGAACGATAAAGTTGAATTGAATTGAATTAGAAGAAGAAATTGGATTTAAATCATGCCTCATCATATGGCTGTAGTTTATTTAGACTTTCAGAAGGCTTTCGACAAGGTCTCACATCACAGACTACTCTGTAAAGTTAAGGCACACGGGATTACAGGTAATGTCTTGAGATGGATAGAAAGCTGGTTAACAGATAGGATGCAAAGAGCTGGCATAAATGGGTCTTTTTCTGATTGGCAGTCAGTGACTAGTGGGGTTCCGCAGGGATCTGTGCTGGGACCCCAGCTGTTCACATTATAAATGATTTGGAAGAGGGGACTGAATGTATTATCTCCAAATTTGCAGATGATACAAAGTTGGATGGGAGGGTGAGCTGTGAGGAGGATGCAGAGATGCTTCAGCGTGATTTGGACAGGCTGAGTGTGTGGGCATGTGCATGGCAGGTGCAGTATAATGTGGATAAATGTGAGGTTATCCACTTTGGTAGCAATAATAGGAAGACAGATCATTACTTGAATGGGTGTAGATTGAGAGAGGTGGATACTCAACGAGACCTTGGAGTCCTCCTGCATCAGTCGCTGAAAGTAAGCGTGCAGGTACAGCAGGCAGTAAAGAAGGCAAATGGTATGTTGGCCTTCGTAGCGAGAGGATTTGAGTATAGGGATAGGGATGATTTGCTGCAATTGTACAGGACGTTGGTGAGGCCACACCTGGAGTACTGTGTGCAGTTTTGGTGTCCTTATCTGAGGAAGGATGTCCTTGCTATAGAGGGAGTACAGTGAAGGTTTACCAGACTGATTCCTGGGATGGCAGGTTTGTCATATGAGGAGAGACTAAGTTGATTAGGATTATATTCACTGGAGTTTAGAGGAGTGAGAGGGGATCTCATAGAAACTTATAAAATTCTAACTGGGTTAGACAGGGGAGATTCAGAAAAAATGTTCCCAATGGTGAGGGAGTCCAGAACTAGGGGCCATAATTTGAGGATAAGAGGTAAATCTTTTCAAACTGAGGTGAGGAGAAATTTCTTCACCCAGAGGGTGGTGAATGTGTGGAATTCACTCCCACAGAATGTAGTCGAAACCAAAACATCTGATTTCTAGAAGAAATTAGATATAGCTCTTGAGACTAAAGGGATCAAAGGATATGGGAGGAAGGGAGATCAGGATATTGAATTCAATGATCAAGATGAATGGCAGAGCAGGTTCGAAGGGCCGAATGGCCTCCTCCGGCTTCTAGTTTCTTTGTCCTATTTGGCGCCACAGGTAATGGGGAGGTGACTGCAATTTATCAACCTAGTACTCGTCACATTTCAATAGCAATTCACTGCTTCAAGCCGTTTTTACCATGAAAAGCTGCTGTATAAGTGCAAGTTTAAAGTAGCCTTAAGGCATATTATGGTAATATGGAAGCTACTGATGTATTCTCATGAAATTTGGAGTGTGGAATGTTGTTTACTAATATCTCGAGCCTGTAGCCCTTAATAATGGTGACTGTATCCCCATTCATCATCTGCTCATGAAATATTGCTTCGAAGCCCCTGCCGACTGTGTTTTGCCAGCCGCCTTAACAATGTGTGCTGCACACTAAGAGGAACTGAAGGATAAGGTTGTCAACTACAGGGCTGCTTGTTGGGCACTGGTGTCAGTCAGTCCTTTCGGTGGTCAGAGATTAGTGCTACTCTCATCAATAACATTATAAATTTGCCTTGTTTTGCTTGTATAACTATTCGTAGTTGAAGATTTGGGGCAGGTTCTTATTCTTATTCATTCGTGGGACAGGGGCGTTGCTGTCTGTCCAGCATTTATTGCCCATCCCTAGTTGCCCGTGGAAGGCAGTTGAGAGTCATAAAGGTTTACAACATGGAAACAGGCCCTTTGGCTCACTTGTCCATGCCGCCCAGTTTTTACCATTAAGCTAGTCCCAATTGCCCGCATTTGGCCCATATTCCTCTATACCAATCTTACCCATGTAACTGACTAAATGCTTTTTAAAAGACAAAATTGTACCCGCCTCTACTACTATCCCTGGAAGCTCGTTCCAGACACTCACCACTCTCTGTTATGAAAAATTGCCTCTTTGGACCCTTTTGTATCTCTCCCCTCTCACCTTAAACTTATGCCCTCTAGTTTTAGACTCCCCTGCTGTTGGGAAAAGATGTTGACTATCTACCTTATCTAGTCCCCTCATTATTTAATAGACCTCTATAAGAGCACCGCTAAGCCTCCCACACTCCAGGGAAAAAAGTCCCAGTCTATCCAGCCTCTCCTTATAACTCAAACCATCAAGTCCCGGTAGCATCCTTTTTTGTACTCTTTCTGGTTTAATAATGTCCTTTCTATAATAGGGTGACCAGAACAGTATTCCAAGTGTGGCCTTACCAATGTCTTGTACAACTTCAACAAGACATCCCAACTCATGTTTTCAGTATTCTGACCAATGACACCAAGCATGCTGAATGCCTTCTTCACCACCCTATCCATCTGTGACTCCACTTTCAAGGAGCTATGAACCTGTACCCCTAACTCTCTTTGTTATATAACTCTCCCCAACACTCTATCATTAACTGAGTAAGTCCTGCCTTGGTTCGAGCTCCCAAAATGCATCACCTCGCATTTATCTAAATTAAACTCCATCTGCCATTCATCAGCCCACTGGCCCAATTGATAAAGATTCCATCGCAATCCTAGATAACCTTCTTCACTGTCCACCATGCCACCAATCTTGGTGTCATCTGCAAACTTACTAACCATGCCTCCTAAATTTTCATCCAAATCACTAATATAAATGACAAATAACAGTGGACCCAGCACCGATCCCTGAGGCACACCGCTGGTCACAGGCCTCCAGTTTGAAAACAACCCTCTACAACCACCCTCTGTCTTCTGCCATCGAGCCAATTTTGTATCCAATTGGCTATCTCGTTCTGGATCCCGTAAGATTTAACCTTATGCAATAACCTACCATGCGGTACCTTGTCAAAGGTCTTGCTAAAGTCCACGTAGACAACATCTACTGCACAGCCCTCATCTGCCTTTTTGGTTACCCCTTCAAAAAACTCCATCAAACTCGTGAGACATGATTTTCCACTCATAAAGCCACGCTGACTGTCCCTAATCAGTCCTTGCTCTCAAAATGCCCGTAGATCCTGTCTCTCAGAATACCATCTAATAACTTACCCACTACAGATGATAGGCTCACCGGCCTGTAGTTCCCAGGTTTTTCCCTGCAGCGGCTCTGGTGTCATATGTCGGCCAGACCAGGTAAGGACGGCAGATTTCCTTCCCTAAAGGACATTCGTGAACCAGGTGGGTTTTTCCGACAATCAACAGTGATTTCATGGCTTAATTCCAGATATTTTTTATTGAATTCAAATTCCACCATTTGCCGTGGCGGGATTCGAACCCGGGTGCCCAGATAATTAGCTGAGTTTCTGGATTAATAGTCTCGCGATAATATCACTGGGCCATCACCCACCGGAACACAATAGCGAGTGGGAGTAGAGAATTGCACAGGGGTTGAAATTCTAAAGGGATGTGGACAATTAAAGGAAAGGGCCCGAAAATCATGGGGCAAATTTTTGCCAACTTTGAAAGGCATCTCACCCAATTGGCAATAATGGGAGAGGGGATTGAGGTTACGAGAAAAAGTGAAGATAACTTCATTGAGTGGGATTTTTCTCCCTCTCTGCGGCGTGGTTGGCAGCGGTGGTGCTTGGAGGTGGCACATCGCTCGCTGGCACCGGGATCTTATGGCCCCATCGTTGTCAACAGAGTTTCCCGTTGAACGCACCTCTTGCTGTGAGAAACCCGCGGCGGGGTCTGCCGCCGCCAGGAGTGTAAGATCCCGCTGAAGTGAGCGACAGCAAGTTTTGGCGAATAATTGCCGGAGGTGACAACACAAAGCCACTGGAGTGGAAATAAACATTCTTGGTGTTGGTGCAGATGTGAGGTCAGAACCTCATCTCAGGGTCAAATATGACACCCAAGTTTGCGAATAAGCTGGTTTGACCTCAGACAGTTGCAGGGAGAGGGACTGGGCCTGGAGTCAGTGGCAGGAGATTCCGCAGTAACTTCCCCGGCACGGTGGCTCAGCGGTTAGCACTGCTGCCTCACAGCGCCAGGGACCCAGGTTCAATTCCGGCCTTGGGTCACTGTCTGTGCGGAGTTTGCACATTCTCCCCGTGTCTGCGTGGGTTTCCTCCGGTGCTCCGGTTTCCTCCCACAGTCCACAGATGTGCAGGTTAGGTGGATAGACCATGCTAAATTAACCCTAGTGTCAGGGGGATTAGCAGGGTAAATATGAGGGGTTACGGGAATAGGGTCTGGTTGGGATTGTGGTCGGTGCAGACTCGATGGACCTCCTTCTGCACTGTAGGGATTCTATGATTCTATAACTTGAAGAACAATGGAGAAAGAGCAGAGTAGGTCAAATTGGATTGCTGACTTAACAGTTGGCAGAGGTGCAATGGGCCAACTGGCCATTCATGCTGTATTATTCTATACTTATAATTCTGGGGAGTTAGAGAAAAGAGGGCTGTGATACTTTGGAACTCTGCCTGAGAAGGCAGTGAGGGCAGAGTCACTAAAGATTTTAAGGCGGGGGGTAGATAGATTCTTGTTGGGCGAGGGTCATTGGGGGTGGATGGGAATGCGGAATTTGAAACTCAAACAGACCAGCCATGGTCTTGTTGAATGGTGAAGCAGGCTCGAGGGGCCGAATGGCCTACTTCAGCTCCTATTCTGTATTTTCATCTGTATGTTCAGAAAATAATTTAGAAGTACAAGAGATCCTTTTAAATTGTAAGGAAAACACGTGCACGCTGATTTTGTTAAGATAATGCCAGCTTTGGTTTGAATTTTAATCATGTCTCACAAGTAAACAGGGTTGGGTTAAAACAGAGAACCAAAGAATTTCACACGAAACGTTAACCTGCTTGTTACACATATTTCATATTTGTTGATTTTAAAAATTGTAGAATTAAATTTCTGCCCCTGAGAATGTTATTTTTTTAAACGAATTGTAATTAGTTGTAGGTTCTCCGTTGCTGCTGCCACGGGGGATTGCTTTGCCAAATATGAGCTATGTGTTATTGAAAATTTAATTACAATAATTACCGAGGGTTCGTCTTAAAATATCCTACACACAATGAAGATCATTGCACCTTACAACTAGTTTGAAATAAACAAATATGTGACAACAATTTTAGGATTGATGAATTAGAGGTATAGATTATTCAAGATTATTCATGCCTTAAAGACAGCTGACTATTGACTACTGAATACTGAAAGGCCTGGATAGAGTGGACGTGGGGAAAATGCTTCTATTAGTCGGAGAGACTAGAATCCGACGGCACAGTCTCGGAGTAAAGAGACGACCTTTCAGAACCGAGATGAGGAGGAATTTCTTCAGCCAGAGGGTGGTGAATCTATGGAATTCATTGCCACAGAGGGCTGTGGGGGCCAGGTCACTGAGTGTATTTAAGACAGAGATGGGTAGGTTCTTGATTGGTAATTTAAAGTTAAGGTTACGGGAGAAGGTGGGAGAATGGGGATGAGAAACGTATCAGCCATGATTGAATGGCGGAGCAGACTCGATGGGCCGAACGGCCTAATTCTGCTCTGATATCCAATGGTCTTATGGTCCAATGGACTTGCATCTGAGTAGGCAAAAGAAGACAATGCCCAAGAACACAAGAAATAGAAGCAGGAGTCAGCCACCAGACCCTTCAAGCCTGTCCCGCCTTTTAATGCGATCATGGCTGATCTATATCGGCCTCAACTCCTTCCTGTGACATTTTCCCATAGCTCTCTATTCCTTGATCTATCAAATATTTATCTACTTCCAGTTTAAATACTTCTAATGATCCATCCTCCTGCACCCTATGGGGCAGAGAATTCCAGGGATTCATCACCCTCTGAGAGAAGAATTTTCTACCCACTTCAGTTTTAAATGACCGGCTCCTTATCTTGTGGCGATGTCCCCTTGTTCAAGACTCTCCTACTAATGAAAGCATCTCACCATCTATCCTGTCAAGCCTCCTCAGGATCTTATATGTTTGAATAAGGTCACCCCTCACTCTTCTAAACTCCAAGGAATACAGACCCACACTATTCAGTCTCTCTGGATAGGACAACTCTCTCATCCCAGGAATATGCACCAGTTGTTTCTGGCATTCTGCTGGCCCATTTACGTTAGCTATGGTTCACGTGGTCGCACTCTCTCCTCCCATTCCGAAGGTTGTATATCATTCCAGAGGCTTGACTGCGAAGTCCAGACTGATATTCCCAGTGCAGTACTGGAGAGTGCTGCCCTGTCAGAGGTGCTGTCCTTAGGAGACATTGAACTCAGGCTCTGGGCGGAATTTTACCAGCACGTCCGCCCGAGGTTTGGACGATCCCATCCTAGGCCAACGGAGAATGGCGTTCTCTGAGCCTCACCCACCCCCGGAGTCGGGGCGGCCGTACCGGTAGAATTCCAGCCTCTATCTGAACCCTCAGGTGAACGCAAAACATCCAGTTTAAGTAAGCGGATACCACTGCAGTCAAGTTTGGAAGCTTTTGTCTACTTGACTCAGTATTGGTCTCTTGCACCTAAAGCAGGAGGCTGTAGGTTTTGTTCCACTGCAGGACACGGCACAGTGGTTAGCACTGCTGCCTCACAGTGCCAGGGACCCCGGGTTCAATTTTGGCCTTGGGTGACTGTGCGTGGAGTCTGCACGCTCTCCCCGTGTCTGCGTGGGCTTCCTCCAGGTGCTCCGGTTTCCTCCCACAGTCCAAAGATGTGCGGGTTAGGTGGATTGGCCATGCTAAATTGCCCCTTGGTGTCAGGGAAATTAGCAGGGTGGATACATGAGGTTACGGGGATAGAGCCTGGGTGGGATTGTTGTCGGTACAGGCTCGATGGGCAGAATGGCCCCCTTTTGCACTGTAGGGATTCTATGATTGCTATACACAGGCTGGAATTCTCAGCTGCCAGCGAGAATGGAGAGTTTGACGTTCAGCCAAAATTCCATTCACTGCAGCAGGACCGGAGAATCCCAGCCGTGAGCGAGGTGGGAGGATTCCGGCCATAATCTGTGCTGACACTTGAGTTCGGGGCTGAAGGAGTGCTGCATTGTTGTACTATCACAACTGCGATTTTGAACAGAAACCCTGGCTTCCTAATCAGACATAACTAAAATAAACCATGTCACCTTTATGGAAAGCAAAATTCATCCCTCTGCCAATATTGCTAATAGCAATTCATTGGTCATTCACCTCAGAGCTGCTTTTAGGAAATTACTTCATGTATATTAATTGCATGTTTACCTACAGAAACATCACTTTGGGAGCAGTGCATTGGCTGTAATGTGCCTCAGGCTATCCTGAAGCAATGTAACTTTGTTTTTTTTTTCCCTTACTGGAGTTAAGTCCTGATTTCCTTGTTATCCAATTCACCCATGAGCTAAACCCTCTCACGTTCTCAATCAAGAGGTTAGGACTCAATCAAGAGGTTAGGACTTGCTGCCATATCGTCGAGAGGGGGTAAATTAATTCCGGGAATAATGTGCAGGTTCACACGGAGGAAGTTTACAGATGAGTGAGTCCGTCAATCTGATTAACTGTTGCATTTGTCCTCTGCGTAAGTCTGCCGTCTGATCAGCGTAGCGTGGCTGAACCCAGCTTTGAAGAGGTTCTATGCAGGCTGCTTCCTTCCTTGGCAGTGCTGGGAAATTTGCCACATGCGATGTCAAGCGACAGCAGTTCTCTCGAATAGCCTAGGATCCCAAAAGACCCCAGTCATTTGGCAGCTTTCAAAGCCATATGGCGCTGCTTTGCATAGACGCTGCAGCTACCACGTCCACGGAGATATTCCAATAAATCCCAAGCCAATTTGACTCAAGTCACTTTGTGGTATTTATTTCGGGTTGCTGCTAATGCTGTTTTTTGGGGGGTGGGGGGCCCGTTTAGGAGGTTCTCGGCATTTGATTACAAAACCTGGTTGGTGATGGTATACAAAAACAGAAAATGCTGGAAAATCTCAGCAGGTCTGACAGCATCTGTGAAGAGAGAATAGAACCAACGTTTCGAGTCTGAATGACCCTTCGTCAGACATTTTCATCGTGACAGCTCTGACAAAGGGTCATCCAGACTCGAAACGCTGGCTCTATTCTCTCTCCCCACAGCTGCTGTCAGGCCTGCCGAGATTTTCCAGCATTTTCTGTTTTTGTTTCAGATTCCAGCATCTGCAGTATTTTGCTTTTACCTTGTGATGGTATAATTCAGTAAATATAGGCGGCACGGTGGCACAATGGTTAGCACTGCTGCCTCACAGTGCCAGGGACCCGGGTTCGATTCCTGGCTTGGGTCACTGTCTATGTGGAGTTTGCACGTTCTCCCCGTGTCTGCATGGGTTTCCTCCAGTGGCTCCGGTTTCTTCCCACAGTCCAAAGATGTGCGGGTTAGGTGGATTGGCCATGCTCAATTTCCCCTTAGTGTCAAAGAACAAAGAACAGTACAGCACAGGAAACAGGCCCTTCGGCCCTCCAAGCCTGTGCCGCTCCTTGGTCCAACTAGACCAATCGTTTGTATCCCTCCATTCCCAGGCTGCTCATGTGACTATCCAGGTAAGTCTTAAACGATGTCAGTGTGCCTGCCTCCACCACCCTACTTGGCAGCGCATTCCAGGCCCCCACCACCCTCTGTGTAAAAAACGTCCCTCTGATGTCTGAGTTATACTTCGCCCCTCTCAGCTTGAGCTCGTGATCGTCACCTCCGACCTGGGAAAAAGCTTCCCACTGTTCACCCTATCTATACCCTCCATAATCTTGTACACCTCTATTAGATCTCCCCTCATTCTCCGTCTTTCCAAGGAGAACAACCCCAGTCTACCCAATCTCTCCTCATAGCTAAGACCCTCCATACCAGGCAACATCCTGGTAAACCTTCTCTGCACTCTCTCCAATGCCTCCACGTCCTTCTGGTAGTGCGGCGACCAGAACTGGACGCAGTACTCCAAATGTGGCCTAACCAGCGTTCTATACAGCTGCATCATCAGACTCCAGCTTTTATACTCTATACCCCGTCCTATAGTCAGGGGGACTAGTTAGGATAAATGCATGGGGTTATGGGGATAGGGCCCTGGGTGGGATTGTGGTCGGTGCAGACTCGATGGGCCGAATGGCCTCCGTCTGCACTGTAGGGATTCTATGATTCTATAGGAACAGGAGAAGGCCATTCACCCCAGAGAGGCAGTTCCTCTATTCAATGGTGTTATATAAATGCAAGTATATTTCTGTTAATATGTTGAGTGTGACACACATTTCGCTTCAACTGATGGGTGTGGCACTCTTTATTTAGGGATGAGTTTGGCCAGAGAGGCTTTGAGACAGTGCAGGGATACAGGAGCATTCTGGTGTAAACAATGCGGTACCAAACCTGCACAAATCAACAAGTAATTTAATCGGAATCGCTCCTTAAGATTAACTGTGGCTTTCACATGATGGAACTTCAGCTCATAACATTTCATTTCAGCCCCATTTCCAATCGATTGATGGGAAGAGCGCAAATCACAAAACTGGAGTGAGTTTGATGAGAATTGATCGCACACAGAAAAACCGCGGACAGTTGGAAAGGATTTGGGTTGCTGTTGAATTCTGTGCATCACATCTTTCATTAGCAAAGCAGATTCAAAGCAGAGTTTGGAAGTTTGTTGGCTGTGCTGATTGAGTTGATGTGTCCCATTGGGTCAGGCTGCTTGATTCTGTTACACTCAGCACCCAGATTCACTCTCCAATCTGGAGTACCCAGCCTCCAGATCAGCATCAACACTGGCATGGAAACAGCCTGAAATTCTCCTGTCTGACCCAATATCTTCAAAACAGATCAAAGCTCTGTCTGAAATTCCTGTTCCAATCAGGTTAAGGCCATTCACCAGTCACCATTTGGGAGGGTGTAGCAGCTGAGTGCTTCCTCTGGGCTGATGTTTCGCTGAGTGGCAGCTGGGACTGGGTAGCGATGAAGGATTGTGCACAGTCATCACTCCTAACCTCTCCAGCACAGTTTCCCTGGAAAGCTTCTGCCTTACTACATCACCTCCCCCAATTCTCTCACTCCCCCTCCCAGCATCCCCATCCTCACCCCATCTCCCCACTCCCTCCCCTAACCCTCTCCCCACCCCTCTCACCGTCCCCGCCCCAACCCCCGTCCCCACTTCCTCTCCCAACCCTGTCCCCATTCCCTCCCCAACCCTCTCCCAATCCTCTCCCCCATCCTCTCCCCCATCCTCTCACCACCCTCTTCCCATCCCCTCCTCCAACTCTCACACCACCACTCCCCCACCCTCTCCCGACCCCTATCCTGACCCCTCCCCCAATTCTCTCCCCAACCTCTCTCTCCCCAACCTCTCTCTCCCCAACCTCTCTCTCCCCAACCTCTCTCTCCCCAACCTCTCTCTCCCCAACCCCTCTCTCCCAACCCCTCTCTCCCAACCCCTCTCTCCCAACCCCTCTCTCCCAACCCCTCTCTCCCAACCCCTCTCTCCCAACCCCTCTCTCCCAACCCCTCTCTCCCAACCCCTCTCTCCCAACCCCTCTCTCCCAACCCCTCTCTCCCAACCCCTCTCTCCCAACCCCTCTCTCCCAACCCCTCTCTCCCAACCCCTCTCTCCCAACCCCTCTCTCCCAACCCCTCTCTCCCAACCCCTCTCTCCCAACCCCTCTCTCCCAACCCCTCTCTCCCAACCCCTCTCTCCCAACCCCTCTCTCCCAACCCCTCTCTCCCAACCCCTCTCTCCCAACCCCTCTCTCCCAACCCCTCTCTCCCAACCCCTCTCTCCCAACCCCTCTCTCCCAACCCCTCTCTCCCAACCCCTCTCTCCCAACCCCTCTCTCCCAACCCCTCTCTCCCAACCCCTCTCTCCCAACCCCTCTCTCCCAACCCCTCTCTCCCAACCCCTCTCTCCCAACCCCTCTCTCCCAACCCCTCTCTCCCAACCCCTCTCCCCCAACCCCTCTCTCCCAACCCCTCTCTCCCAACCCCTCTCCCCGCACCCTCTTCCCACACCCTCTCCCCAACCCCTCTCATCACTCTCTGCCCCAATCCTTTCACCACCGCACCCCTCCCCAGCCCTCTCACCATTCCCTCCCCGAACACTTTCACCACCGCCTAACCCTCCCCTCACCCTCCTCCAAATCTCCCCCAACCTTCTAGTCGGCAAAGATGAACCATGAGTCCTTGATGTCCCAGTGATAGCCCATTTACATAGAACCATAGAAAATAGGTGCAGGAGTAGGCCATTTGGCCCTTTGAGCCAACACCACCAGTCAATATGATCATGGTTGATCATTTTCTTTCAGTATCTCACTCCCACTTTCTCTCCATACCCTTTGATCCCTTTAGCCACTAGGGCCACGTCCAACTCCTTCTTGAACATATCTAATGAACTGGTCCCAACAGTTTTCTGTGGTAGAGAATTTTACAGGTTCACAACTCTCTGAGTGAAGAAGTTCTTCCTCATCTCAGTCCTGAATGACTTACCCCTTATTTTTAGACTGTGACTCCTAGTTCTGGACTTCCCCAACATCGGGAACATTCTTCCCGCATCCAGCCTGTCCATCAGGATTTTATATGTTTCTATGAGATCCCCTCTCATTTTTCTAAATTTCAGTGAGTACAAGCCCAGTTGATCCAGTCTCTCTTCATATGTCAGTCCTGCCATTCCAGGAATCAGTCTGGTGAACCTTCGCTGGACTCCCTCAATAGCAAGAATGTCCTTCCTCAGACTAGGAGACCAAAACTGCACACAATACTGAAGCCTCACCAAGGCCCTGTATAACTGCAGCAAGGTATCCTTACTCCTATACTCAAATCCTCTTGCTACAAAGGCCAGCATGCCATTAGCTTTCCTCACCACCTGCTGTACCTGCATGCCAACCTTCAGCGACTGTTCCACCATGACACCCAGATCACGATGCACTTCCCTTTTCCTAAATTGCCATCAGTCAGATAATAATCTTCCTTCCTGTTTTTGCCACCAAACCTCGCATTTATCCACATTATATTGCATTTGTCCACTCAATCAGCCTGTCCAAGACCCCCTGCACCCTCTTAGCATCCTCCTCACAGCGCACACTGCCACCCAGCTTAGTGTCATCTGCAAATTTGGAGATATTGCATTCAATTCTTTCATCCAAATCATTAATGTATATTGTGAATAGCTGGGGTCCCAGCACTGAACCCCGCGGTACCCCATTCGTCACTGCCTGCTACTCTGAAAAGGACCCGTTTATTCCCACTCTCTGCTTCCTGTCTGCCAACCAGTTCTCTATCCACGTCAATACATTAGCCCAATACCATGAGCTTTAATTTTGCTCACTAATCTCTTGTGTGGGACCTTGTCAAAAGCCTTTCGAAAGCCAGGATACACAACATCCACTGGTTCACCCGTGTCCACTCGACTGGTCACATCCTCAAAAAATTCCAGAAGATTTGTCAAGCATGATTTCCCTTTAGTGATTCCATGCTAACTTGAACCGATCCTGTCACCGCTTCCCAAATGCTCAGTTATTACATCCTTAATAATTGACTCCAGCATTTCCTCACCACTGATGTCAGGCTAACCGGTCTATAATTCCCCGTTTTCTCTCTCCCTCCTTTTTAAAATAGTGGGGTTACGTTAGCTACCCTCCAATCCATTAGAACTCTTCCAGAGTCTGTAGAATGCTGGAAAATGAGCACCAATGCGTCCACTATTTCTAGGACCACTTCCTTAAGTACTCCAGGATGCAGAACATCAGGTCCTGGGGACTTATTGGGTTTTAATCCCAGCAATTTTCCCAATATGGGAACTTCAACAATTTATTCGGCCAGAACATTGAATACAGGAGTTGGAATGTCTTGTTGAAGTTGTACAAGACATTGGTAAGGCCACACTTGGAATACTGTGTGCAATTCTGGTCACCCTATTATAGAAAGGAAATTATTAAACTAGAAAGAGTGCAGAAAAGATTTACTAGGATGCGACTGGGACTTGATGGATTGAGTTATAAGGAGAGGCTGGATAGACTGGGACTTTTTTCTCTGGAGCGTAGGAGGCTGAGAGGTGATCTTATAGAGATGTATAAAATAATGAGGGGCACAGCTCAACTAGATAGTCAATATCTTTCCCCAAAGGTAGGAGAGTCTAAAACTAGAGGACATAGGCTTAAGGTGAGAGGGGAGAGATACAAAAGTGTCCAGAGGAGCAATTTTTTCATATAGAGGGTGGTGAGTGTCTGGAACAAGCTGCCAGAGGTAGTAGTAGAAGCGGGTACAATTTTGTCTTTTAAAAAGCATTTAGACAGTTACATGGGTCCGATGGGTATGAGGGATATGGGCCAAATGCGGGCAATTGGGATTAGTTTAGGGTTTTTTTTTTAAAAAGGGCAGCATGGACAAGTTGGGCCGAAGGGTCTTTTTCCATGCTGTAAACCTCTATGACTCTATGACTCAATATAATTTCCTGACTTCAGTTCAGACTTCAGACTTCAGATTTTCCTTCAGTTCCTCCTTCATGCTGGACCCTCTGGCCCCCTAGTAATTCTGGAAAGTTACTTGTGCCCTCCTTAGTGAAGACCGATCCAAAATATTTGTTCAGCTGATCTGCCATCTCTTTGTCGTCCATTATGAATTCACCTGATTCTAACTGTAAGGGACCTACATTTATCTTCACCAGTCTTTTTATCTTCACATATCTGTAGAAGCTTTTGCAGTCAGTTGTTTTGTTTTCTGCAAGCCTATTCTCGTATTCTATTTTTCCCTTCTGAACTAAACCCTTTGCCCTCCTCTGCTGGATTTTACATTTCTCCCAGTCCTCAGGTTTGCTGCTTTTCCAGGCCAATTTACATGCCTTAGAAATCATAGAAATCATAGAAACCCTACAGTGCAGAAACAGGCCATTCGTCCCATCAAGTCTACAACGACCACAATCCCACCCAGGCCCTACTCCCATATCCCTACACATTTACCCGCTAATCCCTCTAACCTACGCATCTCAGGACACTAAGGGGCAATTTTAGCATGGCCAATCAACCTAAATCAATCAATCAACCAATCAAAGCCTTCTTTGATAGCCATGGATGAGCCACTGTTTTACTCTTACTCCAGACAGGGATTATAGTTGTTGAAGTTCATCCATGTGTTCTTTAAATGTCTGCCATTGCCTATCCACTGTCAACACCTTCAGTATCCTTTGCCAGCTTATCCTAGCCAATGCACGTCTCATACCGTCAAAGTTAGCTTTCCTCAAGTTCAGGACCCTCGTCTCAGACTTAATTGTGCCAGTCTCCATCTCAATGAAGAATTCTACCACATTATGGTCACTCTGCCCCAAAGGATCTCGCGCCACAAGATTGCTAATTAATCTTCTCTCATTGCACAATACCAAGTCTCGGATGTCCTGCTCTCGAGTTGGTTCCTCGACATATTGGTCGAGAAAACCATCCCTGATACAATCCTCCTCCATCACATTGCTACCGGTTTGGTGAGCCCAATCAATATGCAGATTCAGGTCACCCATAATAACTGCTGTGCCCTTACTGCACGCATCTCTAATTTCCTGCTTGATGCTATCCCCAACTTCACTCCTACTGTTTGGTGGTCTGTACACAGCTCCCACTAGTATATTTGTCCTTTGGTGTTCCGCAGCTCCGCCCATACAGATTCCACATCATCCAGGCTAATGTCCTTCCTTACTATTGCATTAATCTCTTCTTTAACCAGCAATGCTACCCCACTCCCCTGTGATGACTTCAGCCAGGCTAATGAGGTTGGCTTGCTGGACTATGAACTACCTGATGAGTCCTGCAGCTGCTGCATATCAACCTGGGGCTTGTTCCGACCTCCTTGCAGGTGTTGCCCGTCTTTTACCAGGACCTCCTCACAGTCTGGAACACGGTCGCCTTGCGACGCAGCTCTCCCCGTCAGGAGTAGCGGCTCTCGTGTGAGAGCCGCTGCTCAGGAATCCGCTCCTCCAGCCGTATAACTTCAGGTGGCTGGCGGAGAGGAGGGCCGTGGACGCCGGGGTGACCAGGATCGGGGACGTGCTGGATGGCGGAGGAGCGGGCTGGATGAGCCCCCATGTGCTGGCTGAGCGCGCGGGGGTGGCCGTCTGGCGCGCGGCCAAAGCCATCCAAGACCTTAGGAATGTCGTGCTCGGCCCCGAGTGCGCACGCGGTCTCGAGGCGGTGGAGGCGTGCGGTGGGATCCCGCCCGTGCGTTCCCCTGCTCGAATGGAATTTCACATTGGCCCAAAACCTCGACCCCCCACCCACCCCCCCGGGTCAGGTGCCCCACAACATGTGCCGCCTCACGGAAATGTCCTCTGTACCTTTTCCCACCACACGGAGGCGTTTCCTGTGCGGGCTGCTGCTGCACACCTTCCACTACCGCGTCCTCGCCTGTCGCCCGGATACACCATGGCGAGCCTTGTTGCCGCCGGGCGGCGGAGGTCCCCAGTGGAGGTCCCTCTACGGAGAGATCTCCTCCAATTATCTTGGGGACCTGGGGTGGAGGGTGCTGCACGCAGCAGTCCCGTACAACAGTAGGTTTTTCCGGTTCAGGGGCTCCCAAGCTTGTCCCTTCTGTGGTCTTGTGGAGTCCGTGGACCATGTCTACGTTTTATGTTATAGATTGCACACCCTTTTTGGTTTTCTCAAACACCTTTTATTGATGTTTTGTTTGCATTTCAGTCCCACGCTCCTAATCTACGGGCACCTGGTGCAGAGAGGGGCGGGTCAGGATGGCGACCTCCTCGTGAACCTGCTCCTGGGCTGGCGAGGCGCGCCATTAACAGGTCCAGGCAGCGGGCGATCGACGGGGCCGTCCATCCTGACTGTCTGCCCCTCTACCGCGGCTACATTCGCGGCCAGGTGTCCCGGGAGAGGGAGCATGCGGTGTCCACGGGCAGAGTTGATGCCTTCCGCGACCGCTGGGCGCCGCAGGGGCTGGGGTGTATTATCGACCCCGATAATCACCTTTTGGTTTGATGTTTTAAGTTTCCTTTCGACTTTAAGAACTTAAGAACATAAGAAATAGGAGCAGGAGTAGGCCATCTGGCCCTTCGAGCCTGCCCCGCCATTCAACAAGATCATGGCTGATCTGAAGCGAATCAGTTCCACTTACCCGCCTGCTCCCCATATCCCCTAATTCCCTTATCGATCAGAAAACTATCTACCCGTGATTTAAACATATTCAACGAACATGGAATTTGATTTTGGTTCGGGCTGTTCCCCCTTTCTTTTGGGGAGCTGCCCCTTTTAATTTGTCCCTAAGTTAATTTGAGTTTGTTTACTTGATTGGTGTCGAAAGAGATACCTGATGAGTCCTAATTGATGGTTAAATCTGGGGGCCTCATGCTCCCTATTTAAAGCAGGTGTGTCAGACTCCCAGCCTGCATTCAGCAGGGAGCAACTGGACATCTGGCTGTGTACAGATGTATGGTGTAAATAAAGTAACTTGGTGACGGCACGTTCGCCTCCGTGGAGTTATTACATAAGAACATAAGAAATAGGAGCAGGAGTAGGCCATCTAGCCCCTCGAGCCTGCCCCGCCATTCAATAAGATCATGGCTGATCTGACGTGGATCAGTACCACTTACCCGCCTGATCCCCAAAACCCTTAATTCCCTTACCGATCAGGAATCCATCCATCCGCGCTTTAAACATATTCAGCGAGGTAGCCTCCACCACCTCAGTGGGCAGAGAATTCCAGAGATTCACCACCCTCTGGGAGAAGAAGTTCCTCCTCAACTCTGTCTTAAACCGACCCCCCTTTATTTTGAGGCTGTGTCCTCTAGTTTTAACTTCCTTACTAAGTGGAAAGAATCTCTCCGCCTCCACCCTGTCCAGCCCCCGCATTATCTTATAAGTCTCCATAAGATCCCCCCTCATCCTTCTAAACTCCAACGAGTACAAACCCAATCTCCTCAGCCGCTCCTCATAATCCAAACCCCTCATCTCCGGTATCAACCTGGTGAACCTTCTCTGCACTCCCTCCAATGCCAATATATCCTTCCTCATATAAGGGGACCAATACTGCACACAGTATTCCAGCTGCGGCCTCACCAATGCCCTGTACAGGTGCATCAAGACATCCCTGCTTTTATATTCTATCCCCCTCGCAATATAGGCCAACATCCCATTTGCCTTCTTGATCACCTGTTGTACCTGCAGACTGGGCTTTTGCGTCTCATGCACAAGGACCCCCAGGTCCCTTTGCACGGTAGCATGTTTTAATTTGTTTCCATTGAGATAGTAATCCCATTTGTTATTATTTCCTCCAAAGTGTATAACCTCGCATTTATCAACGTTATACTCCATTTGCCATATCCTCGCCCACTCACTCAGCCTGTCCAAATCTCTCTGCAGATCTTCTCCGTCCTCCACACGATTCACTTTTCCACTTATCTTTGTGTCGTCTGCAAACTTCGTTACCCTACACTCCGTCCCCTCCTCCAGATCATCTATATAAATGGTAAACAGTTGCGGCCCGAGTACCGATCCCTGCGGCACGCCACTAGTTACCTTCCTCCAACCGGAAAAACACCCATTTATTCCGACTCTTTGCTTCCTGTCGGATAGCCAGTCCCCAATCCACTTTAACACACTACCCCCAACTCCGTGTGCCCTAATCTTCTTCAGCAGCCTTTTATGGGGCACCTTATCAAACGCCTTTTGGAAATCCAAAAACACCGCATCCACCGATTCTCCTCCATCAACCGCCCTCGTCACATCTTCATAAAAATCCAACATGTTCGTCAAGCACGACTTTCCCCTCATGAATCCATGCTGCGTCTGATTGATCGAACCATTTCTATCCAGATGCCCTGCTATCTCCTCTTTAATAATGGATTCCAGCATTTTCCCTACTACAGACGTTAAGCTGACCGGCCTATAGTTACCCGCCTTTTGTCTCCTTCCTTTTTTAAACAGCGGCGTAACATTAGCCGTTTTCCAATCAACCGGCACTACCCCAGAATGCAACGAGTTTTGATAAATAATCACTAACGCATCCACTATTACCTCTGACATTTCTTTCAATACCCTGGGATGCATTCCATCTGGACCCGGGGACTTGTCCACCTTCAGTCCCATTAGTCTACCCAGCACTGCCTCTCTGGTAACATTAATTGTATTAAGTATTTCTCCTGCTGCCAACCCTCTATCGTTAATATTTGGCAAACTATTTGTGTCCTCCACCGTGAAGACCGACACAAAAAACTTATTTAAAGACTCAGCCATATCCTCATTTCCCACTATTAACTCCCCCCTCTCGTCCTCCAAGGGTCCAACATTCACTCTAGCCACTCTATTCCTTTTTATATATTTATAAAAACTTTTACTATCATTTTTTATATTAATTGCTAGCCTAGCTTCATAGTCTATCCTTCCTTTCTTTATCGCTTTCTTAGTCTCTCTTTGTTGTTTCTTAAATTTTTCCCAATCACTTGTTTCTCCACTATTTTTGGCCACTCTGTACGCAGCTGTTTTTATTTTAATACTCTCCTTTATTTCCTTCGTTATCCACGGCTGGTTCTCCCTTTTCTTACAATCCTTGTTTTTTGCTGGAATATATTTTTGCTGAGAACTGAAAAGGATCTCCTTAAAAATCCTCCACTGTTCCTCAGCTATCCTACCTGCCAGCCTGCTCTCCCAGTCTACCTTAGCCAATTCATCCCTCATCCTATCATATTTCCCTCTGTTCAAACAGAGGACACTGGTTTGAGACCAAACTTTCTCCTCTTCCATCTGAATCAGAAATTCGACCATATTGTGGTCACTCGACCCAAGAGGGTCCTTCACAATAAGATCCTTAATTCTACCTACCTCGTTACACAATACCAGATCCAAAATAGCTCGTTCCCTCGTCGGTTCCGTAACATGCTGTTCAAGGAAACTATCCCGACAGCATTCTAAGAACTCTTCCTCCATTCCACCCTTACCGACTTGAGTCTGCCAGTCAATGTGCATGTTGAAGTCCCCCATGATTATTGCCGTTCCGTTTTTACACGCATCCCTTATCTGCTTGTTTATAGCCCTCCCTACCTCAACATTATTATTTGGGGGCCTATATACCACACCTACTAGCGTCTTTCTCCCTCTACTATTCCTCATCTCTACCCATAACGATTCCACATTTTGTTCCTCAGAGCCTATGTCATCCCTCAGTACTACCCTGATATTATCTCTTATTAATAGCGCGACCCCACCACCTTTTCCTTCCTATCTATTCTTCCTAAACGCCTGATACCCCTGGATATTCATCTCCCAGTCCTGGTCACCTTTCAGCCACGTTTCTGTAATGGCCACTAGATCGTACCCACTTGTGCTGATTTGCACCATCAACTCATTCACCTTGTTCCGAATGCTTCGTGCATTCAGGCAAAGTGTCCTTATTCCAGCTTTTATCTGGACCCGCTTTGATGAGTCGCGAACACCCTCTCCCTCTACTCCCTTATCTAAATTACCGCCTTCATTCACTTGCACCCTCTCCTCTACCATTAATTTTGTAATTCCCCTTACCCCTGCATCCTCCCCCCCATCAATTAGTTCCTTGATCCTAGTCAACTCTTCTAGCTCCCCTCCCCCCAACCTATCTAGTTTAAATTCTCCCCAGTAGCCTTAGCCAACCTACCGGCCAGGATATTGGTCCCCGTGTGATTCAAGTTCCACCCGTTTTTTGTATACAGATCACCCCTGCCCCTAAAGAGGTCCCAATGGTCCAGGAACCTGAATCCCTGCCCCCTGCACCAGTCCCTCAGCCACACATTCATCCTCCACCTCACTCCATTCCTGCCCTCACCTTCCCGTGGCACAGGCAGTAATCCTGAGATTACTACCTTTGCTTTCCTCTTTCTCAGCTGTCTCCCTAATTCCCTGTACTCCCTTTTCATGACCCCTTCTCCCTTCCTACCCACATCAGCGGTACCAATATGTACCGCTACCTCAGGCTCCTCTCCCTCCCACCTCAGGATTTCCGGGACGCGACTAGCGACATCCTGGATCCCGGCCCCAGGGAGGCAGACCACCATGCGAGAATCCCGCCTACCTCCGCAGAAACGCCTGTCTGTCCCCTTCACCATCGAGTCCCCGATTAATACCGCCTTCCTCCTCTTTTCCTTAGCCCTCTGAGTTACAGGGCTGGACTCCACTGCGGAGACACGGCCACTGCTGCTTCCCCCAGGCGGGCTGTCCCCCCCAGCAGTACTCAAGCAGGAGTACTTGTTGTGCAGGGGCAAATCCACCGGGGTGCTCTCAACCACCCTAGCCTTACCCTTCCTGGCCGTCACCCACTTGGCCTCCTCCCGTGGCCCTGGTGTGACCACCTGATGATAGCTCTTGTCTATCACCTCCTCATTCTCCCTCATCAGCCTAAGATCCTCGAGCTGTAGTTCCAGCTCCCTAACACGGTCCCTCAGGAACCGCAGCTCGACACACCCCTCACAGATGTGGATGTCCGGGAGGCAAGATGCTTTCCCGCTGGAATTTCCCATTGAATGCACCCCCCATGGTGGGGATACGCCATCGGCAGGACCAGAACATCCTGCCAACATGTATGGCCAGAAACGTCCGGCCAAGAGGTCTCCTTTTTAAGACTGAGGTGAAGAGAGTTTATTTTCCCTCCGAGGATCATTGGGGTTAGGAATTCTCTTCCCAGAAAGCAGTGGGGGTTGGGTCATTGAATTTATTCACGGCTGAGTTAGACAGACCTTTGATTGACAAGAGTGTTTATGGGTGGGGGGGTTGGGGGGTGCGGGGGAACAGGAAAGTGGGGTTGAAACCATAACAAGATCATCCATGATCTCATTGAATGGTGGAGCAGGCACGAGGGGATGAATAGTCTACTGCTGCTCCCAGGAGCGATGTTCTTATATTATTCAGATGCATTGTTCATCAAATTCTGGAATAATGAGCTAACTCCACACCTTCTAATGTCAGGTTGAGGGAAAAACCCAAGAAATAAAAGATAACATTTTTAAAATGTCCTCCTGCAGCAGATGACTTTGACATTCTGTGACTGTTGGTACAAGGGTGGACCTATTGGCCACAGGCCAACATCAATGGAATGGGCGTACAGTTGATTTGTCTTTGGTGATGCCTGGCTTAGGGAGGAACATTAGATCACCAGCAAGGTTTTGAGTATTGTTTTGAGATTTTGAGCATTCACAGATACACGTCGCTGGGTTCGAGATTCCAGAACGTCCTGAGGAATGCAACTTTTCCCCAGTGCTGCACTGGTGCGACAGGCTCAGTGATTACGCATGACAGTACGTCTCCAACGTCAGATTGAGTGGAAATGGTGGAGGAAATAATCCTGTGGCGGTTCCTTCAATTCAAAATAGTCGACCTGAAATTCCACAACAATGGCACTATAAGTTGCTTTTCATTGGAAATCATTGAATCATAGAATCCCTACATTGCAGAAAGAGGCTATTCGGCCCATTGAGCCTGCGTCAACTACAGTGCCCACCTGGGCCCTATCTCCATAACCCCACGTATTTACCCTGCTAATCCTCCAAATGCTAAGGGGCAATTTACCATGCCCTATCTACCTAACCTGCACATCTTGTCTGCATGGGTTTCCTCCGGGTGCTCAGGTTTCCTCCCACACTCCACAGATGTGCTGGTTAGGTGGATTGGCCATGCTAAACTGCCCCCTAGTGTCAAGGGGACTAGCTAGGGTAAACGCATGGGGTTACAGGGATAGGGCTTGGGTGGGATTGTTGTCGGTGTAGGTTCGATGGGCCAAATGGCCTCCTTCTGCACTGTGGGGATTCTATGATTCTATCTTTGGACTGCGAGAGAAAACCAGAGCACCTCGTAGAAACCCACGCAGGCACGGGGAGAACGTGCAAACTCCACACAGACAGTGACCCAAGCCAGAAATCGAACCCGTGACGCTGGCACTGTGAGGCAGCTGTGCTAACCACTGTGCCACCGTGCCACCCTAAATAAAGAAAAGCAAATATCAGATTAAATAGCCATTGATTAGTTTTTTAAATGTTGGCCAATGTTTCATGGTGCTGCTCACTTGCAATCATTAAAGAATATTTCCAGTAACTGGTCATCTGAGGCGGCACGGTGGCACAGTGGTCAGCACTGCTGCCTCAGCGCCAGGGACCTGGGTTCAATTCCCGGCTTGGGTCACTGTCTGTGTGGAGTTTGCACATTCTGCACGTGTTTACGTGGATTTCCTCCGGATGCTCCGGTTTCCCCCCACAGTCCGAAAGACGTACAGGTTAGGTGCAGTGGCCATGTTAAATTCTCCCTTAGTGTACCCGAACAGGCGCCGGAATGTGGCGACTCGGGGATTTTCACAATAACTTCATTGCAGTGTTAATGTCAGCCTACTTGTGACACTAATAAATAAACTTTAAACTTCATCTCCCACTCTCTGTTCCCTCTGTGTGTCTCTCTTTCACCACATTAGTTCTCACGCACTTTCTGTCAACATTATTGACAATGAGTGGGACCAGTGCCTGATTTTCTCTTTGTTCTGCAGTGCAAGGAGGCTGAGGAGAATTTGTAGCATCTCTTAAATAAACCCAGAGTGTGGGGAAAAGTGCAGAAAGCTCCGATGCTATGAGGCTGGCTCCAGGAGAGGAGCGCTGCTCGTCCTCCTGTTCCCCTGTCTGTGTTTTTATGTCAATCGTAAAGATCTCAAATCACACTTAACATAGAAAAAAACATAGAAACATAGAAGATAGGAGCAGGGGGAGGCCATTCGGCCCTTCGAGCCTGCTCCGCCATTCATTACGATCATGGCTGATCGTCCAACTCAATAGCCTAATCCTGCTTTCTCCCCATAACCTTTGATCCCATTCGCCCCAAGTGCTATATCCAGCCGCCTCTTGAATACATTCAATGTTTTGGCATCAACTACTTCCTGTGGTAATGAGTTCCACAGGATCGCCACTCTTTGGGTGAAGAAATGTCTCCTCATCTCTGTCCTAAATGGACTACCCCGAATCCTCAGATTGTGATCCCTGGTTCTGGACTCCCCCACCATTGGGAACATCCTCCCTGCATCTACCCTGTCTAGACCTGTTGGAATTTTATAAGTCTCTGTGAAATCCCGCCTCATTCATCTGAACTGCGGCGAAAGCAATCCTAACCTAGTCAATCTCTCCTTGTACATCAGTCTCGCCATCCCCGGAATCAGCCTGGTGGTGATCGAATAATGTCGAGTTTAGCGCCACTTTTAATTGATAAAGTGCTTGTGCAGACTCATAATGTGCCCCAACTACACCCCCACGTGACCTGTTTTTGAAAGACGTGCTGGTTTGGGTGCATTGACCCAAACAGGCGCCGGACTGTGGCGACCAGGGGAATTTCACAGTAACTTCATTGCAGTGTAGTAAGGCTTACTTGTGACTAATAAATAAACTTTAACTTTTAAACAGGACATTAACCCGTGGAAACCAGAATAATTGAAATAACGTGCAGAGGAATGCAGAGTCTAAATCTGAAGGTCACCAGTTGGAGATTCTACTCTTCCATCTTAAATTTCCAGATCATAATTAAAAACAAATTAAAATGGAATCACATGTCCAGGCATGAAACTATTTGGGAGTGGGTTTCAGAGATAAAGGGAGGCCATGGCCTAGTGGTATTATCACTGGACTATTAATCCAGCAATTCAGCTAATGTTCTGGGGACCCAGGTTCAAACCCCACCACAGCAGATGGTGGAATTTGAATTCAATAAAATAAAATCTACTGATGACCAAGGAAAATGGAGGGAGGACCAGGAGGAACAGAAGTGCCTCTTTGCAACCTAGAAAGATGGAAAAACCCATCTGGTTCATTAATGTCCTTTAGGGAAGGAAATCTGCCATCCTCACCCAGTCTGGCCTACATGTGACTCAAGAGCCACAGCAATGTAGTTGACTCTCAACTGCTCTTGACCGCACTATCAGGGTAACCTTCAGCTTTTATCTTCCTTATATGTTTATCCAGGGAGGTAATAGTCTCGTGGGATTATTAACCCAGAAACTCAGCTGATGACCCGAATTTGAATCCCACCACAGCAGATGGTGGAATTTGAATTCAATAAAAAAAAATCTGGAATTAAGAATCTACTGATAGCCCTCGAACCATTGTCGATTGTTGTAAAAACCCATCTGGTTCACTAATGTCCTTTAGGGACAGAAATCTGTTGTCCTTAACCGGTCTGGTCTACGTGTGACTCCAGATCCACAGCAATGTGGTTGACTCTCAACTGCCCTTGGGCAACTAGGGATGGGCAATGAATGCTGGCCAGCCAGTGATGCCCATGACCCATGAATGAATAAAAATCCTAACTCCTAGGTTGGCTTCCGTGTCAGAGGCAAAGATTCAAGAAATCAGAAACAGGAACTGAACCCTCCTCAAACCTGTTCACTTCCTGTTTTGATGGTGAGGGGCTGGGACACCATTGTGCAGGCTGGTTATTTAAATATGAAGATAGGCTGTCCTCTTAGCGGTCGTTCTGTTTTCATATCATGTGATCATTTCCTAGAAGTTGAGAAAGGTTGCATCCAGTGAGGTAAGCACTTTTTACAGCACTGCTTGTGGACCAGGAGGAACAGAAGTGCCTCTTTGCAACCTAGAAAGATACTAATGGAGTCCTCCAAGATGACCCCGCACATGCTCCACTCCGCACTGCCCCTCCCTCCATTTTCCTGCATTACTCCATCCCCGTTCTTCCACTAAACCTACCGGATTTGATTTGATTTATTATTGTCACAAGTATTTACAGTGAAAAGTATTGTTTCTTTTGCGCTATACAGGCAAAGCATACCGTTCATAGAGAAGGACACGAGAAAGTGTAGAATGTAGTGTTACAGTCATAGCTAGGGTGCAGAGAAAGATCAACCTAATGCAAGGTAAGTCCATTCAAAAGCTTGATAGCAGCAGGAAAGAAGCTGGTCTTGAGTCCGTTGGGTACGTGACCTCAGACTTTTGTATCTTTTTCCCGATGGAAGAAGTTGGAAGAGACTATGTCCGGGGTACGTGGGGTCCTTGAATATGCTGGCTGCTTTGCCGAGGCAGCGGGAAGTGTAGACAGAGTCAATGGATGGGAGGCTGGTTTGCATGATGGATTGGGCTACATTCACGACCTTTTGCAGTTCCTTGCGGTCTTGGGCAGAGCAGGAGCCATACCAAGCTGTGATACAATCAGATACAATGTGATACAACCTGTTCACCTTGGCTATGGTCTTCTGCTAAGGGCATCCTGTCAGTCAGGCTGCGTAGGAGTGGGAGACCACAGGGTAGTTAAGAGTTAACCACATTGCTGTGATTCTGGAGTGAAATATAGGTCAGACCAGGAAAGGACAGCAGATTTCTTCCCTTGAAGGACATTAGTAAACCAGGTGTTTTTATGAGAATTTGGCAGTTTCATGTCATTATCAATGAAACCAGCATTTTATCCCAGATTTGTGAATCAATTGAATTGGTCCAGGCCTCTGTAGAACTAGTCCAGTAATATTGCTACCATGCTACCATTGCCCTTAAAAGGATAACTTTGCATCTATCGCTGCTGAATACTATTACTGTGGAATATAGATTCCATAAGGATATATTCTGAATACTGCTCATATCCAGTAGTTTAATACCTGCACACAACTTGTAATCATTTTTTATTTCTGAGCAGAAGTTGTTTTTGGAACCTTTAGTTGTATGTGTGTGAGTTTGCCATGCATGTGTGTAAAAGTATGTGCATGCATCTGTGTACATGCATGTGCATATGTGTGTGTGCACGTATGTGTACGTGTGTGCACCTGTGTGTGTGTATGTGCGTGCATGTGTGTATACATGTGTGTGTGTTTACATCCATGTACATCCAAATGTGTGTGTCTGTATGTATGTGTGTGTGGGTGTGCATGCATGTGTGATTGCATGTGTACACACATTCTTGTGCGTGTGCATGTGTGTGCATGCGTTTGCTTGCGCATGCGCATGCCCACATGTGTATGTATGTGGAAGTGCATGCGTTTGTGCTTGCACGTGTACATGTGTTCTTGTGCATGTGCACGTGCGCGTGTGTGTGCATACATGGGTGTGCATGCATGTACGCTTGCATGTGCACATGCGTTCCTATGCGCGTGCATGTCTGCATGTGCATACGTGTGTGTGCACATTGGTGTGCATGCGTTCTTGTGCATGTGCATGTCTGCATGTGCATACACGCATGTGTGTGTGTGGGTGTACATGCATGTGTACATGCATTCGTATGTGCGTATGCATGCATGTGCTTTTGTGTGCTTGTGCATGTGTGTGTGTGTGCTTCTGTGCATGTACATGTGCACACGTGCATGTATGTGTGTTGACCCCTTTGCTTTCTTGTTGCTTTGCATCTAACGTTTTGCAGTGGGTTGGTGAGGTGGAGAAACTGGCGCTGATGCAGCTGTTCAGAGAGAATGCGAACGCTTTCTGTAACTACTCTTCACTGGGCTCCCAGTCAAGGATTTTAAAATGTGAAATGCAAACAAGCACAGAATAAAATGGAGCCCACTTTTAATTGCCTAAAAGGCAAGAACAGAACATTCTATGCAATCAGTTGGACAAGTCAGTTAAACAAAGTTGGCAGTGGAATTAAACAGACTGCTCTCACGGTGATGGCTGCCACTTTGTTTGGTCCTTCCACACAGTAATAGGTTACTCACCCAACACTCACAGACTTTTGCTCACAGTTAGTCAGAGTGTAGCTTTCCTCTGTTTTCATAGATGACTGAGTAGGCCTTTGCTCCCAGAAATTTACATTGAATGGTTATCCTGTACTCAACACATTCCGTAGGACTATTCAACCGAACTCACGTACCTCACAGCGGCTTTGTATTGTTACACATGCCCTTTCTTCTTTGAGGAATAGTGAAGAGAGGTGGACGGGTGGAGTGGGGGGGGCGGGGGGGCACGGTGGGTGTTGGAAGGAATAGCAGGCCAATTATCAACTGGCTGAATTATGTTGTGGGCACTCCTGTCACCGACAAGACCTGGAGTAGGGCTTGAACTTGGACTGTCTGGCTGAGAGGCAGGGGGCGCTATTGGCTGAGTCACAAGGAGCCTTCGATTGTGTGGTGGACCTTCTTCACGTGGGAGCCAAGGCAGTGAGTGTTGGCAGACTGTTTGACTGTGGCAGGCCTTCTTGCTTGCTGTCCGCACACTTTCCAGCAATAGTTCAGCAGTGAGAATCCATGCTGATCTGTCCCTCCCTAGTCTGAGAGCACTGGGGCTCAATTACAGACCTAAATCCCAGCCAGACTGTGATCAGCCAGCTCAGCACAGTGCAGTCCCTTGTATGATTCAAGGCAGAATTTTTCCATCTGCCCACAGGGTGTGTTTTTTGGCAGTGGAGGCGACTTGTCATTGGTCGCCAGTGGGATCTTCCAGTCCCGCCAATCTCTGAGGCATTTTGCATGGCTCGCCACAGGGGGTCACCTTTGGTGAGACCGGAAGATCTCCCCGCAGGAAGGGCTGGAAAATCCCACCCTCAGTTCCATAACGGAAAATGCATCAACTCACCGAGGTGTGTGAGATTACAAAATATTTCAGATTTGCAACACAGGAACAGAACTCTTGGCTTGACAGTGTTGATGGTTTACACAAATCCCCCCCCCCCCCCCTCGCGCTCCCCCCCCCCCCCCCCCCCCCCCCCACCTCACTTCAGCTAACCCCATCACTGTATCCTTTCGCTCCTTTCTCCCTCCAGAGCTTACCTATAATTTGCCACCTGTAGCAAGCTTCACATTCTAACCACTTTCGGGGCAAAGGCATTTCTCCCGAAGCTGCCTCTTGGGTTATTAGTGACAATCTTATTTTTGTGCTCCCTGACTGTGGGTCCCCCCCCAGCAAGGGGAAACATCTTCTGCATGTGGATCCGACCAAATCCTTTCATGATCTTAAAGACCTCATAGAACATCATAGAAACCCTACAGTACAGAAGGAGGCCATTCAGCCCATTGAGTCTGCACTGACAACAATCGCATCCAGACCCTATCCCTGTCATCCCACATATTTACCCGCTAATCCCTCTGACCTACACATCCTGGGACACTAAGGGGTAATTTAGCACGGCCAATCAACCTAACCCGCACATCTTTGGACTGTGGGAGGAAACCGGAGTACCCGAAGGAGACCCACCCAGACACGGGGAGAACGTGCAAACTCCACATAGACAGTGGCCCGAGCTGGGAATTGAACCCAGATTCCTGGAGCTGTGAGGCAGCAGTGCTAACCACTGGGCAACCATGCTGCCCCCTCTCTGATCATCCTCTGGAGAAAAGAGAGCCAGCCTGTTCAATCTTGGTACAAGCTCTCCATTCCTAGCTGCACCTTCTCCAATGCCTCGATATCCATTTTATAACATGGAAACCAGAGGTGTTCACCACACTGCCGAGTGTGGTCTGGTCCAGGTTCTTGACAAGTTAAGGTAACTTCTTAGCTTTTCAATCCCTCGAGAAATATTCCATGCCAGGTTAATTTTCCCAATTTCAATTCCACCCCACTGCCCCCATGTTGTTTGCAGTTGAGAACTTGCAGGATAATTGTGACTGTTTGTGAAAACTGGTGGGGTGGGTAATGTGTGATTGAATGGCCATCAGCCATTTTATACTTCCGTGTTCCAAGTGGAAGTCCCAGAAATTGGAGTTCAGTTAACTTTTGAGCGTGTTTACAGCATCGTTGCACATGGTGACCATCGCAATTTTTCCCAATGTGCGTGGTATGTGGACAAAACAGCTTGTTCATTTTGGAGTAGCGTTGACATATTTGCATCCAAAATTAAGTTTTATCTAGGATTTCACAATTCTCAATGTAAATTCAATCATAGGACATGGGTGTCACTGGCTGCCAGAATTTATTGCCCATCCCTAGTTGCCCTTGGAGAAGAGTTGAGAGTCAACCACATTGCTGTGGCTCTGGAGTCACACGTAGGCCAGACCAGGTAAGGACGGCAGGTTTCCTTCCCTCACGGACATCAGTGAACCAGATGGGTTTTTCCGACAATCGATAATGGTTTCATGGTCATCAGTAGACTCGTAATTCGAGATTTTTTTTATTGAGTTCAAATTCCACCAGCTGCCGTGGCAGGATTCGAACCTGACTCCCCAGAACATTCGCTGAGTTTCTGGATTAATAATCGAGCGATAATACCACTGGGCCATCACCTCCCCCTGAAATGTTTCCTTGCGTTAGTTTTTGGGATGTTGGCAGTGCTTACAACGTTGAATATATTACCCATTGTATGATATCCTTGACAAGATGGCAAAGGGCTTCCTTCATGAACCTTGCAGTCCTGGTGGGGATGGCGCTCCTAGAGTCTTAAGGTGGGAAATTCCAGGATATTGAGGCAGCAGCGATGAAGGAGCAAAGATTAGATACCCAGGATGGGGTGATGCACGACTCAAAGGAGAACTTGGAGCTTGGGATATGATTCATGTGTTGTTGGTACATGTGTTGCTGGTACATGTGTTGTTGGGGTGTATATCTCCCACCTCTCTCAGCGTAGTACGTGTGACAAATTGCTGAAAGCGGATATTGAATGCTACGTTTTGAGTTGACAAGCTCCTGCTGAAGTTCTGGCAGGGGCATCTGGAAAGCCCCCATCACACCCCCACCGGGAATTCAGGGGCCCAGATGTCTTCAAAACTCCAAATTAATGATGTGATACCATTTTTTTTGCAGCATTAGACAAACTGCATTGCAGTGTCCCAGTACAAGTGAGTCATCAGTAGTCATCTACCATTCCTGTGTGAAACGCGTTAATATAACAATCATGACTCTTCAGCACAGCACCACATGCCAATTACAGTGAGCAATTACTCCTAGCTCCGGAACACTGTGATGAGAAGGTTTCCAAGAGTGTGTCTTCAGCCCCGTCCTGAGCTGAGGGGCCCTTCAGGGGTAGAGTGCCGCCTAGTTACTATTAGGACAGGAAGGAACAAACGATGTTTTATATTTGTTAAGAGTGAAAATCAAATAATGGGTTCAAAGGAACATGTTCTTGCTGAATATTTTCAATCATGCTTCCATAAAGAATTCATTAATTATCCAGTGTTTTAATTCATATAATTCTTGGAAGTAAAATTGAGAGTTTAGTTTCAGCATTAATTATGCAATTTAAAACAACAGTGTGAGATCTATAGATCATTAATGAAATCACAAGTTCTCAGGGGAACTTGATCGACGAATAAATTTTAAGGCCTAAAATCCAAAATTGGTGCTATGAAAAGTAACCTCTTATTTAGACAGTATTGACAAAAATTACTTGGGGTTGTAGCACGCGATGACACAATGGGACATGAGTTGTCAATTAAACTGCCAACATCCCGTGGTTAGCACTGCTGCCTCACAGCGCCAGGCACCCGGGTTCAATTCCTGTCTTGGGTCACTGTGTGGAGTCTGCACATTCTCCCCGTGTCTATGTGGGTTTCCTCCGGGTGCTCCAGTTTCCTCCCACAGACCGAAAGATGTGCAGCTTGGGCGCATTAGCCATGCTAAATTCTCCCTCAGTGTACCCAAAGGGAAGCCGGAGTGTGGCGACTAGGGGATTTTCACAGTAACTTCATTGCAGTGTTAGTGTAAGCCTGCTTGTGACACTAATTTTTAAACTTTAACCTCTGGCGCATATTGGCGAGCTGCAGTTTACAATTGCATGTTCGGAATGGGTTAACACACCTTCCAATTAAAGTCCTAATTTGATGTGAATTATTCAATAGAAGTCACTGATATATAAAGGGGCTACAGGCTATTAGTTGGTGGAGAATTGTGTGTGGCATTAGATCAAAGAAATAAAAGTAGTTTATGAAGAAGCAGAACTGGTGTCTCCTTTACTGAACTGCAACTGAAAGGCTCAAACATTGCAGACTGGTGATTGTTTTCACTGCGGCCGCCAATATGATCTCATTTGCCATTTAATATTCTGCTTAATGTTTGCGACTTTGTCAACTTGAAATGCAGCAAACACAATGTGGCGTAAGCGAAGAATAGGCACAGACCTGGAAACAAGCCCGTATTTCTCGTTAGTGTTTTACCAACACCGCTTCCTGCTCTACCTTAATCTCGGGCTGCTATCCAGGGTCAGGAATAATGACCCCCATGGGTCAGCTCTCCATTTTCTACTTTTCAATGGTCTTAATTGCCTCATGGAGCAGGAATGT
Source organism: Mustelus asterias (assembly GCF_964213995.1). Taxonomy (NCBI): domain Eukaryota; kingdom Metazoa; phylum Chordata; class Chondrichthyes; order Carcharhiniformes; family Triakidae; genus Mustelus; species Mustelus asterias. The sequence goes on from NC_135811.1 coordinate 102,950,797, forward strand.
GTGGAACTGGATCCCCCGTGGTTATGCCACTGGTGTCAATTCGCAAAACAGAAAGCTAATTTGCAGGATGCCTACTTTACACCACCGACTGCCAGTTCCTCTGCGAGCCACGCATCTTCCTGACTTGGAAATGTATCACTGTTCCTTCACTGTCGTTGGGTCAAAATCCTGGAACTCCCTCCCTACCTGCACCGTGTGCGTACCGACACCAGAACGACTGCAGCGGTTCAAGAAGGTAGCTCACCACCACCTTCTCAAAGGCAACTAGAGCCTTAGCAGTGACACTCACATTCCACGAAGGAACAAAAAAAAGGGAAAAAATGATTTTGGTTGCAGTGGATTGTTTGATAGGCCCGACTGAGTAAGGACGGCAGATTTCCTTCCTTAAAGCATATTAATGAACCAGATGGGCTTTTCTGACAATCGACAATGGTTTCATGGTCATCAGTAGATTCTTAATTCCAGATTTTTAAAATTGAATTCAAATTCCAACATCTGCCGTGGTGGGATTCGAACCTGGGGTCCCAGAACATTAGCTGAGTTTCTGGATTAATAGTCTAGCAATAATATCCATTTCCCATCCATGTATCTGTCCAAATGTCTTTTAAATGTTGTAATTGTACCCGCCTCTACCACCTCCTCTGGCAGCTCATTCCATACACGCACCACCCTCTGTGTGAAAAACATGCCCCTCAGGTCCCTTTTAAATCTTTCCCCTCTCACCGTAAGCCTATGCCCTCTAGTTTTAGACTCCTCTACCCTGGGGGAAAGATCTTGGCTATTCACCTGATTTATGCCCCTCATGATTTTATAAATCTCCATAAACCTCAGTGCTGATGGAGAAGATCCTGAGAGGCAGGATTTATGAACATTTGGAGAGGTATAATATGATTAAGAATAGTCAGCATGGCTTTGTCAAAGGCAGATCATGCCTAACGAGCCTGATTGAATTTTTTGAGGATGTGACTAAACACATTGATGAAGGAAGAGCAGTAGATGTAGTATATATGGACTTCAGCAAGGCATTTGATAAAGTGCCCCATGCAAGGCTTATTGAGAAAGTGAGGGGGCATGGGATCCAAGGGGACATTGCTTTGTGGATCCATAACTGGCTTGCCCACGGAAGGCAAAGAGTGGTTATAGATGGGTCATATTCTGCATGGAGGTCGGTCACCAGTGGAGTGCCCCCAGGGATCTGTTCTGGAACCCTTACTCTTTGTGATTTTTATAAATGACCTGGATGAGGAAGTGGTGGGATGGGTTGGTAAGTTTGCTGATGACACAAAGGTTGGAGGTGTTGTGGATAGTGTGGAGGGATGTCAGAAGTTGCAGTGAGACATTGATAGGATGCAAGACTGGGCGGAGAAGTGGCAGATGGACTTCAACCCAGATAAGTGTGAGGTGGTTCATTTTGGCAGGTCAAATAGGATGGCAGAATATAATATTAATGGTAGGACTCTTGGCAGAGTGGAAGATCAGAAGGATCTTGGGGTCCGAGTTCATAGGACGTGCAAAGCAGCTGTGCAGGTTGAGGCTGTGGTTAAGAAGGCGTATGGTGTACTGGCCTTCATCAATCAAGGAATTGAGTTTAGGAGTCGTGAGATAATGTTGCAGCTATATAAGACACTGGTCAGACCACACTTGGAGTACTGTGCTCAGTTCTGGTCACCTCATTACAGGAAGGATGTGGAAGCTATAGAAAGGGTGCAGAGGAGATTTACAAGGATGTTGCCTGGGTTGGGGAGCATGTCTTATGAGGATAGGTTGAGTGAGCTTGGCCTTTTCTCCTTGGAGAGACGAAGGATGAGGGGTGACCTGATAGAGGTGTATAAGATGTTGAGAGGTATTGATCGAGTGGATAGTCAGAGGCTTTTTCCCAGGGCTGAAATGGTTGCCACAAGAGGACACAGGTTTAAGGTGCTGGGGAGTAGGTACAGAGGAGATGTCAGGGGTAAGTTTTTCACTCAGAGGGTGGTGGGTGCGTGGAATGGGCTGCCAGCAACGGTGGTGGAGGCGGATTCGATAGGGTCTTTTAAGAGACTTTTAGATAAGTACATGGAACTTAGTAAGATAGAGGGTTATAGGTAAGCCTAGTAATCGCTAAGGTAGGGACATGTTTGGCACAACTTTGTGGGCTGAAGGGCCTGTATTGTGCTGTTGTTTTTCTGTTTCTATAATGTCACTTCTCACCCTCCTACGATCCAAGGAAAAAAGTCCCAGCCTATCCAGCCTCTCCTTATAATTCAAACCTTTCAGTCCCAGTAGCATTCTTGTAAATCTTTTTTTGCACCCTTTCCAGTTTAATAACATCCTTCCTGTAGCAGGATGGCCAGAATTGTACGCAGTGCTCCAAATGTGCCTTACCAATGTCTTGTACAGTTGTAATATAACACGCCTACTCCTGTACTCAATGCTCTGACCGATGAAGGCAAGTGTGCCAAACGCCTTCTTCGCCACCCTGTCTACCTGTGACGCCACTTTCAAGGAACTATGTACCTGCCCCTCTAGGTCTCTCTGGGACATCTAAATTTGAAGGGAACATCATGTGAGCGACACAGATTCAGCACGGGGTCATGAACTGACATGAAGTTCGGCCTCCCAGCCTCTGACGGAAAACGAGCCCAATTTTTCCGGCCAGCGAACCTCAGCTCTGATGATGTTCATGGTCAGGAATGTTGATGCCGCCTCTCTCTCCATAGATGCTGCTTTACCTGCTGAATGTTTTTGCGCACTTGCTCAGCTATTGTAGACTTCCCGCATTCACTGGATGGCGCTTCTATGTAACTCGATTAAAATATTTGTTACCTTCTAAGACTTTTAAAAGAAAATCTGGCACGAGTGCAAAAAGAAATGATCTTTGTTCTAGGCGGGTCTGATCGAATCAGCTTGCAATTTAATTTATTTTATTTTAAGCACAGCAATGGAATTATGAAAGTTCAATCATTCACGCTCCATCTGATTTGTTAACTTGAATAAACTTTGATCTGTGCTTCATGTTTTTTCTGTAGAATCTCCCCCTGTACACAAATATAAAGAATGCCCTGTTAGGAGGACCAGACAGAGTCAGAAATAGACTCCAAGCAGCCCCATTATTATCAACCCAGAGTCTGACAGCCAAATTGATGGTGTGAAATGAATCACAAAACAGGCAAGCAGCGGCAGATCAAGAGCGGTATTTTATTTTTGTCATTCCTGTTGACAACACCTTCCGCCCAGTTTGTCTTTGGAAAGTGGAGGTGGCTCCACGATGGAGCAGGAGGTACCAGTTGTTTCCAACTCCAGGCACTTGCAATCTCATAAGTGGCCGCTCGCACCTTTGGTGACATTGCCCCTTTGGTCGGATGCCCGCATTTGGCCTTCGAAATGCGCGGGAGATGCTCTCTCACTGTATACTGATGCATGTGGCAATAATAACTCAAATCAAATCAATGTTTTGGGGTTCGGTCAGAGAATAGTCACCCTAGCATCCAGGGACTGAGTTAAGAGGAATCCGCGCAGAAACCTGTGCTCGATGTCTTGAAAGGAGGTGATCACAACATAAGAAATAAGAGCAGATGTAGACCATTCAGCCCATCGAGGCTGCTCCGCCATTCAATAAAATCATGACCGATCTCGGATTTCAACTCCACTTACCCGCCCACTCCCCAAATCCCTTAATTGAGATCAAAAGTATTGATTTGATTTATTATTGTCACATGTATTGGCATACAGTGGAAGTATTGTTTCTTGCGTGCTATGCAGACAAAGCATACCGTTCATAGAGAAGGAAACGAGAGTGCAGAATGTAGTGTTACAACCATAGCTAGGGTGTAGAGAAAGATCAACTTAATATAAGGTAGGTCCATTCAGAAGTCTGATGGCAGCTGGGAAGAAACTGTTCTTGAGTTGGTTGGTACCTCAGATTTTTGTATCTTTTTCCTGATGGAAGAAGTGGAAGAAAGTATGCCCGGGTGTGTGGAGTCCTTGATTACACTGGCTGCTTTTCCAAGGCAGCGGGAAGTGTAGACAAAGTCAATGGATGGCAGACTGGTTTGCGTGGTGGACCGAGCTTGGTTCACAATCCTTTGTAGTTTCTTGCGGTCTTGGTCAGAGCAGGAGCCATACCAAGCTGTGATACAAACTGAAAGGACGTTTTCTGTGGTGCATCTGTAAAAATTGGTGAGAGTCGTAGCAGACATGCCGAATTTCCTTCACGTCCTGAGGAAGTAGAGGCATTGGTGGGCTTTCTTAACAATAGTGTCAGTGTTAAGGGACCAGGACAGAGAGATTGTTGATGATCTGGACACCTAAAGATCTTGAAGCTCTCGACCATTTCCGCTTCATCCTCATTCATCCCCGTTGATGTAGACGGGGGCATGTCCTCCTGTGCGCTTCCTGGATATCCCAGATTATTCAACGATGGAGCATCTGTAGCACTTTGAGGTGGAGAATTCCAAAGATTTCCAATCCTTTGAGTGAACAAATTTCTCCTCACCTCGGTCATAAATGATCATCTCCGCATCCTGAGACTGTGCCCCTGTGTTTTAGATTCTCAGTAAGAAGTTTAACAACACCAGGTTAAAGTCCAACAGGTTTATTTGGTAGCAAAAGCCACACAAGCTTTCGGAGCTCTTAGCCCCTTCTTCAGGTGAGTGGGAATTCTGTTCACAAACAGAGCTTATAAAGACACAGACTCAATTTACATGAATAATGGTTGGAATGCGAATACTTACAACTAATCAAGTCTTTAAGAGACGAAACAATGTGAGTGGAGAGAGCATCAAGACAGGCTAAAAAGATGTGTATTGTCTCCAGACAAGACAGCCAGTGAAACTCTGCAGGTCCAGGCAACTGTGGGAGTTACAAATAGTGTGACATGAACCCAATATCCCGGTTGAGGCCGTCCTCGTGTGTGCGGAACTTGGCTATCAGTTTCTGCTCAGCGACTCTGCGCTGTCGTGTGTCGCGAAGGCCGCCTTGGAGAACGCTTACCCGAATATCAGAGGCCGAATGCCCGTGACCGCTGAAGTGCTCCCCAACAGGAAGAGAACAGTCTTGCCTGGTGATTGTCGAGCGGTGTTCATTCATCCGTTGTCGCAGCGTCTGCATTTCTGATGTAAAGTTTATTTATTAGTCACAAGTGGGCTTACATTAACACTGCAATGAAGTTACTGTGAAAATTCCCCAGTCGCCACACTCCGGCGCCTGTTCGGGTACGCTGAGGGAGAATTTAGCACGGCCAATGCACCTAACCAGCACGTCTTTCAGAGAGTGAGAGGGAGAAAGTTTAAAAGAGATATAAGGGGTACGTTTTTCACACAGAGGGTGGTGAATGCCTGGAACGTGCTGCTGGAGGAGGTGGTGGAAGCAGATTCTATAACAACGTTCAAGAGGCATCTGGATAGATACATGAATAAGCAGGGAATAGAGGGATATGGACTGCATAGAGGCAAGAAAATATTAGATTAGAGCGGCATCTGTGTCGGCACAGACTTGGTGGGGGCCTGTTCCTGTGCTGTACTGTTCTTTGTTCAAATGCTCATTCATAGGCATTATCTAATGCAATGAATCCTTAACAAAATTATATGGGATGAAAATCCAGCTACATAATTGGATTTTGGCAACGTCCAGTGAAGTACAGCTCGTTGTAAGTAGAAAGAGCTTTGTGTAGAACGACACCACCAAATTTATATGTAGCACCTTCGACATTCTGAAAGCGTCTTCATTGGAGAGCTACCAAACAAAATTTGACTGCGAGCCACAGGCAGCTATTAGGGCAGGTGAACAATAACTTGGTCAAAAGAGGTAGACTTTGGTGCCTCAGAGGAGGAGGCAGAGATTGATGGAGGAAATTCTAGAGCTTTGGCATCTGAAAACATGACTGCTAACAGAAGTCGTCACGGCAACCGAGGGTACAGAAGAGGATAGGTTTGGGGGAGCGCGGAGATCTCAGAGGGTGGTGGAGTTGTTGGATGTCACAGTGATAGGGGGGGGGGGGGGGGCGGGGGATGAGGCTGTGTGGGGGGATTTGAGAGCAAGAAGGAGAATTTTAAAATCAATATGTAATATAAAACAGTAACACATGAGATAAATTAATTACTCAATCCCGAATGGAGCTGACAACCCTTATAGGCAATTAATGTTCAATTATTCAGGAAATAAGGAGCATGTGTGTGTGTGAGTATGTGTGTGCCTGTGTATGTGTGTATGCCTGTGTGTATGTGCGTGCGTGTGTGTGAGTATGTGCGTGCCTGTGTGTGTGTGTATGCCTGTGTGTATGTGCGTGCGTGTGTGTGTGTATGTGCGTGCGTGTGTTGTGCGTGTGAATGATATGTATATATTGATTTGATTTTGATTGATTTATTATTGTCACATGTATTAACATACAGTGAAAAGTATTGTTTCTTGCGCGCTATACAGACAAAGCATACCGTTCATAGAGAAGGAAATGAGAGAGTGCAGGATGCAGTGTTACATAGCTAGGGTGTAGAGAAAGATCAACTTAATGCGAGGCAAGTCCATTCAAAAGTCTGACAGCAGTCGGGAAGAAGCTGTTCTTGAGTTGGTTGGTGCGTGACCTCAGACTTTTGTATCTTTTTCCCGACGGAAGAAGGTGGAAGAGAGAATGTCCGCGGTGCGTGGGGTCCTTAATTATGCTGGCTGCTTTGCCGAGGCAGCGTGTGTGCATGTTTGTGTGTACATCCCTCACATGTTTATTGTGCAACATCTGGATGTTTTAAAATTTCTACATTATGTCTATCTGAGGTGCCTTCTGGTTCCACCCCAGACAATGCCACTGAAAACTACAAACCAAGGTCCAGGCCTGTCATTTTAAAGTCTTAAATTGTGTCCTGGGGAGTTTTCCAGCAATCCCGTTCAAGTTACACAGGAGAAGGCAGGAAGATCTGTGCATTTTCAAGATCCGTGTTTAACAAGAGTCAACTTTTGGTTCAAAGTAAAAGAGAAAATGCTGGAAAATCTCAGCAGGTCTGGCAGCATCTGTAAAGAGAGAAAAGAGCTGACGTTTCGAGTCCAGATAACAAGCTTTGACAAAGGGTCATCTGGACTCAAAACGTCAGCTCTTTTCGCTCCTTACAGATGCTGCCAGACCTGCTGAGATTTTCCAGCATTTTCTCTTTTGCTTTCAGATTCCAGCATCCGCAGTAATTTGCTTTCATTTGGTTCAAAGTATTTTTACATGTACCCCCTTCCCCCCCTCACCACCACCCCCACCGTCCCCTAACCCTGCCACCTTCAAAAGCGCTCATGCCTATTTGTTAAAATGTAAGTATTTGAAACATGTCTTTGATAAGGTTTGTTTTGTAAATTATATGACGTCGAGTTGGTAATGTGGTTCCTTGGGGTCGGGTAGCTCCGGGACAGGTACCAAATCATTGGGATAGTCAGTGATGTTCCTGGAACAGTCCAGAATCAACAGGATCCAACACAATGGAGCACGCATTCAAATCGGCATTTTAAAAAATAGAGGAATGGTTGAACAAAGCGAATTGGTGGATTCAGAAGACAAAACAAAAACTCTTGAGGCCAGAATTCTCACAGTCCGTTTGAGACGGGCTGGGAGAGAGGAGAGCTGGCATTGGGAGAGGACAGTATCATTTTCCTGCTGCCAAGGCATTTTCCAAGTGGCCTTAGTGGCAGCACGGTGGCACAGTGGTTAGCACTGTTGCCTCACAGCGCCAGGGACCCGGGTTCGATTCCCGGCTTGGGTCAGTCTGTGCAGAGTCTGCACGTTCTCCCCGTGTCTGTGTGTGTTTCCTCTGGGCGCTCCAGTTTCCTCCCACAGTCTGAAAGACTTGCTGGTTGGGTACATTGGCCATGCTAAATTCTCCCTCAGTGTACCCGAACAGGTACTGGAGTGTGGTGACTGGGGATTTTCACAGTAACTTCATTGCAGTGTTAATGTAAGCCTATCTTTGACTAATAAATAAACTTTAACTTAAATGTGCAGCTAATTGAGCTACTTGAGTGGTCAAGAAAGTGCCACTGTCCCCACCCACCCCCTCCATCCCACAGGCATTTTGCAGGACTGCCAAGTAAACCCTGGTAGACTCCAAGTGGCTTCTGTGTGGGTGGGTGGATCATCCCTGGTGGGCTCTTAATGGCTCAAGTAGGGACATCATCCCTGGTCACCTCCACCACCTTCTCCCCTGTCCACCCCCCCACCAACTATGACAATGATACTGTGGAAATTAAGTTATGACAAACAACTCTGTCAAGTAATGGAAAATGCTTATTAGCAAGCAAGGCCTTCAGTGAGGTCAGCGCTTGTGTACTCAGGATAAGAGATTAATCGAACCTTGTGTCAGTTTCATAAACACTGCATTCCAGGGCTTGGCCACAGGAAGAAAACAAAGACAAGTTACCATGACAAATACCAAAAAACAAGATGTGTTGACATATTACGCTAATGAGGGAGACAGTTTTCTATTGGATAAGAAAGGGCAAAAAGCTATGATATGATTGGTGGACCATGTATGCAAATGAAGGATTATAAATTCTATTGGTTAAATGTGTGCACCAAACTGTAAGGCGATTGGTGATTTAACTGGCATGTTCTCTCTCATTGGCTAAAAAGTGCTATAGTTGACATTATTTGCTGAACTCTGTTAGAACACCATAATGACATTGTGTCTGTTCTCCTTGCCAGCAGGTAATAAGAGCTTAAAAGATTTGAGTACTCACCTTGCATTGTCTAGTTAATCCTCAACAACACCCCTGGTACACCACAACCAGCCCCCAACCCCCTCACTGCGCCCCAGGTCCCACTGCCCAGCGAAGGAGGCTATGGTAGGGCTCGACCATCAGTGAAAGGATTCAGCACCTGGGCTTACCTTCCCCACTATGTTTGAAAGTATGCATTTCGTATGGAGAGGATCATAACCTTTGTTACAATCAGTCACCATGTGCTATCACACACCCAGCATTATACTTCATTTTGCGACTGAATCTGTGTAGGAGCTCTCTCATCACAATCAGTCTAATTGTGGGTGAACCTCTAGCCCCAGCGTGATGACTTCAGCCAGGCTAATGAGGTTGGCCTGCGAGAGTATGAACAACCTGATGAGTCCTATCGCTTCTCGGCCTTTTGGCTAAGATCAAGTGTAGTTATGCGGATGCTGCACTTGGTTGAGGTCCTTGGGTTGCATTTAAGCTTCATATGTTTCATATGAAGCAATTTTTTTAAGCGGCATCTCGGCCTTTTGGCTAAGATGCAAATGAGTTCAAGCCTTGGAGGAGGAATTCTCCGCCTACTCCAATCAGCTTGGCTCATGCAGATCAGGCCCAAGACAGGGTAGTGGATTGCATGCCCTGTCTTGTCAGCCTGGATCGGAAATGTCTCAACTTGTTGAGACTATGATTTGGACTTGATTTGATTGAGTTGGAAAAGTATAAAAAAAAACCTGATGAGTCCTAATTGATGGTTAAATCAGGGAGCCTCACGTTCCCTATTTAAAGCAGGTGTGTCAGACTCCCAGCCTGCATTCAGCAGGGAGCAACTGGAGAGCTGGCTGTGTACAGATGTATGGTGTAAATAAAGTAACTTGGTGACGGGACTTTCGCCTCCCTGGAGTTATTAGTATTAGTATTGAATGATTTATTTAACTGTCTTTAGCATTCTGACCAATATTAAATACCCCTAGTCTCATACAAATTACGGGCAGCGGATATCAATGTAGTCAGTATTGTGAAGTTTGAGAATATTTCATGCATTGTAGAAAGGGTGAGGCGTTCACTAACTGCCTTCACTGCCGAATTCTGCCTGCAGACACTTGCACATGAGTTATAAAGATTAGCACCGTCCCCAAGGGAACCTTGTGTTTGCGTTCTAATGTTGGGAATGTAGGTTTGTGTGCACTTGGATTTCATCTGCTCAACGGGCACCACGGGATACTTCAGCCACGGTAGTGCCAGTCTCCAGGCAGCTTTACACGCATGCAGCCTTCGACTTCTGGGCACATTTGAAGTGTAAACTTCCTGGCCCATGTTTCGCAGAGTGAGCAGCTGTCTTCTTCTGTGTCCCCTGCTCTGCCCTCATTCCCTTGCCAGCCTTGTAAATCAGTTCAGTGCGTCAGTGTACTGATGGCATGATGCAAAGGAGCAAGGTTACACACATTTGGACTGTGTGTGTGTGTCTGTCTCTCCAGAAAATCTACAGCTTGGCTTAGAAGCAGTTTCTTTGTAAAATTTCCCTGCTTTGGTCCAACTCTCCGAAATATTGCAAAGGAATTCAATGTCAAGGGTTTCCTCCGGGTGCCCCGGTTTCAGCACGGTGGCACAGTGGTTATCGCTGCTTCCTCACAGCGCCAGGGACCCAGGTTCGATTCCCGGCTTGGGTCACGGTCTGTGTGGAATCTGCACGTTCTCCCCGTGTAGAATCATAGAATCCCTACAGTGCAGAAGGAGGCCATTTGGCCCATCGAGTCTGCACCGACCACAATCCCGCCCCAGGCCCTATCCCCATAACCCTACATATTTACCCCACTAATCCCTCTAACCTACGCATCCCGGGACACTAAGGGGAAATTTAGCATGGCCAATGTGCCTAACCCACACATCTTTGGACTGTGGGAGGAAACCGGAGCACCCGGCGGAAACCCACGCAGGCACGGGTCATACATGCGAACTCCACACAGAGAGTGACCAGAGGCTGGAATTGAACCCGGGTCCCTGGAGCTGTGGGGCAGCAGTGCTAACCACTGTGCCACCGTGCCGCCCTTCTGTGTGGGTTTTTGTGTGGGTTTGTGGGTCTGTGTGGGTTTCCCCCGGGTGCTCCGGTTTCCTCCCACAGACCAAAAGACATGTTGGTTAGGTGCATTGACCGTGCTAAATTCTCCCTCAGTGTACCCGAACCCTAATAAATCAAATTAAATTAAAATTTCTCCCACGGCCCAAAGATCTGCAGGTCAGGTGGATTATCCATGGTAAATGGGTTTATGGGGATAACGTAGAGATGGGTAAGATACTCTGTCGGAAAGTCGGTGCAGACTCGATGGGCCCAATTTTACCAACATGTTGCGCCCGTTTTCAGGTGCGAAACCTGGTAAAGTCGGGCATGAGGCGAGTAGCGCGATCAGCGACTGCCTCCGCGCCGGTTCCCCCTTTACCAAGCGTCTAAAATGGCCGCGATCGGCACCATGGTGATTTAAATGCATTTGCATGTATTTAAATTGACTTAATGAGCTGCCCGCCCAACTTTACCGGCACTTCCCCTTTACCACCGCGTCCGCCCGTCCAGTTTCGGCGTGAAACAGACATGCTCGGCAAAGGTGTGTTTCGGGCGCCCCAGCTTCTGAAGAGGTAAGTTCAGAGCTTCCAACGGCTCTCTGACTCAGATCGGTGGTGGGGGGGATAGAGGGGAGGGGGGGCGGAAGTGGGTCAGATCGTTCTCTGGTGGGAGGGTGGAGGGAGGTGGGTCAGATCGTGTCATTAGCTATGATTGAATGGCGGAGCAGACTCGATGGGCTGAGTGGCCTAATTCACCCAATGTCTTATGGTGGGGAGGGAGGAAGGGGAGGTCCGCTGCCACTCGGCGTGCAATCGGTGGGGGGAGAAGGGGGGCAGGGGTCCGTGATCGGTCTGAGTTGGGGGGGGGCAAGGGGGCAATGTCTCTGGGGGCCAGGGGGAGGCATTATCGGGCCCGGGAGCGTTGTGGCAGGGGAGCGTTTTTCAAAAAACTTTTTCTGCGCATGCGCAGTTGAAGGCTCTGATCGGAGCAGCAGCGTTTTGGGCACAATATGCCCCGCCCACTGGCTTCTGCAGCGCGATTCAGAATCACTGCCTTTTTTTCCAGGCACAGTGCGTATAGGGGGAGCCGGAGAATAGGTTTACAAGTCGGATCTGGAACACTCCCAGATTCAGCACTTAGAATCAAAATGGTAAAATTGGACCTGATGGGCTGAATGGCCTCTTTCTGCACTGTAGGAATTTTATGGGTTGCTCTATTCTCAATATCGATCAAATTATTTCCCCGGTTTAAATTTTTTGATTTTTCTCCTTTTATCTCCTGCTCTCCTCAAAGTAATGTTTCATACTGAGACTCCACTGGCATCTCACCCAAACATTATGGTTACATTTAGGTAGTGAATGGCAACAACAACTTATATATTAATCTGGTGCCTTTAATGTTATAAAGCATCTCAACCTTCTTCATAGGAGCATTATAAAGCAAAATGAGACACTCGCCCAGATAAGGAGATATTAGTTTAAAGTTTTAAAGTTTATTGATTTATTAGTGTCACAAGTAGGCTTCCATTAACACTGCAATCAAATTGCTGTGAAAAGCCCCTAGTCGCCACACTCCGGTATACTGAGGGAGAATTTAGCATGGTCAATGCACCCTAACCAGCACATCTTTCGGACTGTGGGAGGAAGCCGGAGCACCCGGAGGAAATCCACGCAGACACGGGGAGAATGTGCAAACTCCACACAGGCAGTGACCCGAGACCGGAATTGAACCCGGGTCCCTGGCGCTGTGAGGCAGTAGTGCTAACCACTGTGCCACCGTGCCGCCCATAGGTCGGTGGACAAACACTCGGTGATCAGAATTTTAAAATCAAGGCACATCAGTGAGCACAGGGATTGTTGGGTGAACCGGGTTTAGTGCAGGTAAAGACACTAGCAACAGCATTTAGGATGACCCAAAGTTTATGGAGGGTAGAATGTGGGAGACCAGCCAGGAGTGTGTTGGATTAGTTAAATCTGGAGGTAACATGGACAGGAAAGGGAGCAGCTTTTTTGATCAGATGGCTTTTGCAGCCAACACATTTCTGCTCTTGCCTGATGCACCAATCGTTACCTTTTCCTGATGTACGCATTTCAGCAGGAATTATTGGAAAGCAATTGAGTAGTGGGAATCTTGGCTAATTTTTAATTTCCCTAATGCAGGAACACATGGTTCATTTGTAGTGCTCCCATCATTGCTATTAGCTGAGATTAACTTCAATACAGCAGAGGAAGCTACAGGGATAGAGGCAACTGGACAGAAAGAACAAGGGTTGGTTGAGCCTCTTCCCGTAATTTTAGGGGAATTACTTGTGTTTTCTGTTTGTATTGAGGCCAAATAACGTGAGTGTGTGTGAGTGTGTGTCTGTGTGTGTGTGGTGTGTGTGAGTGTGTGTCTGTGTGTGTGTGGTGTGTGTGAGTGTGTGTCTGTGTGTGTGTCTGTGTGTGTGTGGTGTGTGTGAGTGTTTGAAGTTTTGACATTTACTTTTACTATTCACAAGTCAGTTTACATTAACATTGAAATTAAGTTACTGTGAAATTCCCCTAGTCGCCACACTCCTGTTCGGGTCAATGCACCTAACCTGCACATCTTTCAAACTGTGGGAGGAAACCAGAGCACCTGGAGGAAAACCACACAGAGACGGGGAGAACGTGCAAACTCCACGCAGTGACCTCAAGCTGGGAATCGAACCCGGATCCCTGGCGCTGTGAGGCAGCAGTGTTAACCACTGTACCACCATGCTGCCCTGGTGTGTGTGTGTGTGTGTGTGTGTGTGTGTGTGTGTGTGTATGTGTGTGCGTGTCCATGTGTGTGAGTGTGAGAATGAGTGTGAGAGTGTGTGTGCCTAAGTGTTTGTGCATGTCTGTCTATGTGAGTGTGTGTGTGTGTGTCTGTGTGCGTGAGTATGATTGTGTGTGTGTATGTGTGTGACTGTGTGTCTGTGTGTGTGAGTGTGTGTGTCTATGTGTGTGTGAGTGTGTGTGTGTGTGTGTGTCTATGTGTGCGTGAGTGTGTGTGTCTGTGTGTGTGTGTCTATGTGTGTGTGAGTGTGTGTGTCTATGTGTGTGTGTGAGTGTGTGTCTATGTGTGAGTGTGTGTGTGTGTGTGTGTGAGTGTGTGTGTCTGTGTGTGTCTATGTGTGTGTGTGTTTGTGAGTGTGTGTGAGTGTGTGTATCTGTGTGTGTGTCTATTTGTGTGTGTGGGTGTGTGTGTGTGTCTATGTGTGAGTGTGTGTGTGTGAGTGTGTGTGTCTATGTGTGTGTCTATGTGTGTGTGAGTGTGTGTGTGAGTGTGTGTGTGAGTGTGTGTGAGTGTGTGTGTGTGTGTATGTGTGTGTGAGTGTGTGAGTGTGTGTGTGTGAGTGTGTGTGTGTGAGTATGTGTGTCTATGTGTGTGTGAGTGTGTGTGTGAGCGTGTGTGTGAGTGAGTGTGTGTCTATGTGTGTGAGTGCGTGTTGAACCTTGATTTGAAACATGCTCCACTGCTTTGATATCCAAGTTATGATGTTGCATGAACAGGGTTTGTGTTGACAGGCGCTGATGAGGTGATCAGAGTGTTCAGTTTGAACAGAAACAGCGATGGAGATTGATCTGGCCTAAATAGGCAGCTGTTGCTGGGCGAAAACCTCTTCTCTCCAGAGTCATCGAGTAAATTGACGCTTCACCTTCCCTACTTCCATTTAAATAAAACGTCTGCCCATTTTGCCCTGACACAATCAATAAACTTTATGCTCAGCTGCCTGTGCACAGATAAAGCACCTCTGGGATCGAGTGTCTGGTACTACTTACACAGTCTGATGCTTTATATCGACATGAGTGCGTGTTTATTTATGCGTCTGTGTGTTCAACATTTTGAAAGCCTGTCTGTTGAGAAAGAGTGGACTGTAGGTGTCATGTCTGCTGTCCTGCCTGTGCATCTGTTCGCTTAAATAAAAAGTGGATACCTCATTTTGCACAACTTATTCTGGATATTCCTCCAAATTGGATGCATTTGTATCTTGTATCCAGACACCAAGCAAAATGTACAGTTCATAAAATAAATTATTGGGGTAAAATCATAACGTGACGCTTGAGGGTGTGTCGCATCTGCTCATTTCAGTTTTGGCACTGCCGTCGCTGAATTATTAGATTTTCGCTTTGCTGCCCACACCAAGAACTCTCCAAGTGAAGACATGACAATATCCTGCCCATGAGAGGTGGTGCCAAGGCTCTGTTAGATGGATGCTGAAGACCCCTGGTGGTATCACCCAAAGTGTGATTGTCAACATTCCTCCTGCAACCTGTATGACCAAAGAGGGTCTTCGTTTCCGTGGTGCTTGGGGGATCTCACTCTGTGCAAAAATGGAAACATTTGACTACGTAACAAAATTTAATGCACTTCAAAGCAATTTATCGTATGTGAGATTTTGTTAACATAAGGGGTTCTTCTCAGGATCTGCTACATTCTTGGCCTGACCAGAGAGAGCCCATGCAGCCGTTCTTTTATTGTCTCCCATCAAATATTTTTGTAGTTGGATGGTTTCTAGGCTGTGAATCGGCAGATATGATGTGGAGATGCCGGCGTTGGACTGGGGTGGGCACAGTAAGAAGTCTCACAACACCAGGTTAAAGTCCAACAGGTTTATTTGGAATCACGAGCTTTCAGAG
The DNA here is from genome assembly GCF_964213995.1 of Mustelus asterias. NCBI lineage: Eukaryota > Metazoa > Chordata > Chondrichthyes > Carcharhiniformes > Triakidae > Mustelus > Mustelus asterias. Next base: position 102,966,166 of record NC_135811.1, read on the forward strand.
CACCGCTCCTTCATCAGGCATCTCCACATCATCGACACCGCAAACCGCCAGCTCAAATTGGAGAGGATCTCCAAGAAAGATAGCAGTCCGCTACCTGATGAAGGAGCAGCGCTCCGAAAGCTCGTGATTCCAAATAGACCTGTCGGATTTTAACCTGGTGTTGGGAGACTTCTTACTGCAATCAGCGGATAGTGTGGGACAGGAGTCACTGTGAGGCTGGGGTCACTGTGAGGCCAGAGTCACTGTGAGGCCAGAGTCACTCTGAGGCTGGAGTCACCGTGACGCCAGGTCGGGGTGGCGAGTTCTGTTAGTGAATGACAATCCGGCACCAGCTCACAAATGGCTCCACTCGGTGAATTCAATTTCACAACTTGCCCCGGCTTCTGGCAACCCAGTAAATGACAGGACAACATTTAGAGGCAAGCTGTTGCTTAAAATTGAGGAGCTGAGTGGGTTAAATTCAGGACAGGACAGGGGGGGGCGATGGCCTCGTGTTCTTATTGCTAGACTATTAAACCAGAAACTCAGCTAATGTCCTGGGGACCAAAAGAGAAAATGCTGGAAAATCTCAGCAGGTCTGGCAACATCTGTAAGGAGAGAAAAAAGCTGACGTTTCAAGTCCAGATGACCCTTTGTCAAAGGGTTCTGGGTATTCAGGTTCACATCCCACCACAGTAGATGGTGGAATTTGAATTCAATAAAAAAAAATCTGGAATTAAGAATCTACTGATGACCATGAAACCATTGCCGATTGTCGGAAAAACCCATCTGGTTCACTAATGTCCTTTCAGGAAGGAAATCTGCCGTCCTTACCCGATCTGGCCTACTTGTGACTCCAGAGTCACAGCAATGTGGTTGACTCCCAAATGCCCTTAGGCAACTAGGGATGGGAATAAAAGCTGGCCAGCCAGTGACGCCCATGTGCATACACAACCAATGTGTATAAGCTTCAAGTTAAAGTGGAACTGGCAGTTTGTGTGGAGTTTTTGAGCTATGTGTATTGTCTGTGTTTAGGAAATGTGTCGAAATTGGAAACAGTAGGAGATAAAATTGAAAGTGGGAGCTGGGCTTTTCAGGTCTTATTTACTCAAGCTGTGATCATGATGTAACGTGAAGAAGTAAAACAATTTCAAAAAAGTCAGATAGGTTTTGCTTGCCAATGACTCTTGGGTTGATCGTGAAATTTTCCATTGCAATTGTATCTGCTTTGAGTTTGTTTTTTTCTTTTATTTTTCTCCAATTTTCTCTCCACTTTGGATTCCTCGTTGGGATACAATTAGTCAGGCGCCTGTTGCCATCCATTACCTGACCTTCAAGCCCAAACCAAGGCAGTGGGGGTGAAGGTGTGAGAAGGCCCCAGTTTAGCAGCTCATCCGAATGATGGCACTTCTGACAGTGCAGTGCTCCCTCAGTACTGGGTCAACTAAACTCAAAATGTAGGGTCATCTGGACTCGAAATGTTGGCTTTATTCTCTTTCAGTAAGAAGTCTCACAACACCAGGTTAAAGTCCAACAGGTTTATTTACAATCACGAGCTTTCGGAGCGTTGCTCCCTCATCAGGTGAGTGGGAAGGAGCTCTGCCACCTTACCTGGTGTGGCCTATATGTGACTCCAGAGCCACAGCAATGTGGGTGACTCTCAACTGCCCTCGGGCAACTAGGGATGGGCAATAAATGGTGGCCAGCCAGCAGTGCCCATGTGCATACATAACCAATGTGTATAGGTTTCAAGTTAGAGTGGAACTGGCACAGATGTTGTCAGACCTGCTGAGATTTTCCAGCATTTTCTGTTGTTCTACTGCACTGGAGTGTTAACCAGATGTTTGTACTCGAGTGTGTAGAGTAGGACTTGAACCCACAACCTTCTGACTTAGAAGCGAGGGTGCTGACAGAGCCATGGTTCCCAGCTAAATAAGCACAAACTGTTGATCGAGCCTTGGACATTTCATAGAAGCATAGGGATTAGGAGCAGAAGTAGGCAATTCAGCCCTTCGAGCCTGCTCCGCTATTCAATCAGATCATGGCTGATCTCTCCCTGGTCTCAATCCACCTCCCCTCCTGTTTGACCTTTTTTTAATTGGAAATAAATCTATCCCCTTCTTGAAACCATTTGACGATTCAGCTCCACCGCGCTATGGGGCAGCGAGTTCCACAAATTCACCACCCTCTGCGAGAAGTAGTTCCTCCTCATCTCAGTTTTAAATCTACCGCCTCTCAGCCTGTACCTGTGACCTCTTGTTTGAGATTCCCCCACAAGGGGAAATATTTGGTCTATATTTACTTTATCAATCCCTTTTAGTATTTTATATACCTCAACCAGATTCTCTCTCATCCTTCTAAACTCCAGCGAGTATCAGCCCAAACTGTTTAATCCCTCCTCATACGTCAACCCTTTCATCCCTGGAATCAATCTGGTGAACCTCCTCTGAACTGCCTCCAATGCCACCACATCCTTCCTCAAATAAGGAGACCAAAACTGGACACAATACTCCAGATGTGGCCTCACCAACACCCTATACAATTGCAACGACATTTCTCTACTTTTATACTCCAGTCCCTTTGCAATAAATGCCAACATCCCATTTGCCTTTTTTATTACATGCTGCACCTACATACTGACCCTCTGCGATGCATGAATACAGACACTCAGATCCCTCTGCCCAGATGTATTTTGAATCTGCTTTCCATTTAGATAATGATTTCTGGACTGTGTAACTTGTGTTTCCGAATGAAAAGATGACAATGTGCATTGTGGGACCATGTTATTTTAAGAGCTGCCTCGTAGAAATCAATGATCATAGAAATCATAGAAATCATAGAATAGAAATCCTACAGTGCAGAAGGAGGCCATTCGGCCCATCGAGTCTGCACCGACCACAATCCCACCCAGGCCCTACCCCCACATATTTTACCCACTAATCCCTCTAACCTACACATCCCAGGACGCTAAGGGGCAATTTTTTTTTTTTAACCTGGCCAATCAACCTAACCCGCACATCTTTGGACTGTGGGAGGAAACCGGAGCACCCGGAGGAAACCCACGCAGACACGAGGAGAATGTGCAAACTCTACACAGACAGTGACCCGAGCCGGGAATCGAACCCGGGACCCTGGAGCTGTGAAGCAGCAGTGCTAACCACTGTGCTACCGTGCCGCCCGTAACAGTTTACAGGGCCTCCAATTTTCTCAATGCACGTGGCTTCAATGGAATGAAATCCTTTTGTCTTGTTTGCATTCATGCCACTTTGCAATGCAGTGTGTGCCTTGTGGTGTTGTGGGCTACCTTAACATTGCACCAAATCCTGTGGTAGGCGAGTGGAGGGTTTGTTTGTGACTTGGCCATTTTTTGTCATCATTTCTCTTTGTGAAAGCGAGGCCAGAATCCGCAGTGAAGAAGGATGGAATGAGTAAAAGAGAAGAGATGGGAAATTGTGCACCAGCAAATATGTGATGCCGTGATTTTGGTTTTCAAAAGGCTGTAAGGTTGTGGACAAGAGAAGACCCAGTAATAAAAGAGGGCCATCATTTTTATCATAGAATCCCTACAGTGCAGAAGGAGGCCATTCAGCCCATGAAGTCTGCACCGACCACAATCCCACCCAGGCCCTATCCCCGTAACCCCTCATATTTACCCTGCTAATCCCCCTGACACTAGGGATAATTTTAGCATGGCCAATCAACCTAACCCGCACATCTTTGAACTGCGGGAGGAAACCAGGGCAAACCCACGCAGACACGGGGAGAATGTGCAAACTCCACACAGACGGTCACCCGAGGCCGGAATCGAACCTGGGTCCCTGGTGCTGTGAGGCAGCAGTGCTAACCACCGTGCCACACCTGGAAAATTATGAGTTGAAATTGCCGAGACTGTCATGAGTAGTGTGTTGATTCATTGATATTCATCTTCTCTGGACATGTTGTTAGATTCCCCTGGAGTGCCTGTTCTGTGCCGTTCCCTGATGGCATAGTCAGTTCGCATCTCTCTTCTGCTGAAAGCTGTTTTATATTCAGTATACTTGTCAGTTATCTCAGATTTCCATCAAGGGAAGAAAATGGAAGGCAGAATTTTACAGGTAGTAGGTTTTGACCACCTGAGGGGTTGGCAGGGAAATGCGTTGCCACCAATGCCAGCTGGCTTGCAGCTAAGGGCAAGATTTCGGCTCCTCACTTGGGAGAAGGCCCCACCTCAGCTGCCAGCTAATCTGCTTGGTTGACAGATGTGTAGCCTCTCGCTGGGTACGCTGGCCGGGACAACACAAAGCCTTTAGCTTCAAAATTGTGGAGACCAAAATGGAGTTGTGCGCGAGTGTCTGGCAGCGTAGATGAGGGGTAGCCCAGGGGCGGTAGAGAGAGAAGAGGTGGCATTGTGATGTCAAGCCCAGACGGAGAGAGAGCACCAGGGTGTAGGGTGGAGACGGAAAAAGCCTGGAGGGCTGAGGGCACTCGATCCCAAAAGGGAGGCCAGTAATGGAGGCACGCCCCGTACCTGCGGCCAGAGCAGAGGAATCTGCCGTGATTCCAGTCCAACCCTAACCCTAACGCTAACCCTAACTCCTCCCACTGGCCTTAAAATTGTGGCCACATGAGGCCCCTCAATTCGGGTGTGAGCGAACCATCCCTATAAAATTGCAGACAAATGGAGGGCAGTCAGGGCACCAGCAGGTGGTCCCCCGTACTACCCCCCTTCTCTATACACCCACTGCTCCCCCACCCCACACCTGAAATAACTCCTCAGAGGCCAGTGTCCCTTCAGCAAATTCCCTTTATTTACAAATTTATCTCCCTCCTAAGAGTTTCAGGTACAGAGTCAGAATCCGGAGTGCCAGAAGCCCTGACACTCCCATTTTTATATACAGGTGTGGCTCCCTGATTGGGCAGGCAATCATTAGCTCAATCAGGGAGCTCATACTCCAAGAGGCCAACCTCATGGGGCCTCGTTGAAATCATTACAACCCCCAAAATGCCACTAGGTGACTGCAAAATTCTGCCCGGAGAACCTAAATTAATCAGAATACTCATCGCAAACATAATTATTTTGTAAGGGAGGCGCTGGCCTAGTGGTATTATCGGTAGACTATTAATCCAGAAACTCAGCTAATGTCCTGGGGACGTGGGTTCAAATCCCACCACAGCAGATGGCAGAATTTGAATTCAGTAAAAAATATCTGGAATTAAGAATCTACTGATGACCCTGGAACCATTGTCGATCGTCGGAAAACCCATCTGGATCACTAATGTCCCTTTATGGAAGGAAATCTGCTGTCCTTACCCAGTCTGGCCTTCATGTGATTCCAGAACCACGGCAATGTGGTTGGCTCTCAACTGCCCTACAAGGGCAATTAGGGATGGGCAATAAATGCTGGCCAGCCAGCGACGCCCATGTTCCACGAATGAATAAAAAATAAATAAACTTGAACTATTTCCAAAGTTCTGAGGTAACTGGCGAAAGAACTGGAGGTGAGGATTTGAAAGGCACTGCCTGAAAGGGTGGTTGAAAAGGGAGATTTAGCAGGGCTGCGAGGAAGGAGTAGAGAATTGAGAATAATTAGGCAGCTTCTTCAAAGCACTAGCACAGGCATGATGGGCTGATGCTTCTGTGCCCCATCATTCTCTGATTTTGTGTCTCTGTATTCAGTAGAATGAGGATTGCTTTTATGCTGTGCACTGCCGTGGAATTTAAATTGGAACAGAAATGTTCAGCACTTGAGTACATTGGCCCTGTCAGTGAACATCTAGGTGTTCACTTCCTTTAGAAGATAGAATGGACTGGTAAAAGATAAATTGATCAGGTGGATTGATCGAGGAATGTACAGGGAGGTTGCGGAGTCAATTTTGAAGACGTTTAACATGCAGCCATAAAATTGCATTTGGCAACTGTATCAAATTGTAGTTTATTTTTGTATTTTTTCCAATACTCCTACCCTGACCTGCCAAACTCCATCCTCCATAAATTACAATTCATCTAGAATTCCATCATTTGGATCCTACCCTAATCGAAGATCTGAGCGTTTACCTCCCAGCCGTACCAGCCTCAACCTGGCTCCCCCAACACCAAAATCAAATCCTCATCCTAGTTTTCAAATTCTTTGCACTGCAATTCTTTTCGTGACCTCTGTGGGAGAGGAGAACTGAACTCAGCAGGGTGCCAGGAAAATTGGCAGCACCCTCATTGTAGACTGGTTGTCTCTGCATATACATGAAATAGTCAGCGCAGACAAAGGAGATGTTTCACTTTATCTATCAACATGACACAGCTGAATGTCCTTGCTAACAGCGCCGAAACTGTAATGATGACATGATTAGGTGACCATTGTCTGATTGGACACTCCATCCATCTATCACTAAAGATTATGATATTAGCAATGGGACGCGATTAAACAGCTATTGTCTCGGGGCTACTTCTTTGTATCATATGTAAATAATTTACCGATGTGCGTGACTAGAAACAATTATCTTTACTAGACGTTGTGCCCTATAGAAAAAGCTGACTGTACACAGCATTAGGAGTTCTTCAGTTCTCCTCTCCTTATCGATTAGAAGGCAATAAAGGATTCATCACTCGCAAACGCTGTGTCTAAATATCTTTGTAGCTCCGATACCTCTACACCTTTCCCCAGTTCCACATTCTTACTTGTACAGTTAGTGCTCTTTCAATGCTGCTTTGGTGTTTCTCGCCAACCGCCTCTTCCCCGCACACCTTCTTCCCACTTCTGATGACAAAACCTTGGGCTGAGCTCAGGTTTTCTCTTCCTAAATGTTCGGCTTTCCAGGACTTTTCCCTGACTTTGAAACTCTCTTCAGCACTGAGGGAGTCGGCCGTAGAATAGGGGGTCAGTTTGGCTCAGTTGGCTGGACAGCTGAGGCAGGGCAACGGCAACAGCGCGGGTTCATTTCCCATACCAGCTGAGGTTATTCATGAATGGGAGGCGCCGGCCTAGTGGTATTATCGCTCGACTATTAATCCAGAAATTCAGCTAATGTTCTGGGGACCTGGGTTTGAATCCTGCCACTGCAGATGGTGGAAGTTGAATTCAATGAAAAAAAATTTGGTGTTACGAATCTACCGATGACCATGAAATCAGTGTCGATTGTCTGGTTCACTAAGGTCCTTTAGAGAAGGAAATCTGCCATCCTTACCTGGTCTGGCCTACATGTGACTCCGGACCCACAGTAATGTGGTTGACTCTCAACTGCCCCCAGGTAACTAGGAATAGCCCATGTCCCCTGAACGTATAAAAAAGGCCCTGTCTTCTCAACCTTTCCCCTTGCCTGAGGTGCGGTGACCCTTAGGTTAAATTGCCACCAGTCAGCTTTCCCCTTCAAAGGGTCATGTGGGGCTATAGCGACTTTACTGAGGGAGTGCTGTCCTGTTGGAGATTATGCCTTTTGGATGACACATTAAACTGAGGCCTTGTCTGCACCCTCAGGTGGGTCTGAACCCATGATCCCTCCGCACTATGTGAAGAAGAGCAGGGAAGCTCCCTTCGTTGCTGGAGCTGTATTCATCCCTCAATCCCTATCGAAGAGAAACAGACTATCTGATTGCTATCGTGTTGCTGGTCATTATCACAGAGTGATGGTGATCTCAGAGAGGTGGGCTGGCTTACAAAGCTGGAGGGCCGATCAAAGGCCTTCGTGTTTGAGAAGAGCAGCAGGCTTCGGTAGGGGGTCAGGCAGAGAGAGGGTGCTTCAAGATGAAACATGCTAAATTGCCCCTTAGTGTCAGGGGGATTAGCTGGGTAAATATGTGGGGTGACAGGGCTGGGGCCTGGGTGGGATTGTGGTCGGTGCAAGCTCGATGGGCCGCATGGCCTCCATCTGCACTGTAGGGATTCTGTGATTCTATGAAGGTGATTTCTCACCAGGCTTTTAAAACAAAAACAGCATCCAGCATCCAGGTCACATCCAGGATTTGGGGGTGGAGTGGATGCATGGGATGAGAGGGGGGGTTGATAGTGGTAGTGGAATCCCTCTCCCGCAGCTAGCTGGGCCTGGAGGGCATGAGGGTTGGCCGGGAATGCTGTCTCCCCAGCCAGCCAATGAGTGCCCTCCTCCAGGCACTTAAACCATCCCCATCTTGTTGGGAAACCAGAGGCTGACAAGTAAATTCCAGCCAACCCTCTTTAACAAGGCGCCCAGGAGCCTAATAGGCTAATAGGCCCCCTGATGATGACTAACCATACTGGCTCGGAAGCGGCCTTGGCAGAAATGGACAATGCCAGGAACGAGGTTGTGAAACTGGCCTGCTAACCAGCACTGTTTGTTTTGGGCCCTTCCATTCCCATACGGACCCACTAATTCAGCCCATAGATCCAAGCCAGGAAGCAGAAAGCAGAAAATATAAACTAGAAAAACAGAAATCAAAACAACGATTGGGAAAGGTAAGAGAGAGAAAGAGAGATAAAGAAAAAAGAGATAAAAATGAAATGAGCAAAATAAAAATGATTTTTTTAAAAATCCAGCGCTGATTTCTGAGAGTATGAGATCCCACACTTGTAAAATAAAATTCTCATGGCCAGTGTGGTTGTTCACAATCATTATCACTTGCCGTACTGATAAAACCTCGCTCAATGCTAATGTTTTCAGTTGTTTTTAGTGCAGAATATGCAGGGAATTGCAGCAAGTTCACATTGCTGTGGCCATCTCAATGCTGAGTCTATTGTCATATAGTCCCTACAGTACAGAAGGAGGCCATTCGGCCCATTGAGTCTGCACCGACCACAATCCCACCCAATCCCTCTTGGCAAAGACTGCAACCGTAATTGTGAGGAGGAGGAGGGTATCTCTGTTTGCAACTTCCGGATTTCTACGTTTAATCACACGTGTGCAGATGTTGTGGATGCCTTCTTTAAAGTTTGAAGTTTTAAAGTTTATTTATTAGTGTCACAAGTAAGGCTTACATTAATACTGCAATGAAGTTATTGTGAAATTCCCCTAGTTCACACACCCCGGTGCCTGTTCGGGCCAATGCATCTAACCCGCACATCTTTCAGACTGTGGAAGGAAACCGGAGAACCCGGAGGAAACCCACGCAGACATGGGGAGAATGTGCAAACACCGCATAGACGGTGACCCAAGCCGGGAATCGAACCCTGGTCCTTGGTGCTGTGAGGCAGCAGTGCTAACCACTGTGTCACCATGCTGCCCATGATGGACTCAGTAACTCAGCACTCAATAACAATGAGCCCTGCTCGTATTACTGCAGTAACATAGTGTTAGATTTACCGCAGAGTCTGGGCCACAGACTAAGTAGCATTGCACAGCCTGGGGTCCCGGCAAATGTAGCATTTAACTCCCACACAGTGAGGTCAGAATTCAGGCCACACAGCTGGCCAGGAGCATAATAACAATGGGTCCTTTAAAAGTCAGATAATCATCCTAATGATCCAGATGTCCTATGCCTCAGAGGGCTTAATGGTCCACATTCGATGTGCAATTCTAAGTTTGTCCCAACAATCATTTTCCAGTGCAGCCTCGGTGGATTGGAGTTTAGCTAAGCTTTGCTTTCTAACATCATCCTGTAGTTTAAGTCTGAAGCATGAGCAAGACCCATGTGGCGATGCCGTTTTAAGAATACTTTAAGGAGAAGGTTCATATTCGCCCCAGTGCTATAAATAGTGAAGTCTAATCCTGCAATGAAAGCTAACACTCCAAACAGTCCAGTAATCTGTGCCCCCACTCCCCCTGAACCCTAACCAACACTTCCCCTCAAATCTCGAATAATAAGCCACTGGGTCAATGAAATAACTCCTCAGAGTCCCTTCACCAGACTCCCTTTATTTACACACTCAATCCCACTCCGAAGAGTGCCTCAGATACAAAGTCAGTCACCCCGAAGCTCCTCAATACATATATATATATATATATATAGGTGAGACTCCCTGATTGGGCAGCCAATTATTACCTCAATCAGGGAGCTCATACTCCAAGAGGCCCACCTCATGGGCCCCACTGAGGTAATTACTGTCAAAATCCTGGAACTCCATCACTAACAGCGCTGTGGATAGACCTACACCACATAGTCAGCAGTGGTTCAGGGAGAGGACTCACCGCCACCTTCTCAAGCGCAGCTAGGAATGGGCAATGTCTGGTCCCCCCATGCCGACGCTATAGTTAAGAAAGCTCACCAATGCCTCTACTTTCTCAGAAGACTAAGGAAATTTGGCATGTCAGCTACGACTCTCACCAGCTTTTACAGATGCACGATAGAAAGCATCCTTTCTGGTTGTATCACAGCTTGGTATGGCTCCTGCTCTGCCCAAGACCGCAAGGAACTACAAAAGGTCGTGAAGGTAGCCCAATCCATCACGCAACCCAGCCTCCCATCCATTGACTCTGTCTACACTTCCTGCTGCCTCGGCAAAACAGCCAGCATAATTAAGGACCCCATGCACTGTAACACTACATTCTACACTCTCTCGTTTCCTTCTCTATGAATGGTATGTTTTGTCTGTATAGCGCGCAAGAAACAATACTTTTCACTGTATGTGAATACATGTGACAATAATAAATCAAATCAAATCAAAATTTTTTAAAAATCTAATAAAAGCTGGCCCAGCCAGTGACGCCCACATTCCGCGACTGAATAAAAGATATTGCTGACCAAGGACATGAGTTGTCCCAAGTGTTTTGTCTGCAAGGTGACAAACTTCGACAGAGTGACCTTTTTCAGCGATATTCAAGTTCTGTATTAGCAAACAACTGTTTATAATAATTAGAATATCAATTTTGTGCAATTTAATTGGTATTGGAATGCACCGTATTATGATGACAGAAGACAGAGGGAGGTTGTAGAGGGTTGCACAGAAATCCATGGAGGAGCTTTTCCAGGAATATCGAAGTAACTAAAAATAAGGATTCTTCTTTTAATTTGATTTATTGTCACCAATATTGGGATACAGTGAAAAGTATTGTTCTTGCGCGCTATGCAGCCAAAATATACCGTTCATAGAGTACAGAGGGGAGAAGGAAAGGAGAGGGCGCAGAATGTAGTATTACTGTCATAGCTAGGGCGCAGAGAAAGATTGACTTAATATAAGGTAGGTCCACTTAAAGGTCTGAAGGCAGCAGGGAAGAAGCTGTTCTTGAGTTGGTTGGTACGAGACCTCAGACTTTTGTGTCTTTTTCCCGGTGAAAGAAGTTGGAAGAGAGTATGTCCAGGATTCGTGGGATCCTTGATTATGCTGGCTGCTTTTCCAAGGCAGCGGGAAGTGTGGATGGAGTCAATGGATGGGAGGCTGGTTTGTGTGATGGACTGGGCTACGTTCACAACCCTTTGTAGTTTCTTTTGGGTTTGGTCAGAGCAGGAGCCATACCAACCTGTGATGCCACCAGAAAGGACGTGTTCTGTGGTGCATCTGTAAAAATCGGTGAGGCATACATGCCGAATTTCTCTGAGTAATAATTTACTTCTTTTGGATGTGCTTGTTCCCCATCATACTTTTCCTCATCATAGCTTGGTTTCCTAAATAGTTTTTTATTATTCTTAGTACTACCCAGATGGTCTCATTCGGTAAATGCACTAGACATACAGGCCTTGACCATCCTGCGTTTAATTGCTGACTCACCACGAGCTCACTGATTTCTGAGGTTCCAGTTATAAAAGGTTTCACTGGACTTCAGTTCCACTGGAAGCAATAGGTCAGTCATGTCCAAGGATGAAGGGACCTTAGCCCCAAGGTTAGGGTTGGCAAAGCTGTGTTGTTCTCCTTGGAGCGAAGGAGGTTGAGGAGAGATTTGATCGAGGTGTACAAGATTATGACAGGTTTAGATAAGGTGGACAAGGAAAAACTGTTCCCATTGGCCAATGATACAAGGACGGGGCGGGGAGTTACAGAGATGAAGGGTGAAGGTGGAGAGAGAACGTTTTTATGCAGCTAGTGGAAATGGGCTGGAACGCGCTGCTCACGGCGGTGGAGGAAGCAGAGACAATGTGCAGAATTTTCCCATCCCACCCGCTGCAGAGTCAAAGCGGGCGGGACACGGACCATGAAGGCTCCGTTTACCTCGGGTGGAATTTCTGGTCTTGGGGTGAGTACGACTGGAAAACCCCACCCGATATTGAATGATTTCAAAAGAAAATTGGACGGGTATTTAAAGGAAGTAAATTTGCAGGGATACAGGGACAGAGAGAGGGAATGGGACTGATTGGATTGCTCTGAAGAGAGCTGGCATAAACTCGCTAGGCTGAAAGGCCTCCTTTTGTGCTGGAAAATATCTGTGACTCTGTTGCCGGAATTTTACTACCCCGCCTGCCACAGGAATCGGAGCGGGGGGGGGAGAGGCGGACCATGGGATGGTCCATTGATCTCGAGCGGAATTTTACGGTTTCAGGACAGGCGAGGTTATAAAATCCCGCCCTATGATTCCCGCTCTGGACTGCTGGGAAATGCCTTTGAGATGAGGACGTTACCAGGTTCAGCTCACAATGATTGAATTGTCTGCCAGCTCTCGTTTCGAAGCTCACATCTGGCAGTGACTGTGGGATCATACTCTGTCTCAATTCAAATTCTCTGAAGATCATGGAGGAACTGCGGTGTGAAGCGATGCAAGAAGCCAGGGTAAATGTTCTGGTTTTGTAAAAATGTGGTCACAGTAATGTGCTTCCAGTCAGAAGCTAAAGCTGCATTGATGATCAGTGTTACAACACTCTGCTTTCAGCATCGTCCCTCCAACAGTCTGACTGCTGTGTTACGCTGCACTGTATGACTATTATTGCCTAATTGACTAACACTTGTACTGCAACATTACCCACACGTACAGTCACAACAAATGGAGCCAGTCAGATCCTTATGTTTTAATCTTCTCGTTTAATAAGAGTCACAAGAACACAATTTGGTTTCTCTGCACTTGAATTTTATTGTCAATTTTTTTTTTAAAACCCTTAACATGTCTGCAAACCAATATTATAATTCGAGCTTGGAGGATGTCCAGAAGCTGAGATTCCATTTAAACTCCAGTTTCAAATATTTCAGCAGCTGAAGATTGGATGTAAAAGACTGGTTGGAAAAAAGGGAGTGGGGAAGAATCCCAAAGGATGAACCACTCTGGGCTGGTATCGTGTGCGAGTGGCATCTTAATTATATTGTTAAAAATGCACACATTGCGAAGGTTCAGGTTAGAAACTTCAAAGTGTTTTATGGAGCCCACTTGAATCATTTGTTACGCATTTTGAATTTGGCTAGGGATGTTTAGGATGCTAAGCACGAGATGTTTCACTTCAGGTATGATTGCAAGTGACCCACTGGGGAGCTTTTATCAAACAAAGTTTACTTAAGAATATGGTTAACATGTATAGTAAGAAAATTAGCAATAACTTTTATCAATTACAAACATGAAACAAACAATCATGATAATGTATAACCCTTAATGAATATATATAAGCTGTCCCAATCAAAACCAACACCTCCCATAGACAAAAGACCCTTTTCACACGTTTAACACAGCACAGACTAATGCTCACGTGATACTGGGATCGAGGCCATTAGTTGAAGTCTACAGTCAAATGCTGTTGAGATTCAGAATAGTTTGAAGACAAAGACAGCTTCCCAAAACCCCCGAGAGACTCTGGTCCAGCCCCCAACAACAGCAGGTTTTCACCCTCCAGGAAAACAAGATCTTGTTTTCAGCTAACCAACAGAATTTTCAAAACAACAGCGAGAGAGGGAAAACATTTATTTTTAGCTTGCTGTCCCTTCTAAAACTACAAACTCAAACCTGCAGCTCCAAACTGAAAATGAAATCCCTGTCACCTGAGTTTGTTCTCCTCCTAATAATGACATCACCTAAGGCTGTGAGCATGAATTTTAAAAACTCTTAAAGGTAACCTCACAACATGAAGGACCTTGTTTAATTAAGTACTTAGAGCACTAATAAAGAGAGACTGTTGGGACTGGGTCAGTAAGTTGGAAACAGACATATTTGCCAGAATTTTACCACCCCGCCAGCCACGGGAATCGGAGCGGGCGAGAGGAAGACAATGGAAAGATCCATTGACCTCGGGCGGGATTTTACGGTTTCGGGATGAGCGAGGCCATTAAATCCCGTCCCATGGAATGCTGCATTCTGTGAATAAACCTATTGTCAAGAGAAATATCAGTGTCTAGTTTCACACTTTGCCAACTGGCTTGCGATTGGATTAATTTTGTGTACCTCAGAATGGCGCTAACAGAATCTTCCTGCAAAACGTCCCACAGCAATGTTAATCATTCAATAGTCTTCTGAGCAAATTGGAAGCATCGTTTGATTTTGATTCTCCCTACAATCCTTCCCCTTGCGAGCAGCAGCCAAGACCATTTCAAAATGAAAGATCCTGTGTGAGGATTGAAAATAAAAACATATTTGTCTGTGTTGACGGGGAGGCAGGTGTGAGTCAGAGAAACATTCTCCCCCAAAAAAACCCTTCCTCTTGCATTATGCTTGTTTTTACTTTTCACCTCGCTGGTAAAGTTAAAGTTAAAGTTTATTTATTAATCACAAGTAGGCTGACATTCACACTGCAGTAAAGCTACTGTGAGAATCTCCTCGTCACATCACTCGATCGCCTGTTCGGGTTACACTGAGGGAGAATTTAGCACGGCCAATGCACCTAACCAGCACATTTTTCAGACTGTGGGAGGAAACCGGAGCGCCCGGAGGAAACCCATGCAGACACGGGGAGAACATGCAAACTCCACACAGGCAGTCACCCAAATCAGGAATTGAACCCGGGACCCTGGCACTCATAGAAATCATAGAAACCCTACAGTACAGAAAGAGGCCATTCGGCCCATCGGGTCTGCACCGACCACAATCCCACCCAGGCCCTACCCCCATATCCCTACATATTTTACCCACTAATCCCTCTAATCTACACATCCCAGGACACTAAGGTGCAATTTTAGCATGGCCAGTCAACCTAACCTGCACATCTTTGGACTGTGGGAGGAAACCGGAGCTCCCGGAGGAAACCCACGCAGACATGGGGAGAATGTGCAAACTCCACACAGACAGTGACCCGAGCCGGGAATCGAACCCAGGTCCCTGGAGCTGTGAAGCAGCAGTGCTGACCACTGTGCTACCGTGCCGCCCCACTGTGAGGCAGCAGTGCTAATCACTGTGTCACCATGCAGCCCCGTAGCGTTGTGAAATTTTTAAAAGATGATTGTTCATGGTCTTTCTGGCTCCCTCAGCCTTTTTTGTTCACCATTGATAGTTCGCTCATCTGATTACAAGGAGGAGGTTGGTAATGGTCTGACTAAAGCTTTTTTGAATTGATGTGTGTGAAATGCATTGTCTTCATCGAGTGTTCCATGCCACTCAGTGATGTTAAATCTGAGGGCACATTAAACCTCGATTCCTTTGGGAAAAAGCAAAATATACCACGGATGCTGGAAATCTGGCATAAAAGGAGTAAATGCTGGAATTCCTCAGCAGGCGTTTGTGATGAGAGAAACAGAATTAACATTTCATGAGCTATTGCCAGAACTGGCAAATGTTAAAAGAGAAACATAGAATCCCTACAGTGCAGAAGGAAGCCACTTGGCCCATCAAGCCTGCAGCAACCACAATCTCACCCAGGCCCTATCCCCATAACCCCACATATTTACCCTCCTAGTCCCCCAGACTCTAAGGGGCAATTTACCATGGCCAATCAACCTAACCCGCACATCTTTGGAGTGTGGGAGGAAACCGGAGCACCCAGAGGAAACCCACGCAGACACGGGGAGAACGTGCAAACTCCACACAGACAGTGACCCAAGCCGGGAATCGAACCCAGGTCCCTGGAGCTGTGAAGCAGCAGAGCTAACCACTGTGCTACCGTGCCGCCCCACTGTGAGGCAGCAGTGCTAATCACTGTGTCACCATGCAGCCCTATAGTATTGTGAAACTTTTTCACAATGGGCTGGAATCGAACCCGGGTCCCTGGCGCTGTGAGGCAGCAGTGCTAACCACTGTGCCACCGTGCCGCCCCAAGAGGTGTACCAGGTTTTAATCAAGTCCGGACAGGAGGGAAGTAGGAGGAGGAAAACACACACGGGAAGGTCAGTGATAGGATGAAAGGTCAAAGAGATTAGATGGCAATGGGGAGATGATGGTGGAAAGAAAAAAGTAGATGGTAATGGGACAAATAATAAAGAGTCAAGAGGAGGTGTAAATGGCAACAGCAGAGAGACTTTCAGCAGTCGTTGTTTGCAAAAAGAATGGAGAATGTTTATGACCACGAAGTGCCAAACTTGATGTTGAGTTCAAAAGATTGTAGAGTGCCTAAACAGAAGATGAGGTACCATAGAATCCTACAGTGCAGAAGGAGGCCATTGAGCCTGCACCAACCACAATCCCACCCAGGCCCTATCCCCATAATCCCAAGCATTTACCCTAGCTAGTTCCCCTGACACTAAAGAGCAATTTAGCATGGCCAATCAATCTAACCCGCACACCTTGGGAGTGTGGGAGGAAACCGGAGCACCCAGAGGAAACCCACGCAGACACGGGGAGAATGTGCTAACTCCACACAGACAGTGACCCAAGCCAGGAATCGAACCCAGATCTCTGGTGCGGTGAGGCAGCAGTGCGAACCACTGTACCGCCCAGTTGTTGAGCTTCCTTTAAGCTTCATGAGAAAAGAGCAGCAGAACAAGGGCAGAGAGATTAGATTGGGAGTGCGGCAGAGAATTAAAATGGAAAGGGACTGGAAAGTTGGGGTCATGTTTGTGGACTGAGGTATTCCGAAAAGTGACCAAGCAGTCTGTTTGGTCTCCCCAGCAAAGCAGAGACCACATTGTGAGCAGCAAATACATTATACTAAATTGAAAGAGGTACAAACAAATTATTTTGGTTTGGGTCCAATATCCTGTCAATCTGGAAGTGGCAGTGACAAAAGATGTGTAACAAGACAACGATAAAAGAAATATCTCTCAGTTCCTCCACCATGAGCCAGACCAGGTGCTAGACTTGGAAGTTGGTGTGCATTTTGGTGATAGTGACCACAATTCGGTTACGTTCACCTTAGTGATGGAAAGGGATAGGCATGAACCTCGGGCCAGTGGTTTTAGCTGGGGGAAGGGTAATTATGAGGCTATTAGGAGAGAATTAGGAAACATAGGTTGGACTAGGAGATTACAGGGACTGGGAACGTCCGACATGTGGAGTTTTTTCAAGGAGCAGCTACTGCGAGTCTGTGATAGGTATGTCCCTGTCAGGCAAGGAGGAATTGGTAGGGCTAGGGAACCGTGGTGCACCAAAAAAGTTTCTTTGTTGGTTAAAAAGAAAAAGGAGGCTTATGTTCGGATGAGACGTGAGCACTCGGGTAGTGCACTAGAAAGCTTTAGATTGGCTAAGAGGGAGTTGAAGAGCGAGCTTAGAAGGGCTAAAAGGGGACATGAGAAGACTTTGGCGGATAGGGTTAAAGAGAATCCTAAGGCGTTCTATAGGTATGTCAAGAACAGAAGGTTGGTTAGGGCAAGTTTAGGGCCAGTTATAGATGGCAGAGGGAAGTTATGTGTGGAACCGGAGGAGATTGGTGAAGCATTGAACCAATATTTCTCTTCGGTGTTCACGCAAGGGGACATGAATATAGCTGAGGAGGACACTGGGTTGCAAGGGAGTAGAATAGACAGTATTACAGTTGATAAGGAGGATGTGCAGGATATTCTGGAGGGTCTGAAAATAGATAAATCCCCTGGTCCGGATGGGATTTATCCAAGGATTCTCTGGGAGGCAAGAGAAGTGATTGCAGAGCCTCTGGCTCTGATCTTCAGGTCGTCGTTGGCCTCTGGTATAGTACCAGAAGATTGGAGGTTAGCGAATGTTGTCCCATTGTTTAAGAAGGGGAACAGAGACTTCCCCGGGAATTATAGACCGGTGAGTCTCACTTCTGTTGTCGGCAAGATGTTGGAAAAAATTATAAGGGATAGGATTTATAGTTATTTGGAGAGTAATGAATTGATAGGTGATAGTCAGCATGGTTTTGTGGCAGGTAGGTCGTGCCTTACTAACCTTATTGAGTTTTTTGAGAAAGTGACCAAGCAGGTGGATGGGGGCAAGGCAGTGGACGTGGTATATATGGATTTTAGTAAGGCGTTTGATAAGGTTCACCATGGTAGGCTTCTGCAGAAAATGCAGATGTATGGGATTGGGGGTGATCTAGGAAATTGGATCAGGAATTGGCTAGCGGATAGGAAACAGAGGGTGGTGGTTGATAGTAAATATTCATCATGGAGTGCGGTTACAAGTGGTGTACCTCAGGGATCTGTTTTGGGGCCACTGCTGTTTGTAATATTTATTAATGATCTGGATGAGGGTATAGTTGGGTGGATTAGCAAATTTGCTGATGACACCAAAGTCGGTGGTGTGGTAGACAGTGAGGAAGGGTGTCGTAGTTTGCAGGAAGACTTAGACAGGTTGCAAAGTTGGGCCGAGAGGTGGCGGATGGAGTTTAATGCGGAGAAGTGTGAGGTAATTCACTTTGGTAGGAATAACAGATGTGTTGAGTATAGGGCTAACGGGAGGACTTTGAATAGTGTGGAGGAGCAGAGGGATCTAGGTGTATGTGTGCATAGATCCCTGAAAGTTGGGAATCAAGTAGATAAGGTTGTTAAGAAGGCATATGGTGTCTTGGCGTTTATTGGTAGGGGGATTGAATTTAGGAGTCGTAGCGTTATGTTGCAACTGTACACAACTCTGGTGCGGCCGCACTTGGAGTACTGTGTGCAGTTCTGGTCCCCACATTACAGGAAGGATGTGGAGGCTTTGGAGAGGGTGCAGAGGAGGTTTACCAGGATGTTGCCTGGTATGGAGGGGAGATCCTATGATGAGAGGCTGAGGGATTTGGGATTGTTTTCGCTGGAAAGGCGGCGGCTAAGAGGGGATCTTATTGAAACATATAAGATGACTAGAGGTTTAGATAGGGTGGATAGTGATAGCCTTTTTCCTCTGATGGAGAAATCCAGCACGAGGGGGCATGGCTTTAAATTGAGGGGGGGTAGTTATAGAACCGATGTCAGGGGTAGGTTCTTTACCCAGAGGGTGGTGAGGGATTGGAATGCCCTGCCAGCATCAGTAGTAAATGCGCCTAGTTTGGGGGCGTTTAAGAGATCCGTAGATAGGTTCATGGACGAAAAGAAATTGGTTTAGGTTGGAGGGTCACAGTTTTTTTTTAACTGGTCGGTGCAACATCGTGGGCCGAAGGGCCTGTTCTGCGCTGTAATGTTCTATGTTCTATGTTCTATGTTCTATCAATCAAGTGTGCAGACATTGACAAATGAAGAATGGTTATTTTGGTAAGTTTTTTCAGGGGGACTGGAAAAGTTTGTGGCACACTGGGCTGTGTCTCTTCTCCTGAGCCAGAAGCTCTGGGTTCAAATCTCACTCCAGGAGTTAATGACCAACGAAAGTGCTTTCATAATGCGACCACACAGGTTGAGTACCAACCTGCAAAATCCTTCCTCCACCACATCAATAATCAGATTTGACTTGATTTATTATTGTCAAAGCATACCGTTCATAGAGAAGGAAACTGGAGAGTGCAGAATGTAGTGTTACATTCATAGTTAGGGTGTAGAGAAAGATCAACTTAATGTGAGGTAAGTCCATTCAAAAGTCTGACGGTAGCAGGGAAGAAGCTGTTCTTGAGTCGGTTGGTGCGTGACCTCAGACTTCTGTATCTTTTTCCCGACGGAAGAAAGTGGAAGAGAGAATGTCCGGGGTGCGTGGGGTCCTTAATTATGCCGCCTGCTTTTCCAAGGCAGCGGGAAGTGTAGACAGAGTCAATGGATGGGAGGCTGGTTTGTGTGATGGATTGGGTTACATTCACAATGGTATGGTCGGTAACAGCGGGTGAGATTCCGGGGTCAGCTGTGAGGTGGAAAGAGTATTGGAGCCTCTACCATCACTATCCACGGCTCCAGACTACAACATGTCTGTAAAAAGTGCATGTTGCCGCAGCAACCCAGACTCCCTGAGCGAACTGTATAACACTATCACTGCTGGAGGACTGCAGCCAAACATGGATCTGAGTTCCAGCATGAATCACTATCTTTGAGAGAGTAAGAGAGATCTTGAATTTAAAGCAATTATAGGTCTTTATAATCACATAAAGGCAAAATACTGCAGATGCTGGAATCTGAAACAAAAACAGAAAATGCTGAAAAATGTCAGCAGGTCTGACAGCATCTGTGGAGAGAGAACAGAGCCAACGCTTCGAGCTTAGATGACCCTTTGTCAGAGCTCCTAATGGATCCTTATATTCTGTTCAATACTTTTCTGACAGAAAGGCCACTTTCAGCCGTTCAACCATCTTCTGAGCTCTGTGATGAGAAGTTCCACATTTCTCCAACTCACCGTCTCATCTCAAACTTGACATTGCATTATAAGCTTTCCCCGTCATCTGATAGTAACAGTACCCATAGCATGTATTGAAAGCTGCCTTTGAAAAATAGATCTTAACTGTGTTATGGTTCAGGTTAGAGACTCCAAAGTGTTTTATGAAGCCCGCCTGAATCATAAGATTTGCATTTTGAATTTGGCTAGGATAAGCATGAGATGTTTCACTTCAGCTATGATTCAAGTGACCCACTAGGGAGCTTTTATCAAACAAAGTTTATTTAAGAATATAGTTAACATGTATAGTAAGAAAATTAACAAAAACTTTTATCAATTTCACACAAAGAGACAAAACAACCACTATAGTGTATAACTCTTAGTCATAGAATTATAGAATCCCTACAGTGCAGAAGGAGGCCATTTGGCCCATCGAGTCTGCCCCGGCCACAATCCCACCCAGGCCCTATTCCTGTAACCCCACATATTTACCCTGCTAATCCCCTGACATTAAGGTCAATTTAGCATGGCCAATCAACCTAACCGCACACCTTTGGACTGTGGGAGGAAACCGGAGCACCCGGAGGAAACCCACGCAGACAAGGGGGAGAATGTGCAAACGACACACAGGCAGTGACACAAGGCTGGAACTGAACCCAGGTCCCTGGTGCTGCGAAGCAGCAGTGCTAACCACTGTGCCACCGTGCCGCCCTTGATTAATGAATATCTCTGATGTGTTCCAATTAGAACCAAAACCCATAGATAACAAAAGCCCTTTTCGCAGGTTTAACACAGCACAGACTACTGCTCACGTGATAATGGAAATTGAGTCCTTTGGTTGAAGTCTGCAGTTCTCTTGATTCACTCCAAATAGTTTGAAGACAAGACAGCTTCCCAAAACCCCAGAGAGACTCTGGTCCAGCCCCCAACAACAGCAGACTTTCACCCTTCAGGAAAACAAGATCTTGTTTTCAGCTAACCAGTAGAATTTTCAGAACAGCAGGGAGAGGGGGAAAACACTTCTTTTTAGCTTGCTGCCCCTTTTAAAACTAAAAACTCAAACCTGCAGCTCCAAACGGAAACTGAAAATGAAATCCCTGTCGCCTGAGCCACCCAGTGTTTTTCACCTCTCAACAATGACATCATCTAAGGCTATGAGCTTGATTTTTAAAAATCTCTTAAAGGTACACTAACATCACAACTGTATGTCCGCAAATCAGCTCCTCCATTTCATATCCATTGAAGTCAATTTAAGTAAATGTTAGGCAAAGGGGGCGACTTATTATTGATTGTTTTACACCAGAATATAAAGTTACAGTCAACCTCTTAGCTTCATGTTTCAAATTTCCGAGGCGGCGGGAAGTGCAGACAGAGTCAATGGGTGGGAGGCTGGTTTGCGTGATGGATTGGGCTACATTCACAGTTGTATGGTCGGTAAGAACAGGTGAGATTCCAGGGTCAGCCGTGTGATGGAAAGAATATCGGAGCCTCTACCATCACTAACCACAGCTCCAGACTACAACACGTATGTAAAAGAAGTGCATGTTGCCACAGTAACCCAGGCTCCCTGAGTGAACTGTATAACACTATCACTGCTGGACGACTGCTGCCAAACTTGGATCTGAGTTCCAGCATGAATCACTGTCTAAGAGAGATCTTGAATTTAAAGCAATTATTGATCTTTATAATAACATAAAGGCAAAATACTGCAGATGCTGGAATCTGAAACAAAAACAGAAAATGTTGGAAAATCTCAGCAGGTCTGACAGCATCTGTGGAGAGAGAACAGAGCCAATGTTTCGAGTCTGGATGACCCTTTGTCAGAGCTCCTTATGAATCCTTATATTCTGTTCAATACTTTTCTGACAGAAAGGCTACTTTCAGGTGGTCAGTCATCTTCTGAACTCTGTGATGAGAAGCTCCACATTTCTCCAACTCACCATTTCATCTCTAACTAGACACTGCATTTTAAGCTTTCCCCGTCATCTAATAGTAACAGTACCTGTCGCAAGTATTGAAAGCCGGTGATTGCTTGTGACACAATCCTATCATTCAACTGCTGTTCTCTGACCAGAAGGTCAAGAGGCGGAATTTACCCATCCCACCTGCCACAGGAATCGTAGCGGGCAGGAGACAGGCGGACTATGCAAAGGCCCTTTGACTTCGGGGTGGGGTTTTCCATTCTTGGGGGCGAGCTTAGTGGCGTAATTCTTGCCCAAAAGTCTTCGAAAGATGTTTGCCGCAAAAGGAAAATGGTGAGGGAGGGGAAGGAGTGATTACTGTAAGCAAAGTGATGGGAGATACTTCTCTGGAATCTAGCAATGTTGCAGGGTTTTTTTATTATCAGCTGTCACAGCACAACAAAGGTGGATTGGACACTTATTCAGACAGGATTTCAAGTCTCAAGACTTATAATGCAATATACAAACTAAAAGTAACAGTGTCTAAATACAATCAATGTGAATCGCATACTCTGAACTACAGAAAAGATCCCCCATTTAATGTTTAAGTTTCAGTTACGAATCTCTCTCTCTCTGCCCCCTGCCCCACCCCCTTGCCTCCAGGTAGACACGCTAATTAGTGATCTAGACCCCCCAGTGCCATTGTGTGTTAGAATTCAGTAGCTGAAACCGGAGATTCTGAATAGCTTCCAAGTACCTGGAGAGTAAAGTCTGTCCTCCATTAGCACAGTTACTTGGGTCATGATCTTCATCTTGCGCCTTCTTCCCAGCAAAAAAACAACCTGGGCCTCCCTTTGGCTTTTAACAACTTAGCTACCCAAGCTTGTTGTCAGCAGAATTCACAGATGATCCCGTAACCCACATTATTCCTCCTTCTTGCTCTAAAATAAAGATTCAGTCCCAAAATCTAACAATCCTACCAACAAAATATTGATAACAATGGGTAAAAATCATTCTTAATTCATGCCTTGGAACAACAGTACAGCATAGTGGTTAGCACTGCTGCCTCATAGCATCAGGGACTAGGGTTCACTTCCGACCTCGGGTCACTGTCCGTGTGGAGTTTGCACGTTCTCCCCATAGCTGCATGGTTTTCCTCCGGGTGCTCCGGTTTCCTCCCACAGTCCAAAGGTGTGCGGGTTAGGTTGATTGGATATGGCAAATTGCCCCTTCGTGTTAGGTGAATTAATAGGGTAAATATGTGGGGTTATGGGGATAGGGCCTAGGTGATTGTTGTTGCTGCAGGCTCGATGGGCCAAATGGCCTTCTTCTGCATTGTAGAGATTCCATGATTCGAGGATAAAGAACTGAATGGTGGCCACGTCCTCGAGGTTCACTCATTTATACCTGAAGAGATGTGTGTCGAGAGAATCTGTCATTATTGGACTTGGATTAAAGATGAGTAAAGCTGAATTGAAATGATTTGATCTTTTGGGTTGTCCAGTTGCTATTGGATGCAGGAGTACGGTACTTATTTTACCAAAAGAGTATCTTTCCAAGTAGCGCGTAAGAGCAAACATTTAACTGTAAATCTTACAAGTATTTCTGTGGAATATGGTTTACAGGCAACAAATAGGAGTTATACTGTGAGTTGTCCAGCTGCTAAATAAGAGCAAGGTTAGTCACAAAAGAGCCCCGTGCTTTGATATATCTTCGGAACTTTTGTTTTGGGTGGTTTCCCCTACCCTTAAGGGGTGCCCCTTGAAAGTTTATCTATTAGTCACAAGTAAGGCTTACATTAACACTGCAATGAAGTTACTGTGTAATTACCCTAGTCACCACCCTCTGGTGCCTGTTTGGGCCAATGCACCTAACCAGCACGTCTTTCAAACTGTGGGAGGAAACCGGAGCACCCGAAGGAAACCCACGCAGACACGGGGAGAACATGCAATATCCACACAGACAAGGATCCAAGCCGGAAATTGAACCCGGGTCCCTGGCGCTGTGAGGCAGCAGTGCTAACCACTGTGCCACCATGCCGCCATTAACGTTGTCCCTCAGTCTATTTGATTTTGTTTTGATTTGCCAACAAGATTGACGGGGACTAGGCGTATGTATACCACAGCCATGATTTTACTTTGCATTCTGTGATAAACTATGTTCCTTTGCAGTTGGGCTTCCTGGGTCATTACAGTGTCCTCCCTTTAACACTGGGTGGTGACCACATTCTGGGGCCGTAGTCTCAGAACATCAAAAAATTGTGGCACTCAGCCAAATGGCCGGCAGGCAGATTCGTCATTGGTCGTAACCCGGGGGGGAGCAAAATCTAGGCCAGCAGTGTGTTAAATTTATGTCAAGCCTGAAGAACTGCCGCGAGTTTTTGTTGAATAGCATAAATGTCGAGGGTTGTCTAAAACTGTGATTTCCTACACAAAGACGAGAGTACCTAATTCATCACATGTAGCTCCTTGAGCGTAGATTCCAGTGTCAACACGCACGCATAATTATAATAAATATATGCAACAGTGGCAAAAAAGTAAAGTTTATTTATTAGTCACAAGTAGGCTTACATTAACAATGCAATGAAGTTACTGTGAAAATTCACTAGTCGCCACATTCCGGCACCCGTTCGGGTCAACGCACCTAACCAGCACATCTTTCAGACTGTGGGAGGAAACCGGAGCACCCGGAAGAAACCTACGCAGACACTGGGAGAACGTGCAAACTCCGCACAGACAGTCACCCAAGCTGGGATTCGAACCCAAGTCCCTGGCGCTGTGAGGCAGCAGTGTTAACCACTGTGCCACCGTGCCGCTGTGAGGCAGCAGTTAGCACTGCTGCCTCACAGCGCAAGGGACCCAGGTTCAATTTCAACCTTGGCTCACTGTCTACGTGGAGATTTTGCACTTTCTCCTTGTGTCTGCTTGGGTTTCCTCCAGGTGCTCTGGTTCCAAAGATGTGCGGGTTAGTTTGATTGGCCATGCTAAATTGACCCTGGTGTCGAAAGGTTAGCAGGATAAATGTGTGGGGTTGCAGGAATAGGGCCTGGCTGGGATGTGGTCGGTACAGACTCAATGGGCCGATTGGCCTCCTTCTGTACTGTAGGGATATTCTATGAACAGATTTTCATACAGACATTTTTTGACAAGAGGCAATGTTAGCTCCAACAGCTCAGGACCAATGATACACTAACAGAAGTGGTGAGATGTGATAAAACTGTAAATTTATATGGGGATTAATGAAGCATTGCTTTTAGATGCAATTTGAATGGCAGTTTGATGTTCTCTGAAAAGGAAGTTTTCCAGGAGCCATTCTGTCTAAAGGCATTTCGCTCTTGGATTGAAGTTAATTTTCATTCCTCCACAGAATGAATCATGATGTAACCTTTGTGTGACCACCCAAGATGCAGACAAATCAGATTTAGTCGAGCAACTCAGTTTTATCTGTTAGATATATTTTCTGGGATTTGCAGAGATTTCTTTTAAGTTTATTTATTAGTGTCACAAGTCGGCTTACATTAAGTGCTTTGACAAAGGGTCGTCTGGACTCGAAACGTCAGCTCTTTTCTCTCCTTACAGACGCTGCCAGACCTGCTGAGATTTTCCAGCATTTTCTCTTTAGGCTTACGTTAACACTGCAATGAAGTTACAGCGAAAATCCCCTAGTCACCACACTGTGCGGGTGACCCGAGGCCGGAATACACCAGACAGTGACCCGAGGCCGGAATTGAACCCGGGACCCTGGTACTGTGAGGCAGCAGTGCTAACCACTGTGCCACCGTGCTGCCCCATTACCAAGAAGTCTGTTGGTACATTGCTGAACTATGTACATATTTACAGTTGAGGGTACAGGTATGGAGAGTACGCTATGGCGTGTCCATACATGTTGCTACCTAGCTCCACACTGATGACCTGAGCTCGAAGTCAGATACCTTCTTACATCACCAGTGGGCAGTACTATACTCAGTTCCAAGTTAACCCTTAATGTACCGGATCCTTCTATGACAGTCTCAAAGAAAAGCTTAGATTTAAAAATGCCATGTGATCAAACAAGCCCATCCAAGTGATATTGTGGAAATTTTGAGGGGCAGGAATCATAGAATCCCAACAGTGCAGAAGAGGTCGTTCGGCCCATCGAGTTAGCACCGATTCTCTAACCCAGTATCTTATACAATCCCTCTTCCCTGCCCTATTTAACTCCAGATATTTATCATGGCAAACCCATCTTACCTGCGCGCACTGGGACTCCAAGGGGCAATTTAGCATGGTGAATCCACCTAACCTGCACATCATTGGACTGTGGGAGGAAACTGGAGCACCCGGAGGAAACCCACACAGGCACGGGGAGAATGTGCAAACTCCACACAGACAGTCACCCAAGGCTGGAATTGAACCCAGGTCCCTGGCGCTGTGAGGCAGCAGTGCTAACCACTGTGCCACCGTGTCACTCGAGCTCTGACAATATCGACCGTTGGGACGGTTTTACTATGTATTGGTCATTTGCGTCCCCAAAATTGAGTAAATTATGCTTTACAAGTGAGAAATATCAATTCCGATACGCAGTGGGCATTTTATTTTGAACCGTGTGGTATTTTGAATCATTAGTCTTTTGAATGGCTAGAATTTTATTATACAACATTTTACAGGTCAAATATCCAAGATTTGAATTCCTCGTCAATCACATTTTAGACTTCAGATATTTTTGGTTTTCGATATGGCATTTGGACTAGGCCTAAACCGAGGCTAGCTATAGTCTAAAGTCAACAAAATGTCTTGGAATATATCACTGAATAATAAATGCAAGGTACTTGTAATAAACTCCCACCTATGGCACCATCTTCAATTCTGTTTTTAGGAGCAGGTTCGGAGTATGGGTGTACTCTGCTGGGAAGCATTCTTAAATAATTCTTCCAGCTTCACCAGCCTCATCAACAGTGTCTTTTATTGTTTCATAAGTTTGTCTTTTCATTTATATATTGATATTATTTCTCACTGATTTTTAAAAGTCCTCACCTGAGGAAGGAGCAGCTCTTCGAAAGCTTGCGATTCCAAATAAACCTGTTGGACTTTAACCTGGTGTTGTGAGACTTCTTACTGTGCCCACCCCAGTCCACATCATGACATATAAATGTACATTGCTTGAGTGCATCAACCTGTCACACATTGTTGGGTCCATTCATTCGTTTGAAGAGACGAGAGGACAGCGCTAGTACGAGTTTTAAAATGGTTTTCTTTTATTGAAAACAACTTTTAAAAATTAACACGACTGAAAAGTGAACTTGGAGACTGGCTTCTCAGCCAGATCCTTGAACCATACTGAACCTGAACACACTGAACTGAGCTGAACATACACAGTCTAAAACCAAAATATATTTCAACCCTTATCTTGCTATTGGAAGTATTTTTTGCAGGCTCTCTCCATCTATTTCATAGAATCCCTACAGTGCAGAAGGAGGCCATTCAGCTCATCGAGTCTGCACCGACAACAATCCCACACAGGCCCTATGCCCGTAAACCTACATATTTGCCCCGCTAATCCCTCCAACCTACACATCCCAGGACACTAAGGGGCAATTTAGTATGGCCAATCAACCGAACCCCACACATCTTTGGACCGTGGGAGGAAACCGGAGCACCCGTAGGAAACCCACGCAGACACGGAGAGGATGTGCAACCGCCACACAGACAGTGACCCAAGCCGGGAATCGAACCCAGATCCCTGGAGCTGTGAGGCAACAGTGCTAACCACTGTGCCGCCCTATGTATCAATCGTTTTCGTCCCCAAAATTGACTACTGCACAGTGCCGTCTAGACAAACAACCCTTGCAGCTGCTGTTATGCTATTGTTTGCCTGCATTGCGTCCCCTTTAGGAATGCAGTCAATTTTTAGCTCACCCATCATGCCTTCTGATTGTACATGTTGGCAAGTTAGCTACAATTGTTCTGTTTAGCAGAATTAGTTAACTCTGACTCGCATTTAAATGTAATTGTGCACGGGCAGAAATATCTTAGAGTGAAGTCTTTGCATAGGCTGAAGCAAAAAGGGCTACGCATACACAGGATCCCTCACTTATCTTTATAAGATGCTCTATGGGCACCTTCTTTCCCTGATTCACCATGTCATCCTTATCATCGCTGTTTCAATCATTCACATTTTATGGACCCAAAAAATGGTTTTGGTCCATTGACTGAATTAATGATGTTACGTCAGGGAGGGAAGGGGTGGGGGGCGAGAGAGAAAACAGCAAAGAACATTGTTCTTCACCAAGGTTCTTCACCGAGGGGGTGGTGGGGGTGGTAATGAGCTGAATAATTGTCCAGGAGCAATAGGGTTTTCTCCAAGTCCAGTTACCCGACAATGTGCATGTGCCTCTGGGTGTGAAACCAATCAGAAAATATGTCCCTGGTAAGGTCGGCTCTCTTTCTGATGTAATAGTGAACAGGTAATGCTGAATACCCTTGAATCCCCTGAGCCTTTGCTTTGCCCAATTGCCGTCTATTTACCTTTGTGTGCCAGTTGCATTGGCACAAGCGAGGATGGTCAACCTATCTTTAGCATCATTAACGTGTGTCTCCCCCCCCCCCCCCCCCCCCCGTGGTTCACTCTCCTTGTCTGCACACGCAAACATGCATCACCTTCAGGTCTTCGCCGAGTTGAGCAAACACCATTGTTCCCCAGGCCCGCAGTAAGGGGTCACGAACCTTCGATTGCCTCCTCAGATTTTCATAAGGGCGGCACGATGACACAGTGGTTAGCACTGCTGCCTCACAGCACCAGGGACCCGGGTTCGATTCCCGGCTTGGGTCACTGCCTGTGTGGAGTTTGCACATTCTCCCCGTGTCTGCGTGGGTTTCCTCCGCGTGCTCCGGTTTCCTCCCACAGTCCAAAGATGTGCATGTTAGATGGATTGGCCATGCTAAATTGACCCTTAGTGGAGTGTGGCGACTAGGGGATTTTCACTGTAACTTCATTGCAGTGTTAATGTAAGCCTACTTGTGACTAATAAACTTTAAAAAGATACTTTGCTTCAAGTCTGCTCCCTTTGCAGCTCTTTCTTTAGTTGGAGCTTTTTTCAACTTTACTTTTGAAAGTTCTGGGACTGCCTTGCTGTGAGTGCCACCTCTGCGGTGTCGGGAGGGGGAGGGGGGTTGAGACCAGGGCTATCTCTGGTTCAATCCAGTTAAATCCAGCAGCACTTCACCACTGCTCATGAATTATCTCAACCCCATCTACCACCTCTCAATCCATTCTAGTCAAACAGGGGGATCTCTTAGGATTTTATGTCTTTCAAGTTTCGGGACCATGTGCAGAGGCCTGTTGATTTCAGCCTCCCTTGTAGGAATAGGCCCCACCCATTGAAATCTAATGATATTCACACTGGCGGCCCCTGCATTGCACAGAGTGTGGGAGATTCTAGCGTGAACTCCCATTGAAAAAAACAACGTGAATTACTCCAGTTTTCCTGAGAATTTGACACTTAGAATTTTTTTTGGGAGAATTCCAGCACCAATGCTGTTGTGCCACCAATGCTGTGATTGGTCACTGTGATCATGTGATTATCCTACCTGACGTTGTGTTTTCGGGAGAGAGTTTGGTTGAGGAGGATTGGAGTCTGAGTTTTGTGCTCATGGGGACTGGAATACCTGATGACCTTTCTGGCAGTATACGATTAATGGGTTGATATTTATCTAATAACACCGAGTGATTCGAAGCCAGTATGCACTGCTCCATACTGATGCAAACTGCACTCTAATTCCAGGCCTCAGGGCATCAAACGCACAGTTGGAAGGTTGCCATGGCACCAGCTGATAATCTCAGACTTTCCTTTACTGTTTCCCTGTCAGAATCGGTCAGTACCTTCCTGGAGGTATTTGCTTTTCAAATCCCTCTGTGGCCTCACCTCTCACTATCTTTGTAACCCCGCTATCGCTACAGCCTCTGAGATCTCTGCACTCCTCCAATGCTGACCTTTTGTGTATTCCCCCTCCCAGCCACCAGATCGTCAGTGTGAATTTTAAAGGAGGTACTTGCAGGAACACAGTCAGGAGTCTAACAACACCAGGTTAAAGTCCAACAGGTTTATTTGGTGGCAAACGCCACTAGCTTTTGGAGCGCTGCTCCTTCGTCAGGTAAGTGGGAGTTCTGTTCACAAACAGGGCACATAAAGACACAAACTCAATTTACAGAATAATGAATAATGATTGGAATGCGAGGCTTTACAGCTAAGCAAGTCTTAAAGGCACCCGGCAAGACTGTTCTCTTCCTGTTGGGCAGCACGTCAGCGGTCACGGGCATTCAGCCTCTGATCTTCGGGTAAGCGTTCTCCAAGGCGGCCTTCACAACACACGACAGCGCAGAGTCGCTGAGCAGAGACTGATAGCCAGGTTCCGCACACATGAGGACGGCCTCAACCGGGATCTTGGGTTCATGTCACACTATCTGTAACTCCCACAACTTGTCTGGACTTGCAAAGTCTCACTGGCTGTCCTGTCTGGAGACGATACACATCTCTTTAACCTGTGCTAATGCTCTCTCCACTCACATTGTCTGTACCTTTAAGACTTGATTCGCTGTTAAGACTCACATTCCAATCATTATTCATTATTCTGTAAATTGAGTTTGTGTCTTTATATGCCCTGTTTGTGAACAGAACTCCCACTCACCTGACGAAGGAGCAGCGCTCTGAAAGCTAGTGGCGTTTGGTACCAAATAAATCTGTTGGACTTTAACCTGGTGTTGTTAGACTCCTTACTGTGTTTACCCCAGTCCAACGCCGGCATCTCCACATCATGACTTGCAGGAAGCCGGGGAAGCAAAGAGCTGGAGGGTTGTAAGGATTGAATTTCAGAGTGTTGAACCGAGGTGGGTGACACTACTAACAGTGGCTGGAAGGAGAGGGGTAAAGTTCAAGGATGCAGTTAGAGGGATGGGGAGGAGGTCAGGTAGGGCTGGAGAAAGCTACAGAGATAGGGAGGAGAAAGCAATCTCGGAAATGGGTCACTTCACTTGCCTACATTAAACATCCTCAAATCAAATATAATGTGGACCGACCATAATTCAGAGGCCTTGTTACAAGACGGTTGGCCCGCTGGCACAGTGGTTAGCACTGCTGCCTCACAGCACCGGGGCCCATAAGAACATAAGAAATAGGAGCAGGAGTAGGCCATCTAGCCCCTCGAGCCTGCCCCGCCATTTAATAAGATCATGGCTGATCTGAAGTGGATCAGTTCCACTTACCCGCCTGCTCCCCATAACCCTTAATTCCCTTACCGATCAGAAATCCATCTATCCGTGACTTAAACATATTCAACGAGGTAGCCTCCACCACTTCAGTGGGCAAAGAATTCCAGAGATTCACCACCCTCTGAGAGAAGAAGTTCCTCCTCAACTCTGTCCTAAACTGAGCCCTCTTTATTTTGAGGCTGTGCCCTCTAGTTCTGGTTTCCTTTCTAAGTGGAAAGAATCTCTCCACCTCTACCCTATCCAGCCCCTTCATTATCTTATATGCCTCTATAAGATCACCCCTCAGCCTTCTAAACTCCAACGAGTACAAACCTAATCTGCTCAATCTCTCCTCATAATCTACACCCCTCAACTCCGGTATCAACCTGGTGAACCTTCTCTGCACTCCCTCCAAGGCCAATATATCCTTTTGCAAGTAAGGGGACCAAAACTGCGCACAGTATTCCAGCTGCGGCCTCACCAATGCCTTGTACAGATGCAGCAAGACTTCTCTGCTTTTATATTCTATCCCCCTCGCAATAAATGCCAACATCTCATTTGCCTTCTTGATCACCTGTTGTACTTGCAGACTGAGTTTTTGCGACTCATGCACAAGGACCCCCAGGTCCCTCTGCACAGTAGCATGTTGTAATTTTTTTCCATTTACATAATAATCCAATTTGCTATTATTTCTTCCAAAGTGAATAACCTCGCATTTGCCCAGGTTCAATTTCATTTTTGGGTGACTGTGTAGAGTTTGCACATTCTCTCTGCATCTGCGTGAGTTTCCTCTGGGTGCTCTGGTTTCCTCCCACAGTCCAAAGATGTGCAGGTTAGGTGGAATAGCAGGCTAAATAGGTGGGTTTACGGGGATAGGGCCTCGGTAAGATGTTCTTTCGGAGAGTTGGTACAGATTTGATGGACTGAATGGCCTTCTTCTGCTCTGTCGGATTTCTATGACTCGGACGGCGGGACTTAATGCTGATTGCCACCAGCATTTTTGAGGAACCTTTTATTTTTGTTTTCCATCAGCGCTAATAGGTGAATGTAAGAATCACTGTTTTGAGGAAGAGTGGGGGAGATTTTTCCCCAATGTCCTGACCAATACTAAAGGTGCTCTCTTCAATCCCTCAACCAAGAGACTGGTCATGGGGCTCATTGATGTAGGTGGGATGTGATTTTGGTTTGATTTATTATTGTCGCACGTATCACTATGCAGTGAAAAGCATTGTTTCTTGAGTGCTACACAGACAAAGCATACCGTTTATAGAGAAGGAAACAAGAGAGTGCAGAATGTAGTGTTACAGTCATAGCTAGGGTGTAGAGAAAGATCAACTTAGTGCAAGATAGGTCCATTCTGAAGTCTGATGGTTGCAGGGAAGAAGCTCTTCTGGATCTGGCTGTGCTGCTTGTTTTGTGCATTACGACAGCGCACCGATTCAGGTGATACTTTAGTGGTCATAAAAGTTGGGAAGGTCCAAGGTTGTGAAAGTCAACACATTGATACAAGCTCACTTTTTTCATAACCCCGATGGGCTGTCAGTTTAAACCTGCATTTCATTGCGGGCGTTGACGCTTGCTGTCTGATACCAGGGAGCTCTCTCAATCAACGGACATGTCACAGTTGAAGTCGATAATCTCACATTAGCCAGAAAGTATGATAATCCAATCCACCAGGGATATTCCACCACCCTCAGTCATGGATTTAGATGTTAACCTGCTGTTTGTAGGCATGATCCCAGGAAGCAGGAATAATGGAGTCAAGACCTATAGATGTTGCGGCTCTGCTTATGAAACAGTATCGAGCCACATAGGGAGGGTTAATAAATCCAGTGCAGTTTCCATAGTAACATCACACATCACTCTTAACAACATAAATAATTGAACAGATGAAATATTGTCTGAGAACGGAAAGACTGCAGTTGCAGCCTCTTTTTATGTACTAGTGATGGCATTTTTTTGAACATCCCTATTCCACTGTTAACCACTCTGAGATAGACTGGGAGAAAACCAAGATAATTGTTCCCTCATTCACCTTTCCCACAGCCTCACTTTTTAATTGATTGTTTTATTTTCCGCTGATTGCCACAGGGAATCAGGGGTAAAACCCCATTTCGGACTTCCGCTATCAGATTCAGGCCCAGGCTTAAGTTACGCCACCCTCCGGTGTACCTCAGCCCAAACTCGGAAGCCTGCCCCCACTGTGCCAGTGTGGCATTTTTCAATTTCTCAACCCAGCTACCCGTGGGATCTCAGAGTGCCAACGGATTGATGATTTGAATTGAATTTTGGCCAATGTTTTGCTCTCAGCCAACGCACTACTTGGTCAGGGCTGTCCAGACTCATTCCACATCAGACCCTTGGAGGTAACAGAGATGGGCGCCATGAATGGCTTCAGTCTGGACTGTGTGCCACAGGTGTAAAGCGAACATGCTAAACCAGTGTATTAGCAAGTGCAGATCACCAGCACCTTCTCAGGGGCAACTAGGGATGGGCAGTAAATGCTTGCTGTGCCATCATCATCATCATCATAGAATCCCTACAGTGCAGAAGGAGGCCATGCGGCCCATCGGGTCTGCACCCACCACAATCCCACCCAGCCCCAATCCCGGTAGCCCCACGTATTTACCCAGCTATTCCCCCCTGGCACTAAGGGGCAATTTACCACGGCCAATCAACCTAACCCACACATCTTTGGAGTGTGGGGGGAAACCGGAACACCCAGAGGAAACCCACGCAGACACGGGGAGAACGTGCAACCTCCACACAGACAGTGACCCGAGATCGGGAATTGAACCCAGGTCCCTGGCGCTGTGAGGCAGCGGTGATAACCACTGTGCCACTGTGCCGCCCATGAATGTGAAAAATTTACCGGTCATTTTTCTCCAATCCTTTCAGTCAAGTCTGATACAGCAGACAACATTTGGGATTCTGCTGATGATGATCAGATAACATAAGGATTTTTAAAAATTCATTCACGGGATGTGGGCATCGCTGGCTGGGCCAGCATTTATTGCCCATCCCTAATTGCCTGTGAACTGAGTGGTTTGCTAGGGCCATTTCAGAGAGGGCAGTTAAGAGCTGGGCCAACATTTATTGCCCATGCCTGAGGGCAGTTAAGAGTCAACCACATTGCTGTGGGTCTGGAGTCACATGTAGGCCAGACCAGGTAAGGATGGCAGATTTCCTTCCCTAAAGGGCATTAGTGAACCAGATGGGTTTTTCCGACAATCGACAATGCTTCATGGTCATCAGTAGATTCTTAATTCCAGATTCTAGGTAATCTGGCCCCTTAACCCTACTCTCAACCCATTTGATACCTTCATGGCTGAACAACAGGTTGTGGTTATTAAAAGCACCTTTAGTGTAATAAAATGTCACAAGGCACTTTGCAGGAGCTTTATAGAGCAAAGTTTGACATATATGGTGATATCAGGCAGATCACCAAAAACATCATTCAAAGAGATTGGTTTTAAGGAGAAGGGAAGCGAGATGGAGGAGCAGAAAGGGTGAGGGAGGCAGTTCTTTAGTTCAGAGCTTTAGGTCTTGGTCGTTGAAGGCCTGGCCTCCAGAGGTGGAGCAATAAAAACTCAGGAGCCCAAGAGGCCAGAATAAAAGGAGCTCAGAGATGTGGGGCTGAAGGAAATCACAGAGGTAGGGATGAGCGAGGCCCTGGAGAGATTTGAAAAGATGGATGAGAATTTTAAAAGCAAGACAATGCCTGACCAGGAGTCAATGTCAGGCAGTGAACACAGCAGTGTTGGCTAAATAGAATTTGGTGTGGGTTTTGACACAGTCAAGTAGAGCTTAGGGGTGGCCTCAGGATTAGAGTGTGGGAGGCCAGCCAGGAATGTGTTGGAATAGTCAAGTCCAGAGATGACAAAGGTATGGTTGAGGATTTCAGCAGTGGATGGGGTGAGGCAGGAGTCCATCAGTCGTGTTATAGAGATGGAAATGACTGATCTTAGTGGTGACTTGGGTATATGGTCAGGTGCTCATCTCAGGGTCAAATCTGACATAAAGAATCTGGTTCATCCACTCTATATTCTTGCCTATCTGTGCCAAACACAGGATGGCACAGTGGTTAGCACTGCTGCCTCACAGCGCCAGGGACCCGTTTTCGATTCCCAGCTTGGGTTCACAAAGCCATGTTGACTTTGCCTGATAAAATTATGCTTTTCTAAATATCCTGCTATGACCACATTAATAATGGATTCTCGCAATTTCCCTATTAGATTAACAATGCTGCCTAACAGTGCCAGGGATCTGGGTTCAATTCCTGGCTTGGGGCACTGTCAGTGAGGAATCTGCACGTTCTCCCTGTGTCTGCGTGGGTTTCCTCCGGGTGCTCCGGTTTCCTCCCCAGTCCGAAAGATATGCTGGTTAGGTGCATTGTTCGTGCTAAATTCTCCCTCTGTGTACCTGAACAGGCGCCAGAGTGTGGCCACTGGGGGATTTTCACAGTAACTTCATTGCAGTGTTAATGTAAGCCTACCTGTGACACTAATAAATAAACTTTAAACGTTAAAATGTTGATGTCTCAGTAACAGAGTTCTCTCCCCATGGGAAGTGTCTAACTTGTACTTGACACTTGTCCCAGTTGACATCAGGAAATTGCTGTGTGGAATTAAAGGTGAAAACTGAAGGGAAATCAGTGTACAGGATTCTCAAATGACTGCTTTTAGCAAGCATTTTTCATGAGGGTAAATTATTAGGTAAAGGGGACTGAAAAGATAGCAACCTAAAGCAAAGGAATAGTTTTGCTTCAGGAAGGAAGGATATGATGAGAAGGTTGGATGAAAAGAACAAGGTTCCTGTGGAACATGAAAGCTAGTGTAGAGCGGATTTGATTTGATTTATTGTCACATGTATTAACATACAGTGAAAAGTATTGTTTCTTGCGTGCTGAACAGACAAAACATACCGTTCATAGAGAAGGAAAGGAGAGAGTGCAGAATGTAGTTACAGTCATAGCTAGGATGTAGAGAAAGATCAACTTAATGCAAGGTAAGTCCATTCAAAAGTCTGACAGCAGCAGGGAAGAAGCTGTTCTTGAGTCGGTTGGTACATGACCTCAAACTTTTGTATCTTTTTCTCGACGGAAGAAGGTGGAAGGGAGAATGTCCGGGGTGCGTGGGGTCCTTAATTATGCTGGCTGCTTTGCCGAGGCAGCAGGAAGTGTAGACAGAGTCAATGGATGGGAGGCTGGTTTGCCTGATGGATTGGGCTACATTCACAACCTTTTGTAGTTCCTTGTGGTCTTGGGCAGAGCAGGAGTCATACCAAGCTGTGAAACAACCAGAAAGAATGCTTTCTGATGGACTGAATGGCCTGTTTCTGTATTGTAGACTCGATGTAACCATGTAATGTGAATTGGTCCTGGGTCATGCAGCATGTTATCAGATACCGCGGGCGGAATCTTCCGGTCTGGCCAGCCGTGGGAAGCCTGAGGGAGAGGGAGACTTAGTCAGTTTCCCGACATCGGATGAACTGTCAGAATTCTGTTCCCGGAACTTTAAAAGCTACCCAGTGAAGAAAGTTGGGCAGCCCTGTTCTATGCATTAGCATGTCGAG
The DNA here is from genome assembly GCF_964213995.1 of Mustelus asterias. Lineage (NCBI taxonomy): Eukaryota > Metazoa > Chordata > Chondrichthyes > Carcharhiniformes > Triakidae > Mustelus > Mustelus asterias. The sequence goes on from NC_135811.1 coordinate 103,003,161, forward strand.
TATGATCCTTAAATGGCCACCTCACTGGAATTAAAATCCCCGCCAGTGGTAAATTTGAACATTCACTTTTGCGACTGGATATAAGTGGATTCAGTTGGCGAGCTTCACGACTCTGAGGTCAGCAGACACTGCTTTTACCTTCTTGGGGATCTGTGATAACCCTCAGGACTTGCATGGGTAATCCTTAATTGATCCCCGTGGGGCTCGTGGAATACGAGTTCCCATGGTAACATTCATTGCCTAACCAGGTGGGACACGTCTCCCGAGCCCTTGGTAAGGGGAACCCCTGAGAGGGTCCACTGTTCTATGATCCTGGACGGGACGCGTAAACGTGACACAGGGTTGTGGTTTAACTTTTGCATCAACAAATAAAACGTAGTTTCTTTCCATTTGGCTTCCTGAGTTATTGTAGGACCACTTGTAACCTCACTCATATCAGGTGGCGTTAGCACAGGCTGCGATAAGTTGGGGGGTGGAGGGGGGGTGGAGGGGGGGTGGAGGGGGGGTGGAGGTGGGAGGCTGTCCAGATGCTCTTTAAATATGTCAGAGGCACTGGAATCTTCGAGCCCATGAGGTACCAGTGGGGAGTCTGTCCTGCTGTCAAACCCCCTCCTCAAGTTTCACCGGATACACATGCATAAATAATAAGCTCAACAGCGCAAGGTCGTGCGTAGTCAGCTGTCCTGCCCTCCCCCAGAGGGAATCACTCACACTTCCACACCCACCCCCGAACCTAGACTCCAGTGCAGATTATTCCACTCATAGGGCGGGATTTCGTGGCTCACTCTAAGACCAGAAAATCCCGCCCAAGGTCAACAGACCTTTGCATGGCATGGTGGAGGGCGGCACGGGAAGATTCCGCCCACAATCTCTTTCTCCTTTCCGAATAAGAATGTCACAGTGCAGAAAGGGGCCAGTTAGTCCATCAGGTTTCGAACTCTGGTTTTCTTTGTGTCCAGAACACGGTCTAATTCCACATTCCCATTTGTTTCTTCTCCACATATAAACATTATTCTTTTTGCTCAAATAACGTCTAATTCCTTTTTTGAAAGTAATATAATTTGCTTCAGTGAGCTGCAATTTCTCTGAAAAAAACTTTCCCGAAATGACTTTTCCGTTTTCGGGGTTATTTTTGCCTTGTTTTTTTTAAATTATTCATTTGTGGGACATGGGCGTCGCTGGCTGGTCAGCATTTATTGCCCATCCCTAGCTGCCTGAGGGCAGTTGAGAGTCAACCACATTGCTGTGGCTCTGAAGTCACATGTAGGCCAGACCAGGTAAGGATTTCCTTCCGTAAGGCATAGGAGCAGAATTAGGCCACTCAGCCCATCGAGTCTGCTCCGCCATTCAATCATGGCTGATTTTTTTCCTCATCCCCATTCTCCTGCCTTTTTCCCATAACCCCTGATCCCCTTATCAATCAAGAAACTATCTATCTCTGTCTTAAAGAACATTAGTGAACCAGATGGGTTTTTTGCAACAATCGCCAACGGTCATCAGTAGATTCTTAATTCCAGACATGTTTTATTGAATTCTGATTCCACCATCTGCCACGGTGGGATTCGAACCCGGGTCCCCAGAACATCGGCTGAGCTTCTGGATAAATAGTCTAGCGATAATACCACTAGGCCGTTGCCACCCCTTGCCTTGTTACTTGTCAGTTTATGGCAACTTTTTATTTTCCGCTCAGTGTTAAATTCCAAAATCTTTCTCAGCAATCGGCAGATGCGCGATAAGAGGTGGAGTGAAACTGTGAGAGCTAAATTTACTTTGTAAGCGTCGCAGTTGCCGGAGAGCAAACTTTAATTCCCCCATGCGCTTACGTAACAAAGTCTCTGATGTGAAAGGACAGCGAAAGTGTCATGTGCTTAAATTAATCATTGACTTTATTTGATCTAAAAAGTGACAAGGCTGCTTAGCAGATGGCACCGTGAATAATTGATAAATAATAAATATCAGTATAATTAGCACCAACAGGAGAAACAGCTTTCTGAACCAGATTATATCTTCCGGCACATTCCCTCACACCCTCATTTTGCCAGTTGTTGCCTTTAACACCACTTTAACCTCGCCCAATAAAACTTTTGGTTCTTCCTTAACCCTTTCTCCACTCCCTCCAGTGCTGTTTGCATACTCCTCTCGTGCCTCATTTACAAATACAGTTGACTTTGGAGCTTCCAAAAATCATCAACTACCAGTATGGACTTTTATTAACTAATATTTAATTGTTTGATCCCCGAGTTTTTCCTGCACCGTCCATTAAGAAGCAAGCCCAGACATCACCCTCTGCTGGTTTTTCTCACTAAGAAATCTCAGTCATGATCAAGTTTAATGTCACAAGTAGGCTTACATTAACACTGCGATGAAGTTACTGTGAAAATCCCCCATTTGCCACAATCCGGTGCCTGTTTGGGTACACTGAGGGAGAATTTAGCACGGCCAATGCACCCTAACCAGTGGAGTGTGGGAAGAAACTGGAGCACCCGGAGGAAACCCAGATTTTGCACAGACAGTGACCTAAGTTGTCAATGGAACCCAGGTCCCTGGCGCCGTGGGGCAGCGGTGCTAATCACTGTGCCACCGTGCTGCCCAATGCCAAGAAGGGAAGACACCATGGGGTTGCGGTCCGTCCAGGATTGTCCTGGAGACCTCCCCCCCACCCAACTTTCCCGGCCAGGAATTAAAGATTCATCTGCTTCATATTGCAATTCTCCACACCCCTCCTCTCTACCCCAAACTATCACCCCGAACACCAGAGTGTGCTCATCCGGTTTATCACCTCCTCAGGGTTACTGTTACCAGAGGGAACTGTTTGGATCGGAATACCGATCCAAAATCGGACCAATGAAGGGGGCATCGAGTAGAGCGCCTACCTCCCCAATGCCTTGACAGTGCAACATTACGACAATCAGGCAGCTCTCTCTTGGGGCTTTCCTTCACCAAGCTGATGATCTGAGACTACAAAGCTGTAAGAAGAGATCTTGTTATTAAGATTCCTCCAGCGCATTGGGGAGACATCAGTCCAATCCCAAAATTCCTGATCCAGCTGTGGATCCGTATCTTCACCAATAACTAATCAATTCCTCATCGAACCACATCCTATTTTGTAGCAGGTTTCAGTGGAATCCATCCATTACTTTTGGAGCTATATTGTTTGCTGACTAACAAACATTACCCCTGACCATCTTCAGTGCTTTTTTAAACATTTTCTTTATTTGTGGGACATGGGCGTCACTGGCTGGGCCAGCGTTTATTGCCCATCCCTTGTCGCCCTGGAACTGAGTGACTTGCTCGGCCATTTCAGAGTGCAGTTGAGAGTCAACCACATTGCTGTGGCTCTGGAGTCACATGTAGGCCAGACCGGGTAAGGATGGCTGATTTCTTTCCCTAAAGGACATTAGTGAACCAGGTTGGTTTTTCCAACAATCGGCAATGGTTTCAGGGTCATCAGTAGATTCTTAATTCCAGATATTTTTTATTGAATTCAAATTCTACCATCTGCCGTGGCGGGATTCGAACCCGGGTCCCCAGAACATTCGCTGAGTTTCTGAATCGCCTTTCCCTGGAGGCAATTATACAAATGCACTGAAGCAAATACACCAAGCAAAAATCTGGGATTGGATTTTAAGGATGGTGAGCAGTCGGTGCTTGGCATCCCGGGAGTGGGCCCGTAACGTTCAACCACACACCAGGGACCTGAGTTCGATTCCTGGCATGGGTGGCTGTCTGTGCGGAGTCTACACGTTCTCCCCGTGTCTGCGTGGGTTTCCTCCGGGTGCCCCGGTTTCCTCCCACAGTCTGAAAGGCGTGCTGGTTAGATGCATTGACCATGCTAAATTCTCCCTCAGTGTACCTGAGTATGGCGACTAGGGGATTTTCACATGCAGTATTAATGTAAGCCTACTTGTGACTCTAATAAATAAACTTTAAACTAACTGGGCTGTAGTTTCCTGATTTCTGGCCGGGATTTGCTCCGATATCGGCAAAGGCTGATGTCAGATTGGAAAAGCGGCCTTGAGGCCACTGACGGTAATGGCAGCTTTTTCCGCATATAGTCCGGGACTTCGGTAAAAGAACTTGCAATCGTAGGTTTCATGATATATCGCTGGCAGGCTGTCCCTCATTCTCCCACCTCGCCATTGACGCAATGATCTGGATGCAGCTTTTAAAGGACATCCAGTGTACAGCTATAAAACCAGGATAGAAACTTTACCCAGTGCATCCCCTGGCACCCTTGGCATCAAGCTGGCATCAAATTGGCACTACCCTAACATCAATCTGAGACTCCCCTCGCAACAATCAGACACTACCCTAGCATCAATCAGACACTACCCTAGCATCAATCAGACACTACCCCAGCATCAATCAGACACTACCCTAGCATCAATCAGACACTACCCCAGCATCAATCAGACACTACCCTAGCATCAATCAGACACTACCCTAGCATCAATCAGACACTACCCCAGCATCAATCAGACACTACCCCAGCATCAATCAGACATTACCCTAGCATCAATCAGACACTACCCCAGCATCAATCAGACACTACCCTAGCATCAATCAGACACTACCCTAACATCAATCTGAGACTCCCCTCGCAACAATCAGACACTACCCTAGCATCAATCAGACACTACCCTAGCATCAATCAGACACTACCCCAGCATCAATCAGACACTACCCTAGCATCAATCAGACACTACCCCAGCATCAATCAGACACTACCCTAGCATCAATCAGACACTACCCCAGCATCAATCAGACACTACCCCAGCATCAATCAGACACTACCCTAGCATCAATCAGACACTACCCTAGCATCAATCAGACACTACCCTAGCATCAATCAGACACTACCCCAGCATCAATCAGACACTACCCCAGCATCAATCAGACATTACCCTAGCATCAATCAGACACTACCCCAGCATCAATCAGACACTACCCCAGCATCAATCAGACACTACCCCAGCATCAATCAGACATTACCCTAGCATCAATCAGACACTACCCTAGCATCAATCAGACACTACCCTAGCATCAATCAGACACTACCCCAGCATCAATCAGACATTACCCTAGCATCAATCAGACACTACCCTAGCATCAATCAGACATTACCCTAGCATCAATCAGACACTACCCTAGCATCAATCAGACATTACCCTAGCATCAATCAGACATTACCCTAGCATCAATCAGACATTACCCCAGCATCAATCAGACACTACCCCAGCATCAATCAGACATTACCCTAGCATCAATCAGACATTACCCTAGCATCAATCAGACACTACCCTAGCATCAATCAGACACTACCCCAGCATCAATCAGACATTACCCTAGCATCAATCAGACATTACCCTAGCATCAATCAGACACTACCCTAGCATCAATCAGACACTACCCCAGCATCAATCAGACACTACCCCAGCATCAATCAGACACTACCCCAGCATCAATCAGACATTACCCTAGCATCAATCAGACACTACCCCAGCATCAATCAGACACTACCCCAGCATCAATCAGACACTACCCCAGCATCAATCAGACATTACCCTAGCATCAATCAGACACTACCCTAGCATCAATCAGACACTACCCTAGCATCAATCAGACACTACCCCAGCATCAATCAGACATTACCCTAGCATCAATCAGACACTACCCTAGCATCAATCAGACATTACCCTAGCATCAATCAGACACTACCCTAGCATCAATCAGACATTACCCTAGCATCAATCAGACATTACCCTAGCATCAATCAGACATTACCCCAGCATCAATCAGACACTACCCCAGCATCAATCAGACATTACCCTAGCATCAATCAGACATTACCCTAGCATCAATCAGACACTACCCTAGCATCAATCAGACACTACCCCAGCATCAATCAGACACTACCCTAGCATCAATCAGACATTACCCTAGCATCAATCAGACACTACCCCAGCATCAATCAGACACTACCCCAGCATCAATCAGACACTACCCTAGCATCAATCAGACACTACCCCAGCATCAATCAGACACTACCCTAGCATCAATCAGACACTACCCCAGCATCAATCAGACACTACCCTAGCATCAATCAGACACTACCCTAGCATCAATCAGACACTACCCTAGCATCAATCAGACACTACCCCAGCATCAATCAGACACTACCCCAGCATCAATCAGACACTACCCTAGCATCAATCAGACACTACCCTAGCATCAATCAGACACTATCCCAGCATCAATCAGACACTACCCTAGCATCAATCAGACACTACCCTAGCATCAATCAGACATTACCCTAGCATCAATCAGACACTACCCTAGCATCAATCAGACACTACCCTAGCATCAATCAGACATTACCCCAGCATCAATCAGACACTACCCCAGCATCAATCAGACACTACCCTAGCATCAATCAGACACTACCCCAGCATCAATCAGACATTACCCCAGCATCAATCAGACACTACCCTAGCATCAATCAGACACTACCCTAGCATCAATCAGACACTACCCCAGCATCAATCAGACACTACCCCAGCATCAATCAGACACTACCCTAGCATCAATCAGACACTACCCTAGCATCAATCAGACACTACCCCAGCATCAATCAGACACTACCCTAGCATCAATCAGACATTACCCCAGCATCAATCAGACACTACCCCAGCATCAATCAGACACTATCCCAGCATCAATCAGACACTACCCTAGCATCAATCAGACACTACCCCAGCATCAATCAGACACTACCCCAGCATCAATCAGACACTACCCCAGCATCAATCAGACATTACCCCAGCATCAATCAGACACTACCCCAGCATCAATCAGACACTACCCTAGCATCAATCAGACACTACCCCAGCATCAATCAGACATTACCCTAGCATCAATCAGACACTATCCCAGCATCAATCAGACACTACCCTAGCATCAATCAGACACTACCCCAGCATCAATCAGACACTACCCCAGCATCAATCAGACACTACCCTAGCATCAATCAGACACTACCCTAGCATCAATCAGACACTACCCCAGCATCAATCAGACACTACCCTAGCATCAATCAGACACTACCCCAGCATCAATCAGACACTACCCTAGCATCAATCAGACACTACCCTAGTATCAATCAGACACTACCCCAGCATCAATCAGACATTACCCTAGCATCAATCAGACATTACCCCAGCATCAATCAGACACTACCCTAGCATCAATCAGACACTACCCTAGTATCAATCAGACACTACCCCAGCATCAATCAGACACTACCCCAGCATCAATCAGACACTACCCCAGCATCAATCAGACATTACCCCAGCATCAATCAGACATTACCCCAGCATCAATCAGACACTACCCTAGCATCAATCAGACACTACCCTAGCATCAATCAGACACTACCCTAGTATCAATCTGACACTACCCTAGCATCAATCAGACACTACCCTAGCATCAATCAGACACTACCCTAGCATCAATCAGACACTACCCTAGCATCAATCAGACACTACCCTAGCATCAATCAGACACTACCCTAGTATCAATCTGACACTACCCTAGCATCAATCAGACACTACCCTAGCATCAATCAGACACTACCCTAGCATCAATCAGACACTACCCTAGCATCAATCAGACACTACCCCAGCATCAATCAGACACTACCCCAGCATCAATCAGACACTACCCTAGCATCAATCAGACACTACCCTAGCATCAATCAGACACTACCCCAGCATCAATCAGACACTACCCCAGCATCAATCAGACACTACCCCAGCATCAATCAGACACTACCCTAGCATCAATCAGACACTACCCTAGCATCAATCAGACACTACCCTAGCATCAATCAGACACTACCCCAGCATCAATCAGACACTACCCCAGCATCAATCAGACACTACCCTAGCATCAATCAGACACTACCCTAGCATCAATCAGACACTACCCCAGCATCAATCAGACACTACCCCAGCATCAATCAGACACTACCCTAGCATCAATCAGACACTACCCTAGCATCAATCAGACACTACCCCAGCATCAATCAGACACTACCCTAGCATCAATCAGACACTACCCTAGCATCAATCAGACACTACCCTAGCATCAATCAGACACTACCCCAGCATCAATCAGACACTACCCTAGCATCAATCAGACACTACCCCAGCATCAATCAGACACCACCCTAGCATCAATCAGACACTACCCCAGCATCAATCAGACATTACCCCAGCATCAATCAGACACTACCCCAGCATCAATCAGACACTACCCCAGCATCAATCAGACACTACCCTAGCATCAATCAGACACTACCCCAGCATCAATCAGACACTACCCTAGCATCAATCAGACACTACCCCAGCATCAATCAGACACTACCCTAGCATCAATCAGACATTACCCTAGCATCAATCAGACACTACCCCAGCATCAATCAGACATTACCCTAGCATCAATCAGACACTACCCCAGCATCAATCAGACACTACCCTAGCATCAATCAGACACTACCCCAGCATCAATCAGACACTACCCTAGCATCAATCAGACATTACCCTAGCATCAATCAGACACTACCCCAGCATCAATCAGACATTACCCTAGCATCAATCAGACACTACCCCAGCATCAATCAGACATTACCCTAGCATCAATCAGACACTACCCTAGCATCAATCAGACACTACCCTAGCATCAATCAGACACTACCCTAGTATCAATCAGACATTACCCCAGCATCAATCAGACATTACCCTAGCATCAATCAGACACTACCCTAGCATCAATCAGACACTACCCCAGCATCAATCAGACATTACCCTAGCATCAATCAGACACTACCCCAGCATCAATCAGACACTACCCTAGCATCAATCAGACACTACCCTAGCATCAATCAGACACTACCCTAGCATCAATCAGACATTACCCCAGCATCAATCAGACACTACCCCAGCATCAATCAGACATTACCCTAGCATCAATCAGACACTACCCCAGCATCAATCAGACACTACCCTAGTATCAATCAGACACTACCCCAGCATCAATCAGACACTACCCTAGCATCAATCAGACACTACCCCAGCATCAATCAGACATTACCCTAGCATCAATCAGACATTACCCTAGCATCAATCAGACACTACCCTAGCATCAATCAGACACTACCCTAGCATCAATCAGACACTACCCTAGCATCAATCAGACATTACCCTAGCATCAATCAGACACTACCCCAGCATCAATCAGACATTACCCTAGCATCAATCAGACACTACCCTAGCATCAATCAGACACTACCCTAGTATCAATCAGACACTACCCCAGCATCAATCAGACACTACCCTAGCATCAATCAGACACTACCCCAGCATCAATCAGACATTACCCTAGCATCAATCAGACATTACCCTAGCATCAATCAGACACTACCCTAGCATCAATCAGACACTACCCTAGCATCAATCAGACACTACCCCAGCATCAATCAGACATTACCCTAGCATCAATCAGACATTACCCCAGCATCAATCAGACACTACCCCAGCATCAATCAGACACTACCCCAGCATCAATCAGACACTACCCTAGCATCAATCAGACACTACCCCAGCATCAATCAGACATTACCCTAGCATCAATCAGACACTACCCTAGCATCAATCAGACACTACCCCAGCATCAATCAGACATTACCCTAGCATCAATCAGACAGTACCCTAGCATCAATCAGACACTACCCTAGCATCAATCAGACACTACCCCAGCATCAATCAGACACTACCCTAGCATCAATCAGACACTACCCTAGCATCAATCAGACACTACCCCAGCATCAATCAGACACTACCCTAGCATCAATCAGACACTACCCTAGCATCAATCAGACACTACCCTAGCATCAATCAGACACTACCCTAGCATCAATCAGACACTACCCCAGCATCAATCAGACACTACCCCAGCATCAATCAGACACTACCCTAGCATCAATCAGACACTACCCTAGCATCAATCAGACACTACCCTAGCATCAATCAGACATTACCCTAGCATCAATCAGACACTACCCCAGCATCAATCAGACATTACCCTAGCATCAATCAGACACTACCCTAGTATCAATCAGACATTACCCTAGCATCAATCAGACACTACCCCAGCATCAATCAGACATTACCCTAGCATCAATCAGACACTACCCCAGCATCAATCAGACATTACCCTAGCATCAATCAGACACTACCCCAGCATCAATCAGACACTACCCTAGCATCAATCAGACACTACCCCAGCATCAATCAGACACTACCCTAGCATCAATCAGACACTACCCTAGCATCAATCAGACACTACCCCAGCATCAATCAGACACTACCCTAGCATCAATCAGACACTACCCTAGCATCAATCAGACACTACCCTAGCATCAATCAGACACTACCCCAGCATCAATCAGACATTACCCTAGCATCAATCAGACACTACCCTAGTATCAATCAGACATTACCCTAGCATCAATCAGACACTACCCCAGCATCAATCAGACATTACCCTAGCATCAATCAGACACTACCCCAGCATCAATCAGACATTACCCTAGCATCAATCAGACACTACCCCAGCATCAATCAGACACTACCCTAGCATCAATCAGACACTACCCCAGCATCAATCAGACACTACCCTAGCATCAATCAGACACTACCCTAGCATCAATCAGACACTACCCTAGCATCAATCAGACATTACCCTAGCATCAATCAGACACTACCCTAGCATCAATCAGACACTACCCTAGCATCAATCAGACACTACCCTAGCATCAATCAGACACTACCCTAGCATCAATCAGACACTACCCTAGCATCAATCAGACACTACCCTAGCATCAATCAGACATTACCCTAGCATCAATCAGACACTACCCTAGCATCAATCAGACACTACCCTAGCATCAATCAGACACTACCCTAGCATCAATCAGACATTACCCTAGCATCAATCAGACACTACCCCAGCATCAATCAGACACTACCCTAGCATCAATCAGACACTACCCTAGCATCAATCAGACACTACCCCAGCATCAATCAGACACTACCCTAGCATCAATCAGACATTACCCTAGCATCAATCAGACATTACCCTAGCATCAATCAGACACTACCCTAGCATCAATCAGACATTACCCTAGCATCAATCAGACACTACCCTAGCATCAATCAGACACTACCCCAGCATCAATCAGACATTACCCTAGCATCAATCAGACATTACCCTAGCATCAATCAGACACTACCCTAGTATCAATCAGACATTACCCTAGCATCAATCAGACACTACCCCAGCATCAATCAGACATTACCCTAGCATCAATCAGACACTACCCCAGCATCAATCAGACACTACCCTAGCATCAATCAGACACTACCCTAGCATCAATCAGACACTACCCTAGCATCAATCAGACACTACCCTAGTATCAATCAGACATTACCCTAGCATCAATCAGACACTACCCCAGCATCAATCAGACACTACCCCAGCATCAATCAGACACTACCCTAGCATCAATCAGACACTACCCCAGCATCAATCAGACATTACCCTAGCATCAATCAGACACTACCCCAGCATCAATCAGACACTACCCTAGCATCAATCAGACACTACCCCAGCATCAATCAGACACTACCCTAGCATCAATCAGACACTACCCTAGCATCAATCAGACACTACCCTAGCATCAATCAGACACTACCCTAGCATCAATCAGACACTACCCTAGCATCAATCAGACACTACCCTAGCATCAATCAGACACTACCCTAGCATCAATCAGACACTACCCCAGCATCAATCAGACACTACCCTAGCATCAATCAGACACTACCCTAGCATCAATCAGACACTACCCTAGCATCAATCAGACACTACCCCAGCATCAATCAGACACTACCCCAGCATCAATCAGACACTACCCCAGCATCAATCAGACACTACCCCAGCATCAATCAGACACTACCCCAGCATCAATCAGACACTACCCCAGCATCAATCAGACACTACCCCAGCATCAATCAGACACTACCCCAGCATCAATCAGACATTACCCTAGCATCAATCAGACATTACCCTAGCATCAATCAGACATTACCCTAGCATCAATCAGACATTACCCTAGCATCAATCAGACACTACCCTAGCATCAATCAGACATTACCCTAGCATCAATCAGACACTACCCTAGCATCAATCAGACATTACCCCAACATCAATCAGACACTACCCTAGCATCAATCAGACACTATCCCAGCATCAATCAGACACTACCCCAGCATCAATCAGACACTACCCCAGCATCAATCAGACACTACCCCAGCATCAATCAGACACTACCCTAGCATCAATCAGACACTACCCCAGCATCAATCAGACACTACCCTAGCATCAATCAGACACTACCCCAGCATCAATCAGACACTACCCTAGCATCAATCAGACACTACCCTAGCATCAATCAGACATTACCCCAGCATCAATCAGACACTACCCTAGCATCAATCAGACACTACCCTAGCATCAATCAGACATTACCCTAGCATCAATCAGACACTACCCTAGCATCAATCAGACACTATCCCAGCATCAATCAGACACTACCCCAGCATCAATCAGACACTACCCCAGCATCAATCAGACACTACCCCAGCATCAATCAGACACTACCCCAGCATCAATCAGACACTACCCTAGCATCAATCAGACACTATCCCAGCATCAATCAGACACTACCCTAGCATCAATCAGACACTACCCTAGCATCAATCAGACATTACCCCAGCATCAATCAGACACTACCCTAGCATCAATCAGACACTACCCCAGCATCAATCAGACATTACCCTAGCATCAATCAGACACTATCCCAGCATCAATCAGACACTATCCCAGCATCAATCAGACACTACCCTAGCATCAATCAGACACTACCCCAGCATCAATCAGACACTACCCCAGCATCAATCAGACACTACCCCAGCATCAATCAGACACTACCCCAGCATCAATCAGACACTACCCCAGCATCAATCAGACACTACCCCAGCATCAATCAGACACTACCCCAGCATCAATCAGACACTACCCCAGCATCAATCAGACACTACCCCAGCATCAATCAGACACTACCCTAGCATCAATCAGACACTACCCCAGCATCAATCAGACACTACCCTAGCATCAATCAGACATTACCCTAGCATCAATCAGACACTACCCTAGCATCAATCAGACACTACCCTAGCATCAATCAGACATTACCCCAGCATCAATCAGACATTACCCCAGCATCAATCAGACATTACCCCAGCATCAATCAGACATTACCCCAGCATCAATCAGACACTACCCCAGCATCAATCAGACACTATCCCAGCATCAATCAGACACTACCCTAGCATCAATCAGACATTACCCCAGCATCAATCAGACACTACCCCAGCATCAATCAGACATTACCCCAGCATCAATCAGACACTATCCCAGCATCAATCAGACACTACCCCAGCATCAATCAGACACTACCCCAGCATCAATCAGACACTACCCCAGCATCAATCAGACACTACCCCAGCATCAATCAGACACTACCCCAGCATCAATCAGACACTACCCTAGCATCAATCAGACACTACCCCAGCATCAATCAGACATTACCCCAGCATCAATCAGACACTACCCCAGCATCAATCAGACATTACCCCAGCATCAATCAGACACTACCCTAGCATCAATCAGACACTACCCTAGCATCAATCAGACACTACCCCAGCATCAATCAGACACTACCCCAGCATCAATCAGACACTACCCTAGCATCAATCAGACACTACCCTAGCATCAATCAGACACTATCCTAGCATCAATCAGACACTACCCTAGCATCAATCAGACACTATCCTAGCATCAATCAGACACTACCCTAGCATCAATCAGACACTACCCCAGCATCAATCTGACACTACCCTGGCATCAATCTGACACTACCCTAGCATCAATCAGACACTACCCTAGCATCAATCAGACACTATCCTAGCATCAATCAGACACTACCCTAGCATCAATCAGACACTATCCTAGCATCAATCAGACACTACCCTAGCATCAATCAGACACTACCCCAGCATCAATCAGACACTACCCTAGCATCAATCTGACACTACCCTAGCATCAATCAGACACTACCCTAGCATCAATCAGACACTACCCTAGCATCAATCAGACACTATCCTAGCATCAATCAGACACTACCCTAGCATCAATCAGACACTATCCTAGCATCAATCAGACACTACCCTAGCATCAATCAGACACTACCCCAGCATCAATCAGACACTACCCTAGCATCAATCTGACACTACCCTAGCATCAATCAGACACTACCCCAGCATCAATCAGACACTACCCTAGCATCAATCAGACACTATCCTAACATCAATCTGACACTACCCTAGCATCAATCAGACACTACCCTAGCATCAATCAGACACTACCCTAGCATCAATCAGACACTACCCCAGCATCAATCAGACACTACCCTAGCATCAATCAGACACTATCCTAACATCAATCAGACACTACCCCAGCATCAATCAGACACTATCCTAACATCAATCAGACACTACCCCAGCATCAATCAGACACTATCCTAACATCAATCAGACACTACCCTAGCATCAATCAGACACTACCCTAGCATCAATCAGACACTACCCCAGCATCAATCAGACACTACCCTAGCATCAATCAGACACTATCCTAACATCAATCTGACACTACCCTGGCATCAATCTGACACCACCCTGGTGCTACCTTCTCCCCCCTGAGCACTGCACTCACCTCCGAGCTTTTTTGGGAGTACCATTGACCAGGAGCACACCTTTTCAGACAAGTCATGCTTTACGCCATTTGACAGCATGACCAAATAGATGGATTTTCTGATACGGGGGGATGATTCCGGCAATGGGACCTGTTAATTATGGTGTTCATTGATTATAATGAAGTTTCCAAAGGTCTTGGGGCCCGCCACTGATGGAGGGAGGGAACAATCACTCCTTGCTTTGACGTTAATGTGAAACGTGACTTTGGCCTTCTCACGAAGCTTTCTGCTGCTGTCGCTAAGCCCGCCCACTGCGAAGGGGAGTGAAAAGTCCTGACCCCGTCTCCCTCCTTTCTTGAATAAAGGTGTTACATTAGATATTTTCTAACCCTTGGATTATCAAGTATATTTGAGAAGTTTTCTAAATCTTCTACAGACACAAAGTACCAGTTCATTGCCTCTGTCATTTCCTTGTCTTCCATCATCAACTCCTCACACTCACTCACTTGAGGACCAACATGAGCTTTAGTTACTCTTTCCCAATGTAAACACTTGTAGATGCTCTTGCAATCTGTTTTATAACACCAGCTAGTTTTCTCTCATACTCTTCTTTTTCCCTCATTGTTTTTTTACAGTCATTCTTGGTTTTAAAATTTGATAGGTTTTCTGACTTGTCACTATACTTTGCAGAATTATACAGTATTTCTTATCAATTTGGTCCCATCCTTAACTTTCTTAATCAGCCCTGGAAGATGAATCATTCTCAAAGCGTCTTTCTTTCTCACTGGGATATATCTTTGCTTAGAGTTATTAAATATTTCCTTAAAACTCTGCCACTGCATCTCGACTGCCCTACATTTTAGCCTAGTTTCCCAACTCACTTTAGCTAGATCTGCTTTCATACACATAATTAATTGCCTTTATTCAGGTTTAAGATACTAATCCCGGACTCGCAATTCTCCCCTTCAAACTGAACATGAATTTCTATCATCTTATGATCGCTTTCACCTCGAGGCTCCTTTTGGATGAGGTTATGGATTCAACCCTGTCCCAATGCACATTAACATGTCCAGAATAACCTTCTCCTTGGTTGGCTTGAAAACATATTGCTGTCAGAGATTGTCCCAAATATGCTCATGACACAGGCTACATCTGCCAATCTGATTCAAACAATCTATGTGTAAAGTCATCCATTACTATTGTGGTATCTTTCTAGGGTGTCCCATTTAAAGATGCTACAAATGCTCAGCAGGTATGGCAGCATCAGTGGAGAGAGATGCAGAGTGGACATTTCAGGCCAATGAACGTTCATCAGAGTTCTGACAAGGGGTCATCAACAAATGCCCACAAAAAGCAGGACAAATCCAACCCAGCCATTAACTATCTTATCAATCCTCTCACAATAATCTAGGGCGCAGTAAGAAGTCTCACAACACAAGGTTAAAGTCCTACAGGTTTATTTGGAATCACGAGCTTTCGGGGGGCTGCTCCTGATGAAGGAGCAGCCCCCTGAAAGTTCGTGATTCTAAATAAACTTGTTGGGCTTTAACCTGGTTTTATAAGGCTTCTTACTGTGCCCACCCCAGTCCAACGCCAGTAACTCCATCTCAATAATATAGGGCGGCACAGTGGCACAATGGTTAGCACTGCTGCCTCACAGCGCCAGGGACCCGTGTTTGATTTCCGGTTTGGGTCACTGTCTGTGTGGAGTCTGCACATTCTCCCCATGTCTGCGTGGGTTTCTTCTCACAGTCTGAAAGACGTGCTGGTTAGGTGCATTGGCCGTGCTAAATTCTCCCTCAGTGTACCCAAACAGTCGCCAGAGTGTGGTGACTGGGGGATTTTCACAGAAAATTCATTGCAGTGTTAATGTAAGCCTACTTGTGACACTAATAAATAAACAAAGTGATGGAAGGGGTCATTGACAGTGTTATCAAGTGACACTTACTCAGCAATAACCTGAGGTGCCTGAAGATTGGAGGGTGGCAAATGTTGCGCCTTTGTTTAAAAAGGGCCGCAGGGAAAAGCCAGGGAACTACAGGCCAGTGGGCCTCACATCTGTGGTGGGTACATTGTTGGAAGGTATTTTGAGAGACAGGATCTACAGGTATTTAGAGACGCAAGGACTGATTAGGGACAGTCAGCATGGCTTTGTGAGTAGAAAATCATGTCTCACAAATTTGATTGAGTTTTTTGAAGGGGTAACCAAGAAGGTAGATGAGGGCAGTGCAGTTGATGTTGTCTACATGGACTTTAGCAAGGCCTTTGACAAGGTACCACATGGTAGGTTGTTGCATAAGGTTAAATCTCACGGGATCCAGGGTGAAGTATCTAAATGGATACAAAATTGGCTTCTTGACAGAATACAGAGAGTGGTTGTAGAGGGTTGTTTTTCAAACTGGAGGCCTGTGACTAGCGGTGTGCCTCAGCGATCAGTGCTGGGTCCACTATTATTTGTCATTTATATTAATGATTTGGATGAGAATATAGAAGGCATGGTGGTAGTTTGCAGAAGAAAGTTATCTCCGATTGCAACGGGATCTTGATCAATTGGGCCAGTGGGCTGACGAATGGCAGATGGAGTTTAATTTAGATAAATGCGAGGTGATGCATTTTGGTAGATTGAACCAGGGCAGGACTTACTCAGTTAATGGTAGGGCATTCGGGAGAGTTACAGAACAAAGAGATCTAGGGGTACATGTTCATAGCTCCTTGAAAGTGGAGTCACAGGTGGACAGAGTGGTGAAGAAGGCATTCAGCATGCTTGGTTTCATCGGTCAGAACATTGAACACCGGAGTTGGAACATCTTGTTGAAGTTGTACAAGACATTGATAAGGCCACACTTGGAGTACTTTGTACAGTTCTGTCACCCTATTGTAGAAAGGATATTATTAAACTAGAAACAGTGCAGAAAAGATTTACTAGGATGCTACCCGGACTTGATGGTTTGAGTTATAAGGAGGGGCTGGATAGACTGGGACTTTTTTCTCTGGAGTGTAGAAGGCTGAGGGGTGATCTTATAGAGGTCTATAAAAAAATGAGGGGCATAGATCAGCTAGATAGTCAATATCTTTTCCCAAAGGTAGGGGAGTCTAAAACTAGAGGGCATAGGTTTAAGGTGAGGGGAGAGATGCAAAAGGGTCCAGAGGGGCAATTTTTTCACACAGAGGGTGGTGAGTGTCTGGAACAAGCTGCCAGAGGTAGTAGCAGAGGCGGGTACAATTTTGTCTTTTAAAAAGCATTTAGACAGTTACATGGGTAAGATGGGTATAGAGGGATATGGGCCAAATGCAGGCAATTGGGATTAGCTTAGGGGTTTAAAAAAAAGGGCAGCATGGACAAGTTGGGCCGAAGTGCCTGTTTCCATGCTGTAAACCTCTATGACCTGCTCACTGATAATCTGTTTGGGTTGCACTAGGGTCATCCACATCCTGACTTCATTCCAGCCTCACTGGACATGGACAAAGGAGCTGAACTCAAGAGGTGAGGTGAGAGTGACTGCCCTTGATATCAAGGCACCATTTGACTGAGGGTGGCATCAAAGAGCTCTCGCAAAACTGGAGTCAATGGAAATCATTGAACTGAGTAGAGTCATACCCAGCGCAAAGGAAGATGGTTGTGGTTGTTGGAGGCCAAACATCTCAGTTCTGGAACATCGCTGCAGGAGTTCCTTCCCTCCAACCATCTTCAGCTGCTTCATCAATCACCTTTCCACCATCATAAGATCAGAAGTGGGGATGTTCACTGACGATTGCACAATGTTCAGCACCATTTGCAACTCTTCAGATACTGAAACAGTTCATGTCCAAATGCAGCAATACTGGAAATATCCAGGTTTAGGCTGACAAGTGGCAAGTAACATTCACCCCACACAAGGGCCAGGTAATGACCATTTCAAATAAGAGAGAATCTAACCACCACCCCAACTCATGACTTTCATTTTTGGCAATGGCTTTTCCCTGAGAGCTCACTGGAAAACTCGTTTACTCACAAAAAGCTCAATTCTTTTCAAAATGTATTCATTCAAGGGACCTGAGCTTCGCTGGGGAGGCTAGCAATTTATTGCCCATCCCTAACCATCCTTGAGAAGTTGGTGGTGAGCTGTCTTCTTGAACTGCTGCACTCCCTGATATGTAGGTACACCCACAGTGCTGTTTGGAAGGGAGATTCAGGATTTCGACCCAGCAGCAGTGAAGGAACGACGATATATTTCCAAGACAGGATAGGGAATAGCTTGAAGGGGAACCTCCAGGTGGGTGGTGTTCCCATGTGTCTGCTGCCCTTGTCCTTCTAGATGGTAGTGGTCGTGGGTCTGGCAGGTGCTATCTAAAACGCCTTGGTGGTTTGTTGCAGTGTAGATGGTACACACAGCTGCTACTATGCGTCGGTGGTGGAAGGAGTGTATGTCGAAGGTGATGGATAGAGTGTCAGTCAAATGCGCTGTTTTATCCTGGATGTTGTCAAGCATTCTGAGTGTTGTTGGAGCTGCATAAGTGGTGAGGATTCCTGACTTGTATTTGATAGATGGTGTACAGGTTTTGCGGAGTCAGGAGGTGAGTTACTCACCACAGAGTTCCCAGCCTCTGACCTTCATTCGTTATCACAGTATTAATATGGCCAGTCCAGCACAGTTTCTGGTCAATGTAACCTCGATGTGGAGATGTGTAACCTCCTCAGGATGTCGGTAATTGGATATTCAGCGATGGTAATGCTGTTGAATGTCATGGGGTGGTGGTTAGATTCTCTTTTATTTGAAATGGTCATTACCTGGCACTTGTGTGGGGGCGACTGTTACCTGCCACTTGTCAGCCTAAACCTGGATATCATAGATCCATAGAATCTAAATAAATCCTGGATATTGTTGCATTTGGACATGAACTGCTTCAGTATCTGAAGAGTTGCAAGTGTTGCTGGACATTGTGCAATCGTCTACAACATGTTTAGATCTTGATCTTTAGCCACAAATGAAACACTAACTGCCCCGTGCATTTATCCCACCAGACTGGGAGCACCACAAGACCAGTTCTGTAACGCAAAGAGGGAAAGGTCAGTTCGATACGGCTTCAGAACAGCACAAGCCTTTGTTTCAATTTTACATTCTATCTGCTTTAGCTTGATCAATGAATCAATCCTGGTGGCATGTTGAGGGTGCTGGAGATTGATGGCCTGAATATAAACTGCAGCACTCACATTCTGTTAATCATCAGAGTTTGGAATATTTTAATCTAGCTGAAGGTTAATGGGGACGTTTTTCTGCTTTAGGAGGATAAAGATTGATAGACGCTGACTCTGAAAATTGCGGTACGGGGCAAAATCTGGGGGCAGGATGGGGCTTGGCTGCGATGCCCAATCTCTCTAGGTCATACACAAATGTGCGGTACAGAAACTGGCCAACCTGTCTGTGTCCATGTTTATACTCCACACAGGCCCCCTCCCACTCAACTTCACCTCACCCTGTCAGTACAACTTTCGCAGTCCAAAGATGTGCGGGTTAGGTGTATTGGCCATGCTAAATTGCCCCTTAGTGTCAGGGGGACTAGTTAGGGTAAACGCATGGGGTTATGGGGATAGGGCCTGGGTGGGATTGTGGTCGGTGCAGACTCAATGGGCTGAATGGCCTCCGTCTGCACTGTAGGGATTCTATGATATTCCATTCTTCCTCGCGTACCTAAATAGCTTGCCCTTAAAGATCCCTGTGTCATCTGCCTTAACCACTCCCATGCTTTCACATTGTAGCCACTCTGTTTTCTTTTATTCTTTCATGAGATGTGGGCGTCGCTGGTTCGACCAGCATTTATTGCCCATCCCTAACTGCCCTTGAGAAGGTGGTGGTGAGCTGCCTTCTTGAACCGCTGCAGTCCACGTGCTGTCGGTACACCCACTGTGCTGTTTCAGAGGGAGTTTCAGGATTTTCACCCAGCGACAGTGTTACCTCACTGATCTATTTCTAAGTCAGGATGCTGTGAGGCTTGGAGAGGAACTTGCAGCTGGTCATGTCCACGTACATCTGCTGCCCTTATCCTTCTAGGTCGAGAGTCAGGAGTTTGGAAGGTGCGGTCGAAGGAACCTCCATTTATTGAATTCAAATTCCACCAGTTGCCATCGTGGAATCTGAACCCGTGGGGCGGGACCTTACATCCTCGCTCGTCCCAAAACCATAAAATCCCACCCGAGGTCAATGGACCTTTCCATTGTCCGTCCCTCGCCCGCTCCGATTCCAGTAGCAGATGGGGCAGTAAAATACCGGCCGTGTTCTCAGAGCAATAGCCTCGGTCTCTGGATTGCTAGTCTAGTGACGTTACCACGAGGCCACCAGGGTATAAAAACTTCTCCTGAATTCATTATCCGACAACCTGTCGAGCTTACCCACTGACAATGGCAGCATGGGAAGACTTGCCTTGGGGCTGCCCATTGTGAGGGAGTTGTTTTCCTCCAACATTAACAGTTGGTGCCTTGAGGGGGGAAGGGGAAAAAACACAGAACTCAACAGTGTACACCGTGGAATTATCGCCGTCTCTGAACATGGCGCTGCTATGCTGAGGAAT
The DNA here is from genome assembly GCF_964213995.1 of Mustelus asterias. NCBI lineage: Eukaryota > Metazoa > Chordata > Chondrichthyes > Carcharhiniformes > Triakidae > Mustelus > Mustelus asterias. The sequence goes on from NC_135811.1 coordinate 103,024,639, forward strand.
CACCACAATATTCCACAGAGAAAACTTTGTATAGGTGAGCGATATAGAATAGAATCATAGAACCCCTACAGTGCAGAAAGAGGCCATTCGGCCCATCGGTTCTGCACCGACTCTCTGAAAAAGCATCTTACCCTGGCCCTCCTCTTTGCCCTAGCCCTCTAATCCTGCGCATTGACAATGGCCAATCCACCTAACCAATACATCTTTGGACATTAAGGGCCTGATTTTACCATTTTGATTCTAAGTGCTGAATCTGGGCACAATTCAGATCCGACTTGGAAATCTGCTTTCAGGCGCCCCCATACGCACTTAGCCTGGAAAAAAAGTTGCGAATCTGAATCGTGTTGTGGACGGGGCTTATCACGTCTGAATCGATCGGAACTCTGAGCTGCGCATGCGCAGTAAGAAAAAAATTTCAAAAATGCGCCCCTGTCTCATCGCTCCCGGGCCGCAAAAGCAGATAAAGTGGCCCGGGAGCGATGGCCCCCACAGACATCGCCCCACCCCCACAACATAACTGTCCCCCTTATCCACCCACCAACCCCCCCTCTGCTACCCAGACCGATTGCGACCCCCTGCCCCACTTCCCCCCCCACCGATCGCCCGCAGAGTGGCAGCAGTCCCCCCCTGCCCCTCCCCACCCCCCCCCCCCCCCCCCCCCCCACCACCGATCTGAGTCAGAGAGCCGTTGGAAGCTCTAAAGTTACCTCTTCAGAAGCTGGAGCGCCCAAAACAGACCTTTGCCCGAGCATGTCTGTTTTGCACCGAATCTGGACAGGCGAACGCGGTGGTAATGGGGGAAATGCTGATAAAGTTGGGCGGGTAGCCCATTAATTCAATTTAAATGCATGGGGGAAAACCATACAGACACAGGGAGAATGTGCAAACTCCACACAAACAGTTACCCGAGGCTGGAATTGGACCCGGGCCCCTATCCCCCCCTACCTTGCAGAACCCCCCCACGGCACTAACAACCCGGCACCTGGCACTCCGGACCTGGCAGTGCCGACCTGGTTGGCAGTTCCAGCGGGCAGTGCCAGGGCGCTAACCAGCCAGTTCCTCAACAACCGGGAGGCTTGAATGGCTTTCAGTTTTGGAAACCAGTAGTGATTGGCACTGGGTTCCTGCTGCCACAGAGGGACGGAGAATTCCAGGATCAGAGAGAATCCGAATTCAAACTGACATAGCATATTTAAATGAGGGTTTAAATACACCAATCGGTCCACGCTGGGCAGGAATCAGATTAAGCCGGGATGCAGCGGGTGATGAGAATCACAACGCTGTTCCCCCCACCCCCCCCCCCAACTCTAAACACACCATGGCCCCCTCCCCCTATGATTCTCCAGCCCCTCGCAACCCCAGCGAATCGGTGCGCAAGGCCAGAGTATTCTCCTGCCCCCGCCCCCACCAGTAAAGGCATGATGGGCCAAATGGCCTCATCCTGTACCGTATGATTCATCCGGTGACCTTGTTCTTTGCTTGCACCTCCATCTGTTGCCAAAATCGTTTTCTGGCCTATATCAGCGGAATATAGGCCACCGATATTCCTTGAATAGCATGCTAACAGTGCTTCATTTTCCTTTCAGTCACGACCCTCTCACTCCTTGTGCTAGTTCAAGGAGCCTCTTGTTCGGCTTCCTTCCTGTCTGAATGATTTTCAGCCTCCACCTCTGATACCTTAATTCAAGTGTTTTCAGTATTCAAGATGCAGTACAATACTGGTCTCTGCACAAAAGCATTGCTCACTTTGCTTTGTATTGTCGTACTGACTCAGCATTGGTACCGGAACCTGTTAGGTTGAGTGCCTCCCTCGCACTTGCTCTCTCCTGCTCAGTTTTTGCGTCCTTCTCTTTGGTAGTGTTGATTGTCACCCCTTACTGTCTGGCGCTAGGTAAAGTCACCAGGACGGGGCTTCCCAAATTTTGAGTTGCGATCCCCACCTCATCTCATGAGATGAGATTTCAGGGTCATGCGCTCTGAGGCAGCAATGGCTGTCATGATGTGGAGATGCCGGCGTTGGACTGGGGTAAACACAGTAAGGAGTCTAACAACAACCAGGTTAAAGTCCCAACAGGTTTACTTGGTAGCAAATGCCACTAGCTTTCGGAGCGCTGCTCCTTCGTCAGGTGAGTGGGAGATCTGCTCATACACAGCAGACTTGATTAGCTGTAAAGATTCGCATTGCAATCATTATTCATTATTCTGTAAATTGAGTTTGTGTCTTTATATGCCCTGTTTGCTGTGTATGAGCAGATCTCCCACTCACCTGACGAAGGAGCAGCGCTCCGAAAGCTAGTGGCATTTGCTACCAAATAAACCTGTTGGACTTTAACCTGGTGTTGTTAGACTCCTTACTGCAGCAATGGCTGCCATGGAGCTCTGACTGAATTCTTAAATCCTCGCTTTTTTATGTAGATGGCCTAATGGACTGCTCGCTGAACATAGGAACATAGGAATTAGGAGCTGAACTAGGCAAATTCAGTCCTTCGAGCCTGTTCCGCCATTCAGTCAGATCATGACTGATCTTTTCCTGGTCTCAAATCCACCTCCCCCACTTGTCCCCCATATCCACGTGTCCCTTTTTTATTGGAAATATATCTATCTCCCTCTTGAAACTATTCAACGATTTAGCTCCACCGCGCTATCATAGAATCATAGAAACCCTACAGTGCAGAAGGAGGCCATTTGGCCCATCGAGTCTGCACCGACCACAATCCCACCCAGGCCCTACTCCCACATATTTACCCACTAACCTACGCATCTCAGGACTCTAAGGGGCAATTTTTAACCTGGCCAATCAACCTAACCCGCACATCTTTGGACTGTGGGAGGAAACCGGAGCACCCGGAGGAAACCCACGCAGACACGAGGAGAATGTGCAAACTCCACACAGACAGTGACCCGAGCCGGGAATCGAACCCGGGACCCTGGAGCTGTGAAGCAGCAGTGCTAACCACTGCGCTACCGTGCCACTGCTATGGGGCAGTGAGTTCCACAAATTCACCACTCTCTGCGAGAAGTAATTCCTCTTCATCTCAGTTTTAAATCTACCGCCTCTCAACCTGTACCTGTGACCTCTTGTCCGAGATTGCCCCACAAGAGGAAACATTTGGTCTACATTTACTTTATCAATCCCTTTTAAAATTTTATATACCTCAGTCAGATCCCTTCTCATCCTTCTAAACTCCAGCGAGTATCGGCCCTAACTGTTTAATCTCTCCTCATAGATCAACTTTCATCTTCAGAATCAACCTGGTGAATCTCCTCTGAACTGCCTCCAATGCCGCCACGTCCTTCCTCAAATAGAGAGACCAAAACAGGACACAACACTCCAGATGTGGTCTCACCAACACCCTGTACAATTGCCACAACACTTCTCTGCTTTTATACTCCCGGCTGAGGCCCGAGTGTGGCTGCAAAACAAAAGCCTGTTGATAGGGTAGCTGTTTGTTATTTTTAGAGAAACCCTGCCTTTTCATCGACAGCCCACCCCCTCCCGAACAAGAACAAAAGCCCACCCTGCTCAACAACTCTTGTATCGGACACTGCCTCCCTCCATCCCCACCCCTTTCACTCTAGGGGCCACACGTAGGGCGGGATTTTATGTATGGCCTCTCTCATCCCAAAACCGTAAAATCCCACCCGAGGTCAACGGAACTTTCTATGCTCCACCCCCTCGCCCGTCCCAATTCCTGGGGCGGTCAAGTTCCGGCCATTGTTTGAGGTGTAAAATTGGTGTCACAACCGGAAAACAATTGGGAATCACTGTACCGGGATTTCACAGTGATAAACATTTGGGATTTCTTTTTGCTGGATACTCTGGACCTGCGCAACACAGGTTTTAGAATCATAGAATCCCTACAGTGCAGAAGGAGGCCATTCGGCCCATCGAGTCTGCACCGACCACAATCCCACCTAGGCCCTATCCCCATAACCACACATATTTACCCCGCTAATCCCTCGAACCTATGCATCCCGGGGCACTAAGGGTCAATTTAGCACGGCCAATCCACCTAACCCACACATCTTTGGACTGTGGGAGGAAACCGGAGCACTGAGAGGAAACCCACGCAGACAGGGGGAGAACATGCAAACTCCATGCAGACAGTGACCCAAGCCGGGAATCAAACCCAGGTCCCTGGTGCTGTGAGGCGGCAGTGCTCACCACTGTGCCACCGTGCCACTCATTTTCATTGAGTTTGTACAAACCTGAGTTGCATGAAGGAGAGGTTGGTTGGCACACAGGCCTCTGGGGACCTATTCCAGGCTAACCTCCCCACTGCCCTCACATATCCCAGTGAAATTCACTATAATGGAGAAAAACAGCATATAACCATGGGCCCAGTTTCACTTTGGCACAGTATATCGTGATACAATTTGCTTTATCATTAATGCAGGCTGTAAACATTCTCGGGCCGATTCCTTCATGCATTTTACTGCATTTTTGTTTGAGTTTCTCCCCACTGCCCTGGCCAATACTCATCCATTAAGTAATATTACTTAAAGCTATGTTACCTGGTCACAATCACACTGTGGCATGTGGGATCTTGCTGTGAACAAATTAGCTGCCATATTTCCTACATCACAACAGTGACAACAAAAAGTATTCCATTGGGTGTGAGGGATCCTGTGTATGCGTAGCCCTTTTTGCTTCGGTCTATGCAAAGACTTCATCTTAAGAGATTTCTGCCTATGCACAATTACATTTAAATGCTAGACCGTGGTGGTTAACTAACTCTGCTAAGCTGAACAATTGTAGCCAACTTGACTACATGTAGAATCAGAAGGCATGATGGGTTAGCTAAAGAATTGACTGCATTCCTGAAGGGTACACAACGCAGGCAAACAATAGTTTCCCAGTACAGCAGGTGTGAGGATTGTTTTTCTAGACGGAGACAGCCTGCGAAAAACACTTCCAGTAGCAAGATAAGGGTTGAAATATATTTTGGTTTTAGATTGTGTGTGTTCAGTTCAAGCTCAGTTCAGTTCAGTTTAGTTCTTAGATTAGAGAGACTGGCCGAGAAGACAGTCTCCACGGTAGTTTTTCTTTGCTTCCGTCATGTTTTTAATTTCTAATGAAAGAAAACCATTTTAAAACGCGTACCAGTGCTGTCCTTTCATCCCTTCGAAAGAATGAATGGACCCAACAGGTGTAAGGAGGTGCCCTGATGATGTAAACAAAATTCTTGGTGCAAATGCTGCCTTTTTCCATGGTAAACGCTAATTTTTAAAAACTTAAACGCAAACTTGTTGTTTCGCTACTGGCTGACCTCTGACCCCGGTCTGTACTGATCATATGGCATGTGGCCCTCTCGCCTTTATCAATCGGGGTATAGATTACAAAAGCAGGGAGGTCATGATGGAGTTGTACAGAACTTTGGTGAGGCCACAGCTGGAGTACTGTGTGCAGTTCTGGTCGCCACATTATAGGAAGGACGTGATCACATGTGAGTGTGAATCATTCCCGCATTTTATCACATCCCACCCCCCCAACACCCACTCCAGGGGTTGTGCCCGACTTCCACTAGACTCCAGACGGATGGGAAAGGAGTGCTGGAGAGACGGTCAAATTCTGTGCCTTGGGCTTGGCGTAGAAACGCAACATAAGAGTTGGGGTGGGATTTTAACGGCCTCACTCGGGTGAGACCGGAAATTTCCGCCCGAGGTCAACGGAGATTTTTGTTGTCGGACCCTCGCCCGCTCCGATTCTGGGTGGGCGAGGTGGTAGAGTTCTGACCATAGGAGCAGAATTAGGCCATTCAGCCCATCGAGTCTGCTCCGCCATTCAATCATGGCTGATAAGTTTCTCAACCCTATTCTCCCACCTTTACCCGTAACCTTTGATCCCCTTACCGATCAAGAACCTATCTAACCCTGACTTAAATACACTCAGTGAACTGGCCTCCACAACCTTCTGTGGCAATGAATTCCACAGATTCACCACCCTCTGGCTGAAGAAATTCCTCTTCATCTCGGTTCTAAAGGGTCCTAAGGAACAGCCGCATGGATGAGGAGCTTGTGTTCATGTTGCAATCCTGTCACAATGAACTGCGTGGTCTGGATGTAAGCCAGAGCAGTAATTGGGGAATGGTTGGAGCATTATTTTAAAGTGTTTATCAGAACCGGTTTGCACCTTGTGGGGGAAGATGAGGGATTCTGTGCCTGTATTCTCTGAATAAATCTCTCTTGAGGCATGACTGGCTCTCGATCTCTCCCTCACACTGTGAACGGGCAGTGAATTATAACGGTGTGATCTCTCATCATGCTCCTGAAGTCTGTGCCTTCAGGAACAAGAACAGCCAATCAGCAAAGACAAATAATCTGTCTGGAACTGGTTCCCCAACCCAGTTACATAAAGAAATTGCTAAGGAGAAAAACAATGTCACTGAGCCATACACAGCTGACAGAACAACCATCGTTCTTCTTTTTCATCAGCAAAGTTTCCATCCACTAAAACTCCTTCCATTTGACCTCACGTTTCCCTCAAAATAAAACAATTTTCCTCAGCCTCTGATAATTCCACAGCCGCCACTTGAGAGAGGAGGAAATCCTGTCAGACCTGCCGTCAGTTAACCTGTTTAGGCTTGGACTGCACGTTGCCATGGCAACCGCTCGCGTGGATAAGAACAATCTGGAAGTGGAGCAGGCTTAAAATGGGAAAGGCTAATTAATGGAATGTGTTTATTTAATAACCAGAAAATGGGGAATGCTGGGACGGTGACTGGGTCGCCAATGAGGACTTGATTGCCAACATCTGACAGGCAAACACACTTCAGTTCAGTTCTGAATGCCTTTAGGGTAGAATCTTTGTCAACGCCGTCATCATCCAAGCACTTCACACACTCGGATCCAACTCCTCTCAGTATTTTAACAGACATGGTGACCTGTGTGTTCTTAATGGGTTGACATCTCCGTTAAGAGGGGAGCACATGAACCATTTTCTACAATGGCATCATCTACCCTTTTTCCAGAGACTTTGTGATACAATTCCGAGTGCTGTCTGGAATATCGAGGTTCCTTTTTTTGAACTGCAGAAATGAGGACTTTCCCTCAAGAGTGCCATGCTGATGCTGTCAATGCAGGGACGTGATTGGTAGTTTCTGGAGCTGATGAGACTCCATCTAGTGTTGGGTGTGTGCAAATGCAGATGTGACTGTGTGGACAGGTGGCAGACAACCCAGAATGGTGATCAGGAGTGTGCAACATTCGTGGCTAGTTTAATATATCATTTACAGAAGTTGCTCTTTGTGTGTGTGTGTGTATGTGTCTAGGTTTATGTCTGTGTGTTTCTGTGTGTCTATGAGTGTGTTTTTTGTGTCTGGTGCCCATGTGTGTGTGGGGGTGTGAGTGTGTGTCTCTGTCTGAGAGTGTCTATATATGTGTTTCTGTGTTTGTGGGACTGTCTATGTGTATGTTTTTATGTGTGTTTATGTGTGTACCTGTGTGTGTGTCTACATGTGTGTATTTATGTGTGTCTCTGTGTGTGTCTGTAAATGTGTGTGCATATGTGTATGTATGTCTGTGTCTATATATGTGTGTCTGCATGTGTGTGTGTGAGTGTGTGTGCGTGCGAGTGTGTGAGTGTATGTGAGTGTGTGTGAGTCTGTGTGAATGAGTGTGTGAGTGAGTGTGAGAGTGTGTGTGTGTACGTGAGTGTGTGTGTGTGAGTGTGAGTGTGTGTGCGTGCGAGTGTGTGAGTGTATGTGAGTGTGTGTGAGTCTGTGTGAATGAGTGTGTGAGTGAGTGTGTGAGTGTGTGTGTGGGTGTGTGTGTGAGTCTGTGTGTGCGTTTGTAAGTGTGTGAGTGTGTTTGTAAGTATGTGTGTGAGTGTGTTTGTAAGTATGTGTGTGTGTGTTTGTAAGTGTGTGTGCGAGTGTGTGTGTGTCTGTGTGTGTGTGTGCGTTTGTAAGTGTGTGTGAGTGTGTGTGTGTTTGTGTGTTTGTAAGTGTGTGTGAGTGTGTGTGTTTGTAAGTGTGTGTGTGTGTGAGTGTGTGTGTGTGTGAGTGTGTGTGTTTGTAAGTGTGTGTGTTTGTGTGTGTGTGTGTGTGTGTCTGTGTGTGTGTTTGTAAGTGGGTGTGTGTGCATGAGTATGTGAGAGTGTGTGTGTGAGAGAGTATGTGTGTGTGTGTGTGAGTGTGAGAGAGTGTGTATGCGTTTGTAAGTGTGTGTGTGTGTGAGTGAGTGTATATGTGTGTTTGCAAGTGTGTGTGTGTTTGTAAGTGTGTGTATGTGCGAGTGTTTGTAAGTGTGTGTGTGTGCGAGTGTGTGTGTGCATTTGTAAGTGTGTGTGTGTGTGAGTGTTTGTGTGTTTGTGAGTGTGTGTGTTTGTAAGTGTGTGTGTGAGTGTGTGTGTGTTTGTGTGTTGGTAAGTGTGTGTGTGTGAGTGAGTGTGTTTGTAAGTGTGTGTGTGTGAGTCTGTGTGTTTGTAAGTGTGTGTGCGAGTGAGTGTGTGTGTCTGTGTGTGTGCGTTTGTAAGTGTGTGTGTGTGTGTTTGTAAGTGGGTGTGTGTGTGAGAGTGTGTGTGAGAGAGTGTGAGTGTGTGTGAGTGTGTGTGTGCGTTTGTAAGTGTGTAAGTGTGTGTGTGTTTGTGTGTTTGTAAGTGTGTGTGTGTGAGTGTGTGTGTTTGTAAGTGTGTGTGTGTGAGTGTGTGTGTTTGTAAGTGTGTGTGTGTGCGAGTGTGTCTGTGTGTGTGTGCGTTTGTAAGTGTGTGTGTGTCTGTGTGTGTGCGTTTGTAAGTGTGTGTGTGTTTGTGTGTTTGTAAGTGTGTGTGTGTGAGTGTGTGTGTGTGTCTGTGTGTGTGTGCATTTGTAAGTGTGTGTGTGTCTGTGTGTTTGTGCGTTTGTGTGAGTGTGTTTGTAAGTGTGTGTGAGTGTGTGTGTTTGTAAGTGTGTGTGTGAGTGTGTGTGTTTGTAAGTGTGTGTGTGTGCGCGAGTGTGTGTGTGTCTGTGTGTGCGTTTGTAAGTGTGTGTGTGTCTGTGTGTTTGTGCGTTGTAAGTGTGTGTGTGTGTGTGTGTGTGAGTGTGTTTGTAAGTGTGTGTGTGCGAGTGTGTGTGTGCGTTTGTAAGTGTGTGTGTGTCTGTGTGTTTGTAAGTGTGTGTGTGTGTGTGTATAAAATCATCTTTGATCTTGTCTTGAATTTAATTGTTACACTTACATTTTGGGCCAGTTATCCAACAGCAGGAAGTCTTTCTAACCAGCAATATACCCTTGGAAAATCAGCCTATTAAATTCAAAATTAGCCGAACCAGCTACTGCATCACTGCAGGCTTTAAATTTTTCAGGTTACTTTTTTTTCTTTTTCTACACAATGCATTCATTTAAGTAAAAAAAAATATTGCGCCCCTTGGAATCTCAGGAGACCCCAAAGCGTTTTATATCCAGTTAAATACTTTTACATCAGATCGACCACACAGGGACATGACATTCAGTCCAAAAGGTTCAGGCCAGTGTAAGCCTCTCCTCATTGGACCCTGCCTGTGTGTCATGCTATTCTTTTCTTCCTCACGTTCTGACCTGCATTGATACGATTGCCGGAATTCTCCGATATCATTCACCCCACCACCACTGCCGGTGAGAACGGAGAACTTGGTGCTCAGCCAGAACTCCATTGCAGCGGGACTGGAGAATCCCAGCCGCGGGCGAGGTCGGAGAGGTAAGGACGACAGATTTCCTTCCCTAAAGGGCATTAGTGAATCAAATGGGTTTTTCCGACAGTCGGCAATGGTTTCATGGACATCAGTAGATTCTTAATTCCAGATATTTTTTATTGAATTCAAAATCCACAATCTGCCGTGGCGGGATTTGAACCCGGGTCATTAGCTGAGTTTCTGGATTAACAATCCCACCATTACCTCCCCTGATAAACGTATAAGGAAGATAAAAGCTGAAGGTTACCCTGATAGTGCAATCAAGGAGGATGGGAGGAGGCTTGTTTGGAACACGAACACCAACATAGATGAGATGGGCCAAATGGCCTGTTTCTGTGCTGTAAATTCCATATATAAAGTTGCCAGCAGGAAATACAGACATTATAGTAGACACTATACTGCGTTTCACATCCTCAGGCCATTATGGCCACAGAATTCATGTGAATCACTCTCTCTTGCCACTCTTTCTCTTCGCCCACCCACCCATATTCTCTCTTTCACACACAGTCTCCAGTCACTCACTCACTCAGACACCCATGAACTCACCTGGGCCTTACTCAAGCTCACCTGGGCAGCACTTGGGCTTGCTTGGGCCCTGCTTGGTCTCCCCTTGGCCCCGTTTGGGCTTTCCCGAGCCCTCCTCAGGCTCCTCTGGGCCCTGCCCGGGCTCCCCGGGTCCCAGTCGGGTTGGTCTGGGCCCCGTTTGGGTTCCCCTGGACCGCACTGTCCCAGCAGTCTCATGCTCCGGACCCTGGAACTTACCTTCCAAACTTGCTGCTCATCCAATCGCAGGCTGGATTCTCTCTGGATTTGCTACTGTTAAACTCACTAGTCCAAAGATGTGCGGGTTATAGAACATAGAACATTACAGCGCAGTACAGGCTCTTCGGCCCTCGATGTTGCGCCGACCAGTGAAACCAATCTAAAGCCCATCTAACCTACACTATTCCAATATCATCCATATGATTATCCAATGACCATTTAATTGCCCTTAATGTTGGCGAGTCCACTACTGCTGCAGGCAGGGCATTCCACGCCCTTACCACTCTCTGAGTGAAGAACCTACCTCTGAGGTTAGGTGGATTAGCCACGCTAAAATTGCCCCTTAGCATCAGGGGGACTAGCTAGGGTAATTGCACGGGGCTATGGGGATAAGGCCTGGGTGGGATTGTGGTCGATGGAGATTCGATGGGCCGAATGGCCTCCTGCTGCACTGCAAGGATTCTATAATTCCAGTGAGCCTATTAGAACCAACTGCAGGAAGGAATCAGCCTGTGATTGGATGAGCAGCTTTACAGCACTTTTCAAACATTAATCCAACGAGTTTGGTGGGCTGCATTGAGGTGCCCAACTCTGCTTCAAATAGAAAGTGCAGGAGCAATGTCTGGTCCACGGCAACTGCTCTACACACCAGATTATTGAAAAAGTGTCTAAAATACACTGTACAAAAAATGAAATTCCAGAAGGCACTCAGAAAATTCCTCTTAACAGATGTTAGCTCATAGAACTGAAGGCAGGTTAGTAACCTGCTTAGGGAATTGAGTGAGTAGCAGAGACAGAGAGCAGGGATAATGGGCAGGTACTTATCAGGTTATGACTAATGGTGACCTGCAAGGATCTGTGTTGGGGCCTCAACTATACACTGTATTTATTAATGACTGGATGATGGAACATAGAATGCCACTTATCCAAATCTATTACTGCGCCACAGCTGAAGAATCCAAGGAAGCTACCAAAAGTACATAGGAGCAGGGATGTCTTGCTGCAATTAGACAGAGCCTTGGTGAAGCCACACCTGGAATACTCCGTGCAGTTTTGGTCTCCTTATCCGAGGAAGGGTGTTCTTGCTCTAGAGGGAGTGCAGAGAAGGTTTACCAGACTGATTTCTGAGATGGTGGGACTGACGTATGATGAGAGATTGAGTTGGTAAGGATTGTATTCACTGGAGTTCAGAAGAATGAGAGGGGAATCTCATAGAACCCTGACAGTGCAGGAAGAGGCCATTTGGCCCATCGAGTCTCCACCAACAACAATCTCACCCAGGCCCTATCCCCGTAACCACGCATATTTACCCCACTAATCCCCCTGACACTAAGGGGCAATTTACCATGGTCAGTCAACCTAACATGCACAACTTGGAATGTGAGAGGAAACTGAAGCACCCAGAGAAACCAACGCAGACACAAGGACAACATGCAAACTCCACACAGACAGTAACCCAAGAATTGAACCTGGGTTCCTGGTGCTGTGAGGCAGCAGCGCTAACCACTTGCCACCGTGCCACCCTAGAAACCTATAAAATTCTAACAGGACTAGACAGGGTAGATACAAGAAGGATGTTCCCGATGGTGGGGATGTCTAGAACCAGGGTCACAGTCTGAGGATACAAGGTAGACCGTTTAGGATAGAGATGAGGAGAAATTTCTTCACTCAGAGAGTGGTCAGCCTGTGGAATTCGCTACCATGGAAAGCAGTTGAGGCCAAAACATTGAATGTTTTCAAGAAGCAGTTAGATATAGCACTTGGGGCGAAGGATATGAGGGGGAGGTGGGATCAGGCTATTGAGTTGGATGATCAGCCATGATCATAATGAATGATGGAGCAGGCTCGAAGGCCAAATGTCCTCCTCCTGCTCCTATTATCTATGGTTCTATGTAAACCTCACATGATGAGAGGATTTGCTCATATTCTACCTGAGGTAGCAGAACCAAGCAGCCATGTAAATGATGGTTGTTGGACAAATTCGGGACTATTTCTGAACCTATCTGGGAGCTTTACGTTGTCAGAAACACTTTGATGTTATATTCCTTACAAGAAAAAGCAAGAAACTAAGCAATAATGTACGCAAAATAGGGATAATTATAAAATTAACACATTTTTTTCACAGAGCTAGATTGTGTGCCAAAGGAATTGAGAGATGTCGGGATAGTGCATGAAGCTAGAGTCATGGACATTTAGTCATAGATGTTTACAGCATGGAAACAGGCCCTTCGGCCCAACTTGTCCATGCCACCCAGTTTTCACCACTAACCTAGTCCCAATTGCCCGTATTTGGCCCATATCCCTCTATACCCATCGTACCCATGTAACTATCTAAATGCTTTTTAAAAGATAAAATTGCACCGGTTTCTACTACTGGCGGCTTATTCCAAACACTCACCACCCTCTGAGTGAAAACAATTGCCCCTCTAGAGCCTTTTATATCTCTCCCCTCTCACCTTAAACCTATGCCCTCTAGTTTTAGACTCTCCTACCTTTGGGAAAAGATGTTGACTATCTAGCTGATCTATGCCCCTCATTATTTTATAGACCTCTATAAGTTCACCCCTAAGCCCCTATACTTAGGGAGAAAAGTCTCAGTCTATCCAGCCTCTCCTTATTACTCAAACCATCAAGTCCCGGTAGCATCCTAGTAAATCTTTTCTGCACCCTTTCTAGTTTAATAATATGGAGTTGAGTTGGAAGATCAGCCATGTTCTTGTTGACTAGTGGATCAAGTTCCAAATGGTTTACTCCTGCACCTATTTTCTATGTTCTTAATGTTGGAAAGTATCTGGTTGATGTTGCCAGCTCTGATTAAGGCTCCATAACAGCCAATAATGACGCAGCACTGACAACTGTCATTGGCGAAATCAGAGACCGGGCCATTGATGGCGGCAGGGATCACCACATAACTGCCAGAGGATGAAATGACACAGCGAGGAGCAACTCGTGAGGTTCTCCAATTTTCTGACTGGTGGAAGCTTAAACCTTATGCAGGTTGCACCCAATCCAAGAGTAGGTTTTGGAAAATGAGGCACTGCGTGTTAAGGTCAATGGCGTGCGGAGAGGGGGGGTGCTCAGAGCTGCCTGAGGAAAGGGGGTAATCTCAGTGTTCTCAGGGAAAGTGCATCATCAGTCAAAAAGCTTTGCTTTGAAATAGCAAATTAATCTTGGGGGTTTCAAATGTCTCCCACGTCAGTGTCTCTTACTCAAAGTTACAGCTGGATCAAGTGTCAGGAAGCAAACTTCGTAACACAATTCAACCCAACTGAGACCTTGTCGAAAAATAAAGCAACGAACTGCCAGAGACAAACGCAATGTTTCCCATCCCCCTGCTGCTGCCTTTACCGTACCAGGCCACTGGCATTGCCAACATTGGACAGCCATACTGTGTGCTAAATGCTATGGTGCTTATGGGTGAAATGGCTCACCCTATGGTTCTGGAGGCAATAGAGTCAGACCAGGGATGTAAAAACCCACAAGCGGGGTTGTCGCACCCTGCCTGTGTGAAATATCTGTGGTATGATCTAGCAATACATTCATTCATTCAGTGGTCTGTAAGCTGGCATGGATCACTCGGGCTGAATGGCCTTCTTCTGTCCTGTACATTCTACATAAGACTTTCTCCGGGCTGCAGGGAACATCTGCTAGGCAGAAATGGAAGTTAGAGGACTGGGGCAGAATTTTATTCTTCCCCGCCAGTGAGTTTGTTAACAAAAGAGAAGCATATTATCTAAATGGTGAGAGATTGCAGAGTTGTGAGGTGCAGAGGGATCTGGGAGTTCTAGTGCATGAATCACAAAAAAGCGAATGCATATAATCCAGGCTACACGATATCTGTTGGAGGTGCTGGCTTTCAGGTGAGGTGTTAAACCCAAAGCCTTGTCCACCTGGCATGCTGGACAAAAGAGATCCTATGGCAGAGTTCAAAGAAGGACGAGGAAATTCTGTCCAAAATCTATCCTGCAACCAGCTAACACTCCCGAGAACACAACAACCAGCTGGTCACTTATCTCACTGCTGTTGGTGGGATCTTGCTGTGCACAACTCAGCTACTGCATTGACCTGTAAGAAAATAGTAACACTGCAAGGTGAATTGAGGGAGGGAATTGCCGAGCTCAGAGCCCAGGTTGAAAGCAAGGTCGCTCTTGAAAGTTGGGAGCTGGTATATAAGTCTGGACAGGTAGATGGTTCAGGACACGTTCTTCCCGGGAGGATACTGACATTCCCGGCCTCACCACGGAACTGCTGTCCCGGTGAGCTTTGGGGAAAGCCTCACCGTGCTTTATGGACACTGTGTGGGTTTCGATTTGGAAGCTATCGCGGTCCAGGCACAAGATCATGACCAAGACTCGGACATCATGGCGCAGATTTCTGTTCGTGGGTCGGGTGTGGAGAGACAGGAGATTTCCCGATTCTGTGAACCCACCATTAAAAATGGTCACTTGCAGGTTGAATGTTCAGTCAAGTGGAGGGTGGGGGGGCGGTGAGGATTAGGAGTTGTATCTGCTGCCTCTGCTAGTGAGTGTGGGAACTGCTGGTTGCAGAGGGGGGGTTGGGTGGGCTGCCTCCATGCTCCGACACTATGTTAAAAGATTTTTTTAAAATTAAATAGAAAAGTCCCTCAACCATCACACTCCCCATGGCTCATCCATGTCAACCTATGCTTCTTGTGCCCCCTCCATTCATCCCCCATGACTCCTCATTCCCCCTGTGCCATCACATACTCCTCTACCCTTCCCCATTTCCCTCACTCTTCCTTGGCCCTTTATAGCCTCACGTCAACTTACTGCCAACTCATGCCCCCACCCATCATCCTTTGCCCTTACCCTCTCCATGCCAATTCACCGAATATCCTTTGACAATTCTTCGACAGCTGGACAGATTCATTGCGTTTACGCACTTCTTTTATGCACAGTCCGCTTCACTTCTACCAATCCCAAAGGGTGCACTATCTCTCCCGAAGGCTGGCTCACCACTCGAGAAGGCTGTCTTACCTTTCTCGAGGTGTCCCAGGACCTGATCCAAAGGGACACCTTACCCCTCCAAAGGGCTGCCCTGGCCATCCAAGTAAATCCACCAAGTTCTGCCCTCCTATTACCTGGGTCTAATCTGCACTCTCTACGCTTCACTCTCATTCTGGCCTACCAAAATCCCACTTCAGTGGGGACAGCTGGTGATGTAAGTGGCCAGGTGCCCCCATGGACTGCGCATGCGCAAACCCCCGCTCGACTCCAGTCCCGCCCCACACAAATGGAACATGCCGTTTCCGGGGGCAAGACTTATGGCGGGATTTTCCAGCCGCGCTCACCCCAAGGCTGGAAAATCCCGCACGAGATCAATGGACCTTCACATGGTTCACGTCCCGCCCGCTACGATTCCCATAGCGGGCAGGACAGGAAACTTCTGCTCCTAGAATTTTTGACCATTTCTGGGATTTTTGCCTTGAAGGAGGCCATATGGTCCTTTGAGCCTGTGCCAATTCGCTGCAAGAACCATTTAGCTACTCTCCCTCTCACACTCTTTCCCCGTAGTCCTGCAATTGTTTACCCTCCAGGTGTTTACCCAGCTCCCCTTCAGAAGTCACTAATGAAACTGCCGCACCCTCAGGCCATGCGTTCCAGACCCTAACCACTCACTGCCAATAAAAATTAAAAATTGTATGGCCTTCTTGCCGATTGGTTCAGATCCCTAGCCATACTTGTGTGGACTCAGTTGGCTATCCAGAGGGTTGTCACAGCAGTCGAACGATTGTGAACTGTTGCTGAATTTCTGACTGCCTAGGAAAAAACAATTAAGCTAAGCAGAGTGAGAAGCATCAGAATTTAGATTGGCAGACTGGCATTTTGGAAATCTAAACACCTCAACCCAGTCTTGTACAAATTACAACACATCTCAACATTTCAAGTTGCCCTTTATCTGAACATTACATTAAACAAAGCCTGAAGCATTCAGAAATGTTTCGGTTGGTTGAGTTTGGATTTTTAACTCTTTGATCGCTGTAACCCTGGCACTTAAGGCCATAAGACATTGGAGCAGAATTAGGCCACTCAGCCCATCGAGTCTGCTCCACCATTCAATCAGAGTTGATATTTTTCTCATCCCCATTCTCCTGCCTTTTCCCCATAACCCCTGACCCCCTTATTAATCAAGAACCTATCTATCTCTATCTTAAAGACACTCAATGACCTGACCTCCACAGCCTTCTGCGGCAAAGAGTTCCACAGATTCACCACTCTCTGGCTGAAGAAATTCCTCCTCATCTCTGTTTTAAAGGATCGTCCCTTTAGCCTGAGGTTGTTCCCTCTGATTCTAGTTTCTCCGACTAGTGGAAACATCCTCTCCATGTCCACTCCATCCAGGCCTCGCAGTATCCTGTAAGTTTCAGTAAAACACCCCCCTCAACCTTCTAAACCCCAACGAGTACAGACCCAGAATCCTCAACTGTTCCTCATATGACAAGCTCTTTATTCCAGGGATCATGCTTGTGAACCTCCTCTGGATCCTCTCCAAGGCCAGCACATCCTTCCTTAGATATGGGGCCCAAAACTGCTCACAATACTCCAAATGGGGTCTGACTAGAGCCTTAGAAGTACATTCCCGGACTTATATTTCTGTATACCATTTTCAAATCAATCTGCTATTTCAGATGCCACTTGTAAGGAGTAGCATTATTGAAATATTAACCAATTTTACACTTTGTTAAAAATGTTTTAAATACAGAGTCAATAGATGGGAGGCTGGTTTGCGTGATGGATTGGGCTACATTCACGACCTTTTGTAGTTTCTTGCGGTCTTGGGCAGAGCAGGAGCCATATCAAATTGTGATACAACCAGAAAGAATGTTTTCTATGGTGCATCTGTAAAAGTTGGTGAGAGTCGTAGCTGACATGCCAAATTTCCTTAGTCTCCTGAGAAAGTAGAGGAAAAGATATGGTTCTAACACTAATAGTTTGAGTTAAGCAATTGAGCACAGGAAGTATTTTCTGAGTTCAATTTAATCAGTTTTGAGTTAAGAAAAGACAGTATTCACTTCTCCTGCACTATTTTTTCTCTATACTCTTTCTTTCTATTTTTGTTCTTTATTATCAGATCGAGAATGTTTGTCACCAGAGAATGTACATTATTGTGGTGATGGGGATGTTTGGCGATGTAATATACTTTCACAGCCAATTGTTTTTCCAGCTGCTACCTCACCCTTGATTCGATCATTCTCCGCCTCTGCAATCGTGACTTGCTGCTGTCCCATCCTGTGCCAAATTGTGGGGCCCAGAATGTGACAGGAAGTAAGGCCGGAATTTTCCAGCATCCTGGTGCCATTGAAATCTCCGCTCACAGTGGCGGGACCGGAGAATCCCTCTGGTGTGTGGGGCTAGAAAATTCCGGGGAGAGGTGAACGTCTCCTGAAATATCCCGGGTTATTATTAATTCACGTCTGCATTCTCTGTTTCGCTCCACATTTCTTCTCTATTTTCTAACTTCATTCTTGTTAACTTCAACAACTTGCATTTGTAATGAAACAGCCTAAAAGCACTCCACAGGTGTCAACAAACCGTGACACCAAGCCACGTCAGGAGAGGTCAGGAGAACTAACAAAGACCATCCAAAATGTGATTCTTTGGTCGTTCAGCTCATTGCTGTTTGTCTCACATTGTTGGCTCACAGTGGTTGCTGCATTTGACCACATAACAGGACTCTCTACAGACTAAAACATGATTCATTGTTACGTAGAATTACAACACAGAACCAGGTCAGTTGGATCAACTGGTCAATGTTGGGTTTTATTCTCCACATGAGCCTCACCCCACCCTAATTAATCTAACCCAATCACCATATCCTTAGGATCTTTTCCTAATTATTGCTTATGGGAAGATGATGTCTTTGTGGTAATGTCACTGGACTTGTAATCCAGATTCCCGGGTATATCCTCTATAAAGTTTTAAGTTTATTTATTAGTGTCACAAATAGGCTTACATTAACACTGCAATGGAGTTACTGTGAAAATCCCCTGGTCACCACACTCCGGCACCTGCTTGGGTACACTGAGGGAGAATTTAGCATGGCCACTGCACTTAACCAGCATGATGTGGAATTGCCAGCGTTGGACGGGGTAGGCACAGTAACTAGTCTCACAACACCAGCTTAAAGCCCAACAGGTTTATTTAGATAAATAAACTTGTTGGACTTTAACCTGGTGTTGTGAGACTACTTACTGTGCTTAACCAGCCGTCTTTTGGACTGTGGGAGGAAACCAGAGCACCCGCAGGAAACTCATGCAGATACGGGAGAACATGCAAACTCCACACAGACAATGGCCCAAGTTGGGAATTAAATACATGATGTGGAGATGCCGGCGTTGGACTGGGGTAAACACAGTAAGAAGTTTAACAACACCAGGTTAAAGTCCAACGGGTTTATTTGGTAGCAAAAGCCACACAAGCTTTCGGAGCTGCAAGCCCCTTCTTCGGGTGAGTGGGAATTCTGTTCACAAACAGAGCATATAAAGACACAAACTCAATTTACATGAATAATGGTTGGAATGCGAATACTTACAACTAATCAAGTCTTTAAGAAACAAAACAACATGAGTGGAGAGAGCATCAAGACAGGCTAAAAAGATGTGTATTGTCTCCAGACAAGACAGCCAGTGAAACTCTGTGGGGGTTACAAATAGTGGGACATGAACCCAATATCCCGGTTGAGGCCGTCCTCGTGTGTGCGGAACTTGGCTATCAGTTTCTGCTCAGCGACTCTGCGCCGTCGTGTGTCGCGAAGGCCGCCTTGGAGAACGCTTACCCGAATATCAGAGGCCGAATGCCCGTGACCGCTGAAGTGCTCCCCAACAGGAAGAGAACAGTCTTGCCTGGCGATTGTCGAGCGGTGTTCATTCATCCGTTGGCGCAGCGTCTGCATAGTTTCCCCAATGTACCATGCCTCGGGACATCCTTTCTTGCAGCGTATCAGGTAGACAACGTTGGCCGAGTTGCAAGAGTATGTACCGTGTACCTGGTGGATGGTGTTCTCACGTGAGATGATGGCATCTGTGTCGATGATCCGGCACGTCTTGCAGAGGTTGCTGTGGCAGGGTTGTGTGGTGTCATGGTCACTGTTCTCCTGAAGGCTGGGTAGTTTGCTGTTGACAATGGTCTGTTTGAGGTTGTGCGGTTGTTTGAAGGCAAGAAGTGGGGGTGTGGGGATGGCCTTGGCGAGATGTTCGTCTTCATCAATGACATGTTGAAGGCTCCGGAGGAAGTACTGGACAACGAAGGGTACTCTGTCCACTGTGTCCCATGTTTGTCTTCTGAGGAGGTCGGTGCGGTTTTTCACTGTGGCGCGTTGAAACTGTTGATCAATGAGTCGAGCGCCATATCCTGTTCTTATGAGGGCATCTTTCAGCGTCTGGAGGTGTCTGTTGCGATCCTCCTCATCCGAGCAGATCCTGTGTATACGAAGGATCATCGACACAGATGCCATCATCTCACGTGAGAACACCATCCACCAGGTACACGGTACATACTCTTGCAACTCAGCCAACGTTGTCTACCTGATACGCTGCAAGAAAGGATGTCCCGAGGCATGGTACATTGGGGAAACTATGCAGACGCTGCGCCAACGGATGAATGAACACCGCTCGACAATCACCAGGCAAGACTGTTCTCTTCCTGTTGGGGAGCACTTCAGCGGTCACGGGCATTCGGCCTCTGATATTCGGGTAAGCGTTCTCCAAGGCGGCCTTTGCGACACACGACGGTGCAGAGTTGCTGAGCAGAAACTGATAGCCAAGTTCCGCACACACGAGGACGGCCTCAACCGGGATATTGGGTTCATGTCCCACTATTTGTAACCCCCACAGAGTTTCACTGGCTGTCTTGTCTGGAGACAATACACATCTTTTTAGCTGTCTTGATGCTCTCTCCACTCATGTTGTTTTGTTTCTGAAAGACTTGATTAGCTGTAAGTATTCGCATTCCAACCATTATTCATGTAAATTGAGTTTGTGTCTTTATATGCCCTGTTTGTGAACAGAATTCCCACTCACCTGAAGAAGGGGCTTGGAGCTCCGAAAGCTTGTGTGGCTTTTGCTACCAAATAAACCCGTTGGACTTTAACCTGGTGTTGTTAAACTTCTCACTGAATTAAATACATAACAGGACTTACTACAGGCCAAAAAGTAATTCATTGTTACGTAAAATTACAGCACAGAACCAGGTCAGTTGGCTCAACTGATCTAACTGGTCTAAGCATCCCTGGCGCTGTGAGGCAGCAGTGTTAATCACATGGGTTCAAATCCCACCACGGCAACTGGTGGAATATAAATTAATAAAAACCTGGAAGTTAAACAAAAGTGATGGTCACCATGAAACAAGACGATTGCCGTAAACCCCATCCGGCTTACTAATGCCTTTTAGGAAGGGAAAGTTGCCATTCTTACTCCAGACCCACAGCAATGTGGTTGTCCTCTGAAATGACCTCGCAAGCACCCCAGTTCGAGGGCAATCAGGAATGGACAACAAATGCTGGCCTTGCCTGTGACGCCCACATCCCATGAAAAAATAACTTAAACATTCATCAAACCTCTCTTTAAAACGCATCTACGCGACTTACCTCAATTCCGTCTTAGGGCTGCATGGTCCACATTCTTTCCACACTCTGGGAAAAGAAGCTTTATCTGAATTCCTTCTTGAATTTATTTGTTAATAATTATAGCCCCTAGTTTTAGATTCCCCCACAAGCAGAAATATTTCTGCTACATCACTCTTATCAAACTCTTCTGTAATTTTAAAGACTTATATTTGACCAGCCCTCAACGTTTTGCTTTCCACAGATGGAACAAAGCAGTGAATTGACAGAAGGTGCTTTATTAATGCAAAGAAGGAGAATAAGAGTGAGATTAGTTTGATAATGCAAAGAGGCACGATGGAACTGAGTGCTTTGATGGGTAGCATGATGGCCTCTCAGCGCCAGGGACCTGGGTTTGATTCCCGGCTTGGGTCACTGTCTGTGTGGAGTTTGCACGTTCTCCCCATGTCGGTGTGGGTTTCCTCCGGGTGCTCCGGTTTCCTCCCACAGTCCAAAAATGTGTTGGTTAGGTTGATTGGCCATGCTAAATTGCCCCTTAGTGCCGGGGGGATTAGTAGGGTGAATGTGTGGGATTACGGGAAAAGGGCATGGGTGGGATTGTGGTCGGTACAGACTCGATGGGCCGAATGGCCTCCTTCTGTACTGTCGAGATCCTGTGGATAAACTAGAATTCTAAGTGGGGGCTTGATAATATTTGCATTCATGCTAATCTTATTTTGTTCCTTTTTCCCTCTTTCACTACTACCTGTCTGCAAATTCAAAGCGCAGTGATTTTTCAGTGTTAAGGAGGGTTGCTGGTTAGACTTGTAAAATGACAGCTGCGATGTGATTTCAAAACCCACCTGGGACCGGAGGCAGGAAGTAGCCAGGTGGGAACACTGAAAGCAGCTGGCAGGAGATCCATAATGAACAGAATTAATGATCACCGAGGCGTGAATCAGCTTTCTGTCTGGAACTGTTTGGACTCCAGATATCCACTTGCTTCAGGACACCTCGCCTAAACACCTTTCAACCTGCCTGAGAGTGACAGAGAGCACAGATTAACCTAAAGAGCCTGACACAGAAGGACCTCTCTGTGTGTAACAGGGTCAACTGGCCAAGGTTCCAATACACTGAGAGCTTTTAACATTGTATCATAAATCACCCAGTGCAGCAGGAGGCCATTCGGCCCATCGAGTCTGCACCTACCATAATCCCACCCAGGCCCTATCTCCATAACCCCATGCATTTACCCCAGCTAGTCCCCCTGACACTCGGGGGCAATTTAGCATGGCCAATCAACCTAACCTGCACATCTTTGGACTGTGGGAGGAAACCGGAGCATCCGGAGGAAACCCACGCAGATACGGGGAGAATGTGCAAACTCCACGCAGACAGTGATCTAAGCTGGGAATCGAACTCGGGTCCCTGGCACTGTGAGGCAGCATTGCTAACCACTGTGACACTGCCGTCCACTATATGGCCATAAATACATAAGACCCCAGAAGTTAAACTGTCCAAATCTTCAGCAGATGGTTATGATCATGACTCAGATGTCGTGAACATGTAATGGTGTCACAGTGGTTAGCACTGCTGCCTCACAGCTCCAGTTTCCTCCCACAGTCCAAAGATGTGCAGGTTAGGTTGATTGGCCATGCTAAATTGACCCGAGTGTCAGGGGATTAGCAGGATAAATGTGTGGGGTTACGGGAATAGTGCCTGGGTGGGATTGTGGTTGGTGCAGACTCGATGGGCCGAATGGCCTCCTCCTGCACTGCTGGGATTTTGTAGGGATTCTATGATATTACAAGTTTTAAGGACCACTGTCTTAAAGGCACATTTGTCATTTCAAACCTTCAAATTGGGTTTAAAAGCCTTTTTTTCAAATTAGAGGGTATGGACAGGCAACATGGCACTTTATGGTGTTTATTCAACCTCATCTCTCTGGAGCTGGCTACCAAGAGTCAGTGCAAATGCAAAGACCCCCCCAGGGATATCCATTGAATTCTGAGTGGTGCAAAGAACCCTTTTAAGTCTGAGAGAACAGGAGACAGGGAGAGATTTCAAAGGACCCCAACATAATTAACTTCCTTGCCTGGTGGATTAATGCTTATGATGTGGAGATGCCGGCGTTGGACTGGGGTAAACACAGTAAGAAGTTTAACAACACCAGGTTAAAGTTCAACAGGTTTATTTGGTAGCAAAAGCCACTAGCTTTCCGACCTGGCTGTTCCTTCGTCAGGTGACAAAGGAACAGCCAGTTCCGAAAGCTAGTGGCGTTTGCTACAAATAAACCTGTTGGACTTTAACCTGGTGTTGTGAGACTTCTTACTGGATTATTGCTTAACATAGCAGCCATTTTCTATTTTTGAAACTGTATAAAGACTGAGAACAGCCATTTTGTGTGCACAACCCAGGAAGGACTCTGGAAGCAACATATTTCAGTGTTCACTTACAGCATGTGCACCTCGCTGGCTAGGCCTGCATTTACTGCCCACCACTAATTGTTCTTGGTGATGAGCTGCCTTCTTGAATCCCTGCAATCCATGTGGTGTGGGTGCATCCACAGTGCTGTTGGAATGGGAGTTTCAGGATTTTGACCCAGCAACAATGAATGAACAGCGATATCGATCCAAGTCAGGATGGTCACTGAGCTGGAGAGGAACCTCCAGGTGGTGGTGTTCCCATGTATCCGCTGTCCTTGTCCTTCTAGATAGTAGCGGTCGTGGGTTTGGAAGGTGCTGCCTCAAGAGCTTTGGTGAGTTGTTGCAGTGCATCATGTAGATGGTACACACTGCTGCCACTGTGCATCTGTGATGGAGGGAGTGAATGTTTGTGGATGTGGTGCCAATCAACTGGGCTGCTTTGTCCTGGATGGTGTCAAGCTTCTTGAGTGTTGTTGGAGCTGCATTCATCCAGGCAAGTAAAGCGCATTCCATCGCACTCTTGACTTGTGCTTTTAGATAGTACACAGGCTTTGGGGAGTCAGGAGGTGAGTCACTCATCACAGGATTCCTAGCCACTGACCTGTTCTTGTAACCGCAGTATTTTTATATGGCTAGTCCAGTTCAGTTTTCTGGTAAATGGTAACCCCAGGATGTTGAGAGGAGGGGTTTCAGCAATGGTAATGTGGTAATGTCATTGAATGTCAAGGGGTGATAGTTTGATTCTCTCTTTTTGGGGGTGGTCAGTGACTGGTGCATCAGAGAGGGTTCTTAATTGGCCAAGGGAGGACAAAGGGAAAGTTATTAAGAAATGAAGTAATATTCTGTTGCAAGCATTAAGGCCTATAAGTGCCATAAGAGCAGAATTAATGAGGAATAGGAAACTTTCTGTCTCCCACAATCTGCCAACCTGCTGAGCCATAGAGAATGAAAAAGGTAACCATTGACTGTAGAAGCTGTAAAAAGGTTCCAAAAGAAATCCGGGAAATTATAGGCCAGTAAGTTTGACGTCGGTGGTGGGCAAGTTATTGGAAGGTGTGATAAGGGATAGGATCTACAAATATTTGGATAGACAGGGACTTATTAGGGAGAGTCAACATGACTTTGTGCATGGTAGGTCATGTTTGACCAATCTATTAGAGTTTTTCGAGGAGGTTACCAGGAAAGTGGATGAAGGGAAGGCGGTGGATGTTGTCTACCTGGATTTCAGCAAGGCCTTTGACAAGGTCCCTCATGGGAGGTTAGTTAGGAAGGTTCAGTCGCTAGGTATACATGGGGAGGTAGTAAATTGGATTAGGCACTGGCTCAATGGAAGAAGCCAGAGAGTGGTTGTGGAGGATTGCTTCTCTGAGTGGAGGCCTGTGACTAGTGGTGTGCCGCACGGATCGGTGTTGGGTCCATTGTTGTTTGTCATCTATATCAATGATCTGGATGATAATGTGGTAAATTGGATCAGCAAGTTTGCTGATGATACAAAGATTGGCGGTGTAGTGGACAGTGAGGAAGGTTTTCAAAGCTTGCAGAGGGATTTGGACCAACTAGAAAAATGGGCTGAAAAATGGCAAATGGAATTTAACGCAGACAAGTGTGAGATATTGCACTTTGGAAGGACAAACCAAAGAAGAACGTACAGGGTAAATGGTAGGACTCTGAAGAGTGCAGTTGAACAGAGGGATCTGGGAATACAGGTACAGAATTCCCTAAAAGTGACGTCACAGGTGGATAGGGTCGTAAAGAGTGCCTTTGGTACATTGGCCTTTATAAATTGGAGTATCGAGTATAAAAGTTGGAGTGTTATGGTAAGGTTATATAACAGTAAGAAGTCTTACAACAGCAGGTTAAAGTCCAACAGGTTTATTTGGTAGCAAATACCATAAGCTTTCGGAGCGTGCTGCTCCTTCGTCAGATGGAGTGGTCTCTGTTCTCCAACAGTGCACAGACACAGAAATCAAGTTACAGAATACTAATTAGAATGCAAATCTCTACAGCCAGCCAGGTCTTAAAAGGTACAGATAATGTGGTTGGAGGGAACATTAAACACAGGTTAAAGAGATGTGTATTGTCTCCAGGCAGAACAGCTGGTGAGATTATGCAAGACCAGGGGCAAGCTGTGGGGGTTACTGATAATGTGACATAAATCCAACATCCCGGTTTAGGCCGTCCTCATGTGTGCGGAACTTGGCTATCAGCTTGGCTAGCCAAGTTCCGCACACATGAGGACGGCCTAAACCGGGATGTTGGATTTATGTCACATTATCAGTAACCCCCACAGCTTGCCCCTGGTCTTGCATAATCTCACAAGCTGTTCTGTCTGGAGACAATACACATCTCTTTAACCTGTGTTTAATGTTCCCTCCAACCACATTATCTGTACCTTTTAAGACCTGGCTGGCTGTAGAGATTTGCATTCTAATTAGTATTCTGTAACTTGATTTCTGTGTCTGTGCACTGTTGGAGAACAGATAACCACTCCATCTGACGAAGGAGCAGCACGCTCCAATAGCTTATGGTATTTGCTACCAAATAAACCTGTTGGACTTTAACCTGGTGTTGTGAGACTTCTTACTGTGCTTACCCCAGTCCAACGCCGGCATCTCCACATCAAGGTTATATAAGGCATTGGTGAGGCCGAATTTGGAGTATTGTGTACAGTTTTGGTCACCTAGTTACAGGAAGAATGTAAATAAGGTTGAAAGAGTGCAGAGAAGGTTCAGAAGGATGTTGCCGGGACTTGAGAAGCTGAGTTACAGAGAGAGATTGAATAGGTTGGGACTTTATTTCCTGGAGCGTAGAAGATTGAGGGGAGATTTGATAGAGGTGTATAAGATTTTGATGGGTATAGATAGAGTGAATGCAAGCAGGCTTTTTCCGCTGAGGCTAGGGGAGAAAAAAATCAGAGGGCATGGGTTAAGGGTGAAAGGAGAAAAGTTTAAAGGGAATATTAGGGGGGGCTTCTTCACGCAGAGAGTGGTGGGAGTGTGGAATGAGCTGCCGGATAAAGTGGTAAATGCGGGGTCACTTTTAACATTCAAGAAAAACTTGGACGGGTTCATGGATGAGAGGGGTGTGGAGGGATATGGTCCAAGTGCAGGTCAGTGGGACTAGGCAAAAAATGGTTCGGCACAGACAAGAAGGGCCAAAAGGCCTGTTTCTGAGCTGTAATTTTCTATGGTTCTATGGTTCTAAGCCATCACAGCTGCTGAACCGAACCTTAGGTTTCAATCCCTTCACTTCGGAAAGGGGAGAACCCAAGCACGATATCTCACAGAGACTGATTTGAAGTCCCATCTTTAAGTATCTTTCTCCTTTACTTGCATTGTACTCTTTGAATCAGTACTTTTATTTTCTAATAAACCCGCCTTGCTTAAGACTAAAGCTTGTCTGCTGGGCTATTTTTAAATTGAACCATACACACATACAAATTCCTTACTCACGGAGCACTTTAAAGGAAACATCTTTTACATGGACATGAAACAGAACAAGTTCAAAAGAAGCAAAGTTCCCAACTCAAAATGTGATTGCATTTATTATAATGAAGCAATTAACTGATTATTACTGAAGTGTAACAAACTGTAAGGTAACAGGTTTAATGTCACATTTCATAATATGCTGCATTCACATTGAGTGAAATTTCTTCCTGATGATCTATAATGTCCGCTCTTTAATTTCTTTTGGCAAAGATGATTGATAAGCGAAAAGTATAACCGCAGGACTTTCAGAGTCAAATTTTATAGTTGGCTATATTCAGAGATCTGAGCAACAAAACTCCTTTTAAAACAACTGCAATTGTTTCCGGTGAGATAGAACTCCTGCCACGTGATCCCTAAGCAAGGAGCGCTTTTAAAAATATATACAAATTGCAAGTAAAAAAGAAAGATTATTGCCGATAAAGAGCCATGTCAAAGTTTTTTGTCTTGCACTCATCAGGACACTTTGCAAGAATGTCACCCTAAGGGGAAAGCAACTATTTATACGGCGTGAGAAAAGAATGCTGATTGTTGGCGAATGAACTCTAATTGATAGGAGTGTTGCCATGGAGAATGCACCAGTTGATGGTGACTGACAGTTAACTGCCAACATTGGACAACATTCACCTGATAATTCTCAGTGGGCTAATAATTATGCAATTTAGGTTTGCCAGTCGGGCTCGCAGCATTTGTCTGTACTGGAAGGCTACATATTTAATACACAGGACCCTGTTATTTACAGACAGAGGGAACATATGCCCAAACTGCGCCTGTTCAGCTAAACAAGTCACAGCCATTCGCTGACTCATTCCTCAGGGCAATGCTTTGACCAATCAGAGTCAAGCTGACTGATATAAATTTCAAACAATGCTTGGTAGTTAACTGTCAGTCACTTGTCAACTAATCAACACTCGCTTCTCATACAGGATAAATTGTTGTTTTCCCCTTATATTCTCGCAAGGTGTCCTGATAAGTTAAAGATGAAAAACTGCGACATGCCTCTTTTATCAGCAATACTCAAGTTCTGTACTACTGAACGACTATTATTTAAAAACTTGTATTTTTATCATGCTTTTTACAATCACCAAATGTTTCAAATCAGTTTGCAGCCAATGAATTCTTCTGAAGTATAGTTACCTGTTGTAATGTAGGAAAAAACAGAGTTTTAACAACCTGTTGGACTTTAACCTGGTGTTGTTAAAACTCTTACTGTGTTTACCCCAGTCCAACGCCGGCATCTCCACATCATGCCCACGTAATGTAGGAAACACAGCAGCCAAGTTATGAGACCCCACAAACAGTAATATGATAATGATGAGATAGTTCATCCTGTGGTGTTGTCTGAGGGGTAGACAGTGGCCAGGCCGCCACAGATGAATCCCCGGCTTGTCTTCGAAATAGTGCCATGGGAAATGCAGAAAACAAATGGGAGAAATGTTGGAAGGGCACAGCTGCTCCCAGAGGGGCAATATTTTCACACAGAGGGTAGTGAGTGTCTGGAACAAGCTGCCAGAGGTAGTAGTAGAAGCGGGTACAATTTTGTCTTTTAAAGAGCATTTAGAAAGTTACATAGGATGGGAAGAGAGGGATATGGGCTAAATGCAGGAAATTGGGACTAGCTTAGGGGTTTAAAAAAAAGAGTGGCATGGACAAGTTGGGCTGAAGGGCCTGTGTCCATGCTGTAAACCTCTATGACTGTATGGTCAGGTGATCCTCTGGTAACCACGGCTCAGGCTGGTGACACTTATATTTCCGAGCCAGAATGTTCTGGGATTCGAGTCCTGCTCCCTGACTTGAGAACAGCAATCTAAGTCGACATGTCTGTGCAGTACTGAAGGAGTGCTGCACTGTTGGAGTTGCTCTGCTTTGTGTTCGAGATGTTATGCCAAAATCTCATTGGTTGGATGTAAGAAGTCCCATGGCACTGTTCTGAAGAAGAGCAAGGGAGTTATCCCCGTGTTTTCTTTTTAACTTTTACTTCATTCTTAAAGTTGCAAAGCCAGTACTCAGAGTGGACCAAGTGGACCCAAATCCATCCTTGCTTACTCCAAAAACCAAATTCAAACCAATCCATGGTCCCCACAAGAGAGACAAACAAGATCCAAGATGCCGTATCCCCTGTGTCCTGGCTTATATTTATCCCTCAGTCAACATTGCAACAAGCAGATTATCTAATCATTATCACAATCTAGTTTGTGAGAGTTAGCTTCGCACAAATTATTTTTTTTTTATTCATTCGTGGGATAATGGGCGTCACTAACTGACCAGCATTTATTGCCCATCCCTAGTTGCCCAAGGGCATTTGAGAGTCAACCACATTGCTGTGGCTCTGGAGTCACATGTAGGCCAGACCGGGTAAGGACGGCAGATTTCCTTCCCTAAAGGACATCAGTGAACCAGGTGTTTTTTTTCGACAATCGACAATGGTATCATGGTCATCAGTAGATTCTGAATTCCAGATTTTTAAAAATTCAATTCAAATTCCACCATCTGATAATACCACCAGGCCATCATCTCCTCTCCCCTCCCATCTCCCATGCTTCCTACATTACAGCACTTCAAAAGGAACAATAATGGAGAATGTTGGAAAAACTCAGCAAGCCCGGCAGCATCTGAGGGAGAGAAAAACAGAGTTTGATTTGATTTATTATTGTCACATGTATTAACATACAGTGAAAAGTATTGTTCTTTGCGCGCTATACAGACAAAGCATACCGTTCATAGAGAAGGAAATGAGAGAGTGCAGAATGTAGTGTTACAGTCATAGCTATGGTGTAGAGGAGGGTCAACTTAATGCATGGTAGGTCCATTCAAAAGTCTGACAGCAGCAGAGAAGAAGCTGTTCTTGAGTTGGTTGGTATGTGACCTCAGACTTTTGTATCTTTTTCCAACAGAAGAAGGTGGAAGAGAGAATGTCCGGGTTGCGGGGGGCCCTTAATTATGCTGGCTATTTTGCCGAGGCAGCGGGAAGTGTAGACAGAGTCAATGGATGGGAGGCTGGTTTGAGTGATGGATTGGGCTACATTCGCAACCTTTCGTAGTTCCTTGCAGTCTTGGGTAGAGCAGGAGCCATACCAAGCTGTGATACAAGCAGAAAGAATGTTTTCTATGGAGCATCTATAAAAGTTGGTGAGAGTCGTAGCTGACATGCTAAATTAACATCTCAAGTACTTTTGGCTCTCCATCAGAACTTCAGGAGTACTTTGTGAAGAGGGAGGGAATAGAGCCAATGTTTTGAGTCAGGATGACCCAGACTTGAAATGCTGGCTCTGTTCTCTCTCCACAGGTGCTGTCAGACCTGCTGAGATTTTCCAGCATTTTCTGTTTTTGTTTCAGATTCCAGCCTCCGCAATATTTTGCTTTTATTCACAAGTAACTTGTTGGCTGTAAAGGCCCTTGATGACCTCCAGTGATGATGAAATGTTCTATAGAAATGCAAGCTCATCTTTTTCAGAATTTCTAGCATGTTGGCACAGTGGTTAGCACTGCTGCCTCACAGTACCAGGGATCCGGGTTCAACCTTGCACTTGGGTGACTGTCTGTATGGAGTCCCGCCCATGTCTGCGAGGATTTCTTCCAGGTGCTCCGGTTTCCTCCCACAGTCCGAAAGATGCGTGGGATGGATGGATTGTGTTTGCTGAATTGCTCTTTAGTGTCAGGGGGATCAGTTAAGTAAATACTTGGGGCCAGGGTGGGCTTATTGTCGGTGCAGGCTCGATAGCCCGAATGGCCTTCTTCTGCACTGTAGGGATTCTATGATTCCGACTCCCATTCCTGGGTGCCGCTGGCAATGATGTGAAGATGCCGGTATTGGACTAGGGTAAGCACAGTAAGAAGTCTCACAACATCAAGTTAAAGTCCAACAGGTTTATTTGCTAGCACAAGCTTTTGGAGCGCTGCTCCTTCTCCTGATGAAGGGGCAATGCTCCGAAAGCTTGTGCTACCAAATAAACCTGTTGGACTTTAATCTGGTGTTGTGAGTCCCCAGCTGGCAAGAGCAGGGTTAACGATAGAGAGAGACAAGCAAGTTATTTCACCTGATTTAATTTTCTGATTGGCTGCTTCTGGACAATATATTTATAAATATATATAAAGAGAAGGAGCAGACACCAATAGTTGGAGTCTGGACCAGGGGGAGAGCCAGAGCCATAGCTGTCCTCCCCAAAACCCAGGCTAGATTCAGCCTTGAGGGGTCAGTTTCAGAATTCTGACTCAATGCTACAACAAGCAGGTCTATTTGGCAAAACAAAATCTTACAAATGAAGGGGGGGGGGGCGGTGGTGGTGGTGGAGAGAGAAGGAAATTGAACATGACGTCTTAACGTGGGCCCATAATGATTCTGAATCGATAAGAATTTAACAGCCCAAATTTGTGGCTTTTAAAAATTCTTCCCTACCCGTCCAGAGGCAAAATAAAATGAGCTGAATTTCGACTGATATTCCAGGGACTGTGTAAGAGTCATATTGAATGACCCAGGCTGCGTGCCGTGCCTCTTTCTGACCCCTTTTTATTTTCCCTCCGTTCTCTGGGAAGGCTAAATATATTCAACAGGTTGCAAATGTTGCACTATTTATGCAACTTGACCTTCCTCTATGCTGATGTCAGGCAGCTGGGAGGAAAAGCTATCCAGCAGATCAGCCTTTGCCCCGGCAGAAGGCAAACGGGATGAACACTTTGGAAAAAACACATCGCGGTCTTCTGGTGAGGCTTTTATAATGATTTATTTTCAAATGCTTTGCGTGGCAGCAGCCTTGTGAGTTTCTGGTGCCTTTGAAAGGCAGCCGGGACTTTCCTAGTTTAGTTTGTGCAGTATGTGTGTGTGTGTTTAAATTCTAAAATCCTGATTTAGTTGCTAACATGCAGTAGAGTCTCAAGATAGCACGTTCCTTTTTTGGGACCAGCCTGAATTCACGGTAAGCTTATTATAGATAGCTGCTGTGTTTACAAAACTTCACAGAGGCGATATCTGATTACAGTGTTCTCTGATTTGCAGTGAGTATATACTTGGACAGTGTGTGTGTGTCTGATATATGTTCCATATGAATAGAAAAGGGGTAAAATAAGGAGATGTCCTATTGTCTTGCATTAGTGCAAGAGAGGGTGTAACTCAAATTAGGACGGTTGTTCCCACGAGTTGCATTTGTACTGTCTGGTCATCTGCTATGCAACACTATCTGGTGTATCTGTGACGTGGGACTGGGATTTAAAAGCTGTTTAGCCAATGCACTGAGGATTACTGACTGATGGTTCACGTGTACCTGTCTCTGTGTGTGTGTTTCAAGTGAATTATTGTGCTAAGCATTTTTTAGACAGTTTTGCTGACGTGGCAAATGAGCTGTTCCACCTTTATAAGGGGTTTTGGGTAGATAAGTTTAAGTTTATTTATTAGTGTCACAAATAAGCCTACTTTAACACTGCAGTGAAGTTACTGTGAAAATCCCCTAGTCGCTACACTCTGGTGCCTGTTCGGGTACACTGAGGGAGAATTTAGCACGGCCAATGCACCTAACCAGCACGTCTTTGGACTATGGGAGGAAACTAGAGGAAACCCATGCAGACACGGGGAGAACGTGCAAACTTCGCACAGGCAGTGACCCGATCTGGGAATTGAACCCCGGTCCCTGGCGCTGTGAGGCAGCAGTGCTAACCACTGTACCAGATGGAAGATCAGTGACCAGGAGGCACTCATAGAATCGTAGGGTGGGATTTTACGGCTGCGCTCGCCCCCAAACTGGAAAATCCCAGCCGAGGTCAACAGAGTCAATGGGCCGAAGGGCCTTTTTTGCGCTGTATGACTCTAAGGGGGGGGATTTCCCTGTCCTGCCTGCCATGGGAATCCTGCCCCTCGCCTGCTACGATTCCCATGGTGGGCGTGACAGGAAAATTCTCCCCTTAGAGTCATACAGCGCTGACAGTAACTACCAGTAAAGGCCCGCTAATCCCATTTACCAACTCTGACGAAGGGTCATCCAGACTCAAAACGTTGGCTCTGTTCTCTCTCCACAGATGCTGCCAGACCTGCTGAGATTTTCCAGCATTTTCTATTTATGTCCCATTTTCTGCACCTGTCCCATATCCTTGATTCTTATGATATTTCAATTGCTCATCCAAATACTTTTTTTAAAGGTTGTAAGGTTTCCGGCCTCCACTACCATCCCAGGCAGTGCACTCCAGATTCCTACACTCTCTGAGTCAAAACGTTTTTTCTCATACCCCCTCTGAATCTCCTGCCCCATGCTCTAAAACTATGGCTCCCTCGTGATTGACCCCTCAACCAAGGGGAACAGCTGCTCCCGACTCACCCTGTCCATACCCCTCATAATCTTAGTGAACTGGTGCGGCAACAATAATCTCTCCCTCAATGTCAGGGAGGGCCCTTCTCACCGCCAGCCAAGTTAGGTCTTGGTATTTGTTTGAAAGTTCTGGTGATGAGGTGTTCTGCCAAATGACTCTGACAGTCTGCTCAGGGAACCATCCAACAGAATCCACCACCTTCTTTTCCCTCAGGAACTCGAGGACATTACATACTGACCATTGCTTGATCGCCTTGTGGTCAAAATAAATTTTTGCGTGAGGGACAGATGATAGAGTCCAACAATTTGGAGCGTCCCATGGCAACATGGCCAGACCCATCCTTTGCAACACCGGGTACAGGTAGACCTCAGTATGTAGCGATATTTGGTGTTTCCCAGCTGTTTGGCTAAGATCAAGCGTCAGATCAAGGCCAAGAGATCAGTTTTCGCAAAGAACTAATGAATTTCAATGAGAGTCATGGATTGTAGAAGACAGCAGGAATGGAAGACAAAGAAAAAAGCAACGTTTGAGTTCTGCTGCTATTGGTGGATCTTCATGCTGGCTGGCAAAGTTGGCACGAACGGTTTCTGGTTGGAAGGATGTGATGAGTGGTATGCCTCAGGGATCAGTGCTGGGACATCAACTTTTTACAATTCATTTAAATGATTTGGATGAAGGGACTGAAAGTATGGTTGCTAAATTTACTGATAATATGGGTAGGAAAATAAATTGTGATGAGGGCATAAGGAGGCTACAAAGGGACATAAGGGAAGGTGAGTGGGCCAAATGCAGGATAATGTGGGGAAATGTGAAATTGATCATTTTGGCAGGAAGAACAAAAAAACTTATTATCTAAATGGTCAGATTGCAGAACTCTGAGGTGCAGAAGAATCTGGGTGTCCAAATGTATGAATCACAAAAGGCTAGTTTACAGGTACAGCAAGTAATTAGGAAATCTAATAGAAGGTTATCATTTATTGTGAGGGGAATTGGTTACAATACTAGGGAGGTTATACTTCAGTATTACCGTGTATAAGTGGGACCACTTCTGGAGTATTGTGTACAGTATTGGTCTCCTTATTTCAAGAAAGATGTAAATACTTGGAAGTGGTTCAGAGAAGGCATGGTGGCACAGCGGTTAGCACTGCTGCCTCATAGCGCCAGGGACCCAGGTTCAATTCCCAATTTGGGTCATTGTCTGTGTGGAGTCTGCACATTCTTCCCGTGTTTGCATGGGTTTCCTCTGGGTGCTCTGGTTTCCTCCTACAGTCCAAAGATGAGCGGGTTAGGTTGATTGGCCATGCTAAATTGACCCTAGTATCAGGGGGATTAGCAGGGTAAATGAGGATTATGGGACTAAGGCCTGAGTGGGATTGTGGTTGGTGCAGAGTTGATGGGCCGAATGGCCTCCTTCTGTACTGCAGGGATTCCATGATATCAGACTAATACCTGAATGGATGTGTTCTCTTCTGAGGGAAAGTTGGCAAGGTTAGGTATCAACTAGAGTTTAGAAAGTAAAAGGGGACTTCATCAATAATTTAAGATCCTGAGGGTTGTTGACAGGGTGGCTGTGGAGAGGATGTTTCCTCTTGTCAGAGAATCTAGAACTGAAGTCACTGTTTAAAAATAAGGAGTTGCTCATTTGAGACGGAGATGAGGAGAAACATTTTGCTCTCAGAAGATCGTGAGTCTCTGGAACTCTCTCTTCCTCAAAAGGCAATAGAAGCAGAATCTTTGGCTGAAATCTTTTGGCCGTTCCCACTGGCCGGATCTTCCGGTCCCACCGAGAGCGACCTCCCCCACCCCCTCCCCCCCGCCACAGGTTCCCCAGTGGCGGAGGAGGCGACCAACGGGAAACCCCTTGTCAGCGGTCAGACTGGAAGATCCCACCACCGACCAATGGCTTCCCATCTCCGCCGTCGCAAATCACACTGCGGGGAGGGGGCAGAGATTCCCGCCCAAGGATATTTTTAAAAGTTGATTCTTGATCAACAAGAGGGTGAAAGATTATTGAAGGAAGGTGGAATGTGGAGTTGAAGTTAGAATCAGATCAGCCTAAGACCTTATTGAATGGCGGAGCAGGACTGAGGGGCCGAATGGCCTAATCCTACTCCTAATTCACATGTTTGCAAGATTTCATTGGCAAGTTGGTAATTACGGGGTAAGGGGTAGCATTTTAACATTTTTGTTAAAAATTCTCCTTCCAACTTCCCTTTTTTTGATTAATTCTGTTCCTACCGGCTTCTGATGGAGTGTTTGTTGTCTGAACAACACCTCTTCTTCAAATAATTCTCCAAACCTCTCCCTGCATTCTCTTTAATAATGAATCCAAACTGGTGAATAAATGGGAGCTTTAATCCTGCCACATTTTGCTTCCTTTCCTCCTCAAACATGTGTCAATACCGCGATTTAAGATGGTGGGAGAGTTGGGGGGGGAGGGTGTTGGAAGGGGGTAGGGATGGGTGGGGGTGTGGGTGGGGGGATGAGCTGGGTGGGTGGAGGGGGAGCTGGGTGAGTGGGGGTGTGAGTGGGGCAGGCGCTCTGTCTTTGGGTGAAATCATAAATTTGTTACCTGTAAAGCTTGTTGACAGGTTTTGCTACAATCGGCACACCGCTGGCTCCCGGTGATGTTGCCATTCCCAAAATATTCATTCATAGAAATCATAGAAACTGGCAGCATGGAAGGCGGGTGTTCAGTCAGTACTGTCTGCCTGTGCTGCACTTTGAAAGTTTAGGGTTTAAAGTTTATTTATTAGTGTCATAAGTAGGCTTACACTGACACTGCAATAAAGTTACTGTGAAAATCCCCCAGTCGCCACACTCCAGCGCCTGTGGGGATTTTCACTGTAACTTCATTGCAGTGTTAATGTAACCCTACTTGTGACACTAATAAATAAACTTCGGTTTTAAACCGAGGGAGAATTTAGCATGGCCAATGCACCTAACCAGCACGTCTTTCAGACTGTGGGAGGAAACCCACGCAGACACGGCGAGAACATGCAGACTCCGCACAGACAGTGACCCAACCCCGGAATCGAACCCAGATCTCTGGCGCCATATGTCCCATCCCCATTTTCTGTCTGAAACTCCTGCAAATTCCTCACTCTCCAGCACCTCCCCTGCTCCCTTTTAAATGTGCTAATGGAACCGGATTCTGTCACCTTTTCAGGTAGAATCGTGAAAACTGCAGTAAAATAATATCTAAATAATTCAATAGTTCTGATGTAGTCCAGTGATTTATTTTGCTGATTTTTAAATACTGACCAGTGGTATCTGCAATGTGTTTTTCTGTGAGACAGGTGGAGAAGGTGGTGAAGAAGGCATATGGTATGCTTGCCCTTATAGGACGGGGTATAGAGTATAAAAGCTGGAGTCTGATGATGCAGCTGTATAGAACGCTGGTTAGGCCACATTTGGAGTACTGCGTCCAGTTCTGGTCGCCGCACTACCAGAAGGACGTGGAGGCGTTAGAGAGAGTGCAGAGAAGGTTTACCAGGATGTTGCCTGGTATGGAGGGTCTTCGCTATGAGGAGAGATTGGGTAAACTGGGATTGTTCTCCCTGGAAAGACGGAGAATGAGGGGAGATCTAATAGAGGTGTACAAGATTATGAAGGGTATAGATAGGGTGAACAGTGGGAAGCTTTTTCCCAGGTCGGAGGTGATGATCACGAGGGGTCACGGGCTCGAGGTGAGAGGGGCGATGTATAACTCAGATATCAGAGGGACGTTTTTTTACACAGAGGGCGGTGGGGGCCTGGAATGCGCTGCCAAGTAGGGTGGTGGAGGCAGGCACGCTGACATCGTTTAAGACTTACCTGGATAGTCACATGAGCAGCCTGCGAATGGAGGGATACAAACGATTGGTCTAGTTGGACCAAGGAGCGGCACAGGCTTGGAGGGCCGAAGGGCCTGTTTCCTGTGCTGTACTGTTCTTTGTTCTCTTTGTTGTTGTTTGAGACGATTAACCTTAAGAACAGAAGCCTGAAAAATCAAATATGTAGTAATTTCTCTGCTATTTCAGACATTTATTTAAATGGGTTTATGCCTCTGTTAGAACAATGAGACCAGAAACTTGGTACAAATGTGAAAAATATTCATTGGCTGTATGACAGGAGTTGAGAGATTGTAACCTCTTGTGTCTATCTGCCTTAACAAGGATTCAAACCAGGTCATAAGTGAGTGGATATCTAAAAATAATGAGTAATATTTGAATTCTGCAATTAAGGAAGATGGAAGTGTTGGGAGTTGGTGCAGTTTCTTGGAGTAGAGACTGATCATTACTTTTGGAACAGCTGTGAGCAGGGTTTACTTCAGAAGTGTGTAAGGGAAGTGCAAAATCTTCAGACTAACAGGACTGAGAGTGAGCAGAGAGTCAGTAATTCAATCAAGGTGGCCTCTTAAAGGGTAGGGCTTTCACCCTGGTGAAATCTCCCTTCAAAAAAATCGTGGGTTGGCTGCATTTGAATTAGGAGCGATTGTTATGAACTGCAAGGAGAGCCGATTGCCGTTCTTGATGCTCCCTTTCTGTTCCAGCAAGGTAGCCAAGCTCTGAAACCCCCTTTCTAACCCTCTCTGCCACTCTTCCTCTCCTGGGGCGGCACGGTGGCACAGTGGTTAGCACTGCTGCCTCACAGCTCCAGGGTCTCGGGTTCGATTCCCGGCTTGGGTCACTGTCTGTGCGGAGTTTGCACGTTGTCTGCGTGGGTTTCTTCCGGGTGCTCCAATTTCCTCCCACAGTCCAAAAGACGTGCTGGTTAGGCACATTGATCATGCTAAATTCTCCCTCGGTGCACCCGAACAGGCAGCGGAGTGTGGCGACTGGGGGATTTTCACAGTAACTTTCATAGAATCCATACAACACAGAAGGAGGCCATTGAGTCTGTACCAACCACAATCCCACCCAGACCCCATTCCCATAGCCCCACATGTTTACCTTGCTAATCCCCCTGACACTAGGGTCAATTTATTCATTGCACCGTTAATGTAAGCCTACTTGTAAATAAACTTTTCCTTTAAGACTCTCCTTTACAACCAACCTCTTGTGACTATACTTTGCTTCATCTTTTTTTCATTATTTATTTGTGGGACATGGGCGTCGCTGGCTGGCCAGCATTTATTGTAAGAAGTTTAACAACACCAGGTTAAAGTCCAACAGGTTTATTTGGTAGCAAAAGCCACACAAGCTTTCGAAGCTCTAAGCCCCTTCTTCAGGTGAGTGGGAATTCTGTTCACAAACAGAATTCTGTTTGTGAACAGAATTCCCACTCACCT
Source organism: Mustelus asterias (assembly GCF_964213995.1). NCBI lineage: Eukaryota > Metazoa > Chordata > Chondrichthyes > Carcharhiniformes > Triakidae > Mustelus > Mustelus asterias. The sequence goes on from NC_135811.1 coordinate 103,063,085, forward strand.
GAAGAAGGGGCTTAGAGCTTCGAAAGCTTGTGTGGCTTTTGCTACCAAATAAACCTGTTGGACTTTAACCTGGTGTTGTTAAACTTCTTACTGTGTTTACCCCAGTCCAACGTCGGCATCTCCACATCAGCATTTATTGCCCATTCCTAGTTACCCATGGAGGGCAGCTGAGAGTCAACCACATTGCTGTGGCTCTGGGGTCATATATAGGCCAGATCGGGTACAGACACTCTGAGTGAAGAAATTTCTTCTCATCTCACTCCTAAATGACTTACCCCATATCCTGAGACTGTGGCCCCTTGTACTAGATCACCCAACCAGGGGAAACAACATCCCTGCACCCAGTCCTTCCCTAAAGGATATTAGTGAACCAGATGGGTTTTTTCCGACAGTCGACAATGGATTCATGGTCATCAGTAGGTTTTTAATTCCAGATTTTTTGCTTATTGAATTCAAATTCCACCATTTGCTGTGGCGGGATTCGAACCTGTGCCCCCAGAACATGAGCTGAGTTTTCTGCATTAATAGCTCTGCGTTAATACCACTAGGCCATCGCCTCTGTCCTAATGTCGTTTTATGCAGTTCGGTGTCAAAATTTGTTTGATAATTAACGTAATGAAAAGATTCTGGATGTTTTACAATGTTAAAGGAACCGTATGAATGTAGGTTGTTGGAGTGCAGCTATACATTATTCTGCAAATTATAAGAACATAAGAACATAAGAAATAGGAGCAGGAGTAGGCCATCTAGCCCCTCGAGCCTGCCCCACCATTCAATAAGATCATGGCTGATCTGAAGTGGATCAGTTCCACTTACCCGCCTGATCCCTATAACCCCTAATTCTCTTACCGATCAGGAATCCATCTATCCGCGATTTAAACATATTCAACGAGGTAGCCTCCACCACTTCAGTGGGCAGAGAATTCCAGAGATTCACCACCCTCTGAGAGAAGAAGTTCCTCCTTAATTCTGTCCTAAACTGACCCCCCTTTATTTTGAGGCTGTGCCCTCTAGTTCTAGTTTCCTTTCTAAGTGGAGAGAATCTCTCCACCTCTACCCTATCCAGCCCCTTCATTATCTTATAGGTCTCTATACATGCTGTACCATGTCCTGCCACTCGAGCCCAAGTCTCTTTCAGGATACAATTTAACCAAATTTTTGTTGACAGCTGATTTCTTCTTTAAAAAAGCCCTTAAGTTAACATTGAAAGATAAAGATCACACTTGATTGGAAGGAAATTCACACTTGTCATTTTAGGTTTCAGAAACGGTCGGATTTGTCAGGAGTAACAAGTCATGATGAATCACGAGCGCTTCTCACAGTCAGTTCATGTTGACGGTTTTGACAAAAGTCTCCAGGTTTAAGAACAAAATTGGGCACTGACTCAAATTCTCCTTCAGTGTCTTGTGACCCATGTTCTCTCTTTATTCTGATGTCTTGCCAGCTTGGCTCAGTTGTTGCCCCTCTCACTTCCCAAGTCAAGAAATGATGGGTCCAAACCCTGTTATAAAATTGAGTGCATGGGCAAGGTTGATAATTCAGTGCAGTATTGAGGGAGTGCCGCACTGGCAGAAGTGCCACACTTTCAGGTCAGGTGCTATAGAGAGCTTTGTTGCCATGGCACTGTTCTCAGCAGGTTCAACTAGTGTTCTTGCCGCCATTTTGCCCATAACCCACCCTAGCGATGGCCTCGTGGTATTATCGCTAGACTGTTCATCCAGAAACTCAGCTAATGTTCTGGGGACTTGGGTTCGAATCCCGCCACGGCAGATGGTGAAATTTGAATTCAATGAAGAAATATCTGGAATTAAGAATCTACCGTGAAATGATTGTCGGAAAAACCCATCTGGTTCACTAATGTCCTTCAGGGAAGGAAATCTGCCGTCCTTACCTGGTTTGGCCTGCATGTGACTCCAGACCCACAGCAATGTGGTTGACTCTCAACTTCCCTCTAAGGGCAACCAGGGATGGGCAATAAATGCTGGCCTGCCAGTGACGCCCATGTCCAGCGAATGAACAAAAAAAAAGTCAAAATTGGGTTATCTGGTCATCCATTCAATTACAAGGTTGAGGAAAGGTTGGAAAGGCTAGGCTCGTATCTGCTGGAGTTTAGAAGAGTAAGATGACTTGATTGAAACATACAAGACCCTGAGGGGGTCTCGATAGCTTGGATGTGGAGAGGATGTTTCCTTTGGTGGGAGAATCTAGAACTAGGGGTCACTGTTTAAAAATAAGGGGTTGTCCATTCAAAATGCAGATGAGGTGCAATATTTTCATTCAGAATGTCGTGAGTTATAGAAACAAGAAAATAGGGGCAAGATTAGGCTATTCGGCCCTTCGAGCCTGCCCTGCTATTCAACATGATCATGGCTGATCCTCTATCTCAACACCATACTCCAGCACTCTCCCCAAATCCCTTGATTCAGTTAGAGTCTAGAATCTATCTATTCCCTTAAATATATTCCATGATTTGGCCTCCACCGCCTTCTGTGGTAGAGAATTCCACAGGTTCATCACCTTCTGAGTGAAAAAATTTCTTCTCATCTCAGCCCTAAATTACTCACCCCATATCCTGAGACTCTGACCCCTTGTACTAGACCCAGCCAGCCAGAGGAAACAACACCCCTGCACCCAGTCTGTTCAACCCTGTCCAGAATTTTGTACGTTTCGATGAGGTCCCTCTCATTCTTCCAAATTCCAGCCAATATCAGCCGAGTCCATCCGATCTCTCCTCATATGACAATCTGCCATCCCAGGAATCAGTCTGGTGAACTTTCGCTGCACTTCTTCTCTGGCAAATATATCCTTTCTTGGATAAGGAGACCAAAACGGGAGGCAGTACTCCCAAGTGTGGTTCCTCCAAGGCCTTGTACAGCTGCAGTAAGATATCATTGCTCCTGTCTCAAGTCCTCTCGCAATGAAGGCCAGCATACCATTTGCATTCCTAACTGCTTGCTGTACCTGCATACGTATTTCAGTGATGAGTGTATGATGACATCCAGGTCCATTTGTACGTCAACACTTCCCAATCTATCACCATTTAAACAATTCTGTTTCTCCGTCCAAAGTAGATAACTTCACATTTATCCACATTATACTGCATCTGCCATATATTTGCCGACCCACTCAACTTATTTAAATCACCTTGAAGCCTCCTAACCTCCTCACCTTCCCACCAAGTTTTGTGTCGTCAGCATGCTTGGAAATATTACTTTTGGTTCCCTCATCCAAACCTTGATGTATATGGTGAATAGCTGGAGCCCAAACACTGGTCCCTGTGGGACTCCACTATTCACTGCCTGCCACTCTGAAAAGAATCCATTTATCACAGAAATCATAGAAACCCTACAGTGCAGAAGGAGGCCATTTGGTCCATCGAGTCTGCACCGACCACCCAGGCCCTATCCCCGCTCAGTTACCCTGCTAATCCCTCTAACCTATCACATCCTGGGACACTAAGGGTTTATTTACCACGTCCAATCAACCTAACCCGCACATCTTTGGAGTGCGGGAGGAAACTGGAGCACCCCGGAGGAAACCCACGCAGACACGGGGAGAATGTGCAAACTCCACATAGACAGTTACTCCTACTCGGTTTCCTGTCTGCTAACAAATCCTTTGGAACTCTTCCTGGAAAGGTTGTGGAAGCAGATTCTTTGGCAGAGGTGAATAGATTCTTGGTAAGCAAGGGGGGAGGATGATAGGTTTTCGGGGGGGTGGTGGGGGGGAGGTGGGGGGTGGGTAAGCAGGATGCAGATTTGAGGTTATTATCGGATCAACCATGATCTTATTAAATGGTGGAGCAGGATTGAGGGGAATGGCTTTCTCCTGCCCTTTGTTCCAGATAAGAACAAAATACTCGTAAATTTCAAATAAAAAATAGAAAATGCTGGAAATACTCAGCAGGTCTGGTAGAATTCATTCATTTACTGTGTGTGGGATCCTGACATTAAGAAAATAGCTACAAAAAAAACAGTGGCCCCACTCCAAATGTAATCTACTTGCGACATCCTAACTCTGCAAATAAATGCAGATCTTTGTTTCTCTTGGTGAATTATTGTGGCCGGGATTCTCCGACCTCATTCGCCCATCTGCCGCTGCCAGCGAGAATGGAGAATTTGGCGCTCAGCCAAAACTCCATTCACCACAGCGGAACTGGAGAATCCCAGGCGCGGGCGAGGTCGGAGATTGCCAGGGATTGTGTCAGGAACCGTGCTTAATCCTGCTCTCTGAATCACTTTGAACTTGGCAGCAGATGACAACATCACTGCCTTCTTTCTCATTCTGCAGTCATGTATGAAAGTGCCGCTCTTAATGTCACTCAAGGGTCACTTACTCTCACCTGTTGCCCTGAGCAGTAACATGTGTCTCTTGGGCCTCATTCTGAAGCCTGTCAAAGCTGCACTGTTGCTTGTTCCGGCATGCGACCAGTACAGAGATTTATCGCGTCGATTTGTCAAGTGTGTGTCAGCAGGGAGCTAGCCTGAAGTGAGCACGGGTTGAAGAATTCTATTGTAGCCTCTTTTTCCAATCAGCATCCCTTTGATCTTGGCTCCTTGTTGGCAAGGTGGGGCCAGTGAATGTATCCTTGTTTAATCTAAAAGTATGCCTTCTGGTAAATGTGTGCCTGTGATCATTGAACATGACAAAAGCTCAGGAATTTAGTCTTCAATAATTAAATTATCTTCTCCTAATATTTGCTTATGGGAAGTTGATGGCTCAGTGATAATGTCACTGGACTGGTGACTGCACTGGTATTCCAGAGTCTTGGGTATTCCATTCTGTTAAGTTTAGGTTTAAAGTTTATTTATTAGTGTCACAAGTAGGCTTACATTAGCACTGCAATTACTGTGAAAACCCCCTAGTTGCCACAGTCCGGCGCCTGTTTGGGTACACTGAGGGAGAATTTAGCATGACCAATGCACCTAACCAGTACGCCTTTCGGACTGTGGGAGGAAACCGGAGCACCCGGAGGAAATCCATACAAACACGGGGAGAACATGCAGACTCCACACAGACAGTGACCCAAGCCGGGAACCGAACCCAGGTCCCTGGCGCTGTGAGGCAGCAGTGCTAACCACTATAATTAGTAATGGTCTCAGTAAACTTGGGGTGGATCTTTAATTCATGTAATAGTGTAAAATTGATAGCCATTTGACAGCTCATGTTAATTTCAATTGACTTTAAGCGAAGAGATGCAAAGTTGGCTTCCCATTCCCACCCGACACAAAATCAAGATTTCCTGCACTGGCTTCAATGTGAAGTGGCTCAGTACAGTAATAATTTTAGAATAACAATGCCACACGTATTGTTGGAAAAGACAGTCTGAAAGATGTGCTGGTTGGGTGCATTGACCCGAACAGGCGCCAGAGTGTGGCGACTAGGGGAATTTCACAGCAGCTTCATTGCAGTTAATGTAAGTCAGTGGTTCCCAAAGGGTGCGGCGCGCCACACTGGTGCGGCGAGAGAGGATGGCAAGTGTGGCGGGAAGATTCAAGGACGATCAGAGAAACATTTAAACATGGTTTAAACAAGCATTGTTTTACACTTTCTGGATCTCCCATGATCATATTATAAAGTAGTTGTGTTCTATGTTATGAATCAAGAACTGCTAGGAGTTGTTTTTTTTTTGTTTTTGAATGTATTTCTTATCAATAAAAAATTCGGTGTGGCGCGAGCAAATTTTTATTCCGAAAGTGCGGCCCGGTGAAAAAAATTTGGGAACCACTGATGTAAGTCTTACTTGTGACTAATAAATAAACTTTAACTTTAACTTTGGAATGGAGAAAATGAAATTGGTGAGAAGTTCTGTGGAAGTTGCGCAATGCCCTTAAGTACCAGATATAATCAGTAAAGGAATATTGCTGCAGTAACGAATGTGAAGCTTTATGGGCGTGGGTTCTGCAGTCATAATGACAGCGAAACTCTCCTCTTACTCCGTGATCACTTTTCCTGTCATTACTCTTGTGCAGCTGACAGTAATGTCTGGCATCCACACGTATGCCATTCTTTTTTAAATTTATTGTTTCACAGGATGTGGGCACCGCTGACAAGGCCAGCATTTGTTAACCATCCCTCTTTGCCCTTGAACTGAGTGGCATTTTTTTTATTTGTTCATGGGATGTGGGCGTCGCTGGCTGGGCCAGCATTTATTGCCCATCCCTGAGGACACTTAAGAGTCAACCACATTGCTGTGGATCTGGAGTCACATGTAGGTCAGACCAGGTAAGGACGGCAAATTTATAGAATCATAGAATCCGACAGTGCAGAAGGAGGCCATTCGGCCCATCGAGTCTGCACCGACCACAATCCCACTCAGGCCCTATCCCCATAACCCCATGCATTTACCCTAGCTAATCCCCCTGACTCTAAGAGGCAATTTAGCAGGGCCAAGCAACCTAAGCCGCACATCTTTGGAGCGTGGGAGGAAACTGGAGCACCCTGAGGAAACCCATGCAGACACGGGGAGAATGTGCAAACTCCACACAAACAGTGACGCAAGCCGGGAATCGAACCCGGGTCCCTGGCGATGTGAGGCAGCAGTGCTTGCCACAGTGCCGCCCCCTTCCCTCAAGGACATGAGTGAACCGGGATGGGTTTTTACGACAATCGACAATGGTTTCATGGCCATCATTAGACTTTTAAATCCAGATTTTTTTGAATTCAAATTTCACCATCCGCTGTGGTGGGATTTGAACCCGTGTCTCCAGAATATTATCCTGGATCACTAGCCCAGTGACAGTATAACTATGCCACCGTCTCCCCCTGCAAGGCCATTTCAGAGAACAGTTAAGGGTCAATTGCATTGCTCTCAATCTGGAATCACATTTAGGCCTGACCGGGTAAGGGTGGCAAATTTCCTCCCCTAAAGGGCAATAGTGAGCCATAACAATCGATGATGGTTGTCATGGTCACCATCGCTGTTTCTAGTTTTGTACCCCAGATTTATTAATTGAATTTAAATTCCTCCAGATGCTGTGGTGGGATTTGAACCTTTGCTCCAGAGGATGAGCCCGGTCTCTGGCCGAGGTCAGTGCCTCTGGCTTGCTAGTCCAGTGATATTTCCCCTACATCCCCATCTCCCACTGCTAATGTCACTAAATGTGCAAATCCTGCTCTCAGTGATTTACCATTTCTCCACAGGATGAAATCCATGTGGCTGGGACTAAATTAGAAATCATGAAATTGATGTGAATTTACATTTTTTACTCTAGTCCCTCCGTAAGAATTCCTGAAAAATATCTGCCTTGTTGAATAAGGAACAACTAAATATTTACGGCGTTATAAGTCATTTTACTTTTGTGGAATGTCAAAATTTTGCATTCGATGCTAAAAATTAATAGGTTTTTAAAATAACAGATGCCTTTATGTTTAAAGTTTATTTATTGGTGTCACAAGAGGGCTTACATTAACACTGCAATGAAGTTACTGTGAAAATCCCTTAGTCATCACACTCTGGTGCCTGTTCAGGTACACTAAGGGAGAATTTAGCATGGCCAATGCACCTAACCAGCACATCTTTGGAGTGTGGGTGGAAACCGGAGCATCCAGAGAAAATCCATGCAGATACGGGGGTAACGTGCAAACTCCACACAGACAGCGACCCGAGTTGGGAATCAAACCCGGGTCCCTGGCGCTGTGAGGCAGCAGTGCTAACCATTGTGCCACCCTATGTGACTGCTAAGAGAGACACAGTCAAAGCTTTTAGAATCTCAATCATCAGGACAAATGCAAGAATGCCAAATTTCAAATGATCACAGCAATTTGCGAGTTGACTTGATCAGGACCCTTTTCTCCTATAGTATAAATTGTTGTGATTGTTTGAAATTTGGTATTCTTGCATTTGCCCTGATGAGTGCGAGATGAAAAACTTTGGCAACACATTTCTTTTCAGCAACATTCCGTACTGCCGAGTGAAATGAATTGCTAGATATTTCAGCTTTTATCCTAAATCCATGTGCATGTCCCAATCTTTATTTCACTTTCTATAAACCTATAACAAGGTAACCTACATGCTGGCCCCTGGCTTGAGTGTGAGGATTCTTTAATGTGACTACTTGATGCGATCAATGCTGCTGGATGCCAAGGATCCCCTACAGATGGCGCCAGAATGAAATTAATGTTGGGGAGGGTGAAATCCACACTACAGAAATTGTGAAATGTTTTTGGGATGCTTTCTTCAAAGTCAGTGTCAAATGCCACCACTTCCCCTCTGACCCCCAGACCCTAGGTCATGGTGTGGTATATCCTGCCATGTGAAAGGAGAGTAAGTAGTCTCACAACACCAGGTTAAAGTCCAACAGGTTTATTTGGAATCACGAGCTTTCGAAGTCATTCAGGGGCAATGCTCCAAAGGGGCAATGCTCCGAAAGCTCGTGATTCCAAATAAACCTGTTGGACTTCAACCTGGTGTTGTGAGACTACTTACTGTGCCCACCCCAGTCCAATGCCGGCAACTCCACATCATGTTAAAGGAGAAGCATGATGTGGAGATGCCGGCGTTGGACTGGGGTAAACACAGTAAGAAGTCCCACAACACCAGGTTAAAGTCCAACAGTTTATTCTCGGCCTTTTGGCTAAGATCAAGTGTAGTATGGATCGCCTGCACTTGGTTGAGGTCATTAGGTTACGCTGAGGCTTCATATGTTTCATATGAAGCAATTTTTAAAAGCGGCATCTCGGCCTTTTGGCTAAGATGCAAATGAGCTCAAGTCTTGGAGGAGGATCCTCCCCCTTCTCCAATCAGCTTGACTCATGTAGATCAGGCCCAGGACAGGGTGGTTTTGGTCTCCCGTCCTGTCTTGTCAGCCTGGATCTGAAATGTCTCAACTTGTTGAGACTCTGAATTGGATTTGATTTGATTGAATTGGAAAAGTATAAAAAAAAACAGTTTATTTGGTAGGCTTCTCGGCCTTTTGGCTAAGATCAAGTGTAGTATGGAGAGGATGCTGCACTTGGTTGAGGTCATTAGGTTACGCTGAGGCTTCATATGTTTCATATGAAGCAATTTTTAAAAGCGGCATCTCGGCCTTTTGGCTAAGATGCAAATGAGCCCAAGTCTTGGAGGAGGAACCTCCCCCTTCTCCAATCAGCTTGGCTCATGTAGATCGGGCCCAGGACAGGGTGGTTTGGTCGCTTGCCCTGTCTTGTCAGCCTGGATCTGAAATGTCTCAACTTGTTGAGACTCTGAATTGGATTTGATTTGATTGAATTGGAAAAGTATATAAAAAAAACCAGTTTATTTGGTAGGCGCTTCTCGGCCTTTTGGCTAAGATCAAGTGTAGTATCGACATGCTGTACTTGGTTGAAGTCATTAGGTTACATTTTAGCTTCATTTGAAGCAATTTTTAAAAGCGGCATCTCGGCCTTTTGGCTAAGATGCAAATGAGATCAAGCCTTGGAGGAGGTGCAATGCCTACTCCAATCAGCTTAGATCATGTAGAACAAGCCCAAGACAGGAGGTGAGAGCCCTGTCTTGTCAGCTTGGATCGGGAATTGGACTTCATTTGATTGAATTGGATTTAAAAAAACAGTTTATTTGGTAGCACAAGCCACTAGCTTTTGGCGCGCTGCCCCTTCATCAGATGAGTGACTCACCTGATTAAGGGGCAACACTCCGAAAGCTCACCTGATGAAGGGGCAGCGCTCCGAAAGCTAGTGGCTTGTGCTACCAAATAAAGGAGAAGCAGCCAGGGCTGGAGTATTTTGTGGTTTGTCGCTCAGAGGAGTCAGAATTGGACCCATGAGGAGGCAATGGAGGCAAGAACATTGTTGTTGCACTCACTTTGGCTGGGGTGTGCAGCTTAAAGGGCAAGTGTATTTTCCATCAGAGAGAGAGAAAATAAAAGCCTTTAGTGGCCACCAGACACCCCAAAGTACTTTACAGCCAGTGAAGTAGTTCTGAAGTTCGGTCACTGTTGTAATGTAGGACACACTGGCAGCCAACTTTGCTCACAGCAATAAACAACTATGTGATAATGACCAGATAATCCACCTTTGTGATGTTTATTGCGGGATAAATACTGATCAGGACGCCGGGGAGAACTCCCCACGGCCTTCTTTGAAATAGTGCTATGTGATCTTTTACATCCACCAGAGCAAGCAGACGGTTTAATATCAGTTTAATATCCCATCTAAAAGGTGGCACCTCTAACGGCGTAGTACTTCCTCCGTACATACGAACATATGAATCTGGAGCAAGAGTCAGGCCATTCGGCCCCTCCAGCCTGCTCTGCCACTCAGTAAGATCATGGCTGATCCGATTGTGGCCTCAACAGTACTATCCTTCCTACCCCCAATACCAGAAGGACATGGAGGCTTTGGAGGGAGTTCAGAAAAGGTTTACCCAGGATGTTGCCTGGTTTGGAGGGTATTAGTTATGAGGAGAGATTGAATAAACTGGGATTGTTCTCCCTGGAAAGACAGAGGCTGAGAAGTTTATAAAATTATGAGAGGTATTGATAGGGTGAACAGTTGGAAACTTTTTCCCCAGAGTAGAAATGACAATTACAAGGGGGCACAAGTTCAAGATAAGGTTCAGTGGAGATATGCAGGGCAAGTTTTTTTACACAGAGAGTGGTGGAGGCCTGGAATGCACTGCCAAATGAGGTGGTTGAGGCAGACACATTGGCGACATTTAAGACTTATCTGGATAGACACATGAACAGATGGGGAATAGAGGGATACAGGCGGTTGGCCTGGAAAGGACAACATGATCAGCACAGGCTTGGAGGGCCGAAGGGCCTGTTCCTGTGCTGTACTGTTCTTTGTTCTTAATACCTCTTGTTAGTCAAGAATTTATCTCGCTCCACTTTAATAATATTCAACGACCCTGCATCTACCACTCTCTGGGGAACAGAAGTTTACAGACTCACAACCCTCTGAGAGAAAACAATTCTCCTCTTCTCTGCCCTGAGTATTGCTCTGGAGAGTCAGCATTGGTACTCAAGCCCTGGAGTGGGACTTGAACCCAGAACCTTGCGACTCAGGGGCATGAGTGCTACCATCTGAAATACAACTCACATACAAGGTGGAGCAGGAGGAGACGACACTGGGGAATCTGCTGCTGTGGAAATTTCATGAGAGGGAGGTGAAGAAAAGCTTTTTTACCCAGAGGGTGGTGAGGGTCTGGAATGCACTGCCTGGGAGGGTGGTGGAGGCAAGTTGCCTCACATCCTTTAAATAGTATCTGGATGGCCCATCATAACATTCAGGGCTATGGGCCAAGTGCTGGCGGATGGGATTAGGTGGGAGATCAGGTGTTTCTAATGTGTCGGTGCGGACTCGATGGTCCAAAAGTTCTCTTCTCCGCTGTATGATTCTATGATTCTATGAGACAAAAAATTGTTCCATCTAGTTGATGTTCTAATTCTTTTCTTACGAGTTGTGAGTGTCACTGCCTAGGCCGGCGTTTGTTGCCCATCCATAATTGCCCTTCAGAAGGTGCTGGGGAACAGCCTTCTTGGACCACTGCTGTCCATAAGGTGTAGGTACACCCCCAGTGCTGTCAGGGAGGGAGTTCCAAGATTTTGGCCCAGCAACAGTGAAGGAACATTGATATATTTCCAAGTCAGGATGGTGAGACAAGTCAGTTCGCAGTAGAGAGTTTCACTTCCACTTTTTACAGGAGTAGATTTTTAATTCCTAGAGGATTTAGATAAATGCGAGGTGATGCATTTTGGTGGATCAAACCAGGACAGGACTTACTCAGTTAATGGTAGGGCATTGGAGGAGATATCAATCAAAGAGATCTAGGGGTACAGCTTCAAAATTCCTTGAAAGTGGAATCATGGGTGGACAGGGTTGTGAAGAAGGCATTTAGCATGCTTGGTTTCATTGGTCAGAACGTTGAATACAGGAGTCTTGTTGAAGTTGTACAAGGCACTGGTAAGGCCACATTTGATTTGATTTGATTTATTATTGTCACATGTATTAACATACAGTGAAAAGTATTGTTTCTTGCGCGCTATACAGACAAAGCATACCGTTCATAGAGAAGGAAACGAGACAGTGCAGAATGTAGTGTTATAGTCATAGCTAGGGTGTAGAGAAAGATCAACTTAATGCAAGGTAAGTCCGTTCAAAAGTTTGATGGCAGCAGGGAAGAAGCTGTTCTTGAGTTGGTTGGTACGTGACCTCAGACTTTTGTATCTTTTTCCCGATGGAAGAAAGTGGAAGAGAGAATGTCCGGGGTGTGTAGGGTCCTTAATTATGCTGGCTGCTTTGCTGAGGCAGCAGGAAGTGTAGACAGAGTCAATGGATGGGAGGCTAGTTTGAGTGATGGATTGGGCGACATTCACGACCTTTTGTAGTTTCTTGCGGTATTGGGCTGAGCAGGAGCCATACCAAGCTGTGATACAACCAGAAAGAATGCTTTCTATGGTGCATCTGTAAAAGTTGGTGAGAGTCGTAACTGACATGCCAAATTTCTTTAGTCTTCTGAGAAAGTAGAGGCATCGGTGGGCTTTCTTAACTATAGTGTCAGCATGGGGGGACCAGGACAGGTTATTGGTGATCTGAACACCTAAAAACTTGAAGCTCTTGACCCTTTCTATTTGGTCCCTGTTGATGTAGACAGGGGCATGTTCTCCTTTACGTTTCCTGAAGTCAATGATAATTTCCTTCATTTTGTTGACATTGAGGGAGAGATAATTGTTGCCGCACCAGTTCACCAGATTCTCTATCTCATTCCTGTATTCTGTCTCGTCATTGTTTGAGATCCAACTTACTACGGTGGTGTCGTCAGCAAACTTGAAAATTGAATTGGAGGGGCATTTGTACAGTTCTGATCACCCTATTATAGAAAGGAAATTATTAAACTAGAAAGAGTGCCGAAAACAATTTCGAGGATGCTACCGGGACTTGATGGTTTGAGTTATAAGGAGAGGCTGGATAGACAGGGACTTTTTTCCCTGGAATGTAGGAGGCTTGGAGGTGATCTTAGAGGTCTATAAAATAATGAGAGGCATAGTCAACATCTTTTCCCAAAGGTGGGGAGTCTAAAACTAGAGGACATAGGTTTAAGGTGAGAGGGGAGAGATACAAAAGGGTCCAGAGGGGCAATTTTTTCACACAAAGGATGATGAGTGTCTGGAGCGAGCTTCCAGTGGCAGTAGTAGAGGCGGGTACAATTTTGTCTTTTAAAAAGCATTTAGATAGTTACATGGGTAAGATGGGTATAGAGGGATATGGGCCAAATGTGGGAAACTGGGAATAGCTCAATGGTTAAAAACTGGGCGGCATGGACATGTTGGGCCGAAGGGCCTGTTTCCATGCTTTAGACCTCTATAACTCTATGACTCTATATTCAGTGTGGAATGCTGGATGATGGGAAAAGTTGGTCGGAAGCCCAGTGAGCTTTTTGTAGTCAATGTTCTGCACGTTTGCAAAATATTTCATAGCACCGGGTTAGTTTTTATTTCAGCAGATCATGAAGGGATTTGAACTTCAGGTGAAATGTAAAGGGATGTGGCTGCCTAACTGCAGCTGTACAACAGGACAAATATTCTGAGCGTCTTTGGAAAGGGTGGTTCAACCAGTTGCAAAACCCAATTGAGGAAGGAGTGATAGAGGAACAGATGAAGTTAACATGTAGTCACAAAATTTGGATCAGTGGACAGGTGACAGAGCAGCTTAGTTCTTGACCCCCCCTGACTCAGGTTGGCAAAGCAGGTCTTATGAATCACAAGGGTGAGTGTGAGCAGCCTTGGGCTGCTAATCACTCTGCAGTCATCCACCCCATAGGACAGTATTACTGTCTAGATTTAGAATAAGCACGAGACAACAAAGGAACAAGCTGAAGTAACTGTTGACGTGATTGGCATGCCTACAATGGCTGAAGATCATTGCCTGTGCAGAGTCTGCACGTTCTCCCCGTGTCTGCGTGGGTTTCCTCCGGGTGCTTCGGTTTCCTCCCACAGTCCGAAAGATGTGCTGGTTAGGCAAATTGGCCGTGCTAAATTCTCTCTCAGTGTACCCGAACAGGCGCTGGAGTGTGGCGACGAGGGGATTTTCACAGTAACTTCATTGCAGTGTTAACGTAAGCCTACTTGTGACAATAATAAATAAACTTTAGGACTTTAAATTGCCTCTCCAATGCTCTGGAGCCGAGCACAGCAGTCGGGAACCTTCCCCCAAGACAACCTTCATTCCATTTGTGGGGGAACACCTGACTCACGTTCACCGTTTAATTGGCAATGAATTCCTATCTGTGGTGTCACCTGGAGGGTAAAATTCGATGTTGACCATTCTGCCAGAGACACATTCCATACGGGAAGAAATATGCCAATCGAGGATGATAGGCCACGTAAGGAGAGGAAGCAATGGAAGGGAAGAAACAAATAATAAGATTCGATCTCATTGTGAAAATGACTGAAGTGGCAATCCTCTCGAGTGCTAATGATTTGCATATAAATAGCTCCATGTTAATTATTTTGCGAGCCTCAACAACACTGGGTGGCTGCAAATTAGATTTGAACGTTTTTCAAAAAAAAAGCATGTAATTAATTTGATTTGCATGTCGCAGGTTCAGTCTGCCTTTCATCAGTTCAGAGTGCGATATAGAGAATTCATTAGGAAGTCATCCTGTCAGGGATCAATCCACTTTAACAAGCTGTCAATGAATCCCGCAACGTTAAAAGGATGGCTTCCATTGAAAGAAAATAATCAGCTCAGTTGCCAAACACACGGTTCCAAAGAGACGAGGTGACTGCAACAAAATGTGTTCAGCCTCTTCTTTGGACTTCTATACAAATATCACAGGAAAAAGAACAGATGCTCAGACTTTCCACTGAAATCTTAACCTGGAACAGAAGAGAATTTGTTACACATTCATTCACAGAACGTGGCTGTCCCTGGTTGCCATTCATGAGTGGCACAGTGGTTATCACTGCTGCCTCACAGCTCCAGCGTCCCAGGTTCAGTTCCGGTCTTGGGTGACTGTCTGTGTGGAGAGTTTGCACATTCTCCCCGTGCCTGCGTGGGTTTCCTCTGGGTGCTCCGGTTTCCTCTCACACTCCACAAAGATGTCCCCAAAGAGTGAGGTTGGCCATACTAAATTGCCCTTTAGGTTAGCTATGGGAAAGGTGTGGTGTTAACGGGATAGGGTGGGTGAGGGGGGGGGGGGGGGGGGGGGGGAGGAGAGGTCCTGGGTAAGGTATTCTGCCAGAGAGTCGGTGCAGACCTGATGGGCCGAATGGCCTCTTCTGCACTGTAGGGATTCTATGATTTCCCCATCACTAGTTTTAGGGAGGTTAGCTCAGTTGGCTGGTTAGTAGTGATGCAGAGCGATGCCAACAGCGCAGATACAATTCCCGTACCAGCTGAGGTTATCCATGAAGACCCCATCTTCTCAACCTTGCCCCTCGCCGGAGGTGGGGTGATCCTCGGGTTAAATCACCAGCAGTCAGCCCTCCAATGATCCTGTGGGACCATGGCAACTTTCCTGCCCTTACTGCATGATGTGGTCAGCCACTTTAATGATCAGTTAGCCAAGTTAGTATGGGACTGGAGTCACTGGACTATGGTCCAGACAGCATAAAGACAGTTTACTCCCCTAAAGCAGTGGTTCATGAAACATTCTTGTTTGGAGGACCCAATTTCAAATGAATTAGTAATCGCTGATTTCTCCCCCGAACTAAATGATAATCCTGAGGATGTGGCCGCGTTGTATGTAAGGAGCATTTTAATAATGCTTTTTTGAAAGTAGCTGTTTATTAGCTAAGTTTCCTTTTAAAGTTTTGTCTTTGTGTTGCAGTACCACCTTAAAAGGGCTGCTAACTTGTTTATTAGTTAACAAGTTTATTTACTTGCTGGTATTAAGAGTATAAAGAAAGTCATAAGCCCACAGTCATGGCTGAGTGGTTAAGGCAATGGACTTGAAATTTACTGTAGTCGCCTCTACTTTCTCAGAAGACTAAGGAAATTTGGCATGTCAGCTACGACTCTCACCAACATTT
This sequence comes from Mustelus asterias, assembly GCF_964213995.1. Lineage (NCBI taxonomy): Eukaryota > Metazoa > Chordata > Chondrichthyes > Carcharhiniformes > Triakidae > Mustelus > Mustelus asterias. The sequence continues at coordinate 103,079,041 of NC_135811.1, forward strand.
ACAGATGCACCATAGAAAGCATTATTTCTGGTTGTATCACAGCTTGGTATGGCTCCTGCTCTGCCCACGACCGCAAGGAACTACAAAAGGTCGTGAATGTAGCCCAATCCATCACGCAAACCCAGCCTCCCATCCATTGACTCTGTCTACACTTCTCTCTGCCTTGGCAAAACAGCCAGCATAATTAAGGATCCCAACCTTCTTCCTTCAGGGAAAGAATACAAAAGTCTGAGGTCACGTACCAACTGATTCAAGAACAGCTTCTTCCCTGCTGCTGTCAGACTTTTGAATGGACCTACCTTGCATTAAGTTGATCTTTCTCTACACCCTAGCTATGACTGTAACACTACATGCTGCACTCTCTCGTTTCCTTCTCTATGAACAGAATGTTTTGTCTGTATAGCGCGCAAGAAACAATACTTTTCACTGTATGTTAATACATGTGACAGTAATAAATCAAATCAAATTAAAATCCCCCTGTAGTTTCTAATCCTGCCGCCTACGTTCCTCGTATCAGCCCTGAAAACCATAATTTAATCTGATAATTTTCTTAAAATGTTGTTCTTGTTTCATTACAGTGCCCCTTTAAGGAGCTTTCAATTGGTTTATGTTTATTCATTTGTTTTATGAAAAGGGTTAATAGTCACACAAGTTTAAAAGTCTCAGTTCCACAGGGAAAGCGATGTGAAAACCACAGGTCTTGATTAAAGCAGACCCAGATGAGAGTCAAGGACCATTTAATTGAACGATGTGCAGCTGTAGCTCATGGTTGCCCATTAGAACAAGGAACAATGCAAAAGGGAGGATGATATACCATTGGTCAGAGATATCGCTATCATTTCTTGATGATATAACATGCACAAGTTTTAATTGGACACTATACCTTTATGTATGCATGATGTAACTTTAATCAATAACTGTGAGCGGATAGAGATAACTTCTATACTTTTATTAGTTTATGCTAATTACTTGTAATCGAATTTGAAACCATAATTGCTTGTATATTTCTGAATTCTGCACACTGGTCTGAATGGCTTAGAGTCCTGTAGCACTACGGTCGTCAATAAATCATCTTGAAACCACTCCGCAACTTTGCTTAGCTACTCGAGGGGAATGATAGTTTTAAATACAAGAAGATAAATATTGCGACAGCCCCGTAACAAAGGGTATTAAATAAAATGACTGCTAGGACACCAGTGTGTTGGTGGGTAGAAGACTGAGATGTGTAATGTTGCATCCTGTGAATAAGCCATCCATTGACTCTGTCGACACTTACCGTTGCCTCGGAAAAGCAGCCAGCAGAATTAAGGACCCCACGCACCCATGGACCTACCTCTCATTAAGTTGACCTTTCTCTACACCCCTAGCTATGACTGTAACACTACATTCTGCACTCTCTCATTTCCTTCTCTATGAACAGTATGCTTTGTATAGCGCACAAGAAACAATACTTTTCATTGTATACTAATACATGTGACAATAATAAATCAAATCAAATTAAACTGATTATCTGTGCCTAACTTCATCACCTGGCTTGGACCCATTTGTCATGATGTATATTTAGTAGCCACACTCTGCTCCTACCTCACAATTCCATGTTATAACACGGGGTGCCATGGAAAGTTTGTACTGGGTCGTAGGGAGCCATGGACCCCAGCACAAAAATCACTGCCCTAAAGGACATCAATGAGCCAGTTGTGTTTTTATGAAAATCCAACAGCTTCATAATCCCTCTTTTTACTAACTTGCATGAATTTAATTAGACTGAACTCAGGTTTACCCAATAGCAAGTGCTTGGTGCATCGCACGTGTGAAGAAATGTTTTTATTTATCTCTTGTTGCTTCTCGGGTCTGTTCCGATTCCCGGTTATCATGCATTCCTCTGTCGGGATGGTTTTGTAGTTTATGTGCTTGTGACGCTCGTATCTCGGGATTGAATGCTTTAAAAAGGCCTTAAACTTGGTGTCATAAGGTGTGGGATCGTGTGGAAAAGGTTGGCTGGTGTTTCTGGTTCTGATCACCGTCCCGGGAACCCTGTTGTAAGTAGTGTTGTGTGTGTGTGAGTGTGTGTGTGTGTGTGAGAGTGTGCGTGTGTGTGAGTGTGTGTGTGAGTGTGTGTGTGTGTGTGAGTGTGTGTGTGTGTGAGTGTGTGTGTGAGTGTGTGTGTGAGTGTGTGTGTGAGTGTGTGTGTGAGTGTGTGTGTGAGTGTGTGTGTGAGTGTGTGTGTGTGTGTGTGAGTGTGTGTGTGAGTGTGTGTGTGAGTGTGTGTGTGAGTGTGTGTGTGAGTGTGTGTGTGAGTGTGTGTGTGAGTGTGCGTGAGTGTGTGTGTGAGTGTGTGTGTGAGAGTGAGTGTGTGTGTGAGAGTGTGTGTGTGTGTGTGAGAGTGTGCGTGTGTGTGAACAGTATTGGGTTTGCCTGCTGGTATTACTTGAGCATCGAGCATTGAGCACACCTTCTAAATTGCGGTTCAGCAGGGCACCCAGTATTTTGATTTGATTTGATTTATTATTGTCACATGTATTAACATACAGTGAAAAGTATTATTTCTTGCACGCTATACTGACAAAGCATACCGTTCATAGAGAAGGAAATAAGAGAGTGCCAGAATGTAGTGTTACAGTCATAGCTAGGGTGGAGGGAAAGATCAACTTAATGAGAGGCAGGTCCATTCGAAAGTCTGACAGCAACAGGGAAGAAGCTGTTCTTGAGTCGGTTGGTACGTGACCTCAGACTTTTATATCTTTTTCCCAATGGAAGAAGGTGGAAGAGAGAATGTACGGGGTGCGTGGGGTCCTTGATTATGCTGGCTGCTTTGCCGAGGCAGCAGGAAGTGTAGACAGAGTCAATGGATGGGAGGCTGGTTTGCGTGATGGATTGGGCTACATTCATGACCTTTTGTAGTTCATTGCAGTCTTGGGCAGAGCAGGAGCCCATACCAAGCTGTGATACAACCAGAAAGAATGCTTTCTATGGTGCACCTGTAAAGGTTGGTGAGAGTTGTAGCGGCCAGATTTCCTTCGTCTTCTGAGAAAGTAGAGGCATTGGTGGGCTTTCTTAACTAAAGTGTCGGCATGGAGGGACCAGGACACGGCACGGTAGCGCAGTGGTTAGCACTGCTGCTTCACAGCTCCAGGGTGCCAGGTTCGATTCCTGGCTCGGGTCACTGTCTGTGTGGAGTTTGCACATTCTCCTCGTGTCTGCGTGGGTTTCCTCCGGGTGCTCCGGTTTCCTCCCACAGTCCAAAGATGTGCGGGTTAGGTTGATTGGCCAGGTTAAAAATTGCCCCTTAGAATCCTAAGATGCGTAGGTTAGAGGGATTAGCGGGTAAATATGTGGGGGTAGTGCCTGGGTGGGATTGTGGTCGGTGCAGACTTGATGGGCCGAATGGCCTCCTTCTGCACTGTAGGGTTTCTATGATTTCTAGGACAGGTTGTTGGTGATCTGGGCACCTAAAAATTTGAAGCTCTCCACCCTTCCTACTTCGTCCCCATTGATATAGACAGAAACATGTTCTCCTTTACGCTTCCTGAAGTCGATGACAATCTCTTTTGTTTTGTTGACATTGAGGAAGAGATTATTGTTGCTGCACCAGTTCACCAGATTCTCTATCTCGCTCCTGTACTCTGTCTCATCATTGTCACCCATTGTACTTGGCACCCTGGAGCTTTGAGACTGAGAAAAGGAGAGAATTGGCAGGAACAGAAGCTCGAGGGTGTGATCTATTTTATGACACAAGATTGTGATGTTAAATTTTGAAATTATTCTGTGTTAACAGCTCATGAATTTTGAGATGTATTTTAGCTGTTTTTGTATCAAACATAGCAGGCATTGTGTATCTCCAAGCACAGCTGGGAAGGCAATTGATAGTGCTTAAATAATGAGAGATTAGAGTTTTGGATCAGGATCTGAGACAGGAATTCTGCTGCGGCTAAAAGGAGTCGCTTAAGGAAGTAGATTTTAACGAAGTAGAATTCGGTGCCAGGGTTAGAAGTGTACTCGGGTTGGGGACATATTAAGGCTGTGTTGCTGGCTGTTTCTGAAACATGGTTTACAGGTGGTTACTGCAGCAGTTCCATTCCTGAGGATAAGACCCACTGAATCTAGACATCTGCCATTGTTAGGTCGCAGTCATTTTATTGCGTCGTTTTGTCATGGTCGCATGATGTATTTTGTGTGTGTGTGTGTTGGGGGGGGCATGGGGGGGCGGGGGGGGGGCAGGTTGGAGGTTGGGGAGGAGCTGGTTTCAAGCAGCACTTTGCATTTTGAAGGAATATTTAAGCAAAGGGACATCACCCTCCTGAAATAGAAACAAAATCTCTTAGCTTAGTTTTGGTATGGAAGATTGTGTGTAATTTCCAATATTGTGCTGTCGATGCAATTGTAACAACTTTAATCAGGCAATTGAGATGGGCCTGCTTAAACATGAATCCCCTGATTAAGGGCCAAATTGATGGTCCAATCAGAGAGCCCCATGCTCTGTATTTAAGCAGGAGTGTCAGTTCCTCTGGCACTCCGGATGTAGACCGCACATGGTGAGCACTCTGTATAGTGTTGTTGGATCTTGTAAATAAAGGAATTTTGGTGATGGGACTTCCGAGGAGTTATTACAGCAATGATGGTTTTCTGTTACAATTTTAGAAAAGGGTAAATGAAGGGTTCTGGCACAATGGTTAACACTATTGCCTCACAGCTCCAGGGACCCAGGTTCAATTCTGGCCTCGGGTGACTGTCTGTGTGGAGTTTGCACCTTCTCCCTGTGTCTGCATGGGTTTCCTCCGGGTGCTCCGGTTTCCCCCACACTCCAATGATGTGCAGGTTAGGTGGATTAACAGTGTTAAATACATGGTGATAGGATGGAGGTGTGGACCTGAGTGGGATGCTCTTTCAGAGAGTTGGTGCAGATCCGATGGGCCAGATGGCCTCTTTCTGCACTGTAAGGATTCTATGGTTCTATGGCAAATGCTTGCTTTGTGGAAACTATCTCTTTAAAGGCTAAAGCTAGCAAGGGTAACTGCACTTGTGTAACGCCCGTGCGGTTGACGATATCTCAAATTGGCAGAAAGTTCAGAGCTTATACATTCTCCGGTATATTAATACATGTGACAATAATAAATCAAATCAAATGGGTGGCACGGTGGCACAGTGGTTAGCACTGCTGCCTCACAGTGCCAGGGGCCCGGGCTCGATTCCCAGCTTGGGTCACTGTCAATGTGGAATTTGCACATTCTCCCCATGTCTGTGTGGGTTTCCTCTGGGTGCTCCGGTTTCCTCCCAGAGTCCAAAGATGTGTGAGTTAGGTGGATTAGCCATGCTAAATTGTCCATTAGTGTTAGGGGAATTAGCAGGGCCACTATATGGGATTACAGGGATAGGGCCTGGGCGGGATCGTTGTCGGTGCAGGCTCAATGGGCGAAATGGCCTCCTTCTGCACTGTAGGGATTCTATGGATTCTATCTATGGATTCAAATATAGGAGCATCGCTCACACAGTGAAGTGCTCAGCTCCATTTTAGGTATAACTCCACTGACATGGGTTCTGTCACACCTGATACTTGACTTGAGGAAATAACATTAAGCTCCATTATATTCAAAGTAAAGTCACAACGCAGGCAAAGGAATGTAAACACAGTAAGAAGTCTCACAACACCAGGTTAAAGTCCAACAGGTTTATTTGGTAGCACCTGTTGGACTTTAACCTGGTGTTGTGAGACTTCTTACTGTGCTTACCCCAGTCCAACGCCGGCATCTCCACATCATGACTACCAAAGGAATGTAAAGCAGAGAGGAGAATTAATTGGGTGCTTCTTGGACTGACAAGATATGGTTCATTGTGTGTTCCAGTGACCTGCATTGGATCTCTTATTCTTCTGCGTTGAAAATGATTGGATTGGATATGGTGCCTTGTACTAAAGTGCACCACAACACCAAATTATGCAGCATGGCCAGTTGTGAGAGACAGACTGTAAGCGGACTGGGACAGGTTGTACACAGGGCAAGCTTGTGGTGGATGACGTTCTGCATCAAAATGTTCAGTGGCACACGATAGTGGAGAAAGAACAGAGAATGGCAATATGTCCCAAATAGTTCAATTCTTAATTCAATAGAGGAACAGAGAGGTCATAGAACCATAGAATCCCTGTAGTGCAAAAAGAGGCCATTCGGCCCATTGAGTCTGCACTGACTCTCCAGAAGAACATCTCCTCCAGGCGCACCCCCTGCCCAATCCCCATAACCCCATTGATTTGCCATGGCCAATCCACCTAACCTGCGCACCTCTGGACATTTAAGGGGATATTTAGAGTCATAGAAGTCCACAGCAGAGAAAAAATCCCTTCGGCCCATTGCATCTACGCCTGTCAAAGACAAACCCACTATTCTAATCCCATTTTCCAGCGCCTGTCTTGTGTGCTTTGGCATCGCAAGTGCACACCTAAACACTCCTTAAATGTTATAAGAGTCTCTGCCTCCATCACCCTTTCAGGTAGTAAGTTCCAGACTCCCACCACCCTCTGGGTGAAAAAGTTTTTCCTCACATCCCCATTAAACCTCCTGCCCCTTACCTTAAATCTACGCCCCCTGGTCATTGGTCCAATGGGAAAAGTTTATCTGCCCTATCTATGCCCCTCAATCTTATACATCTCAAACCTGTCCCCCCCTCAGTCTTCTCTGCTCCAAAGAAAATAAATCCAGTCTGTCCAACTCTCTTCATAACTAAGACTCTCCAGCCCAGGTAACATCCTGGTAAATCGCCTCTGCACCCTTTCCAGTGCTATCACATCCTCCCTACAATGTGGATTCCAGAACAGCACACGATACACTAGCTGTGGCCCAACCAATGTTTTATATAGTTCCAGCATAACCTGCCTGCTGTTAAACCTTCTTATATCCACCTGTGTACATGCACACTTCCTGATCCTCGCAGCTTCCCAGGGTCCTATCGTTCATCATGGACCCACCCGATGTAAACGGGAGTGGAAAATCCCAGTGCTAAGCTGGCACTGCTGGGGCGAGCCCTCTGTGGAGTCCGTTTGGGGGTTCCCCTTATGTATGTGTTGGGGGAGGGTCACCCTGATGCTTATTAAAGGGGGGGGGGGGGTTGCCCTGAAGCTTGTGAGGGTTGGGGGATGTGGGGATAGGGGGCCACCCAGATGCTTATGGGAGAGGGGGATAGGAGTTTATTTCAAATTCAAATCATGGCACCCTTTAATGGTGGTGCCCCAATCCCTGTGGTGCTGGTGTTACCAGTTCTATCCTGCCCTGCCCTGCCAGAGTGACGGCGGTAACCATGCCCCAGATTCACTGTGCACAGAGCGCCAGAAAATCTGGACAGAAAACTCGGCAGCTTTTTAATTCATTTGTTAGTGTCACGAGTAGGCTTACATTAACACAGCAATGAAGTTGCTGTGAAAATCCCTTAGTCGCCACACTCCGGCACCTGTTCGGGTACACTGAGGGTCAATTTAGCATGGCGATGCACCTAACCAGCACGTCTTTCGGACTGTGGGATGAAACCGGAGCACCCGGAGGAAACCCACGCAGACACGGGGAGAATGTGCAAACATCGCACAGATGGTGACCCAAGCTGGGAGTCGAACCTGGGCCCCTGGCACTGTGAGGCAGCAGTGCTAACCACTGCTGTGCCACCGTGCCGCCCCTCGGAGAGCTACATGCCGGCTTTCCTCGCTGACACTCTGGCAAATTGTTGGAGGATTCTGCCCAATATCTGCATTACTGTGTATGGCTCATTTGAGGACTCATTGATGTAATAACTTCCTCGGCACTTCTTCCTGCAAACTGCTGCAGGGACCCTTCTTCCCCCCGAGAACTGCTCTCTTCACTTTGTTTTACACGATCTCTAAATGTTTCTGTTCCAACTGAAGAGTTTTCTCGTGCCCCAGTGGAGTCTCTTCTTAGTAACAAATGCTCTGCTTTGATTTTAACACAGCCAATTATGTGATATCATCACAGTATACAAGCCAGGCTTCACTGTTGTATTTCCCTCCATCAACTATCTCAAGGTTTTGATTGTTCCGCTGTACTGATGGTGTGCTGTAAGGGAGCCAAACGGGGCAGCCAAATTGCTCACTGCAAAGTCAGCAGTGGGGGCGGAATGGCCAGCACACCTCCTTTGACAGCGTTGGATGAGAGTCAAATTCTGACCAGGCACACGGAGAACTCGGCCACAGCATCAGGACAGAGAGGCTTGGCACTGCTAGGTTGGCACTGCCAGGCACTCCCGGGCATGTTTCTCTTTCCCCAGAGGCTTAGAAACCTGACAGCACAGAAAGGGGCCATTCGGCACATCGAGTCTGCACCGACCACAATCCCACCCAGGCCCTACCCCCATATCCCTAGATATTTACCCACTAATCCCTCTAACCTACGCATCCCAGGACACTAAGGGCAATTTTTTTAGCATGGCCAATCAACCTAACCCGCACATCTTTGGACTGTGGGAGGAAACCGGAGCACCCGGAGGAAACCCACGCAGACACGAGGAGAATGTGCAAACTCCTCACAGACAGTGACCCAAGCCGGGAATCGAACCCAGGTCCCTGGAGCTGTGAAGCAGCAGTGCTAACCCACTGTGCTACCGTGCCGCCCTCAAAGGCTATTCTTACCTTTGTGCTCCTGATGGATTCCCTTCAGCTGCTTCAAGTTTTTAAATACCTGTCGTAAGGACAAGGTATTTCTACTCAGTGAGGGGGTGGGGGGGAGAGCACTTTAATTATATTTTACTTTATTTAAATATTTAAGTTTTATTTATATTTTATTTGAAGTGAGGTTCCTGCTCAGAAGTTAACTGGCGCGGGGTGTGGAAAATTGGAAAATGAGATCTCGCCAGTGAGAGTTTTGCTTTCTAACTCTCAGGACATTTTAGGCGCACATCACCATTTACTCTGATGATCAACACAGGCTCAGAATCACCCCCATCATTTCTAATATATGAAATAGTTTAAGTCAGGGTCAATCTAGATGATTACTTCTTGAGTAAACCAGAAAAGTAGCACTAAACCATTGAAACATTAATTTAGAATTGATATTAAGAACATTTCTTTACTGAGAGACTGGACGATCTATAAAATGTTGCTCTTTTTCAAAATGCAGTTCATAGAAACTCTACAGTACAGAAGGAGGCCATTCGACCCATTGAGTCTGCACCAACCACAGTCTCACCCAGGCCCTATTCCCGTCACCCCAAACAGTTCCCCTGCTCATCCCCTGACACTAGGGGTCAATTTAGGATGGCTAATCAATCTAACCCGCACATCTTTAGACAATGGGAGGAAACCAGAGCAACCGGAGGAAACCCACATAGACATGGGGAGAATGTGCAAGCACCACGCAGACAATGACCCAGGGCCGGAATTGAACCCAGGTCCCTGGTGCTGTGAGGCAGCAGTGCTAACCACTGTGCCACCCTATAAATCTTCATCCCCTGACCGGGAATCGAACCCGGGCCATGACGGTGAAAGTGCCAAATCCTGACCACTCGACCATCAGGGGAACTAAAAGTAAAATGTCCCAGATGATTGTAGGCTGGTGGTGACTGAACCCACGGATCACCGTGCCTCAGGCAGGAGAGGTTGAGCCTTCATGAATAATCTCATTGTCCCGGTACAGGAATTGAACACACACTAAGTGGGGTCGCTTTGTGTCACTAACCAGCCGTCCAGCCAACTGAGCTAAACCAACTTAATGCTACATTTGGACAGTCGGTTTCATTGGGACAATCGATCCTTTATTTTGTTCTGTATCTGAATCGTTACAAACCTTTAGCTTCGTCTTTGATTTTTCTCTCAGGTTCTATACACACTGGAATAATTTCACTACACCTTAATTATCCAAATGTTTGCTTTGCATTCAGCCAAGTCCATTGAGACCGATTTTAGTCTCCAGGCTAACTTTCGGAATTTCCGTTCATCGGAAGCTGCCTTTCCCGAATTTGACAAATTCCACATTGCTGCCTGTGAAATTTTGGTTCATCCAGGGACAATCGCAATGAGCAGATCAAATTTTCAAATTCACAGGGATGTGCTCACTTAAAGATAAGTGGCTGCACGTGGGGGTCATGTATATGGGGCGTACTCCTGCTAATTTTTGGCAAAAGGTTGGGAGGGCGGAATTGGGGCGGTGGTGGGGGGGTGGGGTTGGGAGGGCAGAGCGGTGGGTTTTCCCACCATATTTTTAAACATTTTTTGGCAAAAAATAATTAAATGGCTGGGTCCCACAATGTCACGCCGGCAGAGTCAGCTATGATTGCGCTTGCTCTGCCAGCAATTCAGTATTTAAAAGATCGGGGCACCATTTATAAAGGGCATCCTGATTTTAAAAAAAATAAACCACAGAATCCCATCAAGCCTGCACTGACAACAATCCCACCCAGGCCTTATCCCTGTTTCCCCACGCATTTACCCTGCTAGTCCCCCTGACATTAGGGACAATTTAGCATGGGCAACCCAGCTAACGCGCACATCTTTGTACTGTGGGGGAAATTGGAGCACCCGGAACCCAGGCAGGCACGGGGAGAATGTGCAGACTCCACACAGACAGTGACCCAAGCCGGGAATCGAACCCGGGTCCCTGGCGCCGTGAGGTAGCAATGCCTCTATTGTGCCACTATGCCACCCCACAGAACCCCCACCCACACCAACATGAATGGGCAATTAACATGTAGGGACTAACAAGCGTATTTAAATGTATGCAAATGGAAATGCCGGCACGGTGGCATAGTGGTTAGCACTGCCGTTTCACAGCGCCAGGGACCTGGGTTCGATTGCCAACTTGGGTCCCTGTCTGTGTGGAGTTTGCACATTCTTCCCATGTCTGTGTGGGTTTCCTCCGGGTGCTCCGGTTTCCTCCCACAGTTCAAAAGACGTGCTGGTTAGGTACATTGACCCGAACAGGCACCGGACTGTGGCAACTAGGGGAATTTCACAGTAACTTCATTGTAGTGTTAATGTAAGCCTTACTTGTGACGGATAAATAAACTTTAGACTTTTAAAGTTTTGAGTGTATAGAATGCTGAAATGGCTGGATTCAAAGCAACAGAGTTGGACTCAACCATGAAACACACAACAGTTGAATACCCTGTCAATATTCAGTAATGTATATGACTTGTATCTCAGTATGAGGGTAGAGACAGGGACAATGATCTCTCAAGTTACAAACGCTAGTGTCTATGGCCTTGTTCCACCAGTCACTGCTCTCAGGAGGAGACATTAGGGAGAAAAGAAATCCGCATTTCTCCTCTTCTGCCTTCTTCGTTCCCAACCATGCTTCCTCCCAGCTGACCTTTTTTTTTTAAACGGGGTTAAACCAATTCCAAATGCCTGAGATGCCTGGTTATCCAGGAGCTCGATCCAGAAAAACACCAAGATGGAAAGGCATCCCTGGCTCATTTTGATGACTTCAGCAATGTAATGTAACACAAGCCATGTGCACACACACACACACCCACACACACACCGAGACACACACACAAGGAGAAGAGGGATGCTTGCTGTTCCTCGGGACAGTTGCTTGCATTCCGAGCAGCAAATCAGGTTAGAGGGCCGGCGTCATCTGCTGTCAGCTATTTTGGACTTTGAGTCAAAGCTGGACTGCCAACTGGTGCCTTGTCCTCCATTAGTGACACTGTGGCCTTGCTCCTTTCTACAGTGGAAACTACGGCCTCTCAGAGTGCACTTCACTGTGTCAAATGTGCTACCTCTCCCAGGAAACGTCCTTTTCTATCAGTGTAAGAACTTTTTGAAGGTGGGGGGGAGAATATTTTCCCCGAGGAGAGAAAAGGAAAAACAAATCCGAGAAGTGCAGGCCCCGAGTGTAGCTGAATATGGAGATGTTTCTTTATGGACTTGATGATTTAGAAGTGGTAAGCCAATTGTTTTTTTAAAAAAGAAAATAATTAATGACTTCAGCTGTTTTCCAGGATTTGGCAGGTTTTCTTTAGTGGCTTATTGGCTTATTTTTGCATTAGTCGATCTGTGTAAGTTTAGTGCTAAGTGTTACAGTTTTTTCAAAGGTATTGAACAGCCAATGCGGTTTGTAGTCCCTTCTGCCATTAAGTCTCGTGCCTGTAGGGTCCTGATACTGTCCATTCTCGAGGTTCAGAGGTCTCCTGTCAACACTATAGTTAAGAAAGCCCACCAATGCCTCTACTTTCTCAGGAGGCTAAGGAAATTTGGCACGTCCGCTATGACTCTCAGTGGTTTTACAGATGCACCATCGAAAGCATCCTTTCTGGCTGTATCACAGCTTGGTATGGCTCCTGCTCTGACCAAGACTGCAAGGAACTACAAAGGGCTGTGAACGAAGCCCAGTCCATCACACAAACCAGCCTTCCATCCATTGACTCCATCTATACTTCTGGCCGCCTGGAAAAGCAGCCAGCATAATCAAGGACCCCCACGCACCCGGGTATACTCTCTTCCACCTTCTTCCGTCGGGAAAAAGATACAAAAGTCTGAGATCACATACCACCCGACTCAAGAACAGCTTCTTCCCTGCTGCCATCAGACTTTTGAATGGATCTTCCTCATATTAAGTTGATCTTTCTCTGCATCCCAGCTATGACTGTAACAATACATTCTGCACCCTCTCCTTTCCTTCTCTATGTACGGTATGCTTTATCTGCAAAGTGCGCAAGAAACAATACTTTTCACTGTATCCCAATACATGTGACAATAATAAATCAAATCAAATCCCTATTCATCCAGTGGAATCTTGCAGGAGATTAATTAAGGCCTCAGCAGGATTTGTCGCATTTGAAGATGCTCTGATTCACTGGAAAGCCCAACCTGCACCCACTGTGCAGACACATGGCTACACTGGCCTTTTGCTATCTGAGTGATGTAGCAGCCACGTAGACCCCTTAAGCTCAGGTTCAGAAGGCAGGAGTTCAGGGTCAGTGTTTGTCTGGAGATGCCTTAGCAAGGGCTCCATTTGGGGTGTGTACATTCTATTAGATATGGAAACCAAAGCCTACCAACCCAACCATCACTGAAGATGAAGAAGTCACAAATGGTCAAAAAGACTGAGATCAATTTAAATTTGGTCCTTCAATTTATCTCTGAGTCTCCATGGGAGGCTGTGGTTGGTTTGGAGTCCTGTACAATTTCATGGACATCGCTGTCCAGATTTTCATTGCTCCACCATTGTTGGCCGAGCCATCAGCTGCCAAGGCCCTAAGCCGCAGAATTCCCTTTCTAAAATAAAGTTAAAGTTTATTTATTAGTCACAAGTAAGGCTTACATTAACACTGTAATGAATTTACTGTGCAATTCCCCCAGTCGCCACAGTATGGAGCCTGTTCGGGTCAATGCACCTAACCAGCACGTCTTTTAGAATGTGGCAGGAAACTGGAGCACCCGGAGGAAACCCACGCAGACACGGGGAGAATGTACAAACTCCACACAGACAGTGACCCAAGCCGGGAATTGAACCCGGGTCCCTGGCGTTGTGAAGCAGCAGTGCTGACCGTTGTGCTACCGTGCCGTCCACTCTCTTGATGCTCCTTAAAACCTCCCTCTTTGACCAACACCAGTCATAATATTGCTTTGTGACAAACTGTGTTAACTCTTCCCCTGAAGTGCACAGGGATGTTTAACGACATTAAAGATGCTGCATGAATGCATGTTGCCTTCCCCAGCGGTGATTATAAAATTGTCAGGCTCCCATCATCCCTCTCCAATAAAGATCCCACAGCACTATTTTGAAGAAGAGTCAGGGAATTCTCCCTGGTGTCCTGACCAATTGTGCTGCCTCTACCAGAATCACTGATAATCTGGATAACCTGGCCTTTGCTGTTAGTGGGAGCTTGCTATGCACAAATTGGCTGCTGTGTTTCCTAAACTACAGCAGCACAACTTCAAAAGCACTTCATTGGTTGTAAAGCACATTATAGAATCCCTACAGTGCAGAAAGAGGCCATTCGGCCCATTGAGTCTGCACCAACCACAATCCCACCTGGGCCCTATCCCCATAACCCCATGCATTTACCCTAGCCGGCCCCCCTGACATTAAGGGGCAATTTACTGTGGCCGATCCACCTAACCCGCACATCGTTGAATTGTGGGAGGAAATCGGAGCACCCGGGGGAAACCCACGCAGACACGGAGAGAACGAGCAAACTCCACACAGACAGTGACCCAAGCTGGGAATTGAACCTGGGTCCCTGGAGCTGTGAGATTATCTTGAGATCTATCTCTCTTGGTGTGCAAAGTTTTGGGTTTCCCAGATTTTCACACTGGCCCGGTAGGGGAGGGGGGGGGGGAGTGGGGGGCGATTTTGATCCTGCACTCTCTGTCTGCGGGAATGGGGGCGTGTGCCATGAGAGGCCAGGATGTCAACGCATAGTAGGGGAATCAGGAATGGGCTGCGACCCCTCTCAGGCAGCCTGAAGGGCCTCGCACTTGGGGGCAGATGACTGCAGTGTGATTGGAACCCGAACTCCGGCAGTGGTGTGAGGACACAGGGGAGAAGCTGCGCGGCAGTCCAAAACGTTAACGGTGCAACGTTAGATCTCAGTGGATCATGAAAGATTGTTCTGCGTCACCCCATCCAGCAGACTGGTGAGGGCTCGCTCCGAAAAGCGCGGTGCTGCCTACTTGCCTGCCTTCCCCTGCAGTCATTGTGGAACAAGTGGTGGGGAGCCGTTTATATGGAGCTTCCCCGGTGCTTACAGCAGTGAAGTCGCTGCGAGGCGGGCGAATCAGAGGGAATGTGTGAAACCCGTGAGCATAAAAATTATCGTTAATGAGGCATAGGCTTTGGCCGGAAAATGTTGGTGTGAAACACTCACGCCGGAACCAACACTCTGCCATTTTTATGGTAGGATTTTGCCCGAGGTGTGCAAGAGATTTTGCAAAAGTTAATCGAGACAGAACAAGTCAGGGCAGCACGGTGGCACAGTGGTTAGCACCGCTGTCTCACAGTGCCAGGGAACCGGGTTCGATTCCCAGCTTGGGTCACTGTCTGTGTGGAGTTTGCACATTCTCCCAATGTCTGCGTGGGTTTCCTTTGGGTGCTCCGGTTTCCTCCCACAGTTCAACAATGTGCGGGTTAGGTGGATTGGCCGTGCTAAATTGCCCCTTAGTGTTGAGGGGGGGGCTAGCTAAGGTAAGATGCATGGGGTTATGGGGCCTGGGTGGGATTGTGGTTGGTGCAGACTCGATGGGATGAATGGCCTCCTTCTGCACTGTAGGATTCTATGATTCTATGAAAGAAAAGGTGGGACTCATTCCCTCCTCTTGAACTACACGATGATAAAAAAATATTGGGGTCACCTTTATGATGTAAGGGTCAATCTCACAGACACTGCTGTGAGCAACTAGGGAGGAAGATGTTTTTTAATTGAACAACTTTGTTAGTTAGTCTTAAAGAGTTGGAAGGTGGGGGAAAAGAGGTGGGAATTAAGGGGGCAATTCCTGGAGGGAGGTCATAGGTTGAAGCCTCCAGGAATATGTCCACTCAAGAGTTGGCAACCCAAGCCCTGGGGTAGAATAGTTCTTCCTGGTTACTGCGATGCGATTGGTTTCCAAATATAGTGGCACATTCTAAGCATGTTGGATGTATTTAGTTCAGCTTCATACCAGGCTGGATAAAGGAAGAACATTGATGTGATTGTGAGTGACAGGCTGCTCTGGTATTCAACCCCCTGACCCTTAGGGTGGAAGGCAAGTCAACAGCCTGTTAACTGAGCAACCACCAGACTGCTTTTGAATTGTTTGAAGGTTCTCCAGCTGTCTTTTTCACAGATCCCTGATTCTCTGAGCATAAATAGGTGGCTCGGCAGATAAAGGACTGATTGACAGAGAGAAATAGGCAATTTCAAACTGATACTTTGGTGCCATTGATTGATTAAATCTACAGATAAGACAAAAGTAAATGGTATTTCTTTCAATCACAGGGTCAATCAATCAATTACATGGCCAATATTGTCCGCCCATAACCCCTGTGCCACCGTGTCCCATCTCGGTATTGTTTTGTTTAATACTGCTCCTGTAACACTCCTTGGGACATATTGGTATGCCGAAGATGTTAGACAAGTTGTTGTTGATTCTTGCCTCAGTAAAAAGCTCCACAAATGGAAGCCCTAGCCCTCAGAATTCACAAGGGTCCATTGATGTAATGATTTCCAGTCTCCTGAGTATTTTTTAAGTTGCAGAGAATTTTGGAATAGGATTCAAATAAAACATTTTTGTGTCCTCCTGTCACACTGAGTAATACAAAGGAGGAAAAACTGATCCCTGACTTGTATTGAACTATCTCATGTTAACCTAGATCAGAGGAATGACATTAGAACATTTTACAGCAGTAATGGGCAACCTAGGCTTGTGAGTGGACCGCAAGATTGAAATCGGGCTTGCTTACTAACCATCACCCATGATTAAGATTAAATACGTTTAATACAAGCCAGATACTTCAAAGAACAGTACAGCACAGGAACAGGCCCTTCGGCCCACCAAGCCTGCGCCGATCACATTGTCCTATCTAGACCAATGGCCTGTATCCCTCTATTCCCCGCCTGTTCATGTGTCTATCCAGATAAGTCTTAAATGTCATCAACATGTCTGCCTCAACCACCTCACTTGGCAGCGCATTCCAGGACTCCAATCAACTCTCTGTGTAAAAACCTTCCCCCCTTATCTTGAACTTGTGCACCCTTATAATTGTCATTTCTGCCCTGGGAAAAAACTTCCAACTGTTCACCTTATCTATGCCCCTCAGAATTTTATAAACTTCTTTCAGGTCGCCCCTCAGTCTCCGTCTTTCCAGAGAGAACAATCTCAGTTTATTCAATCTCTCCTCATAGGTAATAGCCTCCATACTAGGCAACATCCTGGTAAACCTTTTCTGTACTCCCTCCAAAGCCTCCACATCCTTCTGGTAGTGTGGCGACCAGAATTGGACACAGTATTCCAAATGCGGCCTAACCAATGTTTTATACAACTATAACATAATTTGCCAACTTTTATACTCGATGCCCTGGCTGATGAAGGCAAGCATGCCATCTGCTTTCTTAACCATCTTTCCCACCTGTGCTGCCACTTTTAAGGATCTGTGGACCTGTACACATAATGGATTATAGAAAATGCTTAATCATTTATATATTAATAGAACTGTCATCAACTTCCAATGGTAAAAATAAAAGCAATATTTACACTTTAGACACAGAAGGAGCACACGGCTCTCACCGTCAATGTTGTGAGCAATCAGCACACACCTCACTTCACTTGCCCTTTACGTGCCAATCACTTCAGTTAAACCAGTAAGAAAATATCCACACGGATGGAAACCAGTGGAATATGGCAAACCTGCATGTGGAAAACGGCCTATAAAATGCCTTGTGGGCCACATGTTTCCCACAACTAGTGTTATAAAAGGGAGGATGATGTCCTCTCTGAGAACTAACACCTAACCACTCAAAGAGGAGTACCTTACCTCATAATCTGTAAAAAGTGTGTGAAAAGTAATGTGATCTGCCCTTCAGCAACCTTTAGTGGTTAAATCAAAATAACTCCCTGAGACTCTCTGTAAAATCAACAAATAACGCTTTATTTATCTAACTAAGAGTGAACAGGTTAACTAAAGTGTTAACAAACCAAATAAAACACTATTCTATGGAATGCTATTTAGATGAATACAGTTTCCACTTTTTTTTTAAATAGAATTTTTAGTCACCCTCTAAATTACAACCAGGTTTGTCGTCTTCCGGAATCTTCTGTCTTCTTTCTTCTGACTGGAACCTCTGCTTCTTTTGCTATCTTCACTATCAAGATGAGGCTTTCTTTTAAGACATAAATGAGTTGCAGCAGAGAGCAGTTGCTGGCTGTCTCTCTCTCAAAAGCTGTGAGCTGTAGCAGGTGCTTTTCTCCAGTTTGTGCCACTGCGCCCTCCCCCCCTGCCCCCCGCCCCGTCTCTTATACCCCTGATGACATACCAATATCCCCACAATAGGATTGGTTCTCAGGTTACCAAAACATCAAATTTAAATCTAATAGGTTGCTGTTATTCAAGTGCCTGATTTAAATTTATTGGGCAAAATTCAAAAACAGTCTGTTGTCTTGGCAACACTGCTGCCTGGCCTTTGATACAATGTTTCACTCTGGGCTCTCTGTGTACATGCATCAGAAAAAAAACTCACCTTTTTAACAGACAATTTTACAAACACCAGCTTCACAACACAAGTTTACAGTAATTATACATTAAGAAGGGGGAAACCAGCCACAATTGCCACTTCTGATTCCCACCAGAATGTCGGTGGGTGTTGGTAAGAATGAGAGTTGGCTCAAATGCAATGTTTCTGCAGTTAAATAACTTTCCGATACTCACAATGAAGATACCCTTGAACACTAGGGACCTCTGCAAGGTATATAAGGCCATCAAGTGACTTTGAGGCTTCAGGAGCGGAAGGAATGGAAGTAGAAGAAAACCCTCCTTTTAAGTATCTCAGTTTTGAGCCTTGGAATTCATGAAAACACAAGATTGTTGAAAGTTGCAGTTGGCACAAGTTTGTGGAAAGAGTTCACCGATGGGAAAAGAGAAACCTCATCAACGCTGAACCCAAAGCTATTGCAGACTTGATCCAACCTGACAGTGCTGTTGGAGGACATACCCTGCTCCTATCCTGAGGCAGGACTCGACCTGCCCTCAACTTTCGCACATGGCTCGCATTGGCTCTGCTCTCTGGCTGGACCAGACCTGAGCACATTCTCAGGCAAGACCCAACCTAATCCTTCCTGTGGGCCGTTCCTACACTGACAGCACACTGACAGCTCTGTTCTCCAGCTGGATCCAGCCACACTTTCAGGAAGAGACTAACCATGAGGGCACTAGCCCAGTAGGAGGAAATGAGTAAAACGGGGCAATAATATTACTGGTGTGAGTTGCTCGTGTATACTTTACAAAGGAATGCCAGTAAAATGGGGAAATAAGAATACTGGTCTGAACTAGTTTTTTCCTTCTGGGGGGTGAACCTGGTGGGAGTGGGGGGGGTTTGCATCCTGCTGATTCTAATGCTGCTGCCTGCCAGATCTACCCCCGGAGAGCGGGACAGCCCGGACAAAAGCTGCGTAACTCCCATGTCCGACTCATGCAGAAAAAGGCTTGCCAAGACATGGGAAATCCGGGTCAGAATTCTCCCATCCCACCCGCCACTGGAATTTTAGCGGGCGGGTTGCGGGGAATGTGAAACGCCACTGACGGTCGGACGGGAATTTCCGGCTTTTAGACCAGCGCGGCTGGAGAATTCCGCCCCCCTCCCCCTGGTCTTTCAGGACCGAGCTCTTCCTCTCTCTCTCTCTCTCTCTCCCCCCCACCCCGCACACCTTATTCACTCTCCAGCATAACCAAGTGTCCATCTGCTGCAGGCCCCCCCAAAAGGGTTCATCCACTTTACAAGATGAAAGCAGAGCTTTCGGCCCATCCAATCCATGCTGGTTTATTTCTTTCATAATGGAAGCCGTGTGCTTCCGTCCATCCTTCAACACTTTGAACTTTCCCTCAGAATCACACCCAACTCCTCCTCTGTTCTACCAAATATAGCCCCACTTCTGAAGTCTTTCTTTGTATTTCGTCAGGCAAGGCACCTTCTTTGTCAAGCTGCGCTGTATCCTGAGGCAATCTGCACAACACTCCAAGCGTGGTCTTACTAACTTTTATACAGATTATCACTATCAATCTCTTTCCCTCTCTCCTGCCATTGCGTGGATCATGTCACTGCATCAATCACTGATTTTGTGGTAGTTTCTAAACCGATATTTATTTTAGAAAGAAGTCTGAGAGTGTCCCTCTCATTAATCAAAATATGCCATTTTGTGTAGCGTAGCTTTACAGAACAGGGGACATGCTTGAATCTAAAGGCAAATTACTGCAGGTGCTGGAATCTGAAACTAGAAGCAGAAAATGCTGGAAAACCTCAGCAGGTCTGACAGCATCTGTGGAGAGAGAATACAGCCAACGGTTCGAGTCCGACAAAAGGGTCATCCAGACTCGAAATGTTGGCTCTATTCTCTCTCCACAGATGAGGTCAGACCTGCTGAGGTTTTCCAGCATTTTCTGTATACTGTTTGCCTATCCGTAGAGCCCTACAGTGCAGAAGGAGGCCATTCGGCCCATCGAGTCTGCGCCGACTCTCTGAACGAACATCTTACCCAGGGTAACCCTGCCCTTTCCTCGTAACCCCACGCATTTACCATAGCCAATCCCCCCAATCTGCACATCTTTGGACACTAAGGGGCAATTTACTGTGGCCAAACCACTTAACCTGCACATCTTTGGACTGTGGGAGGAAACCGGAGGACCCGGAGGGAACCCATGCAGACACGGCGAGGACATGCAAACTCCACACAGTCACCCGAGGCCGGTATTGAGTCTGGAGTTCCTGGCGCCATGAGGCAACAGTGCTCACCACTGTGCCGCCATGCTGCCCCAACGACCCCCACCCACCACCCAAAAATGTAGTAGCTGCAGGGGCAGGAACAGGGAAATCTGCTCTTGCTAACCCTCGTGTTGCTGCAGTCTGGGTGAATTCCTGCACAGTAAATCCTGAGCTGACTGTGTAGGCCTGTCAGCTGCACTGACAGCTTCTTCATGTGAAATGCAGTGGGACAATGACTGACCATAAAGCTTTTAGGAGCAGCCTTTACACCACATACAAATGATCAATAGCAGTTATTGTGTAACAAAACATAATACTCCACTGTGTAAACTTCAATTAGTGAATGAACCATAAAACATGAAGCATGGGTTTTTGTTTCAGAAAGGCTTTCAGCCTCGGGAGATGAGCAAGAGGGGAAAAAAAAAAGACTCGTATAAATTAATGTATTTCAGTGACAAAAACACACTGTCAAATATGTGAGAGTTGGTGGACAGATCAATTCTACTCACTGGGAGTAAATGTCACTTAAAGCGACATTAGTGGGTGGATAGTGGATATAGAATCCCTACAGTGCAGAAGGAGGCCATTCGGCCTATCAAGTCTGCACCGACTCACCAAAAGAATATCTTACCCAGCTGGAAGAAACCCATGCAGACACGGGGAGAATGTGCAAATTGCACACACTCATCCGAGGCCAGTGTTGAACCCCCTGCCCTATCCCTTTAGCCTCATGCATTTACCATGGCTAATCCACCCAACCTGCACATTTTTGGAAACTTGGGGACAATTTAGCCATATTTGAATATTGTATGAACAGAATATTACCAAATAAATTTCCCATATTAGAGTTTTGGGGTTTTAAAAAAAATAATTAAAGGAAGTTTTTCTTTGTGGTGTGCGGGGTTAGTGATTGCATGATGTGGGATCCAGATATTGGAACAGGAGGTCTCATGTCTGGACTATCTGCCACTATTAGCACCCTTCTTAGCCATGATCATCATCATTTACACTCCTTGGGCAGAAATTTTCCACCCTGCCTTCTACGGGAATCGTAGTGGGCGGGACAAGACCATGCAAAGGACCTCAGGTGGGATTTTCCAGTCTTGGGGCGAGCGCGGCTGGAAAATCCCACCCCCTGTCCTTTTATCCATGACGGCTTTGTCAATCCCATCTCCAAAACCCGCTGGCTCTCTATCCAGCCCCGCAGCCCCCACAACGCCCCCCCCCCCCCCCCCCGACTACCACAATATAAATGTCATCCTATTTCTAATCGTCTTCAACTGTGACGAAGAGTCATCCAGACTCAAGAAACATTTGTTCTGTTCTCTCTCCACTGATGCTGTCAGACCTGCTGAGACTTTCCAGTATTTCCTGTTTTTGCTCCGTGCCTGTTCCCTAGTATGAAGTCTAGTTCCCCATGATTGAAGGAGGAATTTGCCAATTTCACTTTGCTACTAAAAAGCTTCACTCCTGAAGACATGTTGATTAGCATTCCAATCATTATTCTGTAAATTGAGTTTGTGTCTCTGTATGCCCTGTTTGTGAGCCTTTTTTGTGTTCTCTGAACAGAGGTTCCTTTTGAAAAAATAAATTGCAATGAATCCATAAGGATTTTTAAAATTCCATGTGCATTCTGAATAAAATTCTCTGATATCCCTATTGGCCCTCACCATTTTCCCATTGAATACCACTGACTTAATCACAAAATGTATGACTTTCTTGCACTTTAATGGACCAGTGGATTAATACTGCATAACTGATTTCACAACTGTTCCACTATCCCAGTAGGGTACCTTTTATTTCACAATTTGAATGACAGATCCAAGTGGTTATAGCCTCTTTGAAGTGGGACTATGAATTCCAATGTTGTTTTTAGATTGGTTAAGCACTTGAATTTAATGTTTGTTTTATAAGAATGTAGTTGAAGGAATGTAAAATGTAGAAAATGGGTTCTTATGATTGGGATTTCTTTTAAAGAATAAGGTCTGCAATAGACATTCAGAATTCTATTCTATTAATCTCAGCTATGGGATAGAGAGAATATGTATGGGATAGAGAGAGTGCGTATGGGATAGAGAGAGTGTGTGTATGGGATAGAGAGAGTGTGTGTGGGATAGAGAGAGTGTGTGTGGGATAGAGAGAGTGTGTATGGGATAGAGAGAGAGTGTGTATGGGATAGAGAGAGAGTGTGTATGGGATAGAGAGAGTGTGTATGGGATAGAGAGAGAGTGTGTATGGGATAGAGAGAGAGTGTGTATGGGATAGAGAGAGTGTGTGTGGGATAGAGAGAGTGTGTATGGGATAGAGAGAGAGTGTGTATGGGATAGAGAGAGAGTGTGTATGGGATAGAGAGAGTGTGTATGGGATAGAGAGAGTGTGTGTGGGATAGAGAGAGTGTGTATGGGATAGAGAGAGTGTGTATGGGATAGAGAGAGTGTGTATGGGATAGAGAGAGTGTGTATGGGATAGAGAGAGTGTGTGTGGGATAGAGAGAGTGTGTATGGGATAGAGAGAGTGTGTATGGGATAGAGAGAGAGTGTGTATGGGATAGAGAGAGAGTGTGTATGGGATAGAGAGAGTGTGTGTGGGATAGAGAGAGTGTGTATGGGATAGAGAGAGAGTGTGTATGGGATAGAGAGAGAGTGTGTATGGGATAGAGAGAGTGTGTATGGGATAGAGAGAGTGTGTGTGGGATAGAGAGAGTGTGTATGGGATAGAGAGAGTGTGTATGGGATAGAGAGAGTGTGTATGGGATAGAGAGAGAGTGTGTATGGGATAGAGAGAGTGTGTGTGGGATAGAGAGAGTGTGTATGGGATAGAGAGAGAGTGTGTATGGGATAGAGAGAGAGTGTGTATGGGATAGAGAGAGTGTGTATGGGATAGAGAGAGAGTGTGTATGGGATAGAGAGAGAGTGTGTATGGGATAGAGAGAGTGTGTATGGGATAGAGAGAGAGTGTGTATGGGATAGAGAGAGAGTGTGTATGGGATAGAGAGAGAGTGTGTATGGGATAGAGAGAGAGTGTGTATGGGATAGAGAGAGTGTGTATGGGATAGAGAGAGTGTGTATGGGATAGAGAGAGTGTGTATGGGATAGAGAGAGAGTGTGTATGGGATAGAGAGAGAGTGTGTATGGGATAGAGAGAGAGTGTGTATGGGATAGAGAGAGAGTGTGTATGGGATAGAGAGAGTGTGTGTGGGATAGAGAGAGTGTGTATGGGATAGAGAGAGAGTGTGTACGGGATAGAGAGAGAGTGTGTATGGGATAGAGAGAGAGTGTGTATGGGATAGAGAGAGAGTGTGTATGGGATAGAGAGAGAGTGTGTATGGGATAGAGAGAGAGTGTGTATGGGATAGAGAGAGAGTGTGTATGGGATAGAGAGAGTGTGTATGGGATAGAGAGAGTGTGTATGGGATAGAGAGAGTGAGTGGAGTGGTGATTGCATTGCTGTACAGAGAGGTGAGGTGGAGATGCCGGTGTTGGACTGGGGTGGGCACAGTAAGAAGTCTCACAACACCAGGTTAAAATCCAACAGGTTTATTTGGAATCATGAGCTTTCGGAGTGCTGCTCCTTCATCAGGTGAGATTAGGTGACTCACCTGATGAAGGAGCAACGCTCTGAAAGCTCATGATTCTAAATAAACCTGTTGGACTTTAACCTGGTGTTGTGAGACTTCTTACAGAGAGGTGGCATGGACTTGAGGGGCTGAATAGCCTCCTCCGGTGCCTTAATTGACGCTGTTCCATACCAAAAGCAAGAAAGACATAAATTCCCCCTCAGAGTAACAGCTGCTTGTTTACAGGCCCTCCTGGCCCTCGCTGGCAATGCAGCAACAGATGTAAACTTTACTGCAAGTGATAGAAATCTATTAACGACGTATAAATCTCAATCTCTGCTCTCAGCTGGAGGAACATTCATGGCCCTGTCTTGACTCTTCATATTTGGCCAAAATCCCAATCTAGGAAGCAAAGATGTTGAACGATATCCGAATCTTTTTTCCTGCCAGGCTGGTGCGACGTGCAGTATACATGCAGACAAGCAGGAGCACGACTGCTCCATGAGCCAGCACAGAGACAATTGCAGAATGGCCTCCTTCTGTGCTATAAGTTTTGTTGATCTGGGACAGGATGAACAGGCTGGGGCTTTTTTCTCTCGAAAAGAGAAGGTTGGATGGATGACATTCAAGCCAGTGAAATGGTTTGATGGAATAAATCATAGAATCCGACAGTGCAGAAGGAGGCCATTCGGCCCATCGTGTCTGCACCGACCACAATCCCACCCAGGCCCTATTCCCGTAACCGCACACATTTACCCTGCTGATCCCCCTGACACTAGGGTCAATTTAGCATGGCCAATCAACCTAACCCACACATCTTTGGAGTGTGGGAGGAAACCGGAGCACCCGAAGGAAACCCACGCAGACACGGGGGGAATGTGCAGACTCTGCACAGACAGTGACCCGAGGCCGGAATTGAACCTGCGTCTCTGGCGCTGTGAGGGAGCAGTGCTAACCACTGTGCCACCTACCTTGAAAGTAGTTAGAATGTGGAACTTGCTACCACGTGGCGTGGCTGAGCAGATAAGCACAGATATATTAGAGAGAAAGCTGGATCAACATAGAGGGTGAAAGAAAAATAATGGATTTGCTGATATGGTGAGTGGGAGGAGGCTTGTGATAGCATAAACACTGACACAGGCCATTTGGGCTAAATGGCCTGGTTCTGTGCTGTGTGCAATAGATATATAACACAATGACCAATCAGTCACAATGGGATTTCAGGATTTTTAGTTGTGTTTTGGTATCATAATCTGTTTATAATTAGGATCTGCTTTGTGATGGCTGAATAGTATAGGATGAAGGTTTTGCTTTTGTCACAACTTAAGGAAGGTAAATATTGCTGGAAAAAAGAGGCATGGGATGGAATTTTGCCCCGGAATCTGGGCGGGCAAGGCTCGCAGAACGGAATTCTTGCCCTTGGGCGGGATTTTATGAGCCTCACCCGAGCGAGGTCATAAAATACTGATCATGTTGTCAAAGCTTTTCATCTTGCACTTATCACGACAGATTCGCAAGAGTACAAATTATACTGCATGAGTAGAGAATGCCGATTGGTTGGCAAGTAGAGACATTGCCATGGAGAATGTACCAGGAAACAGTTAACTGCCAAATGTTTGCTTAAATTCAAAGTGAGCAGGTCGATTCTGATTGGTAAAGACATTGCCCTGGGCAACGGACCAGGGGATGGCTGTCCCCCAAGCTTTTGTCTGGTTAAAAAAGGCGCAATATGTGGACATGCTACTTCTATCTGTAAAGGATGAAGCCCTGTGTGTAAATACAGGTAGCTTCTAACACATGTGAACCACACTGTGAGTCTAACTGATAATCTAAAACTGGTTGTCGGTATAATACTTAGCAAGACAAAAAGCTTTGACAGGTTAGGTGGATTGGCCATGCTAAATTGGCCCTTAGTGTCCCAAGATGTGTAGGTTAGGGGGATTAGTGGGGTAAATGCGTGGGGTTATGGGGAAGGGGTGGGCTGTTGATGCTTTATCGAAAAGTCGGTGCAGACTTGATAGGTTGAATAGTCTCTGCACTGTAGAGATTCTATGATAAAGCTCTGTACTATCAAGTGACTATCTGGATACCTTAAGGTAGATATCTGTACCTTTCTCCACTAATAAGAATCACACAGCTCAGTAATTAGCCATTCAGCCCATCATGCTTGTGCCAGCTCTTTGGAAGTACTATCCAATTAGCCCTCCAGCCTTGCTCTTTCCCACAGTCGAGTAAAAGTGAATTTAAAATGGCTGTTACACCTAGAAAAAAGAAAAGGCTGAGGATAGTCGATATGTATATTTCTGCTTCCTGTTCAGCCTCACAAGTTGACGCTATTCAAAGATATTCAAAGACGTGGTAACGTCCGTTTGACCACTTTGAAATGATAATGCTGGTAAATTTGGAGACTGGGGAAAGTAAAGCAATCCATTATCTGGGGCATGTGGAGGAAAAGACACCTAATGTCTGAAGATTTACACCTGCAACATGAAAGAATTCTTTTAGAATGAAGTTACCGCCCTAGCTCCTCTGATTTTAATTTGACTGTTCCAATTAGAGGAATTAGCAATGCACAGAATAATCAAGAACACCCTGTGTGAATGTATTAAAAGGGAAATTTAATAAAGATGATTGGAAGAAGTGACTGTCTAGATAAAGAGAATGCATCCGAGATAAATCAGTATGGATTTGCAAAAGATATTCAATCAGGGCGGCACGGTAGCGCAGGGGTTAGCACTGCTGCTTCACAGCTCCAGGGTCCTGGGTTCGATTCCTGGCTCGGGTTACTGTCTGTGTGGAGTTTGCACGTTCTCCTCGTGTCTGCGTGGGTTTCCTCCGGGTGCTCCGGTTTCCTCCCACAGTCCAAAGATGTGCGGGTTAGGTTGATTGGCCAGGTTAAAAATTGCCCCTTAGAGTCCTGAGATGTGTACGTTAGAGGGATTAGCGGGTAAAACATGTGGGGGTAGGGCCTGGGTGGGATTGTGGTCGGTGCAGACTTGATGGGCCGAATGGCCTCCTTCTGCACTGTAGGGATTCTATGATTTCTTCTATGAGATGTCTCAAAGGAAGCAGCTCGCAACTTGAGAGCTATATGGAAATATAACAACATGCTTAGAAAGTTGTTGAACAACAAGAAACAAAGGGTTATTGGCACAGTGATTAGCACTGTTACCTCGCAGTGCCAGGGACCTGGGTTTGATTCCCGGCTTGGGTCACTGTCTGTGCGGAGTCTGCATGTTCTCCCCATGTCTGCATGGGTTTCCTTCGGGTGCTCTGGTTTCCTCCCATAGTCCAAAGATGTGCTGGTTAGGTGGATTGGCCATGCTAAATTCTCCCTCAGTGTACCCGAACAGGCGCCAGGATGTGGCAACTAGGGGATTTTCATGGTAACCTCATTGCAGTGTTAATGTAAGCCTAATTGTGACACGGCTAAATAAACTTAAAACTTAATGGATCTTTCTGGCATTAGAGAAAGGCAAAGATTAGTGTACTCCAGGGGTCGGCGGAAATCGACATTTGTCCTTGATAGATTTACACACACAATCTGAGCATTGATGTCAGAGCACAATTCTGAGGTCTCTCAGAGGACAGCACAGAAGTTGGGGTGGGAGTTTCTGCACAAGAGGAAGACTGTAAAAGACCAAAGGAATGGGTGGACAGGTGAACGGGCAGGGCAAACTAGTGGCAGATGCAATTTGATGCAAAGAATGAGGTGGAATTGGTGTTATAAATTCGATGGAAAGAGAAAGACAAAGGTATGTCATGGGGCGGCACAGTGGTTAGCACTGCTGCCTCACAGCGCCGGGGACCCGGGTTCAATTCCTGCCTCGGGCCATTGTCTGTGTGGAGTTTGCACGTTCTCCCTGTGTCTGCGTGGGTTTCCTCCGAGTGCTCCAGTTTCCTCCCACAGACCAAAGATGTGCAGGTTAGGCAGCCACGCTAAACTGCCCCTTGGTGTCCCATAATGTGTAGGCTAGGGGGGATTAGTGGGGTAAATATATGGGGTTACAAGGATGTGGGCCTGAGTAGGATACTGAGCCAGTGCAGACCCGATGGGCCAAATGGGCTCTTTCTGCACTGAAGGCGCTCTATGATTTTATGATACACAGTTCATGGAAAGTCCATTACCCAGTAAGGTGAGGCATTAAAGGTTTTATAACTAGGATAAGGCAGCACAAAGAGATTTTGATGGATTTGTACAGTGCAACCATTAGGCTGCAGTTTGGCATGTCCCATTATACTAAGAACATGTTATCAAGGGTGATTATTAGTCCAGTGAAATACTTTACCTTTTAGAGCCTGTATTAGGAAGGATCCCAATTTTGATTAACACAAAGTCTGGTCTGCTTATAGAATCTGTCTTTCTGCCTTGAACTCAATTTTAAAATGCTGAAAGTCTGAATGACTTTCCCTGGGATTTATCACAGAATTTTGGAGATTGAATTCTGCAACTCTCCGTATTTTTATAAAAATTACAACTTGATGGCTTTGCTCCAGGAGATTTTGATAGAAAGAATACGCCTGTTCAGCCTGGTGGATTTCCACGGTGATTGGTGAGAGGAAAGAGCTATGGGTCAGAATTCTCCGCTGTCAATGAGAACGGGGAATTTGAAGCTCAGCCAAAACTCTGTTCACAGCAGCAGGAGTGGAGAATCCCAGCAGCGGGCGAGGTCGGAGAACTCCGGCCCATGGAGTCAGTTGCTACCAATATAGATCATAGAATCCCTACAGTGCAGAAGGAGGCCATTCGGCCCATCGAGTCTGCATCGACCACAATCCCACCCAGGCCCTTTTCCCGTAACCCCACATATTTACCCCGCTAACCCCCCCGACACTAGGTCAATTTGGCATGGCTAATCCACCTTACCCCCGCACACCTTTGGACTGATGTGACTGATTTGGACAGAGGTGGTGTTACAGAAATAGCTTGTATTTATATAGCGCTCTACATGACCACAGGATATCTAATGTGGCTTTATAGCCACGGGGTTACTTTTTGAAGCATACTCATTGTTGTAGGAAATGCAGGCAGCCATTTTGTACACAGCAAGATCCCACCAACAATATGATAATCAGATCCTTGTTAATGATGTTGAAAAATAAGTATTAGCCAGGACACTGGGGTGCTGCTCCTCATGATCACAAACTGGATGGCTGAATGGCCTCCTCCTGTTCCTATACTTCTCGATGTGGAGATGCCGGCGTTGGACTGGGGTAAACACAGTAAGAACCTATAACCTATAACACAGACTACGCTGAGAGACTTTGCCGTCGCACCTCTCTCACCCTCCTCAACCACCTCATACACCAACTCTACAGCAAACGCCGCAGCCTGGAAACCAAGATAGAGTCCATATTTAACCTGGTGTTGTAAAACTTCTTCCTATACTTCTCACCAATGCGCCTGATATTGGGTTCAGAAAGGTGAGCCCTGTTAGGATTGGGTTAACAGACCTTTCAATTCTGTCCTAATTTGATGTCAATTATTCAGTAGAAGTCACTGATTTATAAAGGGGCCAGAGGTGGCACTGCCTGTTGATGGAGAATTGTATGCGGAGTTGGATCAAAGAAATAAAGGTAGTTTATGAAGAAGCAGAACTCGTGCCTCCTTTACTGAACTGCAACCTAGAGGTTCAAACAGTCCCTGGGGCAGCAAATGGCCTCCCTCCTTCACCTGCGTCCCCACAAAGGTAAACTTACTCTGCAGGACTTCCACTTGATGTCGGCTGGATTTTATGTGGCAGGTGTCCTACTCCACAGGCAGTTAAAATAGTATCGGATGTCTTACATAAATAATGGAGCCCTGCTCGCATTTCATTGAGGCTCTCTCCTGAATAAGGCCACTCGTGCAACCACGACTTGTCTTCCCCCTTGAGTATAGAGGATTCAGGGGTGATCTGATTGACTTGATTAAATGTCGAAAGAATTACAGCTATGCTGCTCAGGACTGAGAGCTACCTGAAGGGTATGTGGGAACATGGAACTCTCTCCCCACATGACGGTGTGAATGCTGAGATTGTTGCACCTTCCAAGGCCAAGAGCAATGTGTTTTTTTATTCAGAAGAATATCAAGGGAAAGGGAGCAAGGCCATGATCTAATTGAGTGGCGGAGATGGCCGAGGAGCTGAATGGCTCTGAGGTACAGCAGGCAGTAAAGAAGGCCTTCATAGCAAGAGGATTTGGGTATAGGGATGTTTTACTGCAATTGTATTGTATAGGGCATAGGTGAGGCCACACTTGGAGTATTGTGTGCAGGGGGGCGGCACGGTAGCACAGTGGTTAGCACTGCTGCTTCACAGCTCCAGGGACCTGGGTTCGATTCCCGGCTCGGGTCACTGTCTGTGTGGAGTTTGCACATTCTCCCCGTGTCTGCGTGGGTTTCCTCCGGGTGCTCCGGTTTCCTCCCACAGTCCAAAGATGTGCGGGTTAGGTTAATTGGTCATGCTAAATTGCCCCTTAGTGTCCCAGGATGCGTAGATTAGCGGGTAAATATGTGGGGATATGGGGATAGGGCCTGGGTGGGATTGTGTTCGGTGCAGACTCGATGGGCCGAATGGCCTCTTTCTGCACTGTAGGGTTTCTATGATTTCTTTCTATGATTTTAGTGTCCTTATGTGAGGAAAAATGCCCTTGCTATAGAGGGAGCACAGCGAAGATTTACCAGGCTGATTCCTGGGATGGAAGCTCTGTCATATGAGCAGAGACTAAGTTGGTTAGGATTATATTCACTGGAGTTTAGAAGAGTGAGAGGGGATCTCATAGAAACTTATAAAAGTCTAACAGGCTTAGACAGTGTGGAATCAGAATGTTCCCATTGGTGGGGGAGTCCAGAACTAGGGGGTCATAGTTTGAGGATAAGGGAAATAATACCTTTTAGAACTGAGGTGAGGAGAAATTTCTTCACCCAGAGGGTGGTGAATGTGTGGAATTCACTACCACTGAAAGTAGCTGAGGCCAAAACGTTGTCGGATTTCAAGAAGAAATAGATATCGCTCTCGGGGCTAAAGGGATTAAGGGATATGGGAGGAAGGCAGGATCAGGGTATTAAATTCGATGATCAGCCATGATCGAAATGAATGGCGCAGCAGGCTCGGAGGGCCGAATGGCCTACTGCTGCTTCTAGTTTCTGTGTTTCAATGGACTCCTGCTGTTCTTGATATTCCTAAAATAGCCAGGAAATGAACAATAAGTTGGATTTTAGCTCCTGTTCTGTCTGGTATTCTGTTCAGCAGAGGGAGTTAGAATTCCCCCACGCAATATCAAATGTTCAAAATCAAAGTGCTAAAGACAAGAATTCTCACACAAACGAGTTACAAAACTGGTTTTGAGTCCCCGGTGGCAGGCGGCAGTCTGTGAGTTAATGCCTCTGATTAAAATACTAAGTGCAGAATTACATAGAAGTGACCTGTGGTTGGAGCTAGTTTAAATCAAACCTGTCTGCACTCTGCAGTGTATCAAGTTCTTAGTGCTGGCAGCTGTCCCGTCTCTCTGTCGTGGATGAGGTTTTTGGCAGACTCTCAGTATTAAGTGGGCAGTGTAGCTCTAGTTGCAGGTCTTCTCCCATATCATGGGATCCTACAGTGCGGAAGGAGGCCATTCAACCCATTGAGTCTGCACCGACCACACTCCCACCCAGGCTCTATCACCATAACCTCATGCATTTATCCTAGTTAGTCCCCCTAACACTAAGGGGCAATTTAGCATGGCCAATCCACCTAACCCGCACATCTTTGGACTGTGGGAGGAAACCAGAGCACTTGGAGGAAACCCACGCAGAGACAGGGAGAATGTGCAATCTCCACACAGACAGCGACCCAAGCTGGGAATTGAACCCGGGTCCCCTGCGCTGTGAGACAGCAGTGCTAACCACTGTGCCACCGCGCTGCCCATAGTGGGGAGCCCAGTCAAAAGCCCATTTTAAAAATCACTTGAATTCTATCCACCTCTTTTTCTCTAATTCCAGCTGTTGGAAAAGGGTGTTGAAAGCCGGGCAACATGGTGGCACAGTTGTTAGCACTGCTGCCTCACAGAGCCAGGGGCCCAGGTTCAATTCTAGCTTTGGGTCACTGTCTGAGTGGAATCAGAGAAGTCCTACAGTACAGAAAGAGGCCATTCGGCCCATCGAGTCTGCACCGACCGCAAACCCACCCAGGCCCTACCCCCATATCCACCCACTAATCCCTCTAACCTACGCATCTCAGGACACTAAGGGCAATTTTTAGCATGGCCAATCAACCTAACCCACACATCTTTGGACTGTGGGAGGAAACCGGAGCACCCGGAGGAAACCCACGCAGACACGAGGAGAATGTGCAAACTCCACACAGACAGTGACCCAAGCCGGGAATCGAACCCAGGTCCCTGGAGCTGTGAAGCAGCAGTGCTAACCACTGTGCTACCGTGCCGCCCAGAGTCTGCACATTCTCCCCATGTCTGCGTAGGTTTGCTCCCACACTCCAAAGATGTGCAGGTTAGGTGGATAGGGCCATGGTAAATTCTCCCTTAGGGGCCCAGGATGTATAGGTTAGATGGATTAGTCATGATAAATGTGTGGGCTTACAGGGATAGGGCAGGGAAGAGGGACTGGGTAAGATACTAGATCAGAGAGTCTGTGCAGACCTGATGGGCTGAATGGCCTCTTCTGCACTTTAGGGATTGTATGATTCAACAATAACTTTGAAAGGGGAATTGGACACAGAAAAAGGTAAAGAAATTACAACTCTATCTAGAAAGAGCAGGGGAATGGGACTAATTGGACAGATCTTTCAAATGGTCTTTCCAGTGCTGTATGACTTTATGGTTATCTGTCCTAAAATGTCCCTGTTATCAATTCCAGACAATTTCTCAATAACTTTTCAAAAATTATGACAATTATGTGACCCTGTGTAAATTATGGAATACACGAACAGCTTCTGCGTCTGCAGGGTCTCTGTCAACAACCCTGCCCGCTGACTGCCCGCTGACTGCCCTCTGTTGGTGACCATGTCCACATCTACAACCCTCACTGTCACCATGCTCCAATTTAAGTCTCCCACTGAGTTTTGTCTCTGCTATCGCGACTGAGCACCCATCGACAGGAACCCCCTCACCCACCTCCCCCGACAGTAGATTTGAGCAAAGACATCCCCAAATTGCACCGCCCTCAACACAGATATTTTCTTATTCCACGCATAAATACTTCAATTTCTGGTGCGCTTCCGTGGCAGAAGATTAGGTCCATCACAAAACATGAATAGCCTTTTGTGAATGACTTCGAGAATATTAGTTGTACCTAAAATCAAAAGCAGAACTGATTGAAGCAGACACCGACACAATTGCTGGAATTTTACCGCCTCGCCTGACCGAGGCTCGTAAGATCCCACCCTGAGGCCAACAGAGAAGGCCGTTCTGCGAACCTCGCCCAACCCGATTCGGGGGCAGGCGTGCCGGTAAAATTCCAGCTAGTATTAGAGAAAGCAGCAAGCAACTAATAATCATACATAATGGATCGGTTCATCTTAGATTGAGTATACCTCTGCAAACACCTTGAATCTCAGTCTTATAGGAGGCAGTGACGCAGTGATATTACCACAGTATAATAGTGTGATCCAGCGACCCAGAGCAAGGTCTGAGGACCTGTGTTCGAATCCCACCACAGCAGATGGTGAAATTTGAATGCAATAAAAATCTGGAATTTAAAATCTGATGATGATCGTGAAACCATTGTCGATTGCTGTAAAAACCCATCTGGTTCACTGTTGTCCTTTAGGGAAGGAAATCTGCCACCCTTACGTGGCCTGGCCTATCTGTGATTCCAGAGCCACAGCAATGTGGTTGATTCTTAACTGCCCTCTAAAATGGAGGGCAATTAGGTACGGGCAGAGGGTGGTGAATCTCTGGAATTCTCTGCCCACTGAAGTGGTGGAGGCTACCTCGTTGAATATGTTTAAATCACGGATAGATGGATTCCTGATCGGTAAGGGAATTAGGGGTTATAGGGATCAGGCGGGTAAGTGGAACTGATCCACTTCAGATCAGCCATGATCTTATTGAATGGCGGGGCAGGCTCGAGGGGCTAGATGGCCTACTCCTGCTCCTGTTTCTTATGTTCTTATGTAAATGTTGACCCAGCCAGTGACGCTCACGTCCCATAAAACTGAATTATAAAAACTCAATTAGATGTGAATCTTGTAATTTATTAGCAAATGGTAACATTTAAGTTGCTATATTGAAGTGAAAAGTGTGTTGGTGACTTAAGTCTGTAAGATTAAAATTGAATGGCAACCTTCAAAAGCAAAATTATTAGTGTACAGTCTCTATTTGTATATGGAATTTGAAGGGTTGTTTAGAAGGATGATTGTGTATTTAAGATTTGTATTAAAATACAAAAATATCAGAAGTATTTTTGAGAAGGTACAGAAAAGATTTACCAGGATGTTGCCTGGTATGGAGGGCATTAGCTATGAGAAGAGATGGGAGAAACTTGGTTTGTTCTCACTGGAACAATGGAGGTTGAGGGACAACCTGATAGAAGTCTACAAGATTATGAGGGGCGTGGAAAGAGTGGATAGTCAGAAGCTTTTTCCCAAGGTGGAAGAGTCAATTACTAGGGGGTATAGTTTTAAGATGTGGGGGCAAGATTTAAAGGAGACGTACAAGGCTTTTTACACAGAGGGTGGTGGGTGTCTGGAACTTGCTGCCGGGGGAGGTAGTGGAAGCAGATATGATAGTGAGTTTTAAGGGGCGTCTGGATGAGTACATGAATAGGATGGGAATAGAGGGATATGGTCCCCGGAAGGGTAGGGGGTTTTAGTTAAGTCAGGCAGCATGGTCGGTGCAGGCTTGGAGGGCCGAAGGGCCTGTTCCTGTGCTGTAATTTTCTTTGTTCTTTGTATCAGAATCTTGTCGGTGCCAATCTCGATGTAGTGGAACAGGAGGAATCTTGACTCCAGCAATGGATTGAAATTTGTTCCCTTCTTTTCCCTGTTTTCCCTCTCAGGGTTCAGCTGACTCCTACACCAGCCGTCCATCTGACTCGGACATCTCTCTCGAGGAGGACCGGGAGGCCTTACGCAAAGAAGCGGAGCGACAGGCTTTGGCACAACTTGAGAAGGCGAAGGTAAACAATTCACACTCCCTCACCACCTCCCCCCCCCCCCCCCCCCCCCTCTCCCCGGTGCCATCTGCTCTTTCCAGATTTCCTTCAAAGCAAAGGTTTGTGGTTCCCCAGCACTCCTCTGGAGTTAAATGCACAATAGCAGCTAAAGGCTTAAAGCGAGCGCGATGCCAGAACGATGATTCGAGCAAAATAGGGTTTCCCCAGAGTTCAGCCTCTTAGTGTGCTGTACCGCCATCCAAAAAGATCTGGTCTTCTAGTCAGGAGTCTAGCCAGACTCCCGGGCACCAAGTAACAAAGTAAATGTAATTGTTTAACAACTGGATAAAAGCAAATTACTGCGGATGCTGGAATCTGAAACCAAAAGAGAAAATGCTGGAAAATCTCAGCAGGTCTGGCAGCATCTGTAAGGAGAGAAAAGAGCTGACGTTTCGAGTCCAGGCGACCCTTTGTCGAAGCTAAAAGGCAGAGAAAGTGGGAGATATTTATACTGCAGGGTCATCTTTCATTCCCTCCCCCTGCAGTATAAATATCTCCCACTTTCTCTGCCTTTTAGCTTCGACAAAGGGTCGCCTGGACTCGAAACGTCAGCTCTTTTCTCTCCTTACAGATGCTGCCAGACCTGCTGAGATTTTCCAGCATTTTCTCTTTTGTAATTGTTTAACCTTTATTAACACACAAAAACATATGTAAAAATATATATGTAATTTTAAAAATATACCTGGAAGATTTTAGGAGTGAAGGAGGTGAGTGAGACAGTAACCTCCTTCACACCTTCCCCTGGCTCCACAGGGGAAGTAAAAAATAACTTAACTACAATGGTCCCATCTCCAAGAAGTGGATTTTCCAGATGTAACAGGGGAGTTTAAAGTCCTCTGTACATTTGCTGACTCAATCGCAGCACTTAACAAGAGGGAGGATGTGAACTTTACTTCCAGTTACACCAAAGCTGCATGACAAGAGAGGATAATTAGCAAAATGACTTTTAGACAGAGGCCGTTCATCTCTGGGACTGTGGTTCAAATCTAAATGTGGAGATGCCGGCGTTGGACTGGGGTGAACACAGTAAGAAGTCTCACAACACCAGGTTAAAGTCCAACAGGTTGGACTTTAACCTGGTGTTGTGAGACTTCTTACTGTGTTCAAAT
Organism: Mustelus asterias; assembly: GCF_964213995.1. Classification (NCBI taxonomy): domain Eukaryota; kingdom Metazoa; phylum Chordata; class Chondrichthyes; order Carcharhiniformes; family Triakidae; genus Mustelus; species Mustelus asterias. Next base: position 103,115,222 of record NC_135811.1, read on the forward strand.
CTAACCCAGACTAATGTGATTAACATCTTGGGCATGATTTTAACCCCTCCAAAATCCTTTAATTTACGCAGAGTTAAAATTGGGCCCAAGACTGTCTACTGGCTGTTATGGGTTCTCAGTGAAATTATTATTGAGCTATCGCAATCATTTTCCTTATTAGCCTGCACCTACCAGGGGCGGCACGGGGGCGGCCAGGGGTGGCACGGGGGCGGCCAGGGACGGCACGGTAGCACAGTGGTTAGCACTGCTGCTTCACAGCTCCAGGGACCTGGGTTCGATTCCCGGCTTGGGTCACTGTCAGTGTGGAGTTTGCACATTCTCCCCGTGTCTGCGTGGGTTTCCTCCGGGTGCTCCGGTTTCCTCCCACAGTCCAAAGATGTGCGGGTTAGGTTGATTGGCCATGCTACAAATTGCCCCTTAGTGTCCTGAGATGCGTAGGTTGGAGGGATTAGTGGGTAGATATGGGGGTAGGGCCTGGGTGGGATTGTGGTCGGTGCAGACTCGATGGGCCGAATGGCCTCTTTCTGCACTGTAGGGTTTCTGTGATGATACACACAAAACTGTCCTTCATTTATCAGTCGATACGTTTCTCCCTATCTACTCTGTCCAGACCCGCTCAGGATATTGAATGGATGTCTCTATCAAATCTCCTGTCATCTTTTTTCCAACCTCTTTAACCTATCTTCATTAATGAAGTTCCTCATCCCTGGAGCCATTCTACTCAATCTTTTCTGCACCCTCTCTAATGCCTTCACATCTTTCCTAAAGCCCAGAACTGGACACAGTACTCCAGCTGAGGCCAAACCAGTTCTTAATACAAGTTTAGCATAACCACATTGTTTTTTTTACTCTATGCCCTTATTAATAAAGCCTTGGATACAGAGTGCCACTTGTCTCACCACCTTCGATGAGTTAGGTACATATTTCATAGAATCCCTACAGTTCAGAAGGAGGCCACTCGGCCCATTGAGTCTGCACCGACCACAATCCCATCCAGGCCCTATTCCTGTAACCCCACATATTTACCCTGCTAATCCCCTGACATTAGGGTCAATTTAGTATGGCCTAACCCGCACATCTTTGGACCGTGGGAGGAAATCAGAGCACCCGGAGGAAACCCACGCAGACACTGGGAGAACATGCAAACGCCACACAGACAGTGACCTGAGGCCGGATTTGAACCCAAGTCCCTGGTGCTGTGAGGCAGCAGTGCTAACCACTGTGTCACCATGCCGTCCCCGGTTCTGCTTCTGTATCACTTTAGATTTTTACCCTTTATTTTAAATTGTTCTTCCGACCAGTTCTTCCTCACCTTCGATGAGTTAGGTACATATATGATAGAATCCCTACAGTGCAGAAGGAGGCCACTCGGCCCATTGAGTCTGCACTGACCACAATCCCATCCAGGCCCTATCCGCATAATCCCACCTATTAACCCTACCAACCTCCTGACACTAAGGAGCAATTTAGCATGGCCAATGTACCTAACCTGTACATCTTTGGACTGTGGGAGGAAACCGGAGCACCTGGAGGAAACCTGTGCAGGCATGGGGAGAATGTGCAAACTCCACACAGACAGTGACCCAAGCCGGGAATTGAACCCGGGTCCCTGGGGCTGTGAGGCCGCAGTGCTAACCACTGTGCCACCGTGCCACCCTGACATTAACCATGAGTGTTTCCGGTCATTAAGTGAATTTTGTATCCATGTTATTACTGTCCCTTTCATTCAACCCGCGGCAACTTTGCTCACAAACCTGTTAATTTTCCTGGAATTTCTAGATCTCCATGCACAGTGATTAGCACTGCCGCGTCACAGCACCAGGGACCAATCCCTACCTCGGGTTACTGTCTATGTGGAGTTTGCATGTTCTCTGCATTGGTTTCCTCCCATAGTCCAAAGATGTGCTGATTAGGTTGATTGGCCATGCTAAATTGCCCCTAAGTGTCAGTTGGTATCAGCAGGGTAAATACGAGGGGTTACAGGGATGGGGTGGGATTGTTGTCGGTGCAGGCTCGATGGGCCGCATGGCCTCCTTCTGCACTGCAGGGGTTCTATGATTCTATGCTGCTGACCGAATATGGAAGACCCCGTTTTCTTGCTAAGATATTAATTGACAATGTCGATCAGATATCCCAGGAGAAGGGCACTTGTCTGATTTTGGTGGGTTGCAATAGAGTAGAGGGGCCCATGTTTTACACTTGGTTGGATTATACCTGACCTTGGAGCACCTGGTGCTGAGGACGGTCCATTCCCCAGCAATGGCATCACTCAACCTCCAACGCAAAAAGAAGATTGCGGGGGAGAAGAAAAAGGAAAGATTTCTTTCAGACAAGAATCGTCAATAGCTGAAACAGTTTGGCAGGAAGGATTCTGAGTCAAAGATACTGAATGTGGTGATATTGGTCTAAAGTTGATTAAGACGTGTAGGATGGTGGGATTGACATAAAACCCTGATGGACTCGGAGACATGAGCTGACATTTTGTAATAAAATTTGAGACAGGCTCCAGTCCTATTGAAAGAAATAACAAAGCACGCCACTGGGTCGGTTTAGGCCACAGTCAGTGGTGTGATAGGAAGGTGATAGTGTTGCTATTCAAGTGATATCAAACCAAGTGGATTCAAGGACATTTTTCCTCCAATCCAAGGTCTCAATTGCTAGTGTGTGCAGGAACACAACACAAAGCCCAAAAACTTGGTACAGTAATCCAAGGACACAGGGCAATGCTCTGGGGACCGGGTTCGAATCCCACCACGGCAGATGGTGAAATTTGAATTCAATTAAAAAAAATTCTGGAATTAAGAATCTACTGATGACCATGAAACCATTGTCGATTGTCAGAAAAGCCCATCTGGCTCACTAATGTCCTATAGGGAAGGAAATCTGCCGTCTTTACCTGGTCTGACCTACATGTGACTCCAGACCCACAGCAATGTGGTTGACCCTTAAATGCCCTCAGGGATAGGCAATAAATGCTGGCCCAGCCAATAACGCCCACATCCCATGAACAATTTTTCAAACGTCCTCACTTAAAGTTGTATTCCACTGAAAATCGTGACTTTAAGTGAAACAACTTTAAGTGAATCATAGGGTTTCATAGGAACCTATATTAAAACTGGAGTAGGTTTCTTTGCCTGGTGAAACCAAATTAACTGAAACACCTAATGGTACATGTGCAAATACTGTGCATTCCTCGCTGAAATAACTTTTAAAATAAAACAAATTACGACATATAAAATAAGTATTGTATAAATTCTAATTAGGTAACATTCACCACTCTCTCTAATTATTCATTCACGGGATGTGGGTGTCACTGGGCAAGGCTAACATTTGTTGTCCATCCCTAGTTGCCCTTGAACCGAGTGGCTTGTTAGGCCATTTCAGAGGATAGTTAAGAGTCAACCCCATTGCTGTGGGTATGGAGTCACACATGGGCCAGGTCGGGATAGGAGATTTCCTTCCCTAAATTGCATTACTGAACAAGATGGGGGGTTTTACAGCAAATTAGACTTTTATTAAGTTATACTAAAAGTTATTAGACTTTTAATTCCAGATTTGCATTGTATTCAAATTTCACTATCTAGTGATGGGATTTGAACCCGTGTCCCTGAACATTATCCTGGGTCTCTGGATTACTAGTCCAGTGACAATACCCCCCTATCAGTGTCTCCCTCGGCTGTCGGTCAGGTTCGGGTGTGGCTTGCTTCCAATCCAGCCCAATGGGTTCTGAGATTGCTGATAAGTCCAATGCGCCAGCTGCAGACTCTGCCACATGTGGAGCAGGTATTGCTTGGAGGTTTGGTTAGACGAGCTGCTTGGAGGTTTTTGCACTCTCTCCACCTCCTCGACTTCTGCCTCTGCACAAAGAATAAAGAAAATTACAGCGCAGGAACAGGCCCTTCGGCCCTCCAGGCCTGCAACGACCATGCTGCCCAACTGAACTAAAACTCCCTACCCTTCCAGGGACCATATCCCTCCATTCTCATCCTATTCATGTATTTGTCAAGACGCCCCTTAAAACTCACTATCGTATCCGCTTCCACTATCTCCCCCGGCAGCGAATTCCAGGCACCCATCACTCTCTGTGTAAAAGAACTTGCCTCGTATATCTCCTTTAAATCTTGTCCCTCACACCTTAAACCTATGCCCCCTAGTAATTGACTCTTCCACCCTGGGAAAAAGCTTCTGACTATCCACTTTGTCCATGCCCCTCATAATCTTGTAGACTTCTATCAGGTCGCCCCTCAACCTCCGTCGCTCCAGTGTGAACAAACCAAGGTTCTCCAACCTCTCCTCATAGCTAATGCCCTCCATACCAGGCAACATCCTGGTAAATCTTTTCTGTACCCACTCCAAACCCTCCACATCCTTCTGGTAGTGTGGTGACCAGAATTGAACACTATATTCCAAGTGTGGCCTAACTAAGATTCTATAAGGCTGCAACATAACTTGCCAAATTTTAAACTTAATGCCCTGGCCAATGAAGGCAAGCATGCCGTATGCCTTCCTGACTACCTTTTCCACCTGCGTTGCCACTTTCAGTGACCTGTGTACCTGTACGCCCAGGTCCCTTTGCCTATCAAACTCTTAAGGGTTCTGCCATTTACTGTATATTTCCTATCTGTATTAGACCTTCCAAAATGCATTACCTCACATTCCCAACAAAATCTCTCAGTGCCTTCCCAAAAGAACTTCCTCCCAGTCTGGTCAGTCACCGTGAGTCGGTGGAAATGTTTGACCTTCCCAGGGGTGGAGGGGACTTTGAATGATCGGCATCTTGATGCTGGGCTCTCTTGCTGGCTTTAGAATGGCCTCTGTGCCTCACCTGCAGAGCTGAACAACAGCCAGACTTGGAGCTCCAATAATCAGAAAATTGCAGAGTCAGCCTCCTGAAGGGTACTGCACCCTGAATTTTGCACCCAAACAAGCCCTGAGACAAGGAAAGCAGTTTCCCCGGTGTACAGTATTAAAGACTTTCTCTGGCACACTATAAAATAGCATCACCACCTCACCCGATGTAAAGTTCCGCCGCAGGCGCACCCCGGCCTCCGAGATTCCAATGAATGAAGAAATGGATCTTTCCACACAGGAGCGAGTGACCCGGGTTTCAACCTCTTGCAGAAAAAAAGTGCACCCAGTGATTTGGATACTCTTTGTTGAGAACTTTGCTTCAGAGCTTTTTCGAAAAAATATCACAGTTCCCACTGGCACGAGTGTTCAGTCGGGCAGCATGGTCGGTGCAGGCTTGGAGGGCCAAAGAGCCTGTTCCTGTGCTGTAATTCTCTTTGTTCTTTATTCTTTGAATGGACATCTCGATTGCTATGAGAATGGTGACAATCGGCCCATGGGACGCAAAACAACATTAAATCAAAACTGAAAACGCAAATCAGGAACGGCAGCCCTAAAAACTGTGCACATTCAGAGTTTGTTCCAGTTTATTTAGGGGATTTGGGCACCGCTGGGGAGGCCAGCTTTTAAAGTTTTTTTTTAAAAAATTTTAATTCATTCTTGGGACATGGGTGTCACTGGCTGGGCCAGCATTTATTGCCCATCCCTGGTTGCCCTTGGAGGGCAGTTAAGAGTCAACCACATTTCTGTGGCTCTGGAGTCACATATAGGCCAGATCAGGTAAGAACAGCAGATTTCCTTCCCTAAAGGACATTAGTGAACCAGATGGGTTTTTCCAACCAATGACAATGGTTATCAATAGATTCTTAATTTCAGAAAATTTTTATTGAATTCAGATTCCACCATCTGCCGTGTAACCGGGTCCCCAGGACATTAGCTGAGTTTCTGGATTAATAGTCTGGCGATAATAGCACCAGGCCGTCGCTGCCCCAGCATTTAAAGTGGAATGATTTAAAGTGGGGCAGCTTAAGAGGGGGATTTACTGGGCTAAACTTGCTTCCTTTTTGCATCTTGACCTTCAGCTGGACGTTGCCCAGAGTTAAGATTGCCAACTCGGCATTGTGGGTAATCACAAATGCTCTATCATTGTAATGTGTGAGTTGCCATGGTGCCCTGAATTCTAATCCCTTTTCAAACCATTTTTATGTGTTAATTGACCAGAACATAGGACATTATCACAGCCTTCACTGGATTCTATTTCATTTTAGACCAAGCCTGTTGCATTTGCTGTTCGAACAAATGTTGGCTACAATCCCACCCAGAACGATGATGTCCCTGTGCAAGGCATGGCCATTTCCTTTGAGTCCAAAGATTTTCTACATATCAAAGAAGTAAGTGCTCAGCTCTTTGCGTTGTATCGGTGCAGACATTGATGAATGGGTGCATACTGTGCCCGTACACATGTATATAAGTTAATGGATAATGCATAGGATTATTGAAAACTGATGTTTTCAGATATGCTGGAACGGCTGGACAAGAGAAAACAGGTTCAGGGTCGTGGAGAATGCGATTAATCAGACGTCAGCAAGTTGTTCTTTACACAGGGGCTAATGAACAGATGGAGCATGTCAGCAGAATGGTGCATGAGGGCAGGACACTGGAATCAATTAAGCAGTTGGATACAGTCAAGTTTAAAGTTTATCAGTTATTGTCACGAGTAGGCTTAAGTTAACACTGCAATGAAATTACTGTGAAAGTCCCCTAGTCGCTACACTGAGGGTACACTGACTATATTACATGGATATGTTACAAGGACTGGATGAGATGATGTGTCCTAATTTTTTTCCAGAAATATAACAATGACTGGTGGATAGGGCGACTGGTGAAAGAAGGATGCGAGGTCGGATTCATTCCAAGCCCAGTAAAGTTGGAGAACATCAGACTACAACAGGAGCAAAAGATGAGGCAAGGAAGACTTTCAAGGTATGGCAACGCCTCATTACCCACCCTTCCGATTATCGATATTCACAGCTATCCATAAACTGCAAACCAACTCTTGCCAGGTCGTAATTCTGAATTGGATATTTTACTGGGTTGCAAGCTTACCATGGAAATTTGATTGGAGTAGGGATTTAAGTTGCGCTAGGCCGCACCCTCAGGTCACCATGGGACGAGCTTACAGGACTAGCTGCCAACTTGGTGTTTTTTTGTTTATTAATCTTACTGATTTATTTTACCTTCCAAATTTTATTTTAGCAAATCCGGCGGAAACTCCAGTTCTAGTTTAGGAGATGTAACAGGAAGTAGGAGACCAACACCTCCTGCAACCGGTAAGTGCCAAACATCTTTCCTTCAGGCCACTGACGAATGAGTGAATGATCAAAAGACCATTCTGTTCATCAAGGCAGCTTCATTCCTTGGCTTTTCCTTTGAGATTCCTGAGGCAAGGTTTGAGCCGCAGTCCAAAAAAAATACGAAATATTCACCCGTCCAGACACCTCTGTTAGTCAAGAGGGATAAGATTGAATTTGTTTGAAGAACTATAAAAGCTGGATCAAATAAAATGTTGGAAATACAAAGCCAGTCCAATGGCATCTAAAAAGAAAAGAAATAAATCTTTTGGGGTAGAGATTTGCCAGACGTAAGTTTAATGAGTCATGGTGTAAGATGTTAAGTTTGTTTTCTTTTTCAGAGAATGAAGGCAATGCCATGTTTTTCTGGCGTTTTCTATCTCCACTGTGCAGCCCTGGTCTGCAGCTTCACCCTGCCTTCCAAAACAAGAGAGGAAATACCCCCCCCCCCCGCTCCTCTACTTGGCTCAACATGCAGACACAAGGTTGCATTTTACGTGTCATACCAGGCATGTTTTTAGTGGGGAAGGACACATCAAATAGGGTGGGTGCCCACCTCACCATCTTCCCACCCACCCCCGAGCCCACTCCCATGGTCCGGGGGGCGGGGGGGGGGGGGGGGGGGGGGGGGGGGAGCGGAAGCCCCCCCCCTCCAAGAATAAATAAGTAATCAATGGACAGTTGAGCTTATTAACAAACTGACTGACCCCCATAATACGCTGCCTGTAATAACTCCACGAAGGCGAAAGTCCCGTCACCAAGTTACTTTATTTACACCACACATCTGTACACAGCCAGCTCTCCAGTTGCTCCCTGCTAAATGCAGGCTGGGAGTCTGACACACCTGCTTTAAATAAGGAGCATGAGGCTCCCTGATTTAACCACCAATTAGGTATTTCTTTTCATAAAAGAGATTTCCACTGAGTACACGCTAAGCCCAGACTCCACAGACAGAGGTAACAGCATTGGGACAATACGGGGATTGAACCCGCGGCCTTATAGTGATATTAGCACCAGGCTCTGACTATCTAAGCCAACCGACCCACACACCATCAATTAGGTAGTTCATACTCCAGCAAGCCAACCTCATTAGCCTGGCTGAAGTCATCACACTGCCCATGCCCATAAGTGGGTTAGCTTGGGCAGTCAGGCAGGAGTGGGTAGGCCAGTTTATTTTTAAATACATTTTCAGAAGGCAGGAAGGAAGGGGGTGAGGTATTATCTTCTGGGGTGTGTGTCCTTTGTGGATCGGGGGTAGACCCCCACCTGCTGTATTAAACACGCCCTCCCCCCTCTCCCCAGTGCCACTCCCCAGCCCTAACCTGCCAAAACCCACCCAGCCTCGCCAGATTTACCTGTCTCTGGGGCCCTTGGGCCTTTTTCCTGTTTCTCATTGCAGTCCCAGCAGCACCCACTAATGTACTCTTGGCGTAGCAGGGACTGACAGACCTGCTGAGCAATCTGATTGGTCGGCAGCTCCCGAGGGAAGTGCCTCCTCTCCTCTGAGGGTCACAGGTCCCGCACTGCCTCTGTTCACCCCACCCGCAGTGCATTGTGGCTGTAGGGCAGGTTGGCATGGAGTGGGTTGACCCTACGCTGACTTCCCTCCTTCCACCCCACCCCATAACGTTCTGATTAATTCCTTTCTTGCTGCCTTTCAGGAGCATAGGAATGAGGAGCAGAAGTAGGGGAATTCAGCCCATCGAGCCTGACCCCGCCATTCAATCAGATCACGGCTGCTCTCTTCCTGGTCTCACTAAACATAGGCCTGGTTTCACTAAAAGATGAATAAGGCAGCTGCCAGATTACGGAGATTGAACCTGCAGCAGGTTTTGTTGTCTGGTGTGACAATGTTACCACCACAGCAACCAATGTGTCCGCATTATGGCTGGCTGCGTCAGGAGCCTGGTCTGTTTGAATTCCCCACTCGTGGAAGGAATGAGAATAAGCCGGCACAGGTTTAAAATAATTGGCAAAAGAAACAAAAGTGACATCAGGAAAATATTTTCCACGCAGCGGGTGGTTAAGGTCTGGAATGCACTGCCTGAGAAGGTGGTGAAGTCAGGTTCCATCGAGGCATTCAACAGGGAATTATCCAAAAGAGAAGAGAGTGCAGGGTTACGGGGAGAAGGCGGGGGAATGGTACTGAGGAAATTGCTCATTCGGGAGCTGGTGCAGACATGATGGACTGAATGGCCTTCTTCCGCACTGTAACAATTCTTTGATTCTGTTACATAGGATAAAGGGCACAGAAACAAGTTATTTGGCCCATGTTTAATGCCAATGTTTATTCTGCTCAAACCTCCTTCCACCTTTTCTCATCAAAATCTACCATTATAACCATTTATTCCATTCTCCCTCATATGCTTGCCTATGTTTTCCTTGAATGCATCAATATCATTCACTTTGACCACTCCCTGTGGTAGCAGGTTCCACACTCTCATCACTCTCTGTGTGAAGAAGTTTCTTCTGAATTCCCGACTGGATTTCTTTTTTTTTAATTCATTCACGGGACATAGGCGTCACTGGCTGGGCCAGCATTTATTGCCCATCCCTAGTTGCCTGAGGGCATTTGAGAGTCAACCAAATTGTTGTGGCTCTGGAGTCACATATAGGCCAGGCCAGGTAAGGGCAGCAGATTTCCTTCGCTCAAGGACATTAGTGAACCAGATGGGTTTTTCCAACAATTGACAATGATTTCATGGTCATCAGTAGGTTCTTAATTCCAGATTTTTTTTTTATTGAATTCAAATCCCACCATCTACCGTGGTGGGATTCGAACCCGGGTCCCCAGGACATTAGCTGAGTTTCTGGATTAATAATCTAGCAATAATACCACTAGGCCATCGCCTCCCCATTTCTTAGTGACTATCTCAAATTGTTGGCCTCGAGAGGATATATTCTCTCTGTATCCACTCCATCAAAACCTTTCATTATTTTAAAGAATTCTGAGGTCACCCCTCAACCTTCTGAAAGATCCTCAGAACGATGACGCCATCCTTTAAGAATTAATGTTGCCTGGCAGTGCCAATGGTAGGCAGGACCTGGTTGGAATGAGAATGGTGAGTATTGGCAGTTCTTGACTCAACTGCCTAGTGGATGGAAGACTGGCCAGTGGCACTCCATTTGGATGCAGTAGGGGGAAGTCGGGGGAGAGGGGTGGGTGTTGGTCAGAGGAAGTGACTCTCGCTTATCAAAACAACAAAATTAAAATTTCAGGATATTCGTGGACTAACGATGAGCATGTTAAGATGACATTTAAAGTAAGCAGTTCAACACTCGTGGGCAGTCCTGTTTTATTGCGGAAAACACAGTAAGAGTTTTAACAACACCAGGTTAAAGTCCAACAGGTTTATTTGGTAGCAAATACCATTAGCTTTTGGAACGCTGCTCCTTCGTCAGATGGAGTGGAAATCTGCTCTCAAACAGGGCACAGAGACACAAAATCAAGTTACAGAATACTGTCTGGAGACAATACACATCTCTTTAACCTGTGCTTAATGCTCCCTCCACTCACATTGTCTGTATCTTTAAGACCTGGTTGGTTGTAGGGATTCGCATTCTAATTAGTATTCTGTAACTTGATTTTGTGTCTCTGTGCCCTGTTTGAGAGCACATTTCCACTCCATCTGACAAAGGACCAGCCCTCTGAAAGCTAATGGTATTTGCTACCAAATAAACCTGTTGGACTTTAACTTGGTGTTGTTAAAACTCTTACTGTGTTTACCCCAGTCCAACGCCGGCATCTCCACATCATTATTGCGGAAAGCCAGTTGGTGAAGAATAGAACTGGAGCCAATCTTTACACACTTCAATGTTTATTTACAGTGTTACACATTACAAGCATACGCCTCTGATGCGCGATTAATTCACTCGGGAGGCTGGATCGTACCCGGGAAATAAAGGCTTTTATTAGCAACAAGAATGGAGCATGCTGCTTAACAATACAATCCCAGACTAAAGGGTCACTAGGAAGTGCAGTGACCTTTATACTCCTATAGGAAGGCGGAGCCAACCGAGTGTACCACAGAACAATACCAATAGGTGGAACACTCCAACCCTAACCCCAACAGTAACAAGAGTAACATATGTACAAGTACCCATAGTGGTAACCATCTATGGTTCAGTACCCATAGTGGTAACCATCTATGGTTCACCACAGCCTCCTAACCCAACAACCACAGTTTCAGTCTGTGCCTGTTCACAGGCCATTCAAGAGAATCACCGCTTAATACTCGCCACCACCTGCATACAGTTAAATACAACTAATATACAGTTGACAAGTGGGATGGCCGAGGAATACAATAAGCATTATTGGCAACTAACACCGACAGTCATCAATCCTACTTACGGACCTATTGCCAGTCTGCAAATTTCCAACTAATTATAGATATTGGTTGTATGCCTTTGAAGCCCGTCACAGGGTGGTTTTTAGAGCAGGATGTGGGCAAGTTTGAGATCCACCCATCTCAATGACTGCGACAAAACCAGAGTGCCGTAGTGAGAAGAGAATGAATGGCTGGCAAGCCGTACACAGAGGGAGCTGCAACGCAAAACTAAGTAAACATTAAAATGATCTTTCCTTTACAATTTCCTAGCAGCAAGGTAATCTCGACCCAGGCACCATGACCCATTGCACTGCAGAAACATTCAGAGAAACACTGGCATTGCTTTATTACCATCAGATTATAGAGTCATGGAGGCATAGAGGTTTACAGCATGGAAACAGGCCCATCGGCCCAACTTGTTCATGCCACCCTTTTTTTAATCACTAAGCTAGTCCCAATTGCCCACATTTGGCCCATATCCCCCTATACCCATCGTACCCATGTAACTGTCTAAATGCTTTTTAAAAGACAAAATTGTACCCACCTCTACTACTACCTCTGGCAGCTTGTTCCAAACACTCACCACCCTCTGTGTGAAAAAATTGCCCCTCTGGACCCTTTAGTATCTCTCCCCTCTCACCTTAAACCTATGCCCTCTAGTTTTAGACTCCCCTACCTTTGGGAAAAGATATTGACTATCATTTTAGATGAATAGAATCTCTGACCTTGTCTCTTTTCCCCAGTGTGTGTCTGTCAAACATTTCCTGACCTCAGTTTTTGGTGTTAATTAAGAGCCCACTTACTCGGCGCTGGTTTTAACTCCTTGGTGGGGGAGAAGTCAAGTGGATGGCCCACTTAGGAGCAGCATCAATGAAACCCAGCTTGGTTAACATGGTCAGATGTTTCCAACATGCGGCTGGATGTCTTCCCAATCAGCACAATTGGCAAGTATTGAGGAAGGGGCTGTCCAACTGCTGTTATTAGATCCACTGCCAGAGTCGACTGTAGCACGTGGTGCTACAGTTAGTGAACAAGGGGGGACGTGAGTGGGGGAGGCCAAATGTTTCCTTGAGTGGGGCTTGGAGGGAAAAGGAGGGAAAAGAAATCATCATAGAAACCCTACAGCACAGAAAGAGGCCATTCAGCCCATCGAGTCTGCACCGACCACAATCCCACCCAGGCCCTACCCCCATATCCCTATATATTTACCCACTAATCCCTCTAACCTACGCATCTCAGGGCACTAAGGGCAATTTTAACCTGGCCAATCAACCTAACCCACACATCTTTGGACTGTGGGAGGAAACTGGAGCACCCGGAGGAAACCCACGCAGACACGAGGAGAATGTGCAAACTCCACACAGACAGTGACCCGAGCTGGGAATCGAACCCAGATCCCTGGAGCTGTGAAGCAGCAATGCTAACCACTGTGCTACACTGTGCTACCGTGCCGCCGTGCAGGAAAGTATAAAATCTTCCAAATAACTCCGCTTTCTCAGCATCTTCCAGAGGGGTTTGGCCTCGTGAAGCAGCCATCTGGGCTTCTCTGCCAAGGTGATGTACTTGGGAACAAAGTCAGAGCCCGATGCTGTGGCCAGAGGTTGAATCACAGTCAGTGTCTGGCAGGGCTTGGAGATGGGGCATGGGAGCAGTGGGTAGTGTACCACCCTGTCTAAGATGGGGGCAATGATAGTATACACCCCATCTGAGATGGGGGGAAATGGGTAGGAGACCACCCTGTCTGAGATGGGGGCAATGGATAATATTCCACTCCATTGTAATTGTCCTCTGCGTGGTGAGGATTTAGGGGGACAGTGGATTTTGGGACCAGGGCAGCAAGTGTATTCTAACACTGTAACCCCCGAGTCACACACTATCACTGGGTCAAAGTCCTGGAACTCCCTTCCTGACAGCACTGTGGAAGCACTTTCAGCGCACACAGACTGCAGCGGGTCAAGAAAGCAGTTCACTATCACCCTCTCCAGGGCAAGTGGGGATGGGCAGTAAATTCTGACCATGTCAATGATACCCACATCCTGTGAATGAATTTATTAAAAAAGCCTCCACCATCATGTCCCTGCCCCATCCTTTTCTGAATTTGAACTTGGACGAAGATGGCAAAACCTCAGCGAATGAAGGATCAGCACAGGGAGCTTTCTGGTGGCTCCACGGAAATAACTTTCCATTATGTGTCATGCTAAGCAGCCAGTGATTGCTGGGAGGGTGTCACACTGCTGACTCTGATCCTGTCCACACCTTGCACTTGGCATTCTCCAGCAGGGATCAACTTGATAGTGAGATGTCTGCCACTGGCACAATGTTGTACCAATATCCAAAGATTCACTTCTCTTCTCTCCCATTGAGTGCATTCCATTTGGAAAGTAGGCCTTCAGGTAACCCAGTACTAATACAGAAAGTTGTTACTCTGTCTGTCTCTTTCTGCCCCTCCATCTCTCTCTCTCTCTCTACCCCTCCATCTCTCTCTCTCTGCCCCTCCATCTCTCTCTGCCCCTCCATCTCTCTCTGCCCCTCCATCTCTCTCTGTCTCGCCATCTGTCTTGCCCTCTTTCTGCCCCTCTGCCTCTTTCTGCCCCTCAGTCACTGTCGTTGCCTTCTGTCTCTCTCTCTCTGTCTCTCAACGAACAAAGAAAATCACAGCACAGGAACAGGCCCTTCAGCCCTCCAACCATGCTGCACTAACCATGCTGCCCGACTGAACTAAAACCCCCTACCCTTCCGGGACCATATCTCTCTGTTCCCATCCTATTTATGTATTTGTCAAGACGCCCCTTAAATGTCACCATCGTATCTGCTTCCACTACCTCCCCCGGCGGCGAGTTCCAGGCACCCACCACCCTCTGTGTAAAAAAACTTGCCTCGTACATCTCCTTTAAACCTTGCCTCTCGCACCTTAAGCCTACGTCCCCCTAGTAATTGAATCCTCCAACCTGGGAAAAGGTTTCTGACTATCCACTCAATCCATGCCCCTCCTTCATAGAATCCTACTATGCAGTAGGAGGCCATTCGGCCCATCGAGTCTGCACCGACCACAATCCCACCCAGGCCCTATCCCCATGCATTTACCCTAGCTAGTCCCTCTGACACTCAGGGACAATTGAGCATGACCAATCCACCTAATCCACACATTTTTGGACTGTGTGAGGAAACCGGAGCACCCGGAGGAAACCCACGCAGACACGGGGAGAACATGCAAACTCCACACAGACAGTGACCCAAGCCGGGAATTGAACCTGGGTCCCTGGCGCTGTGAGGCAGCAGTGCTAACCACTGTGTCACCGTGCCGCCCCGTCTCTCTCTGCCTCCAAATAACAAGTTAATTTTGATTAATTTGAATGTAGCACCCTCCATCTAAATGCTGACTGTAAAGGTGCTGCTGTAACCCATCTCCCGGTGGCACTGTGCCCAGAGATCCAATTTGCACAAATTAGCACATAAATTGCCAGGCTGAACCTGGGAGGCCACAAGGATGGCTGGTGTGGGGAATGGAAGCATTCACACCGTGCAGTGGAAAATTACCATGCTAAGATTGAGGTCAGGATATATTGTTGGGCAGGAGAGAGGGAGCTTTATTCTGCACCTGACTTGAGTTGGAATGTTGATTGAAGAGTTCTATTCCTGGGCATGCTTAGAAGTTGTGTTGATGAGTGCAATATTCTCTAAAACATACCCATTAAAAATAAAGTTTGCACTGTCCAGTCCCAACTGTACGATGCGACTGCTGCGTTGGCGATGGCGGCTTTTCTAATATGTTTGGGTTCTGCTATTGAATATATTTCCTTTCTTTCTCAGCCTTAAGTTACATTTCAATCCTGTGCTTCTTCCCTTCACCAGGATTTGCGGACTTGTCTAATTTAGCTTTTGATGTAGATGCCATTGACTTAGATGCAGAAGAGAGCGATTCCCAAACGAACCATCGGTCCCCTAAAACAAGTGTTAGCAGTGTAACGACTCCCCCATCCAACGCAAAACGAATCCCATTTTTTAAGAAGGTAACGCCTTGTCAGTGCACACAGCTGCCTGATGCACGAACTAGCGCACATCCCACTCAGTCTGCTGCTTACATGTCTCTGAGACTTGTCAATAACATGCATGCCTTGTTATTTTTTTCCTTGGGCTATCTCCCCACACAATCATGAGCAGCAAAGCAGAAGCAGAAATCGGTAAGTCTCTTTTATGATTTATGTATTTCGCGTTAAGTGTAGAATCAAACTGGGGAAGTTGTATTTCCATCCGACGCAACATGACTTAAAAATTGATCACGTCTTAGATGAGGAAGGAACAACAGCTGTTAAAATATGCACACTGTTATATCCTTCAGCCAGTGATTAATAACATTCATCTGCTTATGTCAGAGAGGAGTAACTTGCATTTGCTTCTTTTGCAAAGACCACTGCGTAGCATGGTGAAAATTGTTACTTTAAAGATGTGTTCGGTTAGAATAAGAAGTCACACAGATGTTCCATGCGATTGATGATATTGGATTGTTTTTATACGCAAGATAGGAAATGGAATTGAGATATTTCAGAATCTTGGCCAATTTATAGAACCATAGAATCCTACAGTGCAGAAGGTGGCCATTCGGCCCATCGAGTCTGCACCGACCACAATCCCAGCCAAGCCCTATCCCCATAACCCCATGCATTTACCCTAGCCGGTCCTCCTGACACTAAGGGGCAATTTAGCATGGCCAATCAACCTAACCCACACATCTTTGGACTGTGGGAGGAAACCCATGCAGACACGGGCAGAACATGCAGACTCCACACAGACAGTGACCCAAGCCGGGAATCGAACCCAGGTCCCTGGCACAGTGAGGCAGCAGTGCTAACCACTGTGCCACCGAGCCGTCCCGAGCCACCAAGTGGCCAGAGTCTGTGGGGGGAGTTTTCCCATCCCGCCCACCACGGAAATCCTAGCGGGTGGGGAATGGACCATGCAAAGGTCCATTGACCTCGGGCAGGATTTTCCGGTCTTGTGGCGTGTGCGGCCGGAAAATCCGGCCGGAAAATCCTGCCCTGTATCTCTGTCGTGACAGTTGACGTACCATAACTGTTGACATAGCCGCAAAATGTGACCAACAGGAAGGAAGATTTACAAACAGAAATTTCACGCCCAGTGCCAATATTCGATGAGTATTTATAAATAGAGAGAAGGAACAATGGACAAGCTACTTGCCAAGAGGTAGCTTCAGGTTACAGCATCGATCCCAAGATAGCTGAAAGCGGTCTGAAAATTTTGGGTTGCAAACTGCTCATACTCTCTCAGCTTTCAAAATGTTTACTGACCCATTGGTGAGAAGGTTAACAAGGCCCAAAGAAGTGGTTCTGAGCCGTAGCAAGAGGCCTCAGAGTTCATAGAACCTGGTACATAATAACTTAATGTGGACAGAGGGGTTAAAAAGAAAATGAAACTGATTCATAGAAATCATAGAAACCCTATAGTGCAGAAGGTGGCCATTTGGCCCATCAAGTCTCCACCGACCTCAATCCCACCCAGGCCCTATCCCCGTAATCCTACATATTTACCCCGCTAATCCCTCTAATTTACGCATCCTGAGACACGCCTAGCCAATCTTCAATGCACTCTCTCCAAAGCAAGGACATTCTCCCTGCTGTGAGAAGACTAAAACTAGGCATAGTACTCCAGGTCTGGTCTCACTGAGTCTCTATATAAGTGTAGTAGGGACTTTTAAAACTTCTTGTACACCACTACTTCTGTAGTAAATATTAACATACCTTTGCCTTCCTAATTGCTTAAAATAAAAAGTCACTGTTATTTCTGGTTCCTATGAACCAGGAGAGACGATATGCAGGAAGGGAATTGGTTGAGGTGAAGGGTGAGAGGCAGAGGCCAGGGTCAAAAGGTGGAGACATAAGGCTGAATTTTGCTTGATTGCCCGTGGCAAGCCCCAATTTATGAAGGATTTTCCTCACGAGATTAAATGAATTGCATAGAGCCCAGCATGGGGGTCACGGGGCAGAAATTGCAAGTTTTACGGGTGTCAATTTGTCAACCTAAGGTTTTGAGGAGGACCAGATGAGTTGTTAAGACCCTTCATAAATTTCCAAACAAGATGTAACAATATAAAAGGTTGACACCGAAATTCTACCGCCCCGTCCGCCACGGAATCGGAGCGGGTGAGGGGCGGACAACGGAAATGTCCATTGACTTCGGGCAGGAATTTCAGGTCTTGCTTCAGCAAGGCCATAAAATCCCGCCCTGCGAGTCAAGGAGCATTGCCATCGTCCTTAGCTGAGATCTAAAACTCTCAGTAGGTTGATGCATACTCATGCCAATTTTTACTATGATGATTGAACACACAAGAACACAAGGAATAGGAGCAGGAATAGACCACATGATCAATCGAGCCCGCTCCGCCACTTAATATGATCCTGGATAATCTTGGGCTTTAATTTCACTTTCCCACCCGCTCCCCATATCCCTTAATCCACCAAGAGATCAAATATCTGTCTATCCCAGCCTTAAATGTATTCAATAACTGACAGTGCATCCACAACCCTTTGCAGTACAAAGATTCACAAGCGTTTGAGTAAAGTCATTTCTCTTCATCTCAGTCGGAAATGATCAGCCCTTAATCCTGAGACTGGGCCCCCATGTTCTACATTAGCTAAACAGTGAAAAAAACTCTCAAAGCCTATCAAATCCCATCAGAATATCATAGAATCCCTACAGAGTAGAAGGAGGCTACTTGGCCCATTGAGTCTGCACCGACCACAATCCCACCCAGGCCCCATCCCCATACATTTACCCTAGCTAGTCCCCCTGACACTAAGAGACAATTTAGCATGGCCAATCCATCTAACCGGACATCTTTGGACTGTGGGAGGAAACCGGAGCACCCGGAGGAAACCCACGCAGACACGGGGAGAACATGCAAACTCCACACAGACAGTGACCCAAGTCGGGAATCGAACCCAGGTCCCTGGCGCTGTGAGGCAGCAGTGCTAACCACTGTGCCACTGTGCTGCCCGGATCTTGTATGTTTCAATGAGATCGCCTCTCAATTCTACTAAATCCCAGAGAATATAGCTCACTTGAAATAAACTGTGGGCATCAGTGAGTTTAGCTTTGCCACCAACTCCCCTGTTACATGTCCACTTCTGTCTCACCAGTGACTCAGTGGATAAAAGCAAGTTCCAGCAAATTAACAGAGTCAAACAGACCAGGTCTGTTCCTGGTTCAATCTCTGCTGCATCAGCTGATATGTGGACCCACAATCTGCGGAGAGGAAGTTTAGCCAAGACGTCTGGGTATTAGATGGGGGTAGGGTCACGCTCCTATTGATACTCCCCTACCAACTGGGTAATCTGTCAAAAGATCCCAACCCTGACGGGAATATCAGACTGAGCATTTACCATGTTACAGAATGGCGTGCACCTAAATTGGCATCTGACCAGTCAGTGCCACAGCAGGTTAGCACCATTTGCTAATAGAATCATAGAATCCCTACAGTACAGAAGGAGGCCATTCGGCCCATTGAGTCTGCACCGACCACAATCCCACCCAGGTCCTATTCCCGTAACCCCACATATAAAGAACAAAGAAAATTACAGCACAGGAACAGGCCCTTCGGCCCTCCAAGCCTGCACCGACCATGCTGCCTGAGAATATTTACCCTGTTAATCTCCCTGACACTAAGGGTCAATTTAGCCTGGCCAATCAACCTAGCCCGCACATTTTTGGAGTTTGGGAGGAAACCGGAGCACCCGGAGGAAACCCACGCAGACACGGGGAGAACGTGCAAACTCCACACAGACAGTGACCCGAGGCAGGAATTGAACCCGGGTCCCTGGCACTGTGAGGCAACAGCGCTAACCAGGGAGTTACCCTGCTGCCCCAAATAGCTCAGAGTCAACTCCAATCCGATCTGAAGGCTGATTTCTAAAGAGTAGTTCCAGCTCCAGGCAATTCCCATCTTGAGGAGTTTAACTTCTTTCAGTAGAATGATGGCCAACACACAGCAGGAAATTCCTGTCTTTGTTGGAATAGATTATAAAGAGACTCTTCGTTAAAAAAAACAGAGCGCTGAGGAAAGGAACTTTGTTTGTCTTTGGTTACTGGACACATGCACACACACACACACACCCCCAGATAATTCCCATCATCAGTTAGTTTTCAGATGAAATGTAGTGGAGCATATCCACTGGGGAAATTAAGAGGGTGGACGGGATTAAACCAACACCAAATCTGCCAATTGTTTTCTATATTTGGCACCTTATTCAGGCCAAACATTCAGTGTCTGAGCAAGCGTGATTGGAATGTAGAAATCCTAATTCAAAACAATTTCTGAAGAAATATTTATGCAAATGTTTGACTTTTTTATTGACCGCGATTTATCAGTATTTGAGACGCGAGGCAGTTTTGAAACAAGCAAAGCATTTTAAAGTGGCACTGCCCTTTTTTTTTTGCGTTTGCCAAACACTCCAGCTGGAACGCTTCCTGTGTGAATGCTTCATCATGGCTTTGCTTACGCTCAGCAAAAAGTGATGCACTGCTTGTCTGGGGCTTCTCGCTCGCTGGGGATGAAGACAGTGCCTCTTTAACATGTCAGTTCCGTCGCTAGAAATGTAAGACATGTCTGGCTTGTCAATCCAGGTGTGAAAGCTGAGATTGTGCTCTGCACACAGGAGGTTGTGGAATGGTTTAATAGAGGCGTTTAAAATTGTGAAGTATTTTGCAAAGTTAGAGTAGGGGGGGAAAATGTTCCCAGGAACAGAAACGGTTTAAGAGAGTTGGCTAAAGAGGCGTGGGGGGGGGGGGGGGGGGGGGGGTGAATTGGAGATGATGACTGAACAAGATGCTGTGATCTGGAATGCACAGTCTGAAAGGAAGAAGATTCAACAGTGACTTTGAAAAGGGAATTGTAAATACCTGAAAATCAAACAGCGATTGCAGACGTTTGGGAAAAGAGCAGAAGAATGGGCTGAATGGCCTCTGACTGTGCTATATGATTCTATGGATAATATGGCCCTTATCTATTCTAATGCTTTAACTGGCTTTCTGTTTCCCCCTGGGCAGCAAGAGAATGTACCTCCCTATGATGTCGTGCCGTCCATGAGACCAATCATTCTAGTGGGTCCGTCTCTGAAAGGTTATGAGGTGAGTGGCTGCTTCCCCACAGAAACCTGTTTCGCAAATGTACAGTCAAATCTAATGACTTGTTGCTCCTGGCATGTAGTGTGCGTGCACAGTACTCTTGCTCTGGAATCAGAAGGCTGTGGGTTCACATCCCACTCCTCTGAAAGTTGAGAGTAAACTTCAGGCTGACACTTGCAGTGCAGTGCTGAGAGAATGCTGCACTGTCAGTGGGGCTGTCTTTCGGCTGAGTTACTTACTTCTCTCTCAGGTGGACTTCAAGGATCCTGCAGCGCTGAGGGGAATTTTTTTTTAATTCATTCGTGGGACATGGGCGTCGCTGGCTGGGCCAACATTTATTGCCCAATCCTAGCTGCCCAAGGGCAGTTGAGAGGCAGTTGCTATGGCTCTGGAGTCACATGTAGGCCAGACCGGGTAAGGATGGCAGATTTCCTTCCCTAAAGGGACATTACAGAATTTTCACAGTAACTTCATTGCAGTGTTAATGTAAGCCTCCTTGAGACACTAATAAATAAACTTCAGTGAACCAGATGCGTTTTTCCAACAATGGCTTCATGGTCATCAATAGATTCTTAATTCCAGATATTTTTTATTGAATTCAAATTCCACCATCCGCCGTGGCAGGATTCGAACCCAGGTCCCCAGAACATTATTTGAGTTTCTTGATTAATAGTCTAGCGATAATGCCACTAGGCCATCGCCTCCCCTTAAATAATACCCAGTGACCTAACCAATATCTATACCCTAATCAACATCACCAAAACTGATATTCTGCCCATTATTGCATTACTGTCTTCTTGTGAACAATTTGGTTGCTGAATTTCCTACATTACAATAGTGACTACACTTCAAAATTCCTCACCTGCCAAGTGTTCTGGGATGTCCTGTAGCCCTGAATGGCTCTTTGCGGTTTTCTAACTGCTGCTCGACCCCAGCTCGTGACCGGTGAGAGATAATCGCGCTGGCCGCAAATCGACTGTGTTGAGCAGTGAACCGGAATTCCTAACCTGCAGACTCGCTGCGTGAGGCTGTGCCAGAGGAATGCTAACTTGGAAAATTCACACGGCAACTAAAACAGGGCACCGTACTTTACTATTGGCAAAACATAATCGTTCTTCTCTTGTTTCTGTTTCTGTGCAGGTGACAGATATGATGCAGAAAGCTCTGTTTGACTTTCTGAAACATAAATTTGATGGAAGGTAAGGAGTTGACAAAATGTCATCTTTGCTGCATATAGTTCACAGTAAATATATACATATATATAATGTATAGGTTCCATAGTACAATGTATGATTATCCCATAGAATCACTAGAAGGGTGCCATTCGGCCCATTGAGTTTGCACCAACTCTGCGAAGGAATATCTTGCCCAGGTCCACCCTATCTCTGTAACCTCACGCGTTTACCATGATTAATCCACCTAACCTACACATCTTTGGACACTAACGGGCAATTCACTAAGGGGCAATTCAGCATGGCCAATCCACCTAACCTGCACATCATAGAATCCTACAGAGCAGAAGGAGGCCATTCGGCCCATTGGGTCTGCACCGACTACAACCCCACCCAGGTCCTATCCCTATAACCCCATGCATTTACCCTAGCTAGTCCCCCTGACACTAAGGGGCAATTTAGCATGGCCAATCCGCCTAACCCACACATCTTTGGACTGTGGGAGGAAACCGGAGCACCCGGAGGAAACCCACGCAGACACGAGGACAGTGTGCAAACTCCACACAGACAGTGGCCCAAGCCAGAGAATTGAACCCGGGTCCCCGGCGCTGTGAAGCAGCAGTGCTAACCACTGTGCCAGCATGAGCTGAATTCAACTCCCCCCCTCGCCACCCCACCCCCACCTCCCCCCCCACCCCGCGCCCTGCCAAATGGAAGGCAGAGAGAGTCCAGAGAATGGGGACGAGTTAAACTCAAACCCTCTGAACCGGAGCCGTGAGGGATCCTGAGAATTAACTTTGGGGAAGGGGGAGGCGGGTGGGGGGGCGGCGAGGAGGTTGTAGCCATGAGCGACCTTCACTTTGAAGAATCTTATGGCTGGGGGGGGGCGGGGGGAGGGGGTCTTTCCTCTCAAAACTAAGACTGAGGGAGTGACGTGATGGAAGTTTTTAAGATAATGAAATGGTAGATGTCAAGACCTAAATTAGGCCTAGGATAGAAGAATAACTATGCTATATAATAAGCAGAAGGTAATTGCTGATAAATGCAACAAGGAATTCTAGAGAAGCTTCTTACCCAGCGAATGATTAGAATGTGGAAACCACTATCACAGGGAATAGTTGAGGTGATCAGACGTATTTAATGGCAAGCTAGATAAAGACATGGGGCTGGATTCTCCGACCTCGCTCGCAGCTGAGATTCTCCCATCCCGCTCCAGTGAACGGAAATTTGCCTGAGCGCCAAATTCTCCCCCCTCGCTGGCAGTGACAGCAGGGCTGGAGAATTCCAGCCATGACCTTATTGAATGGCAAGGCAGGATTGAGGGGCCGAATGGCCTATCCTTGCTCCTAATTTCTAATGACCTTATGAAAGAGAAAGGAATGGAAGGATGTGTTCATAGTGAAATGAAGAAGAGTGGGAGGTGACTCTTGTGGACCATAAACACCTGTTGAGCTGAGTGGTTATCTCTACTATCTCACTAATATATTCATAGTAAAGCACATCAGAAAATTCTGGGGTACAGCCCCCCACTCCCTGTGGCGCAGTTACTGAGGTACTGCCCAGTGTATAACTGTCTAACAAACCAGCGAGGTCCCAAGGTTTAAGCCATGGATTATGCAGCGTTAGCCCATTTTACAAGGGGGGGGGGGAGGGGTTGGGGTATAAGTGTTGACCTCAGTGCCCTAGTGGATTGTCACAGTAACTTCATTGCAGTGTTAATGTAAGCATACTTGTGACAATAATAAATCAACTTGAACTCAGGGTTAGGGAGAGGAAAACAGCAGCTCCTGACTAGCTGCAGTGACGCCTCTTGGAAAGTACAGATGTGAGCGCAAGGGAGCCCAAGGTGGAATCAGGCTTGGTTGTCCTTTGCTGTAAATTGCTGACACTGGCTACCTTGACTCACAATGAAAAAGGGCCACGTTTGGTGATTTAGCAGAGAGTGGCTGAAACGGTAGCCCAAGGGAATCAGCAGAGATGCAAAATGTTACTTGGGAAAATACAGCGATCCTGTTTATTGCAAGCGAACAAAGCATTTATCCTACTTTGAACATGGAGCAATCCATCAAAGGTGGAGCCCTTGAGACACATGCCCTTAATGGTCAGCAGAACAGTGCGATAATTTGCTGCAGCCTCAAAGGGAAAGGCAGAGAGTGCCAGAGCTCTTTGTGAGAAGGTTGTAAGTTACCCTGCTTTCTGTTGACAGAATATCAATCACACGAGTTACTGCTGACATCTCGCTTGCCAAACGATCAGTGCTGAACAACCCCAGTAAACACACGATTATCGAACGCTCCAGCACTCGCTCCAGCCTGGGTGAGTAACTCTCTTAACTCAGGATCGAGTGGGAATTCAGTCCTTAGACGTGGAAACAAATCTGTGGTCTTTCGCAGTTTTACAATCTTATGGCAGCCTCCCTGCCTCTGTAGACCAACCCTTCAATAAATGATAAGCATGTAGCTTCTCCCCACCGGCAGAAGGAGCAAGTAACCAGGCGACACACAGATGTGCTAATCAGTAACAGGAGCATGGGGGGGGAGATGAGAAACATTTTTTCCACAGCGAGTTGGGATTTAGATTTCACTGCCTGACTCGGCGAGGGAAGTAGATTCAGTGATAACTTTCAAAAGGGATAAATACTTGAAAAGGAAAGATTTGCTGGGTATTGGGAAAAGGAGTGGACTAATTGGACGGCTCGTTCAAAAGAGCTAGCACATATCCGATGGGCTGAATGGCAGTCTCCCTTAATTCTAAGCCTAGGGGTGGGATTTTCTTGCCAACAGGGTCGTCAGGTCCTGCCGAAGTCAACAGACATTTGAGTGAGTGCCGGATTCATCGCGGGTGAACCCAACGCAGTGGGGCCCAGAAACACCGGTCTCGGTTACAGAGCGATTACCTGTGCAGTATTTCTCCAAGTCACAAAAGCAGAATGACCTCGTTTAATTCTGTAGCTCCATTTTATAATCTTCATGTTCATTAGTCAGAACATTGAATACGGGAGTTGGGACGTCTTGTTGAAGTTGTATAAGACATTGGTAAGGCCACACTTGGAATACTGTGTACAGTTCTGGTCACCCTATTATAGAAAGGATGTTATTAAACTAGAAAGAGTGCAGAAAAGATTTACTAGGATGCTACCGGAACTTGATTATTTGAGTTATAAGGAGAGGCTGGATAGACTGGGACTTTTTCTCTGGAGCGTAGAAGGCTGAGGAGGTGATCTTTTAGAGGTCTATAAAATAATGAGGGGCATAGATCAGCGAGATAGCCAATATCTTTTCCTAAAGGCAGGGGAATCTAAAACTAGAGGGCATAGGTTTAAGGTCAGGGGAGAGATACGAAAGTGTCCGGAGGGGCAAGTTTTTCACACAGAGGGTGGTGAGCGTCTGGAACAAGCTGCCAGAGGTAGTAGTAGAGGGGGGTACAATTTTGTCTTTTAAAAAGCATTTAGACAGTTACATGGGTAAAATGGGTATCGAGGGGTATGGGTCAAGTGCGGGCAATTGGGACTAGCTTAAGGGTTTAAAAAAAAGGGCGGCATGGACAAGTTGGGCCAAAGGGCCTGTTTCCAAGATGTAAACCTCTATGACTCTATGTTTAACTCCTCTTCCTGACTTCTTGCTACTGAAGCTTTTTGAATAGTGTTATTGTCTAAAGAGCTCAGTAAAACTGTGTTAACCTTCAATTTTCAATGCATGAAAAAAAAGCCTTGCAAATTCTGGAAGATATTATTTGGTTAACAGATTGAGAAATTACTTAAATTGTAGTGATACATAGATCTGTGGAGTTGGATCGAATAATGCAGTGGCGTGCTGTTGCCGTGCCCTAGACCTGGAACATCAGACTCTGCCACCCTCCCTGCGTGATTCTTATTGTTAACATCAAGGAAGAAACAGCAGCAAGTCCTGCAGATGAAAAATGTCAGATAGATGAGTAGACAGCACCACTTAAAGCCAGGAGGTGGTATTACTGGCATTTCTGTCACTAACAATGGAGCCAAAAGGCAGATGCATCAGCACAACCTCAAAAATAGGTTCAAACGAAACTTGGGAAAAGTTACAGTCACAGCTCTCCAATTATAAACGGAACCTTCATTCTTTATTTCTTAAAAAAAATGTATCTGGGGCACGTGCTCCAAACTATTGCCACCTGCTTTGTCAGTGTGTATGCAGTGTACCTACAGGTGACTGACTGATCGAGGCAGGAAATTCGAGACTATATGACTGGCGTCTTTGAATGCTGAAGCAGTTGGCTGCTCTGAGAGATTTCCTGTTCTGCAAAGCTAACAGTTGGGTCACATCAGCCAAGCAAAATACATTAAACTGGAGGGAGAGTTGAGGAGAATTTACTTTTTTGTATGAAGTGCTTTCCTTCTGCCTCATTATCAACTGAAGACATGTTTTAATAACTTCAACTTTTTTAGCCAAACAGCTAGATTTTTTGAAGTTTATTTATTAGTGTCACAAGTCGGCTTACATTAACACTGCAATGAAGTTACTGTGAAAATCCCCGAGTCGCCACACTCCGGCGCCTGTTCGGGTACACTGAGGGAGAATTTAGCACGGCCAATGCACCCTAACCTGTACGTCTTTCGGACTGTGGGAGGAAACCAGGGCACCCGGAGGAAACCCACGCAGACACAGGGAAAACGTGCAGACTCCACACAGACGGTGACCCAAGCCGGGAATCGAACCCAGGTCCTTGATGCTGTGAGGCAGCAGTGCCACCTGCTGTCCAGGCAGCTCTGGTGATATCACTGTCAGAGAGGAGCCTTCACACCCCCCCCTTGGTGTTGATTGCTTTTGGGGGCACATAGTCAAACTGACATTCGTTGACTCTAAGCTAGTACATCCTGAGTCAGGATGCTATTGACTCAGAGCGCAGTTAATTAAAAAAATTAAGTTATATTCTTAAGTAGAGTGCTGTCATTATGTTTTTACCCCCGCCTTGTGTGTAATAACTACTGATTTACCAATAATTATTTAATCAACTACCTGATTTAAAATAAAAGCAAAATGCTGCGGATGTTGGAATCTGAAACAGAAAATGCTGGAAAATCTCAGCAGGTCTGACAGCATCCGTGGAGAGAGAATAGAGCCAACGTCTGGATGACCCTTTGCCAGAGCTGATTTAAAAGTTTTGCTTCTCGTATGTTCCAGCCAAATTTCAACCATTACACTTCAGAGTTGCGGAAGTTTCTTTAAAAAGGGGAGCTGGAAAGGTAGTGATTTCCCGTGAGTTTCCTGTGAACTGCGTCCTGAAATTGACAAGAACCCGTCAAGCTGTAAATCTCCCTCCCTGGAAGTACAGTGTTTGACTTTAGGAGGTACCTGTTTGCAGCAATTCAGATTTGTGAAAGAGAGAAACAGGTCAGAACCTTAACAGTAAAATACAGCACTGTGTGTTACACATGACAACATTTCTACCACCATAAAATTGTGTATTATCCAGTTTACCCTTAGCAACAAGGCAGGAAATTTGATAGTATATTGCAAAGTAACACTGACTCACATGTGTTTCATAGAATCCCAACAGCACAGGAGAGACCGTTCTGCCCAATGAGTCTGCATCAATTCTCTGACAGAGCATCTTACCCAGGCCTTATCCCCAAAACCTCACATGGCTAATCTACCTAACCTACACATCTTGTGACACTAAGGCTGGGTGAATTTGGCATAGCCAATTCACCTAGCCTGCACATCTTTGGACTGCGGGAGGAAACCAGAGGAAACACACACAGACATGGGAAGAATGTGCAAACTCCACACAGTCACCCAAGGCTGGAATTCATAGAAAGTCATAGAAACCCTACAGTGCAGAAACAGGCCATTCGGCCCATCGAGTCTGCACCGACCACAATCCCACCCAGGCTCTACTCCCATATCCCTACACATTTACCCGCTAATCCCTCTAACCTACACATCTCAGGACACTAAGGGGCAATTTAGCATGGCCAATCAACCTAACCCGCACATCTTTGGACTGTGGGAGGAAACCGGAGCACCCAGAGGAAACCCACGCAGACACGAGGAGAATGTGCAAACTCCACACAGACAGTGACCCAAGCCGGGAATCGAACCCAGGTTTCTGGAGCTGTGAGGCAGCAGTGCTAACCACGGTGCCTGCATGCCACCCATTAAATGTTTGATGGGTGAGAAACTAGCTGAAAGATAAATAAACACAATGAACACTATTGAGATGAGTAAAGCTGTAATAGGAAGGCGTGGTTAATGAGATGCCTCGGGGGTCATATTCTAAGGTGATTATTGTTTTAAATTTAAACCAAAGCTTTAGATTCACAATGCAAATTCAGCTCTAATTAAAAACATGATCTGGTCATTATTGCATTGTTTGTGGGAGCTTGCTGTGTGTAAGTTGGTTGCTATGTTTGTAACTACACTTCAGAAGTACCAGATTGGCTGGACAATGCCATGAAAGGTGCTACAGAGATGCAAGGCTGTTTTTCTTCAAATTGATCAAATGACGCCAAATCGGAAGATGCAATTGATGTGGAAGAAACAGCTCAGAAATGACAGAATGAGTTGAACATAAATATGGAGGAGCAATGGCAGATGAAGTTCCTGCCCTTCGGAAGGAAAACTGAATGAGGGAATATTCCACGGGTGATGTTAAAATAGCTCGGAATGGAATTAAAAGAAATCTAGAAGACTTCATACTCAGTTTGTCCTATTGCTGAAAATCATGAATGAGCTTAATGGAATGCTGTACCATGTTGTCCGTACTGTAGTGTACAAGTCGTGGGACTTGTGCTCAAACCGCGGTGTGACTCCAATGTCCAGACACGTCAACAAAGCTGAGAGAAAACATTCAATTAGTGGTTAATGTAGCGAGGAACCACATGGCAGACTCTGAATGTTAGAAGTTTTGAGGGAAGTTTGGAGACACTCAAGCCAGGGTTTTGCAGTCCTCCCACAGTGTTGCTCCCCCAGAGGATGTGGCAAGTGTAATGACTTATATCAGGAAAATGAGATGGGCCTGTTAGAATATGAACTCCCTGATTAAGGGCCTTTGGACAGTTCCCCTCCTTTTAGGGAGCTGCCCCTTCTGAGTTATTCCGAAATTAATTTGATTTTGTTTATTTGGTTGGACAACAAAAGATGTCCCTGATTAAGGGCCAAATTGATGGGCCAATCAGGGAGCCTCTTGCTTTGTAGTTAACCAGGAGTGTCAGTTCCTCTGGGACTCTGAGTGCAGACCGTTAACTGAAAGCTCTCTGTATGCTGCTGTCAGACTTGTAAATAAAGGGATTTTGGTGAAGGGACTTTTGCCTCCGAGAACTCATTACAGCATGTCATTTACTTTGACGGGCCGTAATATCCCTTAGGGGAGAAGGGACTGTAAAATACTGACCTTGGTCCCTTGATGTCCCAGATCTACCTTGTCCATCAACTCGTTCCTTTCATTTACTTGACGATGAAAGAGAGATTGCTTGTCTGCAATGATAACCAGTTGCTAAACCAAAAGAGAACAAAGATTTTAACTTACAGCATCGAGACCCCTAGGCCTGAGCCAACTTCCAGAGTCGGCCACTACAGACAGGGTTTACATTGTTGTTGCAGCTGCTACTTGTAATAAATGTTTTTTCTCCCTCCACCACCCCCCCTCCCCCCCTTTCATCTCTCATTCGCTGATGTGATGCCCCCAAATGAGTTCCAAGAAGAAAATCAGGAACGGGATTTGTTGGGAATCTTGTCTCATTTGCCAATCACTTTCAAGAACTTGACCAAGACATTATGTTGTTTTCCTTCACTTCCTGTTGCGATTTCATCACCTCGTAATACAATAATCTCTGGATCTCAGTGAAAATTGAACTTTAAAAGGTGCACCCATTTAACTGTGCTATTTAACAGCCACATTTACATAGGACATGTTCCAGGTCATTGATCTTAGACCCTTTCTTTTTCCTCCCTGTACCAGCAGGGACGTGGGTAGTTAATATCTAACTTTATGGGAAGGGGGAACGAGAATTTAGATGTAGGAGCCAAACACTAACAAATCTGGCAGAGAGATTTTCTAACAATCGACAGCTATGAAACGTAAGGGGTGGAATTCTCCCAAAATTGCACAGAATGTTGGAGCAGGCGATAAAAACGATGTGAAACTCACTGGTTTCACACCTGCCTCGTCCTGCCTGATCAAAAGGCACTCTCTTCAATTGCTGTGTTGACGAGGATCACACAGCCAGCTGGAGGGGCGGGGCTTAAACTCACCGGCAAAGCTGGGATTCGGATACGTCAAGCCGTATAGTGATATTAAAATTAATTCTAATTCATGGAAATCAAACTCACGTCCTTTCCGGGTCTGAACCTGATTACATTGTCAGTGGGCGGAGGAAGATCTCCAACTGAGATCTCGCTGCCGCAAATCCCGTTGTGACCCTCTCGCGAGGTTTAGCGGCCATAGCAGGACTTGCGGCGAATGAGCTCAGAGAATCGTGCCCGAGGTGTGCTGGTCCTCTCAGCTCATTTTCTGCCCGTGTGATTTTTTTTTTATTGGTAGGATAACCATGGAGGAGGGGAAATGATAGTGTTAGGAATGGGAATATGTACAATTCAGACAGTCACAGTGTTAATGTTACTAATCCTCACAGCTGCCCATTCCAACTCACACGAGCTACTCGGGGATCTTTCAGGGAGCTACAGATCTGTACAAATTAAACAAATTTTTAAAAAGGTGCAGCAGACTGTGTCCACACAGCACATTTAAGCCGAACTCAAAAAGAAATTAGTCGCCAGACATCTTTTTTTATTTTGTGTCACCTCAGATGTTTCTTTCCGTCCTGGAACGAGGTTGTATCGAAAACGTGAAGGCCGCCTGGCCACTTGGCCTGTCTGGTAACTTTAAAAGTGGACGGGTCACATGAAACTGTTTGCAATTGACTTTCAAGGGGCTTAATTGTCGATGGGCTTGCTTCCCTGACCACCGTGTGGGCCTCCCGAGTGAAATATCGCCCATGCGCACAGTCGCATTGGGTTGGCACCCCCTTCCAAACAACATATAATTCTGGCCTATATTTTTAATTCTTCAAAATGATGATCTACAAAGTAACATGGGTTTGGAAAGTAATACTGATGGTTAAAAAAATCTCAGGTGAACAACTAACATGCAAAATACATCTCAATAAGGTTGTAGTTTCACCCTTCAACAGCAATAACATCAACTTGCGTTTACATAGCGCCTTTAATGTAATAGAGTGTCCCGAATCACTTCACAAGACCATTATCAAAGAAATTTGCGCCCAGCCACCCAAGGAAATTTTGGGGAGGTGGCTTGGTCAAAGAGGTAAGTTTTAAAAAGTGTCTTCAAGGAGGGAAGAGAGGCGGAGAAGTTTAGAGAGGAAATTCCAGAGCTTCAGGCCTTGGCAGCTGAAGGCATGACTGCCAGTGCTGGGATGATTAAAACCAGGAATACTCAAGATGCCAGAATTAGAGGAGTGCAGATATCTCAGAGGCTTTTGGAGCTGGAAGAGCTCAGAGGTAGGGGTAAGACCGAAGAGGGATTGGAAAATGAGGATGAGAATTTTAGGATCAAAGTGTTGCTTACCTGGTCTGCAAGCCCACCAGTGATATGTGAATGGTTCTTAGTGTGAGATAAGACATGGGCAGCAGAGATTTTGGATGACCTCACTCTTACAGAGGTTAATCATAAAATGCCTAGAGTGCAGAAGGAGGCCATTTGGCCCATCAAGTCTACACTGACCACAATCCCACCCAAGCCCTATCCCCATAACCCCACGTATTTACGCTAGCTAGTCCCCCGAACGCTAAGGACCAATTTGGCACGGCCAATCAACCTAACCTGCACATCTTTGGACTGTGGGAGGAAACCGGAGCACCCGGAGGAAACCCTCGCAGACACGGGGGAGAATGTGCAGATTCCGCACAGACAGTCACCCCAGTCGGGAATCAAACCCGGGTCCCTGGCGCTGTGAGGCAGCAGTGCTAACCCACTGTGCCACAGTGTGGGAGGAAAGCCGGGAGTGCGGTGGAGTAGTCTGTGATAATTTGCTGCCCATTCACTGAAGAAAGGAGAAATCTGGAGCAAATTCTTTCTCAACATAAGCTTATTCATATAACCCAGAGAGCCCAGACACAGACTCCATTTTCCCTGCACATAAGAATAATGCCCTAACCTTTCCCCAGTTGGTACCAGCTCCTCTGGCTTACAACTAGAACATGCTCTTCATTGTGACACTCAAGTCTAGAGATGACAGAAACTTGAGGGTTTCGGGTGGAGATGAGCTGAGGTGGGATAGAGTTTGGTGGTGTTATGGCAACGGTATGGAGATCTGGTTGGAAGCTCATCTTGGGTTAAGTGTAACACCAAGGTGGCAAAGTCTGATCCAGACTCAGGCAGTGACCAAGGAGAGAGAACGAGTCCCACTGCCAGCGAGAATGGAGAGTTTGGTGCTCAGTCTTTTATACAGTAAATGGTAGAGCCCTTAGAAATATTAGCATACAGAGGGATCTAGGTTTGCAGATTCACAGTTCCCTAAAGGTGGCAACTCAGGTGGACAAGGTAGTCAAGAAGGCATATGGCATGCTGGCCTTCATTAGTCGGGGCGGTGAGTATAGGAATTGGAAAATCATGTTGCAGCTGCATAAGACTTTGGTTAGGCCGCATTTGAAGTTTTGTGTACACTTCTGGTTGCCACACTACTGGAAGGATGTTGATGCATTGGAAAGGGTACAGAAGAGATTTACCAGGATGTTGCCTGGTTTGGAGGATATGAACTATGAAGAAAGTTGGAACAAATTTGGATTGTTTTTATTGGCGAGTCAGAGGATGAGGGGGGACCAGATAGGGGTTTACAAGACAGGCTTGGATAGAGTGGATAATCAGAGTCTATTTCCCAGGGTCGAAGGGTCAATTACTCGGGGGCACAGGTTGAAAATGAGAGGGGGAATGTTTAAAAGAGATGTAAGGGGCAGGCTCTTCACACAGAGGGTGGTGAATGCCCGGAACGCGCTGCCGGAGGAGGTGGTGGGAGCAGATTCTATAACAACTTTCAAGAGGCATCTGGATAGATACATGAATAGGCCGGGAATAGAGGGACATGTATGGGCAAGAAAATATTAGATTAGAGAGACATCTGTGTCGGTACAAACTTGGTGGGCCGAAGGGCCTGTTCCTGTGCTGTACTGTTCTTTGTTAAATCTCTGATCACAGCAGCGGGACCCGGAGAATCCCAGCTGCAGCTGAATTCAGAAAAGTCCGGCCCAAGTCTGGCTCGAAATCAGAGCTTGTGGCAGGAATGAAAGACAATGGGGTGAATGTTCCCGTTCCACCCGCCACGGGAATTGTAGCGGGCGGTGCGGTGGGGGGGCGCAGGCAGACCATGGAAAGGTCAGTTGACCTCGGGCGGGATTTCCCGGTTTCAGAGCGAGCCCAGCCGGAAAATCCCACCCTATTGCTGGATTTTCTGGCCCATCCTCAGTGGGAATTGGCAGGACCGGAAAATTTAGAGAGCAGCCAAAAGTCCTTGGTCGGGAAATCCTGCCCAGCGACTCTGGGCTTCCCAAAATTTAATTTAACGCAGATAACAAAGACTGAAATTGTCACCTGTCTATCGCTGGTAATCCAATGTTACTCTTTCACAATAAAAAAAACACAAATAAATGGAAACTTTAAACAATGTTAAAACAAAATTTATCTTTTCTCTTAGTTCAAATTAGCTGACTTCAAATTCAGAGCCAAAGGCTACTCAAAAACAAAGTGTTGGAAATACACAACAGGTCCGTGGGTGAAGTCAGTTTAACCTAGGAGCCATTCTGCTCTTGATTGCTAATCACAGTGGATACAAGTTAGGCCTTTGCAATTTATTCCAAGATCATAATAAAATTAATGCATCAATTCTGATAATTAACAGGTAATCTTCTTAACTCTACTCTAATATACTGATCAATTCTAATCTGAATTTTAATAAATATTGCTGTGTAGCATGCTTTGAACTTTTTAAACTGACTGTATTGGATTTTTCTCTCTCATTCTCTCACTCCATCACTACTCTCCTTCCTCTTCAGATGTTCTGGGTATGTATATTTACCATAAGGTGTAACCCATTCCATTATCCTGTGTCTTGTCCGTGTGTGTGCCTTATCCCTTGCACTGGGTTCTGACTGAAGGCTATGGAAAGTAGCACTCTCCTGGGATCGCGATTTGATTCGGAAACTGGCTGCCCCTTGCCGGTTTGTCCTCTGGATGAGAAAACGATGCAAGAAGCATGGATGGTTTCAGACAAACACTTTGTGCATGCTCCCTTTGCTTTCAGTTGAAGAATAGCCTTGGATATCGAGGACAGTATCAGCAGTAGGGCAGGTAGCACATTTGATCTACCAATGCCAGCGGCTTGCAGGTAGGGTATTGGAAGATGTTCAGGCCACTCTCCAGAGCTGTAGGGCACTCACTAGTGTCACAGAAGAGGAACAAGAAACAGAAGCCATGAATCCCATTTGCCCCATCAACGTGAGTGCCATCAGCCTACCATAGATAGCTT
This sequence comes from Mustelus asterias, assembly GCF_964213995.1. Taxonomy (NCBI): domain Eukaryota; kingdom Metazoa; phylum Chordata; class Chondrichthyes; order Carcharhiniformes; family Triakidae; genus Mustelus; species Mustelus asterias. The sequence goes on from NC_135811.1 coordinate 103,149,576, forward strand.
ATAAAGTCTTGCCTCTGGGTTACCAGATTTTGCTGGTGTTTCGGATGTGCGACACTGCTGATATCAGGAGTTTCACTTCAATTGATCGTTTTGGGACATTGATGTTGGTTGGCATAGTCCTGAGACTGGAAGGCCCCAAGTTGACCTGCGTTTAGTTAACTGATTTCCATTGGGGGCAGTGATTGACACTGACATTCATGAGCGAGAGAGATTCTGATAACTTCCACACGCATAAAATAAATCCAAATTAAAATTCAGCTTTCTCCAATATTTGAACTTGCTTTAAAAAGAATAAAGCCATTGTTGCACATGTCCTGTTGGATGTGATTGATGGTTTCAGTTGATTAAACATATTTCAAAAGTATTTTTTTGTAGAGTCGTGCTGAGACCCTGTTCCTGGTCCCCTTTAGTATACAATAGAAATTGGGAGATAATTGAGTTCCCAGATGTTGGTCTTGCACAGTTAGTTGAACCCTGAACATGGGAATAATTGCAAGTAAAATATAAATATCATAAACTGATGGGATATTTTTTAAGTTTGGAGAAGGTCAGTGTTAACAAGCTTTGCAATGAATTAACATCTCGAGCAAGGCTTTGTCCTGTCAAATCTCTTGACAGATAACCTCGAATGTACATAGCTGGAGTGTGAAGGATAGAGGGACCACTTTGTGTCTTTATCTCGTGGAAATATTAGTTTAGTCAAGACAAATCTGGCTGTGTCCGAAACTCAGTAGTGGTTCCTCTGTTGTTTGTGAGAGTGGCAGAGTTTCACTATGAGTACATCAAAAACCTGGCCACACTTTCAGTCAGGGGTGCAGGATAATCAGGAGAGGAGTAGTGGGGCTGGCTGGTGGATAGACACTTCACAAGTGCTAAGTCCAATGATTTTTCTGTGTGCTGAGCTATCTGATCTCAGTAGTATGAAAGTAGTTGTATTCTACCATTAGCCTCAGCGCCCTTGAAGTAGGAAAGGGAAAATTCAAATAACGTATCTTGACCATGTTGCCTTCCACAGTCGGATAGCTGACTAACACTGTACTATCTAATCTGAGTTCACGCATGGAAAGTGGCCACGAGTGGCTGTTGGTATCTGTGGAACTGCAATCCTTTCTTCTCACTCTTTCGTGGGATGTGGGTGTCACAGCAGATCAACATTGTTTATCTCCAATTCTCGGCCCTTTCAGGGTCAATGGAATGACCACCGTGGATGTGGAAATGGCAGGTTTCCTTTCCCTAAGGGCCATTTGGGCTTTTGACAATGATTAACAATAGTAATGGTGACCATGAAACTAGCTTGAATGTTAAATTCCACCGGCTACCACAGTGGGATTTGAACCCATGTCCTCTGAATAGCCAATCCAGTGACACTACCACTACACCAGCTCTACCACCACAGAACAGACACAATCTAACATGACCAATTGCCTATAAGAGAGCAGGGATGGTCGTGCACAGTAGTGGATAGTTGATGGTGCCGTTCTTTTAAGAACACAGAGATCATTGAGTTTGAAACTCAAGTGTTGTCCTGGTAACTCAGAAATTCACATGGACTTGATATGACCCAGCAGATATTCAAGTAGATTCAATTCGCAGGGGTGGGATTGGTGCACTATCTCCAACTCTTCATCCCAACCCAGCAATTTAGTGATTAGAATAAGGGATCAGGGTAAGCATTAATGCAGTGTTTGAGGCTGAGACTAGCTTTATCTCATTTTGACCTCTGTGTTGTTTGAGGTTCTGTTCTTCTGTTGAGGATGCATGTAGCTGTCTTGCAGCCAATGTAAGCTGCCTGCTACAACACCAGAATATTCACTGCTGTGTACAACCTGCTACATGGATGGTCCACTAGCAGATCGTGCACTGGCAGTGTGCTGTTAACCAGAGTGCAGGGGATATGCTGTAAACCAGTAGTTAAGACACTGCTATCCACCATTTTTTTCTTGATTCTTTCTTGAGAGTCATAGAATCATAGAATCGTGCAGTGCAGAAGGAGGCCATTTGGCCCATCGAATCTGCACCGACCACCCAGGCCCTATCCTTATAACCCCATGTATTTACCCTAGCTAGTCCCCCTGATACTAAGGGGCAATTTTAGCAAGGTCAATCCACCTAACCCGCACATCTTTGGACCATCTTTGGAGTCGCTGGCAAGGCCCGGCATCTTGTTGCCATCCCTAATTGCCCCCTGAGCTGAGCCCATTCGCAAGAAAGCAGCAGTTGAGAGTCAACCACATTGCTGCGGCTCTGGAGTTGCGTGTAGGCCAGACCGGGTAAGGACGGCAGATTTCCTTCCCTAAAGGACATTAGTGAACCAAATTGGCTTTTGCAACAATCGATGATAGTTGGCATGGTCACCATTACTGAGAGCAACTCTTTAAAAATATTGCATTCCAGGTTTATGAATTGGATTTAAAGTTGAGCCCATGTCCCCAAAGCATTGGTTTGGGCCCCCGGATTACTGGTCCAGTGACGTTACTACTATGCCACCACTTCCCCCCAAATACATGCATGCAGCATGCAGACAGTGCATTACAATTGCATTACTAACCCACTCGTATAGAACACATACAATTATTTCATTCGTATGTGGAGGATTGATGACTACTTTGCATGTGGAGAATGCATTATTTTCTAGCATACATGAACCGCATTACCAACAGAAACGGCAATGGAGGACATGGGTCACCATCAGGTATGCAAAAAATGCATTACTATGTGGCATGCAGAAGATGGCATGCAGGAAATGCGTCACTACCAAGCATGCAAAAAACATCTTGAGGAAATGCAATCTGGAATGCAAAAATATGTTACAGTTTGCATCAATATCTGAAAACATCCCACACTGAATGCAGAGACCAAGAATGGTTTAGTTACAAGCAATAAAAATATTTAAATTACAGAGATCAGACCAGGTACAGTATAATCATTTCATAGAGTTTTTTATTGTATTTCCTCTGCTAACCTATCTAGTGTTCTGTTATTTTCGAAGCTGTATTTTGAATGCCACTGTATTTGCATTGTTGAGTTATGACATGCCCGGTGTTAATGATGTTGTCTGCTGAAGACTCATTATCTTGCATTGGTGTTAAAGACACTGATTTGACTAAATTGGATTGCCCCCAAAACAGTGCAGGGACCATCTAACCCCCATTCACTGATTGAAATGTAGCCAGCTCTTTGTGCTGCTTGCACATTAGAATCATTTCTGAGTGGAGCCACTATTATGGTGAGCATTGGCTGCACACACTTTTTTTATTCATTCATTCATGGGACATGGGCATCGCTGGCTGGCCAGCATTTATTGCCCATCCCTAGTTGTCCTTGAGAAGGTGGTGATGAGCTGCCTTCTTGAATCGCTGCAGTCCATGTTCTGTGGGTTGACCCACAATGCCGTTAGGGAGGGAATTCCAGGATTTTGACCCAACTGCGAAGGAACGGTGATATGTTCCCAACTCACGATGGTGAGTGGCTTGGAGGGGAACTTGCAGGTGCTGGTATTCCCATTTATCTGCTGCCCATGTCCTTCTAGATGGAAGTGGTAGTGGGTTTGGTGAATTGCTGCAGTGCATCTTGTAGATGGTACACGCTGCTGCTACTGAGCATCGGTGGTGGAGGGATTCAATGTTTGTGGATGTGGTGCCAATCAAGCGGGCTGCTTTGTCCTGGATGGTGTCAAGCTTCTTGAGTGTTGTTGGAGCTGCACCCATCCAGGTAAGTGGGGAGTATTCCATCAGACTCCTGACTTGTGCCTTGTAGATGGACATCTGCAGGAGACTCAAACTCAGAACTTCCTGGCACCACTTAAAGGGAGGTGCGTTGGAACGAGGGCAGTATGCTGGGAGAATGAATTTACGGAATTAATTTATCCTGGCAAACAGTGAGGGAATGGCACGACATGGGAGAGAGCAAACTTTCGGACACTACTCAGCTTGGAGGAGGTGGAGCAGACTTTTACATCTACAGGACACCTTCCAAACACACCACCCAAAGGCAGTGGGAGCAGATTGACTTGAAGGTCAGTTCCAACAATCGAGCTTTGATGATCTGAATGCAGTGCTGCAAGAAATTCATGTTCTCACAAATAGTCAATTTCAGTGAATGCATCTCTGAATGCCACATCCGAGCTAACTACATTACTAGCCCCGATCACTGCTCAATTCATAACATCCCCAATCACTCATCTACAAACAGTGTGTGTGTCAATCAGGACTCGTATCCATTACTCATATCCTTCACCCCATCCTCTCTTACACTTAACACTGCTGCAAGCCTCACACCCACATCTCGCAGCTGGCACACATTGGCAGCTACTCAACCGTGACAACCACATCACCCAGATTGCACAGGACTCATTACACACTTTGCTCTTTCTCTTGCAGGACAAGGTGAGTGCACAGTTGGAGGCAGCAGGCAGTAACAGGAGGACAGGCACACCTGCAAGTCCTAGTCCCAGTAAGGAGACAGTACTGGTCATTCTTGGGACACCCATTGCTGTGGCCATGGCCAGTGGTGGGTCTGAAACCACCTAAGGTGAATGTATCCTCATACACACACTGCTCCTTCTCACATCCACTTCTGCCGTCTTGCAAACGCTTTTGATTTACAATCCGTGCATGATGTAAATATGTCATCCTTAATTATCACATTCATCCCGCACCATGGCCTTCCCCTGTGCCTTTTTCTTTCAAATGTCTAAGAGGTACAACCTAACCAGGCAGTGGAGAAACAGCAACAAGAGAGTTGTGATGAAGACACAGCACCATCACCCGACTTCACACTCACAACGACTGTGAGCTTGGACGCTAACACTGCGCATATCTTACAGAAAAGATTAGAGGCAGAATCTGCAAATGCTGATATAATGGGTGGCACAGTGGTTAGCATTGCTGCCTCACAGCGCCAGGGACCCGGGTTCAATTCCAGCCTCGGGTGACTGACTGTGTGGAGTTTATACATTCTCCCCGTGTCTGCATGGGTTTCCCCCCACAGTCCAAAGATGTGCGGGTTAGGTTGATTGGCCATGCTAAATTGCCCCTAGTGTCCCAAGATGTGTAGTTTAGGGGGATTAGCAGGGTAAATACGGGGATAGGGGCTGGGTGGGATTGTTGTCGGTGCAGGCTCGAGGGGCTGAATGGCCTACTTCTGCACTGTTGGGATTCTATGATTCTAATGTACTGTAACTATCACAGGAGGCAAGGACAGAGCAGTTGCCAGCTTGCCAGAGGGTGAGGCTATGCACAGGATCAGCTGATGAAGACTTCAATGGGGCGGCTGAGAGAGGAATGTACAATGGGGTGTTTGGTGCAATGGAGAAACCTTCCAGAAAGTTTCAACACCAAGGAGCCAGGAGGAGTCCAGGCAGAGGATTCCAGGCCTGGCAGAATTTGAATCCCATCCTTCCCAGCACGGAAGAGGTGGCCAACTCCATTCATGCACCTGATCCAACCACTGATCCAACTACTGATAGCTGATGGGACAAGTTACACTGGAGCACCAGCAGAAACCCCCCAACCTCTAAATGCTACAGTGGATGCTCAGCATGCAGTCATTCAAGCTCAGACTGCTGCCAAGGTGGCTGGAGGATACACTGTACAGAACAGCTTGGAGGGTGGCACAGAAACCCATCAATCTCTCCTCTGACATCACTAGGCTTGCTGAAGCATCGCCCTTGGGGAGAGGCAGTGGCTCCATGAAGCACAAACCTGATGTCCTCTCTCAGGAAGGCAGTATTCAGTCTCCCGCCCCTGCCGCTCTGCCCGTGCCCCTGCTGCTTGCTGGCAGGCAACCCAGGCGGCTGCTGCCCGTGCCCAGGCAGTGCTGCCCACCGCTGAGCCTCTCGGCCAAGAGCTGCCTGAAGTCATCCTCCAAAACCGTGTCAAGTATCGCCCATTGGAAATCAGTCTGTAACCAACAGGGTAGCACTGTGTAGGAACACTGGCACCGACAGTGGTACATGGTAGACAGGCACTGGGGAATGTGCTGGCATGGTTAGCTTATGTTAGTATGCAATATGGCGCGATTTCATTTAGAAATTTGGTTTGGAATGTTTGTTTTGTTGTGCCTTTTCTTTTTACATTGTGGCCAAGTTTGATAGTGAGTGACAGGCCCTGGGTAAAGGGGAAATGGGGTTACACTTACTCATGTTGTAGTCGACTTAGTTCTTTGTGCAGAGCCCAGACAAATATGGACTGTCTAGGATGCCTCCTCCCTCCACTCCTCACCAGTGACCTCTGTGCAAAGTGTATTGTGTGTTACAGTTCACGGGGTGAGTACAAGTTATCGAGACAACTTGCACTGGCATGTTATAATTAAGTTTATTTATTAGTCACAAATAGGCTTACATTAACACTGCAATGAAGTTCCTGTGAAAATCCCCTAGTTGCTACAGTCTGGAAATATGGGGCAGGATTTTCCAGCCGCACTCGCCCAAGACCTGAAAATCCCACCCAAGGTCAACGGATCCTTGCATGGTCAGCCCCCAATTTCCGTGGCAGGTGGAACCGGAAAATTCCGCCCATGGATAGTGATGATAGAGGCTCCAACATTCTTTCCACCGCATGGTTAACCAGGAATCTTTCCTGCTCTTACTGACTGTACCATCGGTGGCAGTGTTGGAAGGATTTACAGGTTGATACTCACCCTGTTTGTCTGCATTATGGCCGCACCTTTCTTGGCCATCAAATCCTGGCATGAGACATGAACCCTGACTTTCTACATCAGAGGCAGGGACACGACTCACTGCGCCATAAAACCTCCTGGTGTGTGCAATTGGATAAACTCCATGGGTGCATGAATTGTGTGAGCGTTACTGAGGACACCTCAGTCAGCCGACAAGCGAGAGCAGAATTGATCTTAAGCCATAAGAACCTCAACATTCAATACTTCATCAACACCTGCTGTCAGTTCACCTTTGTACAGAATGAACAGTTGCACAAGGCACTGGAGGGAAACCAGCAAACGTCAAACAACAGCCCAGAATGAGTCAATGTCGACAAATGTGCAGGAAAAAAAAGGAAAAAATAAGCTCGCATTTTTAAACTGAAACCACAGAAGTACGGCTGAAAATGAAACATTTAATTAAAGATGCACTCACTGGTTCAGCAGGTTTACACTGTGAGTAATAGCAAGACGTGCTTTGATCTCCAGACTGTACTGAGTTGGCGAACGCTATCTATGACAGTAACAGGACTGATGTCCTCAGGCTCCACCTTACCGAGATAGGAAAATCATTCATCTTTTCCACTCCTGATCACACTGTACCGATCTTACTGGAGGTATTAGCTAAATATCAAACTCGACTGTAATAGATGGTCTCCACACTCACCATCAAGTGCACACATAAAGAATGGCCATTGAGTTAGATACTGGAGCCAATTTGTGTGCTTAAAACTGTGGTTAAGAATTCAATGCCTTCAGCTGAGACAGGGAGGGAGAGGTGAACATATTGACAAGAAAAAAAATTCTGAGATTCCATCGTTTTTGCCACAATGATGGTTTTATGACTATCATTTCTCGATGGTCAGATTCATGATCTCAGATGAACAAGTTGATCAACATAAGCTGTCCATCTGTGGTGTGTAACCAGGGGGTACATGATCCCTATCAGACATCTCCATTTGGGCCTGTGGCTCTGAGTTTGAACCCAACTGTGGAACGTAAAGACCTTCATGTAATGCAGAATCCATACTGACGATAGATAGCAAGCTGTCACCATTGGCCTGCTCATTATTACAATACATATTTTACATCTTAAAAAGCAAGCAGAACTATGGCAAGCATGGAGACAAACAAGAATCTTCTAGAATGGGGCCCACAGGATTTGATCTGCGTTTGTTACCTTTAGTCTCGTTTGGTAAAAATGCCTTGTTTTTGACTTTTCCCCTGCAGCTGAAGTACAGAGTGAGATTGAGCGTATTTTTGAACTGGCCAGGACACTACAGTTGGTGGCTCTTGATGCAGATACCATAAACCATCCTGCCCAACTTGCCAAAACCTCTCTGGCCCCCATTATAGTCTACATAAAGATTGCTTCACCCAAGGTAAGAGACTTTAGAAGTGTTTTTTTAAAAGTTCTCTAAGCACCTTCAATTACTTCCGACTCACCCAAGCCCCCACTTCACCCACCCCGCCCTGCCCCCCCCCCCCCCCCCTCCCCCACCCCCCTCAGTGGGACATAGCTTTGATGGACTCCAATGGATCTTTCTTGATGCTACTAATATCCAGCTCCAGGGATGTTCATGAAGCGATCTTTTTCTGTCCGGGTGCATGCGCTTGCTCCCCTGCTGGCTTTGAGGTTAAAATGTCAGCTCAGGAATTGGATTTTCCCAGATTCAGTCCCTGCTTCTGCTTAGTTAACCTGTCCTGGGTGGAGGAGTAACAATGTCTGCGGTAACCATGGATTAAGGAAGGGAATATTTGCCAGTATTCCTGCTCCCCATCACTAAACAGGAAGCCTTGCTGGGAAGGATACATACATGGAGTTGTTGGGTGATAAAACAATGCAGTTAATGTTTTGCCCTCCAGTCTGAACACGAAGAAGCAAACCAACGTTCCAAAGGCTGCTATAGAATGAAAGGCAACAGCTATTTATTTATTTGATTTTTACTTGTCTTTTGGAGGATTAGTTTGAATCCCATTTCTTTTTTATTTCCCCTTTTTTCCCATTTTTACTTTTCTCTTAATTTCCTGGACCCCTCTCTCCTGTCATTCTCTCTCCATTGACCTATCCTCTCCCCAACCCCCTCAGCTCTCTACACTCCCAACATTACCCCAACGGCCCTCCTTCTGCCCTGCAACAACTCCATCATGCTGTGCTGGAAAGAACCAACAGAATTTCAAAGTCTACTCTTGTTACATCTGCGGTATTGGCTTTCCCCAACCCCAGATTGAGGAGACCATCGTCTCTCCTATATAACAGCTGTAAAGATTCTAACTGAAATGCAAAAGGCTATCCAACTAGTTACTTGTATGTGTATATTTAATATGGAAAACTACCGTGATCCAATAATATCCTGTGTTGAATTGTTCAATCTAAGGTCTTGAAGTATTTGTGTTGTTACAGTGAGGGGCTAGTGTATCAGTGAGAGGCTACAAGTGTATTAGAGGGTGTTACAGTGTATCAGTATTACGGTGAGGGGCTGTTGTATCAGTGAATGGTTATAAGTTTATCAGAGAGTATTACAGGCAGGATTACAGTATATCGGTGTTACAGTGAGGGGCTAGTGTTTCAGAGACGCTGTACGGAACTGGAGATTACTGCATGCTGAAGTGCATTATAATGTGAAGTGCCTATGTATGAATGATACAGTTTAAGGTGTATTGTGCATTAAAATATTAAGATAGCTTTATTATTGTGATTGATCTTTGCCTACAGGTATTACAGCGGCTGATAAAGTCACGAGGGAAGTCGCAGGCTAAACACCTGAATGTACAGATGGTAGCATCAGACAAGCTGGCCCAGTGTCCTCCGGTCAGTATCTCACATTCAGATGGAAAGCGGTTTCCTTGAGCAGACGGGCACTTGTATTATTAACCAGGTTCTCTCTTTACCAAGCTTCATTTTGCCTCCTCTTTGTCTGCCTGCCTGCGAAGGGTCGCTTTGGGTTTAGAGGTTTAAACAATGGGGAATTGTGAGGGGGAGATCTTCACTGCTGCTGGGAGATTCAAAACTGGAGTAGAGAGAAAAGTGGCAAAGTTCCTAGCGGGTTAGGGCTATTAATGATAAACTCGTTCAGCATCCTGCAGCTGTATAGCCAACGATTGAACCACAGTGAAAGAACTGCTAATTCCACCACTGTCTGCATTGAATCATAGAATCCCCACAGTGCAGAAGGAGGCCATTTGGCCCATCGAGTCTGCACCGACCACAATCCCACGCAGGCCTATCCCCACAACCCCATGCATTTATCCTGCTTGTCCCCCAGACACTAAGGGGCAATTTATAATGGCCAATCGATCTAACCCGCACATCTTTAGACTGTGGGAGGAAACCGGAGCACCCGGAGGAAACCCACACAGACACGGGGAGAACGTGCAAACTCCACACAGACAGTGACCCGAGGCCAGGAATTGAACCTGGGTTCCTGGCGCTGTGAGGCAGCAGTGCTAACCACTGTGCCACCGTGCCGCCCCTTGCATTCTACATCCTGATTACAATTGCTGTGTCAGTGCAGTACCCCTTGTAGAAATCATTACGAAACAGCTGCTTTCTTTCTTGTCTATATGTATAATATATCCTGCGCTGATAATTAATGATTATGTTCACTAGTGGGTTATTTCTTGTGTTGGACAGAAGAAAAACTAAATTGTTCCTCCAATTAGTTGACATTGTCTTCACTCCTTGAACAAGACATTGGCCGGGATTTTCCACACTCACCCCCCCCCCACCTCCCCCCGCCTCCTCCGCCCCCCGTAGCGGGGGAGGCTGTCTGCCATTGGCCGGCGGCAGGACTCTCCGGTTGCGCCGCTGTCAGTGGGGTTTCCCGTTGTTCACACCCCCTACTGCCAGGGAAGGCATGGTGGGGGTGGGAAGTTGCTGGCGGCAGGAGCAGAAGATCCCGCTGGTGGGAACGGCCAGAAATCCCCACTCATTGCCTCCTCTGCTTATTTAGCAGCAGAGTTGCATCATCAGGGGTGACACAGTGGTTGGCACTGCTGCCTCACAGCGCCAGGGACCCGTGTTCAGTTCCAGCCTTGGGTCACTGTCTGTGTGGAGTTTGCACATTCTCCCCGTGTCTGCATTGATTTCCTCCAGGTGCTCCGATTTCCTCCCACACTCCAAAGATGGGTTGGCCATGCTAACTTGCCCCTTAGTGTCCCAAGATGTGTAGGTTAGATGGATTAGCCATGGTAACTGTGTGGGGTTACCAGATCGGGCGGGGGAAAGGACCTGGGGAAGATACACTGTCAGGGAGTTGTTCGGACTCAATGGGCCGAATGGCCTCTTCTACACTGTCGGGACTCTATTCTATTCTGTGCTATTCTACCTTTCCCCAAAGGACAAAGGTTACTAGAATATGCCAGGCAGCGCAGTGAATGTGCTTGTTTGACCAAAATAAATCGGCATTCAGCAGTTTCCTTCTCCACAGTGGGACTTTCCAACTTGGGGAGGGATTTAGAGCTCGGTTTCTCAGTCAGATCCTACTCAGTTTCCACTGAATCCAGGGCAGGCAGATTCCGAGCCAGTTAGTGAAGGATGAAGCAGGGATGAATCATTTTCTTGTTAGTCCCTTCAGTGATAGAACATTGCCGATGTCTGCCTCCGACCAACTGAACCAACGTCCCAGCAATTTCCCTTTTGAGGACACCGATAAAATGGACTAATTATTAAATAAACCAATTGAACAAATTGATCGCCCCTTAAAAGGGCCCTGCAACTCGAGATAAAACTTTAAAGAAAACTTATATCATTAAATTAAAATGTTGTCTGCAGAATCAGTTTCTCTTTATATGCTCTTGAATCCAACAATAAACAAATGGGCAACTTAACACATTAAAGAGATCGCCATTTAAAGGGACACTAATGGATAAAGAACTCCAAAAGAAACTTGTCTAATTAAATGAAAATGTTATTCCCAGAGCTAATGAAACTCCAGTCCCCACAATGCCCACTGGTCATTGAAGGCTCGCGTGTTTTCTTTTATTCATTCATGGGACATGGGCATCACTGGCTGGTCAGCATTTATTGCCCACCCCTAGTTGCCCTTGTCCAGAGGGCATTTAAGAGTCAGCCACAATGCTGTGGCCCTGGAGTCACATGTAGGCCACACCAGGTAAGGACGGCAGATTTCCTTCCCTAAAGGGCATTCGTGAACCAGATGGGTTTTTCCAACAATCGACAATGGTTTCATGGTCCTCAGCAGATTATTAATTCCAGATTTTTTAAATTGAAATCGAATTCCACCCATCTACTGTGGCGGGATTCGAAACTGGGTCCCCAGAACATTAGCTGAGTTTCTGGATTAATAGTCGAGCGATAATACCACTAGTCCATCACCTCCCAGTGGGCACTGGGTGCTCCCTCTCCAGGGGTCACCTATGCACAAACAACCTTCATATTCTTTTTGAGTACCAATTTAACAAACTGAGCATTTTTTAAAAAGCCAATTAACCCATATTGACAGCCTCTCAAAGGGCACTGGAACACCAAGAGAATTGTAAAGGAACGTTACATAGTGGAACGAAAATGTCATTTTGGGGGCTCATGAAGCACCTCCAGCCCCCCCATGGAGTCCACTGGCAATGGAAGTCCTCAAGCATGCCAATAGACACTGCGTGCTCCCTCCCCAAGGGCTACGAACATAGCTGCGGCGGACAGGGGCAGACAGGCTCTCTTTATAAGTCCTCTAAGTAGTTAATTAAAGAATGCCCTTCGTCTGTATGTCTTAACAATATAATTAACATACTACTAACAGATAACACTGGGAACATGTCCAAGGATGCTCTTTGCTGCTTCTCCTCTTGCCCACTCTGCTTTCAGGCAGGCAAAGCTTTCAGAGTGAAATGCGTTGGAAGGGGGCATGCAAATCACAGTCTTCCACCGCATATCCCTTAGTCAGCCAGTGTGAGTGCTGGAGGTAGGGGCCACATTTTAAGCTCCACCTTCCAACATTTAGTTGGAACTTAGAAATGGCCAGAGGCCATTCAGCCCCTTGAGCCTGTTCAGCCACTCAGTTCAGCTGAGTCTTTCCTAATCGCTTTTTGCTTGGGCGTGGGCGGCACGGTGGCAGAGTGGTCAGCACTGCTGCCTCACAGCGCCAGGGACCCAGGTTCGATTCCCAGCTTAGGTTGCTGTCTGTGTGGAGTTTGCATGTTCTTCCCGTGTCTGCGTGGGTTTCCTCCCACAATCTGAAAAACGTGCTGGTTAGGTACATTGACCCGAACAGGTGCCGGAGTGTGGAGATTTTCACAGTAACTTCATTGCAGTGTTAATGTAAGCCTTACTTGTGACTAATAAATAAATAAACTTTATATATTAGTGTCACAAGTTATTGCAATGCAGTTACTGTGAAAAGCCCCTAGTTGCCACACTCCGGCGCCTGTTTGGGTACACTGAGGGAGAATTTAGCATGGCCAACGCACCTAACCAGCACATCTTTCAGACTGTAGGAGGAAACCAGAGCACCCGGAGGAAACACAGGCAGACACAGGGAGAAAATGCAGACTCCACACAGACAGTGACCCAAGGCAGGAATTGGACCCGGGTCTCTGGCGCTGTGAGGCAGCAGTGGTTGCCACAGTGCCGCCCTTGTGGGTTCCCTGTGCTGATGGTGAACATTGGGTTAAGTTGGAGCAGTCACTCTGAGAGCATGGCCATACAGCAGTCCTGCTAACGCTTAAAGATCAAAAATAATCAGTGCTCATGAGATCTCGCTTAATGCCCAGTTTGCTACCAGTGGGCCGGCCACCTGATGGTGAAGAGAAGCTGGGACTTATAACCATTTTGTTTCCCCTCCCATGTCCCTGGGGTGCTGAAACCAGTGTGACACCTTCAGAGATCAACTACTCCGAACAAACCAAGCAAACTGGGGCTGTTCCTAGTCTGTATGCTTGGTTCAACAGCAAGTAACTTGGGAAATATTGAAACTTCCGCATCACCATTTTGTAAAAGCCATTTATAGCTTGGGTGTTGATGACAAGCTGGCATCTATTACTGGCATCCCTATAGGTTGCATCCCTAGTTACCATTGGGAAGGTGGTAGTAAGTACACCATCTTGAACTGCCATCCTCTGTGTGGGGCAGACGCACATGGTACTGTTCGGGAAGGAGTTCCAGGATATCGACACAACAGCAATGAAGGAATGGCTGATATATATCCATGTTGGGATAATGTGTGAATGTTGCTTCCGTGTACCTGCCACCCTTATCCATCTAGCTGATGACTATCAAGGCCTTGGGAAATGTTGTCACACTGATTTCAACAAATGCAGAAATAATGGGAGGCTAGGGAGAAAAGGGGCTGAAAAAGACTTTCAAATTTGTGCTAACCTTTTCTCCCTTCGCAGGAACTGTTTGATATCATTCTAGACGAGAATCAGTTGGAAGACGCTTGCGAGCATCTAGCCGAGTACCTTGAAGCCTATTGGAAGGCCACCCACCCAGCCAGCTGCAATCCCCCCAACCCTCTTCTGAACCGCACCATGGCAACGGCCGCCTTAGCTGCCAGCCCAGCGCCAGTGTCCAACTTACAGGTACAGGTCCTCACTTCTCTCAGGCGTAACCTTGACTTCTGGGGCTCAAGCGGTGATGAGAACAAAGAGGCGACAAAACAGCAGATGGAAGCAGAAGATGCAGTCTAGCCCTGAAGCATACGGAAAGGAGAGAGAGCACATTGGTGGTGTTACTTTAAAAGCGTCTTCCCAACTCCTGTCTCCGTTTGTGACCCCCTTCCTAGAGTGCAGCTGCATGTTGATGTCCCACTAACCATGCATTTTTTTTTGGTCAAGAAAGATGTGACACTTGAGAAAGAAAAGTGGTGCCGGTTAAGAGAGGAACACATTCTTTCTTCAGTAACAGGCGATCCCACTTGTCAGTGGTGCACTGTTGGTGTTTTTTCCTCTCTGTCGTTCTATTTTGTGTCCTGTGAGCCAGCATGCGAATGATGAGCCAGCATTTCGACTTCAGGCACATTCCCGGCTAGTAGTTAGCGCTAGACTGCACAGACTGCACAGCTCCAAGTGTTTGAGGGGAAAAGGTGTCTGTGTTACAAACAAAGTGAGCCAACCCTGACTTGTACGTAGCCGCACCAAACTGAGCCAACATCAATCCATTAGCTAAGTCTTCAGTTCCCTCAAACCACATCATTGTCAAACTAAGTTAGAAGCTCTTCCAAAGGCAAAAGAACATTACAGATGTATTTACACTTTTAATTTTATTGTTACTAAGAAGTAATGTCTACTTTGCGGCTTTACTAGGAGTGCAGTATAACTCAGAAGTCATGTGCCTCCCTGAGGCCAGAGAGAGAGGCTATGTAAAACCCGGAGGAATTCCAGTCAAACCCAGGTAGTGTTGAGACCTCCTTAGTACACTTAAAACTTGGGCAAAGTTGATTTGTGGAGTGCAGACACTCCCATTCAACCTCTTGAAGCCTTTACCATTTTAACAGCCGATTTGGGAGCTCTGCCTATGTTAACTCCAGTGTAAATACATGGTAGAGGGACTGTGACAAAATTGGAATTATGTTTTGTACTCATTACAATCTCTCACAGTTGAGCCTCAAAGGCCTCTCTGACCTTTGTTGCATTCTGGGGGATGAGCGTGAATGGAGGGTACACATTTTAATTTCTGAAAATTGCTGGAGTTCTAGAAATTAAATGATACGTATCTTTTCCGGGGACCGATGCTATGCCTCGTATCTTATCCATTTCAGTTCTGGGCTTGCTTTGTGTATACAGTGTGTGCAGATACTTGCTTACTGTAGCAATGTTAACCCTATGGATTGGGACTGGGTTAAACCTCAATGTTTAACTTCAATATCCCGACTTTGATGTACACAAACCCTTGGAGCAAAGTAAATTGGATGGCAATGGTTCCAAAAAAAAATGAGAGTAAAGGAGTTCAGGTGTTGAGAGGCTGGCAAATCAAAGAATAGAGTAGGGCTCCTTTGACACACTTTATATCAATTTTAGATGAATAACCATTGTGATATTTGCAGCAGTCTGTGAGTCATTTGAACACGCTTCACCAAACACAGTAAGACCAGAAGACATAGGAGCAGAATTAGGCCACTCGGCCCATCGAGTCTGCTCCGCCATTCAATCATGGCTGGTATTTTTCTCATCCCCATTCTCCTGCCTTTTCCCCATAATCCCTGATCCCCTTATCAATCAAGAACCTATCTATCTCTGTCTTAAGGAGATTCCTCCTTATCTCTGTTTTAAAGGATCGTCCCTTTAGCCTGAGGTTGTGCCCTATGTACACAGTACACTGTAGATGTGCAAGTTTCTGTGTAGTGTGTGTGTGTGTGTGTGTGTGCTACTTTAACAAAGTCACGACGATTTGAAATAGTGTTCACGGGCATTTGGAGCTATCGTGTTTGCAAAATATACTGTCCACAGACCAATGGCAGCCATAATGAGTCACCAAACAAGCGATAGGTAACCGGACGGGCGGGATAGTTTCACGAGTGATGACTCAGCCAAGAGTAATTCTGGACTTGGCTGCGAGTTGTGTGAGTTTAGCTTTAGACCTTCCCCAGGGTGAGTCACGGCCTCAGGAACGAAACAAAATACACTGAAAACAAAAAGAAACAAAACACTGGAAACAAAAATAAGATTGAAAATTGCAATGAAATCCTTTTCACCAGAGGCTGATCTTTTCCAAGTCTACTTATACCTGGTTCAATCCGCAGCACAATAACATTTTAGGTGTAATTTTAATCTGTAATTATCTGTTGTTCCAGCACTTTTCTGCTTTGATTGTCCACCCATCACTTTCTCCCGGAGTTGTGTGTGAATAAGAGCAGGTGGCCTAGACAGAGTCGGCCAGCAGGAGGTGCCCAAGAGAGGTTGGGTGATCAACTAGCCCTCCCTGTTTGGTGATAGCACCATCTATTCTGGGTCAACCATCAAAGGCACAGATTAAGGACAGTAGTTTAAGGACTGATTTTGTGTGGATATTTTACATACCTTCTGTACGAAAATGTGGGTTAGGTTTGGTGTCTGTGCAAATCCACTTTGTAAGATTACAAGCACTTAGGATTTGCCTGCAGCACAGCAACAAGACCCACAGGCTTTGTTCAGTAAGAAAAATAATAGCACCTTTACCAGAAGTTGCTGCTTTCCTGAGAGTAAAACACACAGGTAACAGTGGGCCTGGAGATGAGATTGGGCTCAGGCAGATTGAACAGGAGTAAATATTTACTTGGGGATCTCAACCTGAATAGTTAGAGTGGGCTGCCTTCTGCTGGCCAAATCTCCACAGGCGGTTCACCTGAGGGAGAGGGGGTAATCGATTTTGAGTTGTCTTCCTTACCAAGAGTGGGTCTTGGGCTGGGTGGCATGGGGAAAGTTTGAAGCAGGCACTTGGTGAGGTTTTGCGGGGTGGTGGTTGGGGACAGAGGTTGGTGCAGGCTGGGTGGAAATCTGCAGGGGGTGGGCACTGCGTGGAGTTGTCCGTGACTCCTGTCTCTCTCCTTATCCAACTGGCTTCACAGGAAGCTGCTCTTTTAAAAGAAAAACTACATTTTTACGATTGTATTGTTGACAGGGTGAACAATTTCTGCTTCATCGAGTCATCGAGGTTTACAGCATGGAACCAGGCCCTTCGGCCCAACTTGTCCATGCCGCCCCTTTTTTAACCCCTTAGCTAGTCCCAATTGCCCCATTTGACCCATATTCCTCTATACCCATCTTACCCATGCAACTGTCGAAACACTTTTTAAAAGACAAAATTGTACCTGCCTCTACTACTGCCTCTGGTAGCTTGTTCCAGACACTGACCACACTCTGAGTGAAAAAATTGCCCCTCTGGACCCTTTTGTGTCTCTCCCCTCTCACCTTAAACCTATGTCCTCTGGTTTTAAACTCCCCTACCTTTGGGAAAAGATGTTGACTATCTAGCTGATCTATGCCCCTCATTATTTTATCGACCTCTATAAGGTCACCTCTAAGCCTCCCACGCGCCAGAGAAAAAAGCCCCAGTCTATCCCTTATAACTAAAACAATTGAATTAATTTTTGAAAGGGGTACTTTAACAGAGGTTAATAATTTATATATTCAAGCTGGTTAACACCTGCAGATGCCCTCAAACTGAGACCCTACCAGTTTGGCAATGGGCCAACACCTGCATATATTGGGTGCAGGACACCCCATAGCTAAATTGATAGCTGCTGTGCTGTTTTATGCTGAGAACAGTTTTTGATTTCACACATTTACACTGATCACATTTAGGGGCTGAGCTGACTATAGATTCTTTACATGGAATTTGTAAAGCCAGCACCTTTGAATTTCCCTAGGCATTGCTTCCCAGGCAAGGTGCTGAGCTGAGTTGCACAGAGAAACAATGTTTGGGGACAACATTGGATTAGGTTAGAGAAGAAACCCCACAAGAATTCACAATCACATTGCCTACTTCTCTGACATGCACATTCCATAGAGTCCAACAGTGCAGAAGGAGGCCATTCAGCCCATCGAGTCTGCACCAACCACAATCCCACCCAGGCCTTATCCCATTAAGCCCATGCATTTACCCTAGCTAGTCCTCCTGACACTAAGGGGCAATTTAGCATGGCCTATCCGCCATGCTAAATTTAGCATGGCCTATCCGCTATTCCGGAGCACCCGGAAGAAACCCACGCAAACACAGGGAGAACGTGCAGACTCCACACAGACAGTGACCTGAGGCCGGGAATTGAACCCGGGTCCCTGGCGCTGTGAAGCAGCAGTGCTAACCACTGTGCCACCGTGCCGCACGTTGCTCCGTCCACATCCTAGGCTTCGAACACACAGCACAGAAAGGAGCCATTCAGCCCTGCTGGGCTATGCTGAAGTTTATGCTCCACGCGAGCTTCCTCCCCCCTCCCATTCACCTAACCCAAGGGGGTGAAAGGTTATCAGGGGTAGGCAGGAATGTGGAGTTGGGGGTTACAATCAGATCAGCCGTGATCTTATTTAGTGGCGGAGCAGGCGAGAGGGGCTGAGTGGCCTACTCCTATTTGTATGTTCATGTCCATAGCCCCATCAACATAGTATTCTATCCCTTTCACTCTCATGTACCTAAACTTGCCTACACTTATCCTTTATCAATGTTAATTGCTTCATCCAATCATTCATTTTTAAGCTGTCAAATTGCCACTTTACTGTGTTGTTTATGTTGCTTAATTCAAATTTCAATAATTCCAATTTCTTTTTGTGAGGAGAAAGCGATTGAAGTTATCGGGAATTGCTGTAAAAGCAATGAAAGGCTGGGTTACTCATCGGATCCTGGTTTTATGCATCCCTTCAATTTTTCCTGTAGAGGCCAGTCCCTGCTAACTTTGTAACTCGAGTAGTGAGCTGCTTAATGCACTCTGGATCAAAATCCTGGAACTTCCTCCCTAACAGCACTATGGGTTGTACCTACATAGTAAGAGTTTTAACAACACCAGGTTAAAATCCAACAGGTTTTTTTGGTAGCAAGTACCATTAGCTTTCGGAGCACTGCTCCTTCGTCAGATGGAGTGGAAATCATTAAATGTTGTACCTACATCACAGGGGACTGCAGCAGGTTCAAGAAAGCAGCTCACCACCACCTTCTCAAGGGCAACTGAGGATGGGCAATAAATGCTGTCCTAGCTGGTGATGTCCAAATCCTATAAAAGAATAAAAACAGACCTGTTTTAGACTCCTTAATGGCTACATTACGATGCCATGTGAATGAGTTTTACAGTATCTCATACACTGGCGCGCTACCAAAGGAAATTAAACTTCCTGCTCACAGAATTGAGACCAGTAACCTCAAAAATAGCAATGACAGTAAAAAAAAGAGCATGTACATATGTACGAACAAAACTTAACTCCAACCAGCCTTGTTGATGTGGTAGCAGAGGCAACTGGTTAAGGTAAAACTGGGCATGTCAGAGGGATACACATACACACTCCACACAGAGGTAAATACAAGCTGCCCGCAGCCCTTTTCCCTGCATTTACGACTGTGTCGCAGTCAATTCTTTACAAAAGTTTACAATATTAACAGTCAGTTTTTGAGTATTTGTTCTGTGGCTCACTGCTATGTTGCCTGTGTGTGTTCTTAAGTTCCAATTAGTTTAGCTGGGACAAAAATAAGACCAAAAGTGGGGGGGGGGGGCGGGGTTCAAAAGACGTGCTGGTTAGGTGCACTGACCATGCTAAATTCTCCCTCAGTGTACCCGAACAGGCGCCGGAGTGTGGCGACGAGGGGATTTTCACAGTAACTTCACTGCGGTGTTAATGTAAGCCTTTTTGTGACACTAATAAATAAACTTAAACTTAAATGAATGCAAAAGGAGACCATTTTAACCTGACTCCGATGTTGGGAATATAGAATAGAATCCCTACAGGATGACCGAGTGGTTAAGGCGTAGGACTTAAGATCCAATGGACATATGTCCGCATGGGTTCAAACCCCACTCCTGGTAAATGGATTTTTAGGGTAGCACAGTGGTTAGCACTGCTGCCTCACAGCGCCAGGAACCCAGGTTTGATTCCCGGCTTGAGTCACTGTCTGTATGGAGTTTGCACATTCTCCCCGTGTCTGCGTGGGTTTCCCCCGGGTGCTCTGGTTACCTCCCACAGTCCAGATGTGCAGGTTAGGTGAATTGGCCATGCTAAATTCTCCCTCAGTGTACCAAGCAGGCGCCGGAGTGTCACAGTAACTTCATTGCAGTGTGAATGTAAGCCCACTTGTGAATAATAAATAAACTTTACTACAGTACAGAAGGAGGCCATTCAGCCCATCGAGTCTGTACCAGCCACAATCCCATCCAGGCCCTATTCCTGAAACTCCACACATTTACCCTGCTAATCCCCCTGATACCAGGGGTCAATTTAGCATGGCCAGTCAACCTAACCTGCACATCTTTGGATATGATGGGAGTGAGTGTGTAACTCTGCTTTCACAGCCCACTGGAATTCATTCTCTGTTGATGTCTAGCCGGCGCTGTGTGTGTTCAGTAGAGAACAAGAACCATAGCAAAGTTATGATGCAGAAAGAGACCATTCGGTCCATTGCGTCTGTGCTGCCGAAATGAGAAAAATAAATTAACAGCTCGTTATAACTCCAGCCCCTGGTCTGTAGCCTTGCAGGTTCCAGCACTTCAGCTGCAGATGCCTTTTACATGAGTTTCAGCCTCAATCATCAACATAGGCAGTGAATTCCAGACACTCACCACTCTCTGGGTGAAAGAGTTTTTCCTCATGTCCCCTCTAATCATTCTATCAATCACCTTAAACCCATGCCCCCAATAATTGATATCTCTGCGAGTGCAACAGAAGTCTTTCATGTCTACCCTGTTTAGACTCAGTCGTACAACTCAGTTAGGTCACCCCCTTAGCCTCCTTGATTCTGAGGAAAGAAACCCTCGCCTTCCAACCTCTCCTCATAGCTAGAAAGGTGGAGGACAAGAACAAACTATTCAGTCTGAGGGAGCCCATTGCCAAAAGAGATAGATGCCTCACAGCGCACCTGGAAAACCTTTGTTACTCCTTGTTAACAAGCAAAAAAAACCCCAACCATTGTGGAGGCTGAAGGGGAGTGATGGCTTAACACTTCAGTTGTCACAATTGCCAATGGGTCCAACTTGTCCTTAACTGACCAAGAGCTCCTGTGAATGCAAAGCATTTTCTGATTCTTTTTTTGTTTCCAGTTTTTAGTATCTGTGGGACTCTCTTTTTCTTTTAACCCCATTTAAGGGATGGCTGTGCTCAGAAAGTTGAAAGTAATGGATGCAAATTGATGTATATTCCTCTTGGGCCTCAGCGTAAAGCGAGTGATGGTGCATCAGCCGCCTGATTTACAATCCACCTGATCTTTCTTTTATTGGCTTCACTGCATTAAAAGATTAACCAAAGTGTAGAACAGGCTCGTGATTCACAATCACCTGCTTCTGATTATGTCCAGGACACATTTATAGCCGATAAAACCTGCTGCGGTGAGGTTTCTTGGCTGGTGATACCGTAACGTGAACAATAATGTTGATGATTCGAACACTCGCTTTATTTTGTAGCATGTTTCAAGTGGTGGGTCTTGGCTGGCAGGGGTGTAAGCATGAACAGGCAGGGGTTGAGGCTATTCCCATTGCATTGGGGGTGTGCTGATGCCTGCGATTTTGATTTGCCAAGGCAAGAGCAGAGTAAAGGATCAGGGTAGCCAATGAGGTAGAACCGAAATATTACCTGATGCAATTTTTCAAAACCACCTTGGCTTTTTGTCTAAGGTGAAACGTTAGATCAAGCCCGGGCGGCGGGGGAAATGCCTCACCCTGTCAGCTTGGAACTTGTTTGATGGAGCACATGATGGGATGCAATGTCTTGTCTTGTCAGCACGGATTTGGTTTGTCCCTCATGTGGGGTCCATGATTGGACTTAATTTAAATTGGCTTGACTGTTTAGAATTAAAGTATTGAGAGGTACCAAAAAAAGGTCTTGGGTTGGCTCTTGCAGGGGCAACGTCTCCAGTTTAAAGGTTAAAACAAATTTCAACCAACGTTGCAGTCAGTATCCGAATAACACTGGCTCAGATGGAGAGATAGATAGAACAGTACAGCACAGAACAGGCCCTTCGGCTCATGATGTTGTGCCGAGCTTTATCTGAAACCAAGATCAAGCTATCCCACTCCCTATCATCCTGGTGTGCTCCATGTGCCTATCCAATAACCGCTTAAATGTTCCTAAAGTGTCTGACTCCACTATCACTGCAGGCAGTCCATTCCACACCCCAACCACTCTCTGCATAAAGAACCTACCTCTGATATCCTTCCTATATCTCCCACCATGAACCCTATAGTTATGCCCCCTTGTAGTAGCTCCATCCACCTGAGGAAATAGTCTTTGAACGTTCACTCTATCTATCCCCTTCATCATTTTATAAACCTCTATTAAGTCTCCCCTCAGCCTCCTCCGCTCCAGAGAGAACAGCCCTAGCTCCCTCAACCTTTCCTCATAAGACCTACCCTCCAAACCAGACAGCATCCTGGTAAATCTCCTCTGCACTCTTTCCAGCGCTTCCACATCCTTCTTATAGTGAGGTGACCAGAACTGCACACAATATTCCAAATGTGGTCTCACCAAGGTCCTGTACAGTTGCAGCATAACCCCACGGCTCTTAAACTCCAACCCCCTGTTAATAAAAGCTAACACACTATAGGCTGTCTTCACAGCTCTATCCACTTGAGTGGCAACCTTTAGAGATCTGTGGATATGGACCCTAAGATCTCTCTGTTCCTCCACAGTCTTCAGAACCCTACCTTTGACCCTGTAATCCACATTTAAATTAGTCCTACCAAAATGAATCACCTCACATTTATCAGGGTTAAACTCCATTTGCCATTTTTCAGCCCAGCTTTGCATCCTATCTATGTCTCTTTGCAGCCTGCAACAGCCCTCCACCTCATCCACTACTCCACCAATCTTGGTGTCATCAGCAAATTTACTGATCCACCCTTCAGCCCCCTCCTCTAAGTCATTAATAAAAATCACAAAGAGCAGAGGACCAAGCACTGATCCCTGCGGCACTCCGCTAGCAACCTGCCTCCAATCCGAAAATTTTCCATCCACCACCACCCTCTGTCTTCGATCAGATAGCCAGTTACCTATCCAATCGGCCAACTTTCCCTCTATCCCACACCTCCTCACTTTCATCATAAGCCGACCATGGAGGACCTTATCAAACGCCTTACTAAAATCCATGTATATGACATCAACTGCCCTACCTTCATCAACACACTTGAGAGGCTAGCTGTTCCACCTCACAAGGTCTGGGATACACTTCCTGGTCAGCTGGCCGCTGCTAGGGCATTATCATCAATGCTGCAGTTGTGGTGCAGGCAATGGAATTAAATATCAGACGCTGCATATGATATTCAGCCCATCTGGCATCATCCATTTTGTGCCAGTCCCCAAGAAAAATTGCTGTCCCTCCTTCTTCTTCAAAGATGGTGCAATTACATTGGTAAGGGTAAAGTTGCCACAATCCCAGATGACCATTTGAGGGGGAGAGCTGACTGGTGGTGATTTAACCTGAGGATCACCACACCTCAGGCGAGGGGCAAGGTTGGGAAGGTTGTGGGGAAGGTTCATGAATAACCTCAGCCAGTAGGGGAATTGAACCTTCGCTGTTGGTCGTCGCTCTGCATCACGAACCAGCCGTCCAGCCAACTGAGCTAAACCAACCCTCGTTACATTGGATATATAACCACACAAACAAGCCATTCAGCCAAACTGGTCCAAGCAGGTGTTTATGCTTCACTTCATCAACTTTCATCACTAAATCTATCATTGTAACCCTCTATTCCAGAGTGGTACAGTGGCACAGTGGTTATCACTGCTGCCTCGCAGCGCCAGGGACCCAGGTTCAACTCCGGCCTTGGGTGACTGTACAGAGTTTGCATGTTCTCCCCCTGTCTGCGTGGGTTTCCTCCAGGTGCTCTGGTTTCCTTCCATGGTCCAAAGATTTGTAGGTTAGGTGGATTGGCCATGATTAATTGCTCTTTAGTGTCCAAAGATATGCAGGTTAGATGGTTTGGCCATGCTAAATTGTCCCTTGGAGTTGCAAGCTGTATAGGTTGGAGGAATTAGCGGGGTAAATACAGGGTTTTGGTGATTGGGCCACATTTTTACCACACCCTGGGGAAAAAAGGTCCATCTGAATTCCTTATTGGGTTTCTTGGTGACTATACTGGCGGCCTCCAGTTGTGTTCTTCCTCACGAGAAGAAACGTTCTCTCTTATCCACTCTTATCGATCTTCGGTCACCCCTCGGCCATCTTTTATGAGAGGGAAGAATTCTAGTTTGTCAATCTGATATCTATATCCACGTGTTTCTGGTAAATTCTCTCTGCAGCCTCTTTCATGCCTCCAGATCCACTTTTAAGATATGGCAACCAGAACTGCAAACAGTGCCTGAAATCAGATCCAACCAAGGCCCTTTCAGTCCTCGATCATTTGGTTCAGGGGCTGGCTGCCTGAAATGGGAACGTGCCTTCTCTTTAAATTGCTTTCTTCAAACACATCTCAGCAGGTCTGACAGCCTCTGTGGAGAGAGAACAGAGCCAATGATTCGATGAAGGATCATCCAGACTCGAAACATCAGGCGGGATTTTGCAGCCTCGCTCGACCCGAAACCGGAAAGTCCCACCCAAGGTCAACGGCCCTTCCCATTCTCCGCCCCTCGCCCGCTCCAATTCTCCTGGCTGGCTGGGCAGTAGAATTCCAGCAGTTGGCTCTATTCTGTCTCCACAGAGGCTGTCAGACCTGCTGGGTTTTTCCAGCATTTTCTGTTTTTGTTTCAGATTCCAGCATCCGCAGTATTTTGCTTTTGGGATATTTCTGGATGAGTCTAATTGGAACTTAATTCCTAAAAGTTGTAACGGTCAAGAGTTTGTGTTGATGTTGCCAAAACAACGCTGCTTTTTAACATGTTATTGAGCTTCATACTGATCTAGTGATCAGGAAGAGAGGGAGTGTTCTTGTTTAATCTGCTGTAAGAGACTGTGCTTGTTGTTTGTTGTTAACCTATACCTGTTCTCCACCCTCCCCATTCTCTCTCTCTGCATGGTGTGCTGCTGTTACTAACTAGGGTCCCTACTTAGTGCATGGAGAGCAGCCCAGTGACTGTTCGGCACCCGGACGGACAGGCTTGCATGACTATCGGAACGACTCTGCCAAACAGTCCTACCATCGCTTGTCATCCTCCACGCCCCAATACAGCCACCACCCGAGGGCCATGTCCCGTGGTCTCTCCCGCCAGGACACCTTCGACCTGGAAACGCAGGGCAGCCGGGACTCCGCCTACACCGAGCCGGGGGACTCCTGCATGGAGATGGACCCTTACGAGGAGCAGGAGATGCCCGAGGGGCCGCACGGCACCGGCAGCCGCTGGTGCAGCATCAGCCGGCAACAGGTCCAGCGGCAGGAGTCCTGGGAGGAGGAGGAGGACGACACCAACAACACACAGCAGAGGAGCCGGCTGAAAGGCAGAGACCGTTACCGACAGAACAGCGACGAGGTGCTGTCCAGGAAACAGAGCGACATCGAGGAGTGGAACCGAGATGTGTACATTTGCTAAAGAGCAGCTCAACATTGCTGCTCGGGACTGTCTCTCTGGAGAATTTTGTTATCTTGTCGTGCCCTCCAGTTCTGTTTCAATGAAATACCTGTCCCATTCAAGGAAGAGTTCATATAGTTTTAACAATTTGGAGCATTGGTCCTTCCAAACCCTCTAGATAATCACACCATCCCTGGACCTCTCTGTTTGATGTAATGTTAATTGGCAATTATTGATTTGAATATGGTTCTTCTACATGGGAGAGGGGGATTTGAATACAGTGCCACGTCTTTTCCTCCCTGTTTATTATAGTGCCTCAATATTGGGTCTGCAAGGGTCTCTGGATCCGGACCAGGTACGGTGCATTGTTAACCATTGAAAGGACTGACCTATTTGACAAACGCTTGAATCTGTACACTGCATTACTCTGCATCCCTTTTGCAACAAGTTCACCTGTCAGTGGATGTGTGGTAATCACTTCACCTGATTTAGACAGCTTAAAGATGAAAAGCCACTCCAACAGCCAAAGG
Organism: Mustelus asterias; assembly: GCF_964213995.1. Classification (NCBI taxonomy): domain Eukaryota; kingdom Metazoa; phylum Chordata; class Chondrichthyes; order Carcharhiniformes; family Triakidae; genus Mustelus; species Mustelus asterias. The sequence continues at coordinate 103,175,822 of NC_135811.1, forward strand.
CATGAATCTCTCTGTCTGACTGGAGGTTTTATTCATCAGTCAGGTTGACTGTTGCTGGGTGTAACATGTTTTCCTGTTAAAAAAAATATGCAAGAATGCATGGTAGCAGCATGAAGTTAAAAGATGGAAACTTTTTAAAAGTGGCTCACACGTAGACCGCTATCCTCGGAGAATGTCCTATCACCAACTAATCCTTGTTTCCATGAATTTCCTAATCAAGGCTAGTCTCAGAGGGAGGAGGGTAGGGGGATGTTTTCATATCTTCATCTCTGCTCTCTCTTCAATGGGTGATTAGTGGCAACTATTTATTAAACACACCATGATGATAAAAAAAGTCCCTCTCCTGATTCCCCAAGCAATTTCCGATTAGGAAAAGGTGGGTGAAGGATTAACCAAACATGTGAAGCTACAAATGGAACTTGTTATTCTGTCGTTAAAGGGAATATCATGCGGAATATGTTCGTTCCACCACAGCGGTGCAGGCTGTTTCCTTTCATTTAAACACTGACTCTTCTGATTAGGAATACTGCTAAGTTTAAACTGTACGTACATGCACACATGGCTGGGTCTGTCAGACAATGTGGGCCAGCCAATTGTTTACAATCAAGAGCTTGAATTTGCAAAAAGGCACTGGCTCTCATTCCTCACTGGCGAAGGGAGGGTGGGGTGGGGAGAGGGTGTCTAAGCTAACTGGGGTATTATAGAAATGAATCTCCCAAGGCACAGCTTGGGAATGAGAGCGGGGCAGTGACTCGCTTTGAAGGGGCTTAGTTGGTCACTGTCTTTTCAATTTGGCTAATGTCTGCCATTCTTGGAAGGTGGGTTATCAGCTTGGGGGTGATGGGGGGGTGGGGGGGGAGGGAAGGGTTTTGAAGGGTAATTTATGCCAAAATATAAACATATATAGAATAATAAATACTTGCAAACGATTTAAAAGGCAGTGATGTAATCGAAAGATTCAGGTGATGCCCGGAAGTGGGTTGAAACACTGGCCTCGGGGACCTGGATTTGAATTCAAGCCCACTTCGTGCCAGAATAATGTCTCTTTCCTGCTGGCTAAAGGCGCCTGAAGAAAACCTGTTTGGAGCAACTTCTGTCAATTCATTGCGGTCTGGAACTGAGGACTCAAAGTTGCCTATGATTTAGCACTGCTGGAGGCTAAATTGGTCTCTTCACTGGAATAAAGACTTTAAAATGGAATAAAAGTGGACACTGCTACACTAGTGGTGGGGGGGGGGGGGTGATTGTTTGGTGATGTGGGATGAAAGTCGTATTTGTTGGATCATATGGTTCATAAGGAGCTTTACTCTGTGTCAAAGCTGCAATGTGACTGGATGGTCACGTACCATGAGGAACCAGGTGCCAAATTTGGAAATGTTAAATTGTTAGCCAAAAACAAATTAACAAACAATGCAAATGGAAAGTGTAAAACTCTCAAAAAAAATCATTGTCCAGACCCTACAATTAAACCATGGCCTTTGAGAATCACTCCCCGCTATTTGGTATTGTTTATAATGATATACTGTTTGAATTTCCTGTGGGAGTTTTCTTATGTTGCTGATCAGTTTGTGTGCTGGCAGTGCACTCCTTGTCCCTAATGTCTAACAAGACTTAGACCAGAGGATTGATGACGATCATTGCTGCAGGGCTTGGGAATCACTAACTCCCTGCAGCCGATTTCTGAAAAATTCTATGTCCAGTATATATTATAAATAAATGTTCAAATGTAAATTTTAATAAGAAATGTTGTACTATGTTTATTGGTGCCGTTTCAGTCTGTACTCCAAGAAATTGTGGACTCAATTGTCGTTTTTATTACTTTTATCCAGTGTAGCTAGGCTCATTGGAATCCAGTACCCATCAGAACCCAATAGCGGCACAGTGGTTAGCACTGCTGCCTCACAGCGCCAGGGACCCGCTTCGATTCCTGGCTTTGAGTCACTGTCTGTGCGAAGTCTGCACGTTCTCCCCGTGTCTGCATGGGTTTCCTCTAGGTGCTCTGGTTTCCTCCCGCACTCTGAAAGACGTGCTGGTTAGGTGCATTGGCCATGCTAAATTCTCCCTCGGTGTACCCGAACAGGCGCCGGAGTGTGGCGACGAGGGGATTTTCACAGTAACTTCATCGCAGTGTTAATGTAAGCCTACTTGTGACACTAATCAATAAACTTTAAACTCAAAAATGACCAGGTACACGGGTGGGAGAAGATCTGTATTTTGTTCTGATCTTGTTTTGCATCTCACCTGATTTTTATTTTCAAATGGAGAGAGATGTACCCTCAGAGCTCAGATGTCTTCTGTTTTACAATATTCTATGAAAATTAAGATCTTACCCCAAGGAACTCCCCAGATCGCTGCTGAACCAGCTAATTTGACCCAATTTTTAGAAATTCATTCACAGGATGTGATTTGATTTATTATTGTCACATGTATTAGTATACAGTGAAATGTATTGTTTCTTGCGCGCTATACAGACAAAGCATACCGTACATAGAGAAGGAAAGGAGAGAGTGCAGAATGTAGTGTTGCAGTCATAACTAGGAAGAAAGAGAAAAATCAAAAGTCTGATGGCAACAGGGAAGAGGTTGTTCTTGTGTCAGTTGGTACGTGTCCACAGACTTTTGTACCTTTTTCCGACGGAACAAGGTGGAAGAGAGTGTGTCCAGGGTGCATGGGGTGCTTAATTATGCTGGCTGCTTTTCCGAGGCAGCTAGAAGTGTAGACAGTATCAATGGATGGGAGACTAGTTTGCGTGATGGATTGGGCTACATTCATGACCTTTTGTAGCTCCTTGCGGTCTTGGGCAGAGCAGGAGCCCATACCAAGCTGTGATACAACCAGAAAGAATGCTTTCTATGGTGCATCTGTAAAAGTTGGTGAGAGTTGTATTGGACATACCAAATTTCCTTGTGGGTGTCTGGGCCAGCATTAATTGCCCATCCTGGCATACCCTTGAATCGAATGGTTTGCTCGGCCATTTCAGAGGGCATTTAAGAGTCAACCACGTTGCTGTGGATCTGAAGTTATATGTAGGCCAGGCCAGGTAAGGACAGCAGATTTCTTCCCTAAAGGACATCAGTGAACCAAGTGGGGTATAATTTTGGCAAGTTTCATGGTCATCATTAGACTTTTAATTCCAGGTTTTTATTGAATTCAAATTCTGCCATCTGCCGTACCAGAATTCACACCCAGATCACCAGAGCATTACCCTGGGTCTCTGGATTACTAGTCTGGTGAAGGTACTACTTCGCCACTGCCTCCACCTCGACAGTAAGTCTCAGTAACATTGGGGTTCGGGATATGTGAAGTCAACCCAGCGCCCTACTGGCAGGTATGTACACGTAAGCCCTGAAGAGCAACAGGATAGATCAAAGTCCTTCCAACTTGAATAAACTGCCAACACTGGACTGACAGGTGAGGTGGTTACTTGAAGGCTTTCATTCATCTGCAACCCAATATCGGCTAGCACTACGGACAGAAGACAAAGAGATAATTCTGGTAATATTGTTTTTCACCCCCACCCAGTGAACAGAACAACAATATAAAATAGCTCAATGGAGAAATGCATTTGGAATAGTTAGGACCCAAGGGTGGCACAGTGGTTACCACCAAAAGAGAAAATGCTGGAAAATGTCAGCAGGTCTAAGAGAAAAGAGCTGACATTTTGAGTCCAGACGACCCTTTGTCAAATCCTTACAGATGCTGCCAGACCTGCTGAGATTTTCCAGCATTTTCTCTTTTGGTTTCAGATTCCAGCATCCGCAGGAACAGTGGTTACCACTACTGCCTCACAGCGCCAGGGATACGGGTTCAATTCCAGCCTTGGGTCACTGTGTGGAGTTTGCACGTTCTCCTCGTATCTACGGGGGTTTCCTCCCAATGATGTGCGGGTTAGGTTGATTGGCCATGCTAAACTGTCCCTTAGTGTTAGGGGGACTAGAGGGTAAATACTTGGGGTTACAAGCAAAGGGCCTGGGGCAGGATTGTGGTCGGTGCAAGCTTGATGGGTCAAATGGCCTCCTTCTGCACTGTAGAGATTCAATGATTCCGAGTGGAAATTAGAATGTGCACAACATTAGGAGCAGCACCTTTTGCCTGAGATCTGTTTTTGTGTTCCTCTCTTCCTATCAGCACTGACTGAGATTAAGCAAAGTGAGATTCATAGCCACTCATCTCTGAGCTGCTTTCTGCTCTTTGCTTCCTGTTGATCAATAGGCAGGAAAGCTGTTTACAGAGCAGGTGGAAGTGCTCCAAACTGTAGCTATTAATCTCAATCCCTTCTTATTAAGAATAAAATTACTTTGAACTGACTTAAAGGTAACTTTGAAAGAAAGGGATCTTAGCGGGTGAATACCTGCAGGGCCAATCCAGAGTTTAAAACTAACATGCCAAATTGCTACATTCCATAATGACAACAATTATATCACCACATCATTATAAACAATATCAAAACTATGAGATGAATACACTGCTCTTTTTTCCTCTCCCCAGTACCTGCTCAAGTGCAATATCCCTTTAAATATGTTTTGAATAAAGGGGAAGGAGTGACAGAGTGGGAGGGAGGAGAGGTGAATGAGACTGTGATATCTGATTCACGGTGGCACAATGATTAGCACTGCTGCCTCACAGCACCAGGGACCTGGGTTCGATTCAGGCCTCGGGTCACTGTCTGTGTGGAGTCTGCATGTCCTCCCCGTGTCTGTGTGGGTTTCCTCCAGGTGCTCTGGTTTCCTCCCACATTCTGAAAGACGTGCTGCTTAGGGTGCATTGACTCAAACAGGTGCTGGACTAGGGGAATTTCACAGTAACTTCATTGCAGTGTTAACGTAAGCCTTACTTGTGACAAATAAATTTACTATGTTCACCGATGCTCAACTGGATCTTTCCTCTTCTTTTGCACCCACTCCCAGTGGAGCTGAATACCACATATTGCTACTATTTTGTATTTTGTCCCCTTGGTCCTCTTTTTTGCTTCTGCTGATTTTCTCTTTTCCCTCTCCTCTCTTCCTCTGCTCTTTTCCCTCTCCCCTCCCACCCTCTTCCTTTTATAAGTTTATTTATTAGTGTCACATGTAGACTTACATTAACACTGCACTGAAGTTAGTGTGAAAATCCCCTAGTCGCCACACTCCGGCACCTGTTCAGGTACACTGAGGGAAAATTTAGCATGGCCAATGCTCCTAACCAGCACGCCTTTCGGACTGTGGGAGGAAACCGGAACATCCGGAGGAAACCCACGCAGACATGAAGAGAATGTGCAGACTCTGCACAGACAGTGACCCAAGCTAGAAATCGAACCCGGGTCCCTAGCGTTGTGAGGCAGCAGTGCTGATCACTGTGCCACCGTGCTGCCCCTTTCTCCTCTGACCTGGGGCCTGGCAGCCTCCGGTTGAGGTAGCATTCCATGTGAAACCTGTTTTCTTGACAGCTGCATATCCAACAGAGATCTCAGAAGGAAAAATGACTTTGCTGCTTCGGAGTGTAAAATATTGACTCTGGCCGTCCATTTACTATGGCATTGTGACATGGCGTAATCTTGCTGAATTTGAGTTATTATGATGGCTTAGTGGGTACCTTCCAGAGTAATACTGAGCCACACACTCATACATACCAGGAAGATGCAAGCACACTCCTCAGTCTCTGATATGACAACTGACCTCCTCCAGTTAAGGTGCGCTACAGATGACTTCCACACTCTATGTTCTGGACTGCCCCACTTGAGGTCTCTCTTTGTATCCATACCTGTAATTACTCTCCCTATTCCACATTTGTCTCTATCGTTAGACTAGAATCGAGAAGGATCACAAAGCTACAATTGCGAACACACAATTGCACGGAATGCAATGGTATGTTTTCTGCTCTGCCCAAGACCACAAGGAACTACAAAAGGTCGTGAATGTAGCCCAACCCATCACGCAAACCAGCCTCCCTTCCACTGACTCTGCCTACACTTCCCGCTGCCTCGCAAAGCAGGTAGCATAGTTAAGGACCCCCCCCCCCCCCCCCGCCCCCTGCACCCCGGACATTCTCTCTTCCACCTTCTTCCGTGGGAAAAAGGATACAAAAGTCTGAGGTCACGTACCAACCAACTCAAGAACAGCTTCTTCCCTGCTGCTGTCAGACTTTTGAATGGCAAACCTACCTTGCATTAAGTTGATCTTTCTCTACGCCCTCGCTATGACTGTAACACTACATTCTGCACTCTCATAGAAGAAATCATAGAAACCCTACAGTACAGAAAGAGGCCATTCGGCCCATCGAGTCTGCACCGACCACAATCCCACCCAGGCCCTACCCCCATATCTACCCACTAATCCCTCCAACCTACGCATCTCAGGACACTAAGGGCAATTTTTTTTAGCATGGCCAATCAACCTAACCCGCACATCTTTGGACTGTGGGAGGAAACCGGAGCACCCGGAGGAAACCCACGCAGACACGAGGAGAATGTGCAGACTCCACACAGATAGTGACCTAAGCCGAGAATCGAACCCGGGTCCCTGGAGTTGTGACGCAGTGGTGCTAACCATTGTGCCACCGTGCTTCAAAGAGCAGGAAGAAAGATTGGAGGGATGGGGTTTATCTTTAGAGGTTGTCATTTGTGGATCAGGGAGCAACACCCCAAAAAATAGAAGTCCCCTTCCTACCGTGCTGCCTTAGAATTACTATCCCCATCCGCCCCTTCCCCACACCCTTCCCTACCTTATCCAAACCCTCCCTACCTAACACCCCAGACTGGCCTGTTTACAGGGATCCATGGGTAATCCTTCCTCGTTGCAGTCACAGCAGAGCCCAGTGTTGATGCTGCTGGGATTGATAGGACTTGTTGGTCAGTCGGACTGGCCAGCAGCTCCCAAGGGGCAGATCTTCCTCCCCAGTGAGGGATAGAAGTCCCACACTGGTCCTGATTAGCCTGACCACAGCTCTTTATGGCTACGGAATGGGACAGGTTGGTCCACTCCAGCTTTGAGTGACTGCCTGTGTGGGGACTCTCCCCGTGTCAGTGGGGGTTTCCTCCGGGTGCTCCGGTTTCCTCCACAGTCCAAAGATGTGCAGGTTAGGTGGATTGGTTATGCTAAATGGTCCCTTCGTGTCCCAAGGTGTGTAGATTAAGAGGGATTAGTGGGGTAAATACGTGCGGTTACAGGGATAGGGCCTGGCTAAGATGATCTCTCGAGGAGTCGGTGCGAGATTCAATGGGCCAAAACGGCCTCTTTCTGCACTGTTGGCATTCTATGATTCATCCCAGCATTGTTTCTAGGGGGATGGGGGCAAATAATTGTAATATTCAGCCCAACCACCAACCACCCCCCCCCCCCCCCCGCCCCTTTGAAATATTCAGCTCATGGAGTGAGACTCAAACTCCTCATTTTAGTCCTAAGTGACATCCCCCTTATTTGAAATTGTGCCCCCTTGTTCTAGACTCCCCCAACCAAGTGAAACATCTTACCTGCATCGACCCTGTCAATTCCTTTAAGTATTGAGGGTATTAATTAAGTATCTTGAGCACATCTCAAAAGGAACTGCCATTAACAAGTCCAGGCAATGGGCCATGGAGGGGGTCATTAGACTCGGCAAACCTGCAACTCAAAGGCAAGAGTGATACCAACTGAACCACACCAGAAGGTTCAGTCCATTTTTATATTCCTTGTAAAAGAAATGAACAAATATAAACTAATTAGCTACTGGAAAGCCCCTTGAAGCGGCACTGGAACAAAAAGCATCAAAACTTTCAAAGGTAACTCATTAAATTAAAATAATGTTCCCGAACTTTATGATGTACTCCAGCCTCTGTGGTGCCCACCAATCACAGAAGGCCTCAAGCCTACAGCGGGGACCACATGCTCCCTCTCCAGGGATACCCAGGTGCAAACATAGCCACAGACAAGAGGCAGACAGCCAGGTCTAACAACCCCCTTCATGGCCCACTACCTGGACCTGTTAATGGCAGTCTCATTTTAGATGTACACGAGTTATTTACTCAATACACACAATACTTAAAGGAATAGAAAGGATAGATGCAAGTGAGATGTTTCCCTTGGTTGTGGTAGTCTAGAACCAGGGGGCACAATTTCCAAATAAGGGGGAAGCCACTTAGGACCGAGATGAGGAGAAATTTCTTTACACAGAGGCTGTGAATCTTTGGAAGTATGGGCGGCAGGGTGGCACAGTTGTTAGCACTGCTGTCTCACTGCGCCAGGGACCTGGGTTCGATTCCTAGCTAGGGTCATTGTCCACGCAGAGTCAGCACGTCCTCCCCGTGTCTGCGTGGATTTCCTCCAGGTGCTCAGGTTTCCTCCCGCAGTCCAAAGGAAATGCTGGTTAGTACAGTGGCCTTGCTAAATTCTCACTCAGTGTACCCGAACAGGCACCAGAGTGTGACGACTAGGGGATTTTCACAGTAACTTCATTGCAGTGTTAATGTAAGCCTACTTATGACTTATAAATAAACTTTACTTTCTCTACCCCAGATGGCTGTGGAAGCTCAGTCATTGAATACGTTTAGGATAAAGATTGGTAGATTTTTGATTAACAATAACATAAAAAGAGTTCTGAGGATAGTGTCTGTAAAAAGCATTGAACTGTCCAATCAGCCATTATCATATTAAATAGCAGAGCAGGCTCAATGGGCTGAATGGCCTACTCCTGTTCCTATGTCCCTACTTGTTTATCCTTAATCTTAACAATACAGTTGACATAACACTAACAAGATGCATCATCAGTGTCGTACTTGAGCCATCTAGACCAGAAAAGTCCCAAGTATGTTTCTGGCCTGCCCCTCGTTGATCTCAGCTGGGAGAGTGACATTGCTGTTATTGGCCTTCGCATCAGCAAACGACTGTGGAGAAAACCAGCCAGAGTCACTGCTTCTGAATTTGTGTGTGGTCCATCGCTGAATACAGGCAGCAATGCATTTCCAGGGTCAAATAGCTTATTATTGCTGTCTGGATTTGTGCATTAAGAATGGACCACAGGGCACTGGAAACTGCCCAGTGGGGCGGCATGGTGGCACAGTGGTTAGCACTGCTGCCTCACAGCACCAGGGGCCCCGGTTCGATTCCTGGCTTGGGTCACTGTCTGTGCGGAGTCTGCATGTTTTCCCCGTGTCTGCGTGGGTTTCCTCCGGGTGCTCCGGTTTCCTCCCACACAGTCCGAAACATGTACTGGTGCTTCGGCCGTGCTAAATTCTCCCTCAGTGTACCCTAACAGGCGCCAGAGTGTGGCAACTGGGGGATTTTCACAGTAACTTCATTGCAGTGTTAATGTAAGCCTGCCTGTGACACTAATAAGTAAACTTCACTCTGTACTTTAGTTGAGACGAGGAAAGTGTCAGAGGCAAGATTGGACGAGAGAAAACAACAGAAAGCCAAGCAGTGCCAGACCTTTCGACTGCCTTGCAGGCTAATAAGGAAAAACTCCACTTTCAAATATAAAGAAGCATTAAAAAGGAGATATCCTTATAGGAAGGAAAAATATAGACTCCAGATTTCATTCTTTTCATATGGTTCCCTACAAGTTTCATCGAAAGAATAAATTGTCTTGAATTTAATCAAGTTCCCGGAGGAATTCCCCTGATTCCTGAAGCAGATTAATTACTATAACTATAGATTGTGTTGCAATGAGAAGTCCGTATTTTTATTTTTAACCTGACTAATTGGAGTTTAGCACTGCCCTCTGATGAAGAGTTGACAGGATAGGCTGTGACAGCTGTTTTTTACCCAGTGCAGAATGAACATGATCTGAAAACCTTTGTTAAGAATGAGTTTCTCTCCTGTGTGACCCCCTCCTTTCCACCAGTTCGTCTTTATTTCCCTTACTATATCCATAACAGTAATACCCTGGATCATTCTTTCCCTACCTCCTCCATACAATCCAGCTGATGCTCTGTGTCTTAGAGGTACACAACAGAGGGAAAGGTCCTTCGGTCCATCACGTCTGTGCCAGTCAAAGACAAAGCTTGAATAGTAAAAAAGACATATTTGTACAGTGCTTTTCGCATTCTCACGACTTCTCAAAGTGCTTTGTAGTCAATTAAGTACAGTCACTTAGGATGTAGGAATTTAAACCAGTTTGCATACAATGAACTCCCACAAAAAGCATAGTAATAATGATAATTTTATTTTGGTTTTGATTGAGGGATACACAACAGGACAGGGCAGCACAGTGGGAGAGTGGCAAGCACTGCTGTCTCACAGTGCCAGAGACCCGGGTTCAATTCCCAGCTTGGGTCACTGCCTGTGCGAAGCCTGCACGTTCTCCCCATGTCTGCGTGAGTTTCCTCCGGGTGCTCCGGTTTCCTCCCACAGTCCAAAGATGTGCGGGTTAGGTGCTTTGGCCATGCTAAATTGCCCCTTAGTGTCAGGGGGACCAACTAGGGTAAATGCATGGGGTTATGGGAACAGAGCCTGGGTGGGATTATGGTTGGTGCAGACTCGATGGGCCGAACGGCCTCCTCCTGCCCTGTAGGGATTCTATGATTCAACAGAGATAACTCACCTCCTCTTAAAAATGAAAAGAATGAGCGACATTTTTCCCAACCACCAGACATATTAAAGCACTTTGCAGCCACTGAATTACATATGAAGTGCAGTCACTGTTGCAGTGTAAGAAACGCAGCAGCCAATTTACACACAGCAAGCTCCCACAAATAACAATGTGAAAATGATCAGCCAAGTTGTTTCAACATAAGAAACATAAAAAATAGAAGCAGCAGTAGGCCATTCGGCCCTTTGAGACCTGCTCCGCCATTCATTTTGATCATGGCTGATCATCAAATTTATTATCCTGATCCCGCCTTCTCCCCATATCCCTTGATCCCTTTAGCCCCTAGAGCTATATCAAATTTCTTCTTGAAATCACAGTACTTTGGCCTCAACTACTTTCTATGGTCGTGAATTCCACACATTCACCACTCTTCGGGTGAAGAAATTTCTCCTCACCTCAGTTCTAAAAGGTTTACCCTTTATCCTCGAACTATGACCCCCAGTTCTGGGCTCCCCCCCAATCCGGGAACATTCTTTCTGATTTCACCCTGTCTAACACGGTTAGAATTTTATAAGTTTCTATGAGATCCCCTCTCACTCCTCTAAACTCCAGTGAATATAATCCTAACCGACTTCGTCTCTCCTCATATGACAGACCTGCCATCTCCGGAATCAGCCTGGTAAACCTTCACTGCACTCCCTCTGCAGCAAGGACATCCTTCCTTAGATAAGGACAACAAAACTGCACACAATGTTCAGGTGTGTGGCCTCACCAGCGCCCTGTTCAATTGCAATAAAACATTGTGATATTGACTGAAGGATACTGACCGACCAGAACACTGGGAGGGTAACCCCTCCTCTTCTTTGACACATTGCCGTGGGGTCTTTCACATTTACCTCTCTGGCATGTCAGCGTTGATGTCTGTTAGGTAAGTTCTGGGGTAGGAGTAGGAGGGCTGGGGGAGGCGATGCCCTAGTGGTATTATCGCTAGACTATTAATTCAGAAACTCAGCTAATGTCCTGGGGGGACCCAGGTTCGAATCCTGTCCACAGCAGATGGTGGAATTTGAATTCAATAAAGAATATCTGGAATTAAGAATCTACTGCTGACCATGAAACCATTGTCGATTGTCAGAAAAACCCATCTGGTTCACTAATGTCTTTTAGGGAAGGTGCATAGTGGTTGTGGGCAGCACGGTGGCACAGTGGTTAGCACTGCTGCCTCACAGCACCAGGGAGCCGAGTTCGATTCTGGCCTTGGGTCACTGTCTGCACGTTCTCCCTGTGTCTGCGTGTATTTCCTCCGGGTGCTCTGGTTTCCTTCCACAGTCCGAAAGGTGTGCTGGTTAGGTGCACTGGCCACACTAAATTCTCCCTCGGTGTACCCGAACAGGCGCCGGAGTATGGTGACTAGGGGCTTTTCACAGTAACTTAATTGCAGTGTGAATATAAGCCTACTTGTGACACTAATAAGTAAACTTTAACTTTATCTGCCGTCCTTACCCAGTCTGGCTTACTTGTGACTCCAGAGCCACAGCAATGTGGTTGACTCTCAACTGCTCTCTGAAATGGCCTAACAAGCCACTCAGTTCAAGGGCAATTAAGAATGGGCAATAAATGCTGGCCAGCCAGCAATGCCCATGTCCCATGATTGAATTTTTAAAAAACCACAGCTGGCTGATGTAAAAGTGAGAGTCCTACCAACCAAGCTACAGCTGACACTTTATTCTCAGTTCCGCTTTATTACCCTGTGAGAACAAAGAACGAAGAACACAGGAGTTGGAATGTCTTATTGAAGTTGTACAAGATATTGGTAAGGCCACACTTGGAATACTGTGTGCAATTCTGGTCCCCCTATTATAGAAAGGATATTATTAAACTAGAAAGAGTGCAGAGAAGATTTACTAGGATGCTACCAGGACTTGATGGATTAAGTTATAAGGAGAGGCTGAATAGACTGGGACTTTTTTCTCTGGAGCGTAGGAGACTGAGGGGTGATCTTATAGAGGTCTATAAAATAATGAGGGGCACAGATCAGCTAGATAATCAATATCTTTTCCCAAAGGTAGGGGAGTCTAAAACTAGAGGACATAGGTGTAAGGTGAGAGGGGAGAGATACAAAAGTGTCCAGAGGGGCAATATTTTCACACAGAGGGTGGTGAGTGTCTGGAACAAGCTGCCAGAGGTAGTAGTAGAAGCGGGTACAATTTTGTCTTTTAAAAAGCATTTAGATAGGTACATGGGTATGATGGGTATAGAAAGATATGGACCAAATGCGGGCAATTGGGACTAGCTTAGGGGTTTTAAAAGAAAAGGATGGCATGGACAAGTTGGGCCGAAGGGCCTGTTTCCATGCTGTAAACCTCTATGACTCTAACAGTACAGTAAGAAGTCTCACAACACTAGGTTAAAGTCCAACAGGTTTATTTGGAATCACGAGTTTTCGGAACGCTCCTCCCACCTGGCGTTGTGAGACTTCTTACTGTGCCCAGCCCAGTCCAATGCTGGCATCTCCACATCAAAGAACAGTACAGCACAGGAACAGGCCCTTCGGCCCTCCAAGCCTGCGCCGATCATGATGCCTGCCTAAACTAAAACCGTGTGCACTTACAGAGTCTGTATCCTTCCATTCCTACCCTATTCACATATTTGTCTAGAAAAGAATTACAACATAAATATTACGACGTAAGTCAGAATTTCAGATGACAAAAGTGAAGTGGATGATAAAATGACAAGAAAAATCTAATGATCTGAATAAGTTATTAAAAATGAACTCCTCAGTAAAATGTGTGTGTTTTCTGCAACCACAGATACTATTTTCAGCAGTGATATTCACCATGCATCCTGGATTGAGACAGTTTTGGAGAACTTTATTGTCAACACAAACCACAGTGGGAGGATCTCCGAGGGGGAAATCCCCAAAGGCCCTTTTTGTTTAGTCCACGAAGCAACCACTTCCTGCCGTCACTTTTGCTTTACAGGAACAGCTATTCCATTACTGCCTCTGAGCGCTTTAACTGCAATTCTGGATCTTCCCCCTTGATTACTGTGAGTTTTGCTTTCTGTTCCATTTTCTCATGCGCAGCTCAGCTATCACTTCTGGGGGAAGACCCATTGGAAAATCCCGGTCACCAACATATCTAAGGTTCCCAGCATGTCAATAGGCAGAAACACACAAGAGATCCAGGAAAACGGGGGAAAGGTGAAACAGTTATGTTGTAAACCTTACTTAAAGGGACAGTCTCGATCTGGTTCCCAGTGTACACAAACCAACAAGATTCTGAATGTTACAAATAGAGGCACAGAACACAAAAGCAAGGAAGTTACAATGAAGCTTTATAATACACTAGTTTGGCCTTAACTGGAGTATTGTGTCTAATTCTTGAGCACTGCACTTCAGGAAGGATGTGGAAAATATGCAGGAAAAGTTCACGAGAATAGTTCCAGGGATTGGGACTTCCGTTATGTGGAAAGATCATAGAAGGTAGTATTGTTCTCTTTGGAACAGAGGAGGTTGAGAGGAGATTTGATATTCAAAGTCATGAGAGGTCTAGACATAGACAGACCAAGCGATAGCATGAAGGAAAGCCTTTGATACAGCAAGTGGTTACAAGCTGGAGTGCGCTTCCTGAAAGGATGATGGAGACCAATGCAATTGTGGCTTTCCAAAGGGAAATGGATAAGAACCTGAAAGGAAAATAGAATTGCAGGGCTATGATGAAAGGTCCAGAAAGTGGGGTCCCGCGAAGACTGGCATAGGCTCGATGATCTGGAATACTAATTACCACCTCACTCAGGGAGGTCACAGGTTTGGTTTTTGGAACCATGGCCCCGATTCTCCCATCTCGCCCGTGCCTCGGATTCTCCAGTCCTGCTGCAGTGATTGGAGATTTGTCTGAGTGCCAAATTCTCCATCCTCAGTGGGGGTGGGCATGAACCATAGAATCCCTACAGTGCAGAAGGAGGCCATTCAGCCCATCGAGCCTGCACCGACCACAATCCCACCCAGGCCCTATTCCCGTAACCCTGCGTATCTACCCTGCTAATCCCCCCGACACTAAGGGTCAATTTAGCATGGCCAATCAACTAACCTGCACATCTTTGGAGTGTGGGAGGAAACTGGAACATCCGGAGGAAACCCACGCAGACACGAGGAGAATGTGCAAACTCCGCACAGACAGTGACCCAAGGCCGGAATCGAACCCGTGTCCCTGGTGCTGTGAGGCAGCGGTGCTAACCACTGTGCCACCCTGCCGCCCTGAACGGCTGGAGAATTCCGGATAATGTTTTATTGATGCTGTAGTAGACCCATTTCTGAGCTGAAGGGGACAATTTTAACCCAACCCAAGATCAGCATTGGTTTTACAGTCCATCCAATCTTACACCCCATTGAGGTGAAAATCCAAGGACAGGGTCTATCCCTGCTGGAGAGGCTGGCAGCATAGCGCTGAGCAGGCCATTGTGCATGCACCACTCTGTCTGCACCGCGACCGATGCATACGCAGTAGCCCCGCACTGCTGGCCTCCCGATCACTGGCCAGCGTGATCACCGGCCAGCCCCACGACCCCTCAATCCTGGCCCTCCAACTCCCCCATGGCCCGATCACTGTCCCCCCCGAACATGTCTGGCCCAGTCTTGACCCAACCTGCCTCGATCTGCATCCCCCCAACCCGCCAGCCCTGATCTCCCAATCCGCCCCGCTCCCCATCAGCAGCCCCGCCTCTGCAGTCCCGAACCCCACCCCCCAGCAGTCCCAAAACCCCCCAATAGCCCCCCCCCCCACATGATAGATAGATAAGTCGCCGGATAGATAGATAAGTCACCGGGTCCAGATGGGATGTACCCCAGGTTACTGTGGGAGGCGAGGGAAGAGATTGCAGAGCCTCTGGTGATGATCTTTGCGTCATCGATGGAGACGGGAGAGGTGCCGGACGATTGGAGGATTGCGGATGTGGTTCCTATTTTCAAGAAGGGAAATAGGGATAGCCCAGGTAATTACCGACCGGTGAGTCTAACCTCAGTGGTTGGTAAACTGATGGAGAAGATCCTGAGGGACTGGATATATGAGCATTTAGAGAGGTTTAGTATGCTCAAGAATACTCAGCATGGCTTTGTCAAAGGCAAATCGTGCCTTACGAGCTGGTGGAGTTCTTCGAAAATGTGACTAAACACATTGACGAGGGGAAGGCGGTAGATGTGGTTCATATGGATTTTAGCAAGGCGTTCGATAAGGTCCCCCATGCAAGGCTTCTGAAAAAAGTGAGAGGGCATTGGATCCAAGGGGCTGCTGCCCGGTGGGTCCAGAACTGGCTTGCCCAAAGGAGGCAGAGAGTGGGTATAGATGGGTCTTTTTCTAAATGGAGGTCGGTCACCAGTGGTGTGCCCCAGGGATCTGTTCTGGGACCCTTGCTGTTTGTCATTTTCATAAATGACCTGGATGAGGAAGCAGAGGGATGGGTTGGTAAGTTTGCCGACGACACGAAGGTTGGTGAGGTTGTGGATAGTCTGGAGGGATGTCAGAAGTTACAGAGGGACATAGATAGGATGCAAGACTGGGCGGACAAGTGGCAGATGGACTTCAACCCAGAAAAATGCGTCGTGGTCCATTTTGGTAGGTCAAATGGGATGAAGGAGTACAATATAAAGGGAAAGACTCTTAGTACTGTAAGGATCAGAAGGACCTTGGGGTCCGGGTCCATAGGACTCTGAAATCGGCCCCGCAGGTGGAGGAGGTGGTTAAGAAGGCGTATGGTGTGCTGGCCTTTATCAATCGAGGGATTGAGTTTAGGAGTCCGGGGATAATGATGCAGCTATATAAGATCCTCGTCAGACCCCACTTGGAGTACTGTGCTCAGTTCTGGTCGCCTCATTACAGGAAGGATTTGGAAATGATTGAAAGGGTGCAGAGGAGATTTACAAGGATGTTGCCTGGATTGAGTGGCATGCCTTATGAGGATAGGCTGAGGGAGCTCAGTCTTTTCTCCTTGGAGAGCCGAAGGATGAGAGGAGACCTAATAGAGGTGTATAAGATGTTGAGAGGCATAGATCGGGTGGACTCTCAGAGGCTTTTTCCCAGGGTGGAAATGTCTGCTACGAGAGGACACAGGTTTAAGGTGCTGGGGGGTAGGTACAGGGGAGATGTTAGGGGTAAGTTTTTCACGCAGAGGGTGGGGGGCGAGTGGAATCGGCTGCCATCAGTGGTGGTGGAGGTGAACTCAATAGGGTATTTTAAGAGACTCCTGGATGAGTACATGGAGCTTAATAGGATGGAGGGTTATAGGTAGGTCTAGAAGGTAGGGATGTGTTCGGCACAACTTGTGGGCCGAAAGGCCTGTTTGTGCTGTAGTTTTTCTATGTTTCTATGTTTCTATGATGCCCGGCCCTGATCGCTGGCCTCCCTCCCTCTGTTCGTTATCCCAATGCAGAGAGGCGCGGGACCCCCCTGTCCCACTGATCTCCCCCCAGAGGCCCTGCCCCCATTAGGTCTCACCCCCTTGGCACTGCCCGATGCCCAGTGAACAGAGCCAAGATGCACCCTGGGTGTTGACACTTTGCCCCTTGGGAAGTGCCGGGGGGCCAGACTGGCACTGCCAAGGTGGCAATGCCCAGGGGGCACCCCCCCTTGCCTCTGACCCTCGGGTGGGCCTCGATGGCCCATCTTCACTCCAGCGGGGTCGGGCCACTAACTCCCTGCAAGTGGGGAGCTATTGTAAACCCCGCTGGAATGAAACACTCCTGGCAGTTGTGGCGGAGGGGGAGATTCTAGTGGGCCCGGAGATCTCAGTCCTAGACCCGCTGATGATACTTAAAATACATTCAAATGGGCATTCAAATAATTTATGCAACTCCGCGCCGATTTCTGGCGTGGAGTTGACGGCGCTGGAAATCTGGCTGCCGAAGACTCGCAGAGGCCGTAACGTCCAGCGGGGAGCCCACGAAACGGCCTCCGCTTGAGTCTCCCTGCCCCCTGCGTTCCTCTGGACTGGGAGAATCGTCCCCACAATTTTGTTAATACCCGGGAGCGTGAGAGCATTCCTTTGGGAAGTTGTGTCATAACGTTCTGGGTCTTTCATCAACTTGTGATGTGGGGACATCAAATTATTATAAAGAAATCAGGCACTCAATGTTATTCTGGTTCGATGCTTTCCTTCTCTTTCCTTTCTGCGGTGAAGCTCTGCGTATCTGTGGGTGAAACCCTATGTCATCGTGCTGAACGGCATGATGCTTCACCACAAACGCTGCTGTCGTCAGATAAGTTCCTGATCCTGATCGTGCCTTAGACCCAAAGACTGGCCTCTCGGGCATGTCACTGGAAGGGGCCCGCTGCCCTGCAATGGTCCTGACAGCACCTTCAGTAGTTGTGGCGGGCGGGGTGGGAGGGGGGAGGGCGAGGTGGGAGGGGGGAGGGTGGGGGGGGGGGGGAATCTTTATGAAGCTTGCAAAGATTGTTCCAAGTGCAGTCACAAAGTAAACGTCATTCTTGTAGCAGAACCACTGAGTAAACATTTCGATGTTTTATCTAAATAGTGCCGCGTAGCAGCTGTGGACGTGATTGTTGATAAAAATCTACAAGATCAGCAGATCAGCTGTGTGGCGACCAGTCAGTTGGGTACTTTTGACTCAAAGACATTATTTAAGGATGGTGGAAGCAGATACAATAAAAACTTTCAGAGGGGAATGGGAGCCGGAGTCGGCAGGGCTGCGAGGAAAGGGCAGGTGAGTGGAGCAAATTGGGTAACTCTTTCAAAGAGTCAGCATAGGCACGATGGGCCAAATGGCCTCTTCTCATGCCGAACCAGGCTACTGCTCAACAAGACATCAGAAACCATCAGCTTAGACGCATTTTTAGACAGAGGAGAAAAAGAATGGAGTCAAGAAGTCCACTGTTTTCTGACTGACCTCAAACCCCACCTATCTTCATTCTAAGTTTAGGTTTATTTATTAGTGTCACAAGTAGGTTTACATTAACACTGCGATGAAGTTACTGTGAAAATCCCCTAGTCACCACACTCCAGCACCTGTTTGGGTACACTGAGGGAGAATTTAGCACGGCCACTGCACCTGACCAGCACGTCTTTCAAAGTGTTGAAGGAAACCAGAGCACCAAAAGGAAACCCCTGCAGGCACAGGGAGAATGTGAAGACTCCACACAATGACCCAAGCTGGGAATTGAACCCAGGTCCCTGGCGCTGTGAGGCAGCAGTGCTAACCACTGTGCCACTGTGCCACCCCCATCACATTCTCATCACAGCCTTGTACCTTCTATCCCTAGAGAAACATTTGATTGGCTCATGAATTCATTTTTCTGTCTCCTTCAATGATGTCCCAAGGTGACTGACTCTACAACTATCTAAGAAGGAACTCTTGCATTAATCTTCTCTTGATTCACTGAAACATCATCAAAAGAAAATCTCTGGTCATCTGTCTCACGATGCTTGTGGGATCGTCCCTAGTTGCCCTTGTTCAGAGGGCAGTTGGGAGTCAACCACATTGCTGTGGATCTGGAGTCACATGTAGGCCAGACCAGGTAAGGACGGCAGATTTCCTTTCCTCAAGGATATTAGAGTGAACCAGATGTGTTTTTCCCACAATAGACAATGGTTTTCTGGTCATCAGTAGATTCTGAATTCCAGATAGAGTCATAGAGGTTTACAGCTTGGAAATAGGCCCTTCGGCCCAACTTGTCCATGCCGCCCTTTTTTTAAAAAACCCCTAAGCTAATCCCAATTGCCCGCATTTGGCCCATATCCCGCTATGCCCACCTTACCCATGTAACTATCTAAATGCTTTTTAAAAGATAAAATTGTACCCGCCTCTACTACTACCTCTGGCAGCTTGTTCCAGACACTCACCACCCTCTGTGTGAAACAATTGCCCCTCTGGACACTTTTGTATCTCTCCCCTCACCTTAAACTTATTCCCTCTAGTCTTAGACACCCCTACCATTGGGAAAAAATATTGACCATCTACCTTGTCTATGCCCCTCATTATTTTATAGACCTCTATAAGGTCATCCCTCAGCCTCCTACGCTCCAGAGAAAAAAGTCCCAGTCTATTCAGCCTCTCCTTATAACTCAATCCATCAAGTCCCGGCAGCATCCTAGTAAATTTTTTCTGCACTCTTTCTAGTTTAATAATATCCTTTCTATAATAGGGTGACCAGAATTGCACACAGTATTCCAAGTGTGGCCTTTCCAATGTCTTGTACAACTTTAACAAGATGTCCCAACTCCTGTATTCAATGTTCTGACCGATGAAACCAAGCATGCCAAATGCCTTCTTCACCACTCTGTCCACCTGTGACTCCACTTTCAAGGAGCTATGAACATGTACCCCTAGATCTCTTTGTTCTGTAACTCTCCCCAACGCCCTACCATTAACTGAGTAAGTCCTGCCCTAGTTCAATCTACCAAAACGCATCACCTCGCATTTGTCTAAATTAAACTCCATCTGCCATTCGTCAGCCCACTGGCCCAATTGATCAAGATATATTTTTTAATTGAATTCAAATTCCATCATTTGCCATGGCGGGGTTCAAACCCGGATCCCCAGGACATTAGCTAAGGTTCTGGATTAATAGTCCATCGATAATACCACTAGGCCATCACCTCCCCTGTGTTAACAATTCAGCATCCACAATTCTCTGAGGCTACCAATTCTGTCGGTTGACAATCCTCAGAAAAAAATTCTCCTCATCTCTGCACTAAATGAACTCTTACCCTGAAGACTGCCATCCCCCTATCCCAGCTCTAGACTCTGCATCCAGGAGAAAAAGCCTCTTAGCACCTACCCTGCCAAGTCCTATCAGAATCCTATATGTTTCCATGAGATCCCCTCTCATTCTTCCAAACTTCAGAAAGTATATTGCAGACAACAAGTTGCTTTGCATTTCGATAAGGCTCCAAAATCACTAAGGCAGATTATCTGGTCATTGTCAGCATTTCTGTCTATGGGCCCTTGCTGCAAGTTGCTGCATTTCCTACATTACAACAGTGACTACATTCCAACATGAGGTTATTCATGAAGGTCCCCTCTTCTCAACCTTGCCCCATGCCTGAGATGTGGTGATTCTCAGGTTAAATCAAAGAACAAAGAACAGACACAGGCCCTTCAGCCCACCAAAGCCTGCGCCACTATGTGGTTCCTATCCCTCTCTGTCTATCAAGATACCACCAGTCAGCTCTGCCCCTCAAAGGGGAGAGCAGCCAACTGTCATCTGGGACAATGATGACTTTACACTTTACACATTCCAACAGCACTTCATTGTCTGTATAATACTGAGATGATCTTTGAGAATCAGGAAAAAAATCTTTTCTATATTACATGCGGAGAGATGTTCAGAGCACCTTGTAACGAACTGAACATTGAATGAAGAGCGAGCAAGAGGATGAAAGAGAAAAAGAGAGTCAAGAACACGACATCATGTTGACTCATTCTCACTATGATATTCCGATCATGTAACAGTCTCGCCGGTGGTAGCAGTGGGGGTGATGTTTGAGGTTATTTTGTTTCTTGTCACTAAAAATAAATGTTATTTTGTGAAATTATTTTTAAAATTACCTCAAAATGATTGCGGGTAATTTGGCTTCAGTTGTGTTTCTTGTAGAACATGTTTTTATGCTCGGCACTGTCTGCGCAAAACGGAAAAATGATTCACCTTTCGTTGAAGAGCAAATAAGTTGCAAATTTGGTGAATTTCAGCAGCTCAGATCAATGCTAGTTGTGCCGTAAGCTCTAGTTTTCAATGGCAAGTCCAATGGGAAACTCAGAAAGGTCCAGGGTTTGAACCCAAATGGGTGCTGAATTATCTACTGTCATCCTGTGTAACAGCGCTTCCATTTGGCTTCATACTCCAAACTGGAAGGGGCACTGTATCCATCACACAAACCAGCTTCCCATCCATTGACTCTGTCTACACTTCCCGCAGCCTTGGAAAAGCAGCCAGCATAATTAAGGACCCCACACACCCCGGACATTCTCTCTTTCACCTTCTTCCATCGGGAAAAAGATACAAAAGTCTGAGGTCACGTGCCAACTGACTCAAGAACAGCTTCTTCCCTACTGCCATCAGACTTATGACTGGACCTACCTCACATTAAATTGATCTTTCTCTACACCCTAGCTATGACTGTAACACTACATTCTGCATTCTCCCATTCCCTTCTCTATGAACGGTATGCTTTGTATAGCACGCAAGAAACAATACTTTTCACTGTATACTAATACATGTGACAATAATAAGTCAAAATCAAAATCATCAAATCGTAAGCAGCCATTTCCCTAACCACTTACCACAGACCCCTGCCTCAGTGCTGAGCTGCTGTGAAGCCACACCTGTACTACTGTTTCCCCTGGATGGGAGTCCAGAACTAAGGGAAATAGGTTAAGGGTGAGGGGTCAGCCATTTCGAAGTGAGATGAGGACACATTTCACCACTCAAAGGATTGCTAACCTTTGAAATTCTCCACCCAGAGAGCTGCAGATTGCTCAGTTGTTGAATGTACTCAGGACTGGGATTGGTAGATTTTTGGACAGTAAAGGAATAGAGGAATATGGACATAGAGCAGCAAACTGGAGTTAATGTAAAAGATGGGCGGCACTGTGGCAAGTGGTTAGCACTGCTGCCTTACAGATCCAGGGACCCTCGTTCAATTCTGGCCTTGGGTGTCAGGATTGATGGACCGGCTGGCCAATCAGATAGGCTGACAGCTCCCAAGGGGCAGGTCTTCCTCCCCAGTGAGGGATAGAAGTCCCACACTGACCCTGATTAGCCGGACCACAGCTCCTTATGGCTATGGAATGGGCCAGGGTTGGTCCACTCCAGCCTTGGGTGACTGTCTGTGTGGGATCTCTCCCTGTGTCTGTGCGGGTTTCCTTCGGGTGCTCTGGTTTCCTTTCACAGTCTAAAAATTGGCCATGCTAAATTGCCCCTTAACATCCCACGATGAGTAGGTTTGGGGGATTAGTGGGGTAAATACATGGGGTTACAGGGATAGGGCCTGGTTGGCATGCTCTGTCGAAGAGTCAATGCAGACTCGATGGGCCGAATAGCCTCCTTCTCCACTCCAGGGATTCTATGAGTCTATGATAATGTTGACAGGATAAGATTAAGATGGTTTGGAGGAAGCTTGTATGGAGCATAAACATTGGCACGGACCAATTAAGTCGAATGGCCTGTTTCTGTGCAGTAAATTCTATATAATCAGAATCCTCAGTACAGGCTCAAATTTTAAGGAAATATCCTGGTCTGTGTAGCTTAGTATCACAATTCAGTGTTCCAGGGAGTTATCCAACTTTTCAACAAATTCTCATGGCTTGTCTACGTTTATTCTCCCAACCCCCATTCCACGGCCATTGAGATGTGAAGACTGTTATTCACATTACAGCTGAGAAGCTATTTCCTGTAAAATAGCGGCAGGGCTAGACTTGGCACAGACTGCATGCTTATGCAGTGGAAACACTTCTTCAATAACACCGAGCTATAATAACAGCGAGGAAGTTTTACGTCAGTGTTTGTTTCATTTCTTTTGTTCAACTGAAACTCTGTAAGGTTGAGGAGAGGTCAACATACAGGAGGCTCTTTCTGTCTCCACGGGCACTGCATGATGCTGTGTTGAGGGCCAGGAAGCATTTTCAATATTGTGGGGGTGGAGCTGATAAAAGATACTCTTACTGCTCCTCTTCTTAGGTTGTGAATGTCGCCCAATCCATCAGGCAAACCAGCCTCCCATCCATTGACTCTGTCTACACTTCCCGCTGCCTCAGCAAAGCAGCCAGCATAATTAAGGATTCCACGCACCCCGGACATTCTCTCTTCCACCTGTTTCCGTCAGGCAAAAGATACAAATGTCTGAGGTCACGTACCAACCGATTCAAGAACAGTTTCTTCCCTGCCGTTCTCAGACTTTTGAGTGGACCTACCTTGCATTAAGTTGTGCAGTGGACAATGGGGAACCTGTGGATGTGGTGTATCTGGATTTCCAGAAGGCATTTGACAAGGTGCCGCACCAAAGACTGCTACATAAGATAAAGGTGCACAGTGTTACAGGTAATGCATTAGCATGAATAGAGGATTGGTTAACTAACAGAAAGCAAAGAGTGGGGGTAAATGGGTGTTTTTCTGGTTGGCGATCAGTGACTAGTGGTGTGCCTCAGGGATCAGTGTTGGGACCACAATTGTTTACGATTTACATAGATGATTTGGAGTTGGGGACCAAGTGTAGTGTGTCAAAATTCGCAGATGACACTAAGATGGGTGGAAGAGCAAAGTGTGCAGAGGACGCTGAAAGTCTGCAAAAGGGATATAGATAATCTAAGTGACTGGGCGAGCGTCTGGTAGATGGAGTACAATGTTGGTAAATGTGAGGTCATCCATTTTGGTAGGAATAACAGCAAAATTGACTATTATTTAAATGGTAAAAAATTGCAGCATGCTGCTGTGCAGAGGGACTTGGGTGTCCTTGTGCAGGAATCTCAAGGAATTGGTTTGCAGGTGCAACAGGTAATTAAGAAGGCAAATGGAATTTTGTCCTTCATTGCTAGAGTGATGGAGTTTTAAAACAGCGAGATTATGTTGCAGCTGTATAAGGTGCTGGTGAGGCCACACCTGGAGTACTGTGTACAGTTTTGGTCTCCTTACTTGAGAAAGGATATACTGGCACTGGAGGGGGTGCAGAGAAGATTCACTAGGTTGATTCCGGAGTTGAGAGGGTTGGATTATGAGGAGAGACTGAGTAGACTGGGGCTATATTCATTGGAATTCAAAAGAATGAGGGGAGATCTTATAGAAACATATAAGATTATGAAGGGAATAGATAAGATAGAAACAGGGAAGTTGTTTCCACTGGTGGGTGAAACTAGAACTAGGGGGCATGGCCTCAAAATAAGGGGAAGCAGATTTAGGACTGAGTTGAGGAGGAACTTCTTCACACAAAGAGTTGTGAATCTGTGGAATTCCCTGCCCAGTGAAGCAGTTGAGGCTACCTCATTGAATGTTTTTAGGGCAAGGATAGATAAATTTTTGAACAGTAAAGGTGAGCGGGCGGGTAAGTGGAGCTGAGTCCACAAAAAGATCAGCCATGATCTTATTGAATGGCGGAGCAGGCTCGAGGGGCAGATGGCCTACTCCTGTTCCTAGTTCTTATGTTCTTCAGTTGATCTTTCTTTACACTCCAGCTCTGACTGGAACACTACATTCTGCACTCTCTCATTTCCTTCTCTATGAGTGGTTTGCTTTGTCTGTATAGCGCGCAAGAAACAATACTTTTCACTGTATGTTAATACATTTGACAATAATAAATCAATTCAAATCAAGTCAAAAAATCTTGTGGCGCCCCTCAGTGTGAACGTACTGTCCTCTCACCCATGCTCCCAGCGGATGGGGATTGAGTTTTCCCCCTGTATGTTGGAAATTTAAAATGTAAAATTGCAGAGGTCACTCACCCCTACTGATGCCTTTTGCCTCCTGGTGCACCTCTTATTCCGCTACTCCAGAAAGCAGGTCAGCAGAACCCACCAAGATGAGAAACAATAATCTCTGCCTCAATGTCAGTAAAATGAAAGAGATAGCCATCGACTTCAGGAAGTGTAGTGAAGGATATGCCCCTGTCTGCATCTACGGGGATGAAGTGGAATTGGTCAAGAGCTTCAAGTTTCTAGGTGTCCAGATCACCAACAACCTGTCCTGGTCCCTCCACACTGACGCTATAGTTGAGAAAGCCCACCAACGCCTCTACCTTTTTCGAAGGCTTAGGAAATTCGGCATGTCCGCTATGACTCTCACCAATTTTTACAGATGCACCATAGAAAGCATTCTTTCTGGTTGTATCATAGCTTGGTATGGCTCCTGCTCTGTCCAGAGACCACAAAAAACTACAGGGTCGTGAACGGTGGGGCGACACGGTGGCTCAGTGGTCAGCACTGCTGTCTCACAGGGCCAGGGACCCGGGTTCGATTCCCGGCTTGGGTCATTGTCTGTGTGGAGTTTGCACATTCTCCGCGTGTCTGCGTGGGTTTCCTCCGGGTGCTCCGGTTTCCTCCCACAGCCCAAGGATGTGCTGGTTAGGTGGATTGGCCATGCTAAATTGCTCCTTAGTATCAGGGGGACTAACTAGGGTAAATGCATGGAGAATTGGGGACTGGCTCTAGGTGGGATTCTTGGTGCAGACTTGATGGACCGAATGGCCTGCTTCTGCACTGTAGGATTCTATGATTCTATGAACGAAGCCCAGTTCATCACGCAAACCACCCTCCCATCCATTGACTCTGTTTACACTTCCCACTGCCTCGGAAAAGCAGCCAGCATAATTATGGACCCCACGCACCCTGGACATTCTCTCTTCCACCTTCTTCCATCAGGGAAAAGATACAGAAATCTGAAGATGAACCAACTGACACAAGAACAGCTTTGTCCCTGCTGCCATCAGACTTTTGCTTGGGCCTACCTCATATTAAGTTGATTTTTCTCTACACCCTAGCTATGACTGTAACACTGTATTCTGCACCCTCTCCTTTCCTTCCCCCCATGTACTCTATGAATAGTATGCTTTGTCTGTATAGCGCACAAGAAACGATACTTTTCACTGTATCCCAATGCACGTGACAATCATAAAACAAATCAAATCAAATCAAATCAAGTGAGATCCAGCTTTAAACATATACACACTTCCCATCTGCCCCAGTTGTGACCCTCTGTTTGTGCTCCATCCCTCTGGCCAGCTTGATGGGGAGGAGACTGTAGCACCTTATTTAAATAAGACCATTGAGATCTTCAAGGTCTCAATGTCCATGGCTCTTTGTCCATTATGTTCCTTCCCTCTGATTCAGGGCTAAATATTTCTCATTTAATCTCTGGTCTAAATAAATCCCCCCTCTTCTTCTTGGAAGTAATGCCACAGGGTCTTTTACATCCACCAGAGAAGGCAGATGGAGCCTCAGTTTAACATCTCATCTGAAAGTTGACTCCTCCAACAGTGAAATGCTACACTCCAGCATCAGTCTTGATATTTTGCAATCAATCCCTGGAATGGAACTTGAAACCAGAACCTCGTGATGCAGAGGAAAACATGCCATAGAGTTTTACACCACAGAAAGAGGCTCTTTGGCCCATCATGTCTGTGCTGGCCATCAAGCACCTATCTATTCTAATCCCATTTTCCAGCACATGGTCCATAGCCTTGTATGCTATCTCATTTCAAGTGCTCATCTAAATGCTTCTTAAATGTCATGAGGGTTCTCACCTCTACCTCCCATTCAGGCAGTGGGTTCCAGATTCCCACCACCCTCTGGGTGAAAAAGGTTTTCCTCAAATCCCCCCTGAATCTCCAGCCCCTAACCTTAAATCTATGCCCCCTGGTCATTGACTGTTTTACTAAAGGGAAAAGTTAATTCCTATCTGCCCGATCTATGTCCCTCTTAATTTTATGCACCTTGACCAGACCCCCCCTCAGCCTTCTCTGCTCTAAGGTAAACAACCCCAGCCGAACCAGCCTGTGTTCATAGCTGAAATGCTCCAGCCCAGGCAACATCCTGGTGAATCTGCTCTGCACCCTTTCTAGCGCAATCACATCCTCCCTATAGTGTGGCAAACAGAACAGCACACAGTGCTCTAGCTGTGGCCTAACCAATGTTTTATACAGTTCTATCATAACCTCCCTGCACTTATATTCTATACCTCAGCTAAAAGAGGCAAGTATCCCATATGCCTTCTTACCCAGCTTATCCATATGCCCATAGCTGTCAAATGTGTTGGTAGTATTCAGTTGTGATATTTATGGTTGTGATACTTGTGGTTAGCACTTCTGCCTCACAGCGCCAGGGATCAATTCCAACCTCGGGCCACTGTCTGTGCGGAGTCTGCATGTTCTCCCCGTGTCTACATGGGTTTCCTCCGGGTGCTCTGGTTTCCTCCCACAGTCCAAAAGACGTGCTGATTAGGTGCATGAGCCATGCTGAATTCTCCCTCAGTGTACCCGAACAGGCGCCGGAATGTGGCAACTCAGGGATTTTCACAGTAACTTTATTGCAGTGTTCATGTAAGCCTACTTGTGACACTATTAAATAAACTTAAACTTCAACTTATCTGCAGAAATTCTCTGGTAATTATCCTGATGGGTCTGACCTGTAGATTTTCAGGTCCACGCAATTTTAGCAGGCATTGTGAAGGCATGGTGACTCTGGCATTCATCTATTTCAGATGGTCATGGGCCGGCTCCCACTGTTCACCCTGTTAGTGTGGCAGTCAAATCTGACATTTATCAAGCACAGTGTCAGCATGTGAGCTCCAGTCTCTCGGAATACAAACTGAAAAAGTTGCCAATGTGAAGCATCTGCTGGGAGCCAGTGCAGTCACTCAGCACAGTCACATTTGTACAACTACAACAGAAAGCCCAGAGCTCGTGGGCACAGGTGACCCCTACCTCAAAGAGGAAACAGAATGATCTAACAGAAACTTCAGAGAAACAGGCTTGTTGATGTGGTTTATCTTTCCTCCTCACTGTGACTCATCTGTTTCTATTCATGCTAAACACAACGAACACCGGACTGGACTTGTTCCTGCAAAAATCCCACCTCCCATTCACAATCATTCTTCCTATCATATTTATTTTCCTTGATTTTATTTTCTTTGCTCATGACTAGGGGATTTTCACAGCGACTTCATTGCAGTGTTAATGTAAGCCTACCTGTGACACCAATAAATAAACTTTTTAATACTTAAACACCCCAAAGATGTGTGAGTTAAGTTGATTGGCCATGCTGAATTGCCTTTTCGGGTTAGGGGGATTAGTAGGGTAAATACAAGGGGTTCTGGGGATAGTGCCTGGGTGGGATTGTTGTTGGTGCAGGCTCAATGGGCTGAATGGCCTCCTTCTGCACTGTAGGGATTCTATGATTCTATGACAGCTAGGCTGACAGCCTAGTACTAAGGGAGTGTTGCATTGTCGGAGATGCTGCTATTTGGATAAGACATTGAAATTAGGTTCAGTCTGGCTTCCCAGGTGGACATAAGATATCTCCCAGCACATTTCTTTCTCCTATTTGTAGAAGAGTCAGGGAATTTTCTTCCTTGAAGCACGGTGGCACAGTTGTTAGCACTGCTGCCGCATGGTGCCAGGGACATGGGTTCAATTCCCGTCTTGGGTAACTGTCTGTGTGGAGTCTGCACATTCTCCCCGTGTCTGCGTGGGTTTTCTCCGGGTGCTCTGGTTTCCTCCCACAATCCAAAGATGTGCAGATTAGGTGCTTTGGCCATGCTAAAATTCTCCCTCAGTGTACCCGAACAGGCGCCAGAGTGTGGCGACTAGGGGATTTTCACAGTAACTTCATTACAGTGTGAATGTAAGCCTACTTGTGACACTAATGAATAAACTTTAAAATATCAACCTTGTGTCCTGGTCAATATTCCTCACCAGCATCACTAAAATCGATTATGACAAGAAGATAAGAACATAATCTGGTTAAACATAATATTACAGTCTGTGGGATCCTGCTGTGTACAAATTAGCTACCATGTTTCCTTCTTTATAACACTGATTGCACTTTAAAGGGTATTGACTGACAAGTATTCTGGGACATCAGTCATGAAAGGGGCTATATAAATGCAAGTGGTTTCATTTCTTTTAACTGTCAGGAAGTAAGTCCCCACACAAAATTTTAACCTATTTGGAGTGGTCCTCTGGATAGAGCCAGAGAAAGTAAGAAGTTTAACAACACCAGGTTAAAGTCCAACAGGTTTATTTGGTAGCAAAAGCCACACAAGCTTTCGGAGCCTGAAGCTCCTTCTTCAGGTGAGTGGGAATTCTGTTCACAAACAGGGCATATCAAGACACAAACTCAATTTACAGAATAATGGTTGGAATGCAAATACTTATAGCTAATCAAGTCTTAAAGGTACAAAAAATGTGAGTGGAGAGAGCATTAAGACAGGCTAAAGAGATGTGTATTGTCTCCAGACAGGACAGCCAGTGAGACTCTGCAAATCCAGGCAAGCTGTGGGGATTACAGATGGTGTGACATGAACCCAATATCCCGGTTGAGGCCGTCCTTATGTGTGTTGGGGAGCACTTCAGCGGTCACGGGCATTCGGCCTCTGATATTCGGGTAAGCGTTCTCCAAGGCGGCCTTCACGACACACGACAGCGCAGAGTCGCTGAGCAGAAACTGATAGACAAGTTCCGCACATGGCGGGTGAATCTAAGTGTTGTAAGGATGGGATGTTAAGGGCAGAATGGCCTCCCATCCACTATCTATTTTGCAATGTGAAACCCTCTGATGCATCAATGCTGAACACGAAAGGAATGAACACGCTGAGCTGAAATTAGAATACATTGGAGGGGGTTTTCCATTTGTAGGTGTAACAAAATTCCCATTTAATGAGCTGGTTGGATGTTTCACATAACATTATACCAGGAAACAAAACAAAACCAGTCCTATCCAACAGGTCCAGTGATAAACTTCAGTGAAGTGTGAAGAAGTCTGTTGGCAGAATGACAGTAAATTACCTGGAGGGACTGGATGTGAATCACTGAGGTATAAGAAGGGATGGTACACTGGAGCAATCATCTGTATTCCAAACAAGGAGTGTGTGCATTCACGTACACTTTCAAACTGAACACCTTACTGCGACGGACGTGGGACTTCAGTTACACAGAGAGGCTAGATAAACTGGTGCTGTAGTATTCTCCTTATAACAGGAGAGGTTAATTTAATAAATGTGTCGAAAATTGTGAATGGTTTTGATAGAGTACGTAAGGAAAAATTGTTTCCAATGGCTGGACGGTCAGTAACTAGGGGTCAGGGACCTGGGTTCAATTCCGACCTTGGGTGACTGTCTGTGCAATGTCTGCACGTTCTTCCCGTGTCTGCATGGGTTTCCTCCGGGTGCTTCAGTTTTGTCCCACAATCCAAAAGACGTGGTGGTTAGGTGCAATGGCCGTGCTAAATTCTCTCTCAGTGTACCCGAACAGGCGCCGGAGTGCGGCGACTAGGGAATTTTCACAATCCAAAGATGTGCGGGTTAGGTTGATTGGCCAGGTTAAAAATTGCCCCTTAGAGTCCTGGGATGCGTAGGTTAGAGGGATTAGCGGGTAAATATGTGGGGGTAGGGCCTGGGTGGGATTGTGGTCGGTGCAGACTTGATGGGCCGAATGGCCTCCTTCTGCACTGTAGGGTTTCTATGATTCTATGAATAACTTCATTGCAGTGTTAATGTAAGCCTACTTGTGACACTAATAAATAAACTTAAAAACTTAAACTGCTGCCTCACAGCATCAGGGTTTGATTCCGGTTTGAGGTGACTGTGTGGAGTTTTCACGTTTTCCCCTTGTTTGCGTGGGTTTCCTCCGGGTGCTCTGGTTTCCTCCCACAGTCCGAAAGATGTGCAGGTAGATGGGTTGACCATGCAAAATTGCCCTTTTGTGTTCCAAGATTCGTAGGTTAAATGGATTAGCCATGGTAAATGCTTGGGGTTCAAAGGATAGGGCGGGAGAAAGGACCTGGGTAAGACACTGTATCAGAGAGTTGATGCAGGCACAATGGGCCAAATGGCTTCCTTCTGCACTGTAGGAATTCTATGATTCTATGAAATTGTTACAATCTCAATCGCACTGAAGGAAATTCAACAACTGTTTTAAGGTAATGGAATAATTATTAAAGAATTTTGCAGGGCTATGAGAAAAAACATGGAGTGGGACTAATTGGATAGTTTTTTCAGAGGGGCCAGCACAGACTGCATCATGCCTCCTATGCTTCATATCATTCTATGATTCAATGAAAATAAATGAATTCATCACTCTATTCTCTCTCCACAGATGCTGTCAGACCTAAAGTAAAGCTTATTTACTAGTCACAAGTAAGCTTACATTAACACTGCAATGAAGTTACTGTGAAAATCCCCCAGTCGCCTCACTCCGGCACCTGTTTGGGTACACTGAGGGAGAATTTAGCATGGCCAATGCACCCTAACCAGCACGTCTTTTGGGCTGTGAGAGGAAACCGGAGCACCCAGAGGAAACCCACGCAGACACGGGAAGAACGTGTAGACTCCGCACAGACAGTGATCTAAGCTGGGAATCGAACGCTGGTCCCTGGCGCTGTGAGGGAGCAGTGCTAACCACTGTGCCACCGTGCCGCCCTAGACTGAGATTTTCCAGCATTTTCTGTTTTTGTTGCTGTATTTGTACCCCTGAGGTGCTGTAGTTGTACCTCTGAGATGCTGTAGTTGTACCCCTGAGGTGCTGTAGTTGTACCCCTAAGGTGCTGTAGTTGCCCCCTCAGGGGCTGTAGTTGTATCCAATGGGATGCTGTAGTTGTACCCCTCTAATAGGAGGACACTTTGGTGAGGGCTTTTTTTCTGTTTGGGGACCATGCATGAGACTCTCGATAAGAATGAGAAATATTCATAAAATGATAGCCAATAAGCTTTGAACTGGTCGCTGAGGGGAAGGGGGTGGGGTTTGTTGATGACGAGTGAGGTGTTGATGGTTTTTGATTGGTGGATAGGGCCGGTAGGCGGGGTCAGGAGGGCTTATATAGAGGTGGGGAGCGACTGGCTGTGCCAGTGACCGTCTGAGAGCGGCAGAGGGACAGTGAGGGGAGCTGCAGGCACTGCCAGGGCCCACAGCCCAGCTCTGAGAGAATTCACCAGACCCAACACTGGATATTTTCACTCTTTCTCAGAGAGAAAACAGAGGGGTTATTTTTTTAAAATTTCCTCTGCAAGGTGCCCCAACCTCGGTGGGCCGCTTGTCTCCCTCAGCATCGGATTGAAATAAAGCCCGGCGGATTGGGGGATTTATTTCTCTCGGTTTTGGTCTAGGCCTCGGAGTGGTGGAGTTGGTGGAACCGAGAGACTTGTGTGGGCAGCAGATCCCTTCAATCCCTGGCTTTGTTTTTCCTCTCTCTCTTTTGTTCGGGTCTCCGGGACAGCCAACAGCATCGACAGGGGGACGGAGGAAGATGGGGATGTTCCTGGCCAAAGTGATGGGACTTTTCTGTAACCAAGGTAAGATTTGCCCCATCCACCGGCCGGATTTGCCCCCCAGCCCCGGGGCGGCCTCTACTCTGACCCTGCCCTCCAGAGGCTTGTCTGCCCACTGACTGCGGCTGAAAAAGTCTCTCTTTCTGTTTATATCTTTTTGTTTCTGTGGGGGGTATTTTTTGGGATAATTTTTAATCCCGAGGGAATAAGATTCCTAATTCCAGTGAAATTCTAGCTCCAGACTCTCAGCGGTAACGGGATACAATGTAACCATTTCCTCAGTCATTGTAACTTTTTCTTGTTACTTTGTATCGATATGTAGAAACTTTTGTTTTAAGCATGGCGCTACTACAGATGGTGTGGGTTAAAGGGGAGTTATTTTGGGGGTAAATTTATGGGATAGGGCCCGAGTGGGATTGTTGTTGGTGTAAGACTCGATGGGCTGAATCGCCGCCTCCTTCGCTTGGGGGGATCCTCTGAATACAAACTTAATCCAGATTAAAGTATGTGTTTTTAGGCATCTGAGATCCAAGAAGTTGGAGGTTGCACTATATTTGGACTTTAAAAAAAATATATTTTTAAATATGCCTGGATCAACTTTTTAGAAATAGTCGAATAACCATGGAGAATTTTAACAGTAAATGTTAGAACACCCTGGAGAGAGGGACACGATTTAATGCATAGCCATCTGTCAGGGCTTTTATTTAGGTAACTTATTTTTTTTAAAGGTGTACCAGTACAAATTATCGTTTGTCTCTCTGGCCAAGTAGTGGGAGTGGATTGTTGGTTGTGGAGTCATAACTACCTGGGAATTAGAATGTCAAAAATGTGTGTATTTAGGTGGAGAGTAAAGCTTTCAGTCGTCTGTATCTAAAGTGAGATTAATTGTTCTGAGAGATTGCTATGGACGGACAGATACGGTTACTGAGTCTGATTCGCTGGATGTTATCAGTGTAACTTGAAGTTAAACTAAAGTTTAACATTTTAAAAATTCATTTGTGGGACATGGGTGTCGCTGGCTGGCCAGCATTTATAAGCCATCCCGAATTGCCCTTGAACTGAGTGGCTTGCTAGGCCATTTCAGAGGGGAGTTGAGAGTCAACCACATTACTGTGGCTCTGGAATCGCATGTAGGCCAATCCGGGTAAGGACGGCAGATTTCCTTCCCTAAAGGACATTAGTGAACCAGATGGGTTTTTCCGACAATTGACAATGGTTTCATGGTCAGCAGTAGATTCTTAATTCAAGATTTTTAAAATTTAATTTAAATTCCGCCACCTGCCGTGGTGAGATTCGAACTCGGATTCCCCAGAGCATTAACTGAGTTTCTGGATTAATAGTCTTTATTTATCAGTGTCATGAGTAGGCTTACATTAACACTGCAATTAAGTTACTGTGAAAATCTCCAAGTCGCCACACTCCGGCACCTGTTTGGGTACACTGAGGGAGAATTTAGCATGGCCAATGCACCTAACCAGCATATCTTTCGGACTGTGGGAGGAAACCCACGCAGACATGAGGAGAATGTGCTGACTCTGCACACAGTGACTCAAGCTGAGAATTGAACCTGGCGCTGTGAGGTAGCAGTGCTAACCACTGCCATCCAGAGAGTTAGCTCAAAGTGTCAGCAACTCTTTATTGCAGGCCTCTCCTTGTACGTCTATTTTAACCCCTCTTTTTTTAAAAATTTGCTATCCTTTGCAAACTATGTACTGGTGGAAAATCAGTGAATAAATTGGAGGGTCAGCAAGGGCAGGTGAGAATTGATGCAGGAGTGGGGGTAGGAGAGAGGCTGGGTCTCCTTTGGTCACCATAAACAGTGGAATGAGGTGTCATTGCTGGCTACTGTGGTGTGACAGTGTCCACACTGAAGAGGATTGACAATTGTGATGTAATTAACACATATCTGATTGAACAATGGACCATTGGTTACTGAGACGAGGTAAAATATTTTGTTTCATTCATTCAGATAACCACTTTAAAACCTGGCATCTGCTAAAGCTGTGAGACAAGCTTGTATCTATTGACTCACCTGATGAAGGGGCAGCGCTCCGAAAGCTAGTGGCTTGTGCTACCAAACTGTTGGACTTTAACCTGGTGTTGTGAGACTTCTTACTGTATTTATCCCAGTCCAACGCTGACATCTCCACATCTATTGAGCCTTACAGGGAGATGTGAAGCAGACTGGGCGATTTGGATATCATTCTTTTTAGGTTTTCCATCAGATGTTTGAATGGACCAACCTCACATTAAGCTGATCTTTCTCTACACCCTAGCTATGACTTTAACACTACATTCTGCACCCTGTCTTTTCCTTCTCCCCAGTGTGCTCTATGTACGGTATGCTTGTTTATACAGCGCAAGAAACAATACTTTTCACGGTATGCCAATACATGTGACAATAAATCCAATCCTCCTTTTGGTGACAGCTGTTGCTCAGCTGGCAGCGCACTCACTTCCGGGGCGGGAGAATGTGGGGCTCCTCAATTGGGACTTTTAAAATCAAAGGTGCTGTAGTGACGGAGCACTGCACTGCCAGAGGTGCCATCTTTGCGATGAGATATTAAACTAAGGCTCCGTCTGTCCCCTTGGAGTAATTCTTGCCGCACCCATTTCGGTGATGAGCAGAAGAGTTCTCCCTGATGTTCTGGCCAATATTTACCCCTCAATCAACTTCATAAAACTATCTGGTCATTACCGTGTTGTTGTTTGAGAGCTTGCTGCACACAAATTGGTTGCTGTACTGGAATGGTGACCACACTTCGAAAGTACTTCACTGATTATAAAGTACCTTGGAACAACCTGTGGTCCTAAAAGGTGCTATCTGAATGCACATTCTCTTTTCTGTGTTTTGACCTCCAACTCTCCCATTCAATCTCCCAAAGTTATAATATTGGGAATGTGATGCCTCAATTTTAACTTTAGATGATTTACTGTGTATGATCTGCTACTCTTAAACAGTGTCAGAATCTGAAGGTCCAACTACACCTATCCAAACTACAGTTGATTCAATAACTTGAGTGCTTAGTTCAATTAGGAGTTTGAAAAACATATGCGAAGTGTTCTGAATTAACTGTACATGCTTGAATGTTAGGTCTCAACGCAAAGAAAGAACCTGCATTTATATAGTGCCTTTTTCTACCTCAGGACAACAGAAAGGACTTTACAGCTAATTTGAGATACCTTTTTGAAGTGTATTCACTGTTGTGATGTAGGAACCCTTTACTGATTGACGAATTATATGTTTTTGATGCGTGGAGAGATTCACCACCTCTTAATGGATTCACTTTCCCCTGATTGCCCCATTTAATCCCAAACCACATTGTTATGAAAACTCATGTTCTTTTTGTAGAATTTCTTCGGAATCGTGCAAGTGTGCATTAGCACTGTTGCTCGTGGTGCTGCCAACCTTTGTCCAATGTTATCAAAGAAACTGAAGTGAATCGGGGTGGGCAAAATCATCCTGTTGCCAATCGGATGGTGGACTTCCTCTGTGCCTAATAGCAGTTGGGTCTCATCTCCTCTGTAGTTTGTTTTGCCCCAGATTCTGTCTGTGTTTTGGCTGCAGGTGACGGAGAGGGAGCTTTTTTTATTTGTGCGTGGGACATGGGCATCGCTGGTTGGCCAGCATTTGTTGCTCATCCCTAGTTGTCTTTGAGATGGTGCTGGTGAGCTGCCGCCTTTAATCGCTGCAGTCCATGTGCTGACCGTCATGAGTTGACCGTCAAGGAGGTAATTCCAGGATTTTGACCTAGCACCTGTAATGGAACGGCGATATATTTCCAAGTCAGGATGATGAGTGGCTTGGAGGGGAACTTGCAGGTGGTGGTGTTCCCATGTGTCTGCTTCTCTTGTCCTTCTAGATGGAAGCGGTCATTGGCTTGGAAGGTGCTGTCTAAGGATCTTTGGTGAATTTCTGCAGTGCATCTTGTAGATAATCCATTCCCTGTCCCTTTCAGCCCATCTTCAGCTCAGCTATGTTGAGATGAGGGAAGAGTGGAAATGGCATAATTAATGCCAGCTTTAAAATAGCTTTACAGAAGAATTGTTCAGTGTGTGCCAAGTTGCTAAAATTATTACTGGGTGGGAACTTCACCCACTTTTGCCTATTTTCTGTTCAGAGCTCTAATTCACATTCTTTTTAAATGCTACTTTAGAGAAACACATGTTATATTGCCTTTAATTTGCTGTTGCTTCAAGTTGTAATGTGGTGCCCCCACCCCCAACAAGGCTTGTGGTCAAAAGCAGAATAAAATGACCCGCAGTTTAATACAAGTGTAAATACATACATTCCACCCGAGACAGAGTTGACTAACTTTGCTTACTCCAATTAACAGGCTGATCCTGTTTAACCATTAAAGTTTATTTATTAGTGTCACGAGTAGGCTGACATTAGCACTGCAATGACGTTACTGCAAAAATCCCCTAGTCATCACACTCCGGCGCCTGTTCGGGTACACTGAAGGAGGATTTAGCATGGCCAATGCACCTAACCATTACGTAGGGGGGAAACTGGCGCACCCAGAGGAAACCCACGCAGACATGGGGAGAACGTGCAGACTGTGCACAGATAGTGACCCAAGCCAGGAGTCGAACCTGGGTCCCTGGCACTGAGGCAGCAGTGTTAACCACTGTGCCACCTTGCCATCCCATTAACCATCTGCTGAACTTGAGGGCTGTCGACATTATAAGATTACTTTAACATGGA
Source organism: Mustelus asterias (assembly GCF_964213995.1). Taxonomy (NCBI): domain Eukaryota; kingdom Metazoa; phylum Chordata; class Chondrichthyes; order Carcharhiniformes; family Triakidae; genus Mustelus; species Mustelus asterias. The sequence continues at coordinate 103,212,989 of NC_135811.1, forward strand.
CCCTCAAAATTCCACTCTAAAATGATCCTGCAATATAGTTGTGTGCAGCAGACCTGCTGCTGAGTTTTGTGGTGCATATATTGCATAGTATTTACTACAGCGATACTGGTCATTTGACCTGACTGGTTTTTGTGCTCTCTGCGCCTCCTCCCACATCTCACCTATCCCCATCCTGAATAACAGGTTATGTATGAATCTTACCTTGTCAACTTTGTCCCTTGCCTGAGGTGCCGGGTTAAATCACCACCAGTCCTCTCTCTCTCTCTCTCCTTCCCCCCACCGCCACCACCGAGGGGAACAGCCTATGGTCACAGGTATAGGCTGAGAGGCGGTAGATGTAAAACTGCGATATTCTGGCAAAGGGTGGTGAAGTTGTGGAACTCGCTGCCCCATTGTGCAGTGCTGTCTGAATTGTTGAATGGTTTCAAGGAGATAGATAATTCTAATAATAAAGGAATAGGGGGAGCAGATGGGGAGGTGGATTTGAGAGCAGGGAGAGATCGGCCATGATCTGATTGAATGGTGGAGCAGGCTCGAAGGGCTGAATTTGCCTACTTCTGTTCCTAATCCCAATGTCATCTGGGACTATGGCGACTTTACCTTTAACTATCCCCCATCAGCAGGTTTTCACTCCTCGCTCCCTTGTGTGTTTGTCTAGCTTTCCCTCTAGTTAAAATCCACATTCTGTCACAAGTTAAATCAATTAATATTTTACAGTCTGACTGCAAAGGGCTGTATATTCCAGTTCCAAATGCCCATTTAAAAACCTGTCTGGAATTTAATTTCCTCTTGCAGAGCATTGGTTTCCATAGCATTCCCTGTGCCATTGTAATGCTTGCTAACCAGTTTAAAACTGGTATGTTGAAAGATAACACATTAATTTTGCACAAGTCCATTAATCAGTATGCTGTTGGAAGGAGAAAATATCCAGATGATATCGTCATGGCCATTTCTTGCATGCTTTTAGAATCTGCCCAGTAGTTTGATTGGGGTAAATTGCACTGTTAGAGTGGAAACGCAAAAAGAAAGGAGGATTTGTGGTGTGAAAAAGGCCAGCATCTCGACAGTCAGAACGCTTCAACCTGTATTGTAGCCAATTAAGAACATAAGAAATAGGAGCAGGAGTAGGCCATCTAGCCCCTCGAGCCTGCCCTGCCATTCAATAAGATCATGGCTGATCTGAAGTGGATCAATTCCACTTACCCGCCTGATCCCTATAACCCCCAATTCCCTTACCGATCAGGAATCCATCTATCCGTGATTTAAACATATTCAACGAGGTAGCCTCCACCACTTCAGTGGGCAGAGAATTCCAGAGATTCACCACCCTCTGAGAGAAGAAGTTCCTCCTCAACTCTGTCCTAAACTGACCCCCCTTTATTTTGAGGCTGTGCCCTCTAGTTCTAGTTTCCTTTCTAAGTGGAAAGAATCTCTCCATCTCTACCCTATCCAGCCCCTTCATTATCTTATAGGTCTCTATAACATCCCCCCTCAGCCTTCTAAATTCCAACGAATACAAACCCAATCGGCTCAGTCTCTCCTCATAATCATCATCAACACCCCTCACCTCTGGTATCAACCTGGTGAACCGTCTCTGCACTCCCTCCAAGGCCAATATATCCTTCTGCAAATAAGGGGACTAATACTGCACACAGTATTCCAGCTGCGGCCTCACCAATGCCCTGTACAGATGCAGCAAGGCATCTCTGCTTTTATATTCTATCCCCCTTGCGATCTAGGCCAACATCCCATTTGCCTTCTTGATCACCTGTTGCACCTGCAGACTGGGTTTTTGCATCTCATGCACAAGGACCCCCAGGTCCCTCTGCACAGCAGCATGTTGTAATTTCTTTCCATTTAGATAATACTCCAATTTGCTATTATTTCTTCCAAAGTGAATAACCTCGCATTTGTCAACGTTATACTCCATCTGCCAGATCATCGCCCACTCACTCAGCCTGTCCAAATCTCTCTGCAGACCTTCTACGCCCTCCACGCGATTCACTTTTCCACTTATCTTTGTGTCATCTGCAAACTTTGTTACCCTACACTCAGTCCCCTCCTTAAGTACTCTTTGAAGTGTAGTCAGTGTTTTAATGTAGGAAACACAGCAATTATGTGCAACACTGGAAAATGTCCACACTCTTCTTTTGAAGAAATGCTGGGGGATCATAGAATCCCTATAGTGCCGAAAGAGGTCATTCGGCCCATCAGGTCCACGCCTACTCACTGATAGAGCATCTTACCCCGGCCCACCAACTACCCAATCCCCATGGCTAATCCATTTGACCTACATATCTTAGGAAACTAAGGGGCAATTTAGCATGGCCAATCCACCTAACCCAAACATCTTTGCACTATGGGAGGAAACCGGAGCACCCAGAGGAAACCCATACAGAAACACAGATAATGTGCAAAATCCATGCAGGCAGTCATCCAAGGCTGGAATTGAATCTCTGGTGCTGTGAGGCAGTAGTGCCATCTTTCCTATCCCCATGAGTTAAGTCATTCAGTCATCGGTTTAACGTTCCTTTTGGAAGATAGGGTCTCCGACAGGACAGCATTGTCCCAACGAAGCACAGGGGTGACATGGTAGATTGTGCTGCAGGTTCTGGAGTGGGACTTGAACTCAAAGCTTCTGACTCTGAGGTGAAAGCACATGCCACTGAGGTGCAGCTTTGAAATGGAAAATTGGGGTACAATTAATGTTTGGCAGCAATTCGTAAACAACACAGATGCCCTCTGGGCTGAGTGCTCAGTTTCTGAATGTTAGCAGTAGCTTGTACCTTCACCCTTGGCAGTACTGTGGTTCCAACTCTTGGGCAGGGTGGAGAATGGGCTCCTGGGGTGGATGCTCCCTCTTCAAGCCTGACCCCTGCATATTTTCAATTGTAACTCAGTTGGTAATACACTCACTGCTGAGTCAGATGGTTGTGTTCACAGAACCATAGAAAATAGAACCAGTAGTAGGCCATGCAGCCCTTCGAGCCTGCTCCACCATTCATTTTTGATCATGGCTGATCACCAAATAGCCCCAAGAGCTGTATCTAATTTCTTCTGGAAATAACACACTGCTCCAAAAGCTTGAGCAGAAAAACGCAGGCTGATATCTCAGTATGGTACTGAGGGTGCATTATACTAAAGTGTTCTGCTTCCTTAGGTGGTCATAAAAGTTCCCATGGCATTATTTTGGCAAGTGCAAGGGTATCTAGTATCCCAGCCAATTTTAATCCCTAAATCAATTCCACTGAATCTGATGCACAGATGTATCAAATTGCTGTTTATGGGAGCTTGCTGTGCACAGATTGCTGCATTTCAGATATTAGAAGAATGATTACACTTCAAATTACTTCATTGGCTTGAAAGTACTTTGGGATGTATGTAGTGTGTGAAAGGTGCTATACAGATGCAATTGCGCTACTGCTGTGATGTGAAGCCAACAGAGAAAGTTGCAATGAGAATGGAGAATGGGTGTTACGCCTGTTATAGTTGCATGGCGAGAAGACTGGTTAGTGGTTCGGTTGCTCTTTCAGGCAATAGTCTTTCAACCTACCCTTTTGCGGGAATAGAATTAAATAAGTTATTTTAATAAAGGGTGGCACAGTGGTTAGCACTCATGCCTCACAGCGCCAGGGACCTGGGTTCGATTCCCGGCTTGGGTGACTGTCTGTGCAGAGTCTGCACGTTCTCCCCGTGTCTGCATGGGTTTCCTCCGGGTGCTCCTGTTTCCTCCCACAGTCCGAAAGACGTGCTGGTGAGGTGCATTGGCCATGCTAAATTCTTCCTCTGTGTACCTGAACAGGCGGCGGGGTTTAATGATTTTTCACAGTAACTTCATGGCAGTGTTAATGTAACAACACTTGTGACACTAATAAATAAACTTTAAAAAACACTTCATGTTCGCTGACTTTGAATGACAATTGAGGGGTAATTCCAGGCTATGAATCTATTTTTATTATCTTTACTCAACCTACACCAGTGGAATCCACTGGGTGATATCATCAAGATTGCAACAGGACTAGCGCCACAGTATTCCGTACTGCATTTGATCTTTCCTTTACATCAGTCCAGAATCCCTTGACTTGATTTTCTGTCTACCTTCAGTTGACAGAATTTAAAATGCTTTCTTCATTCTTCTGACGTCTGTGCTTGTTGATACGTGCGGTGTGCATATATCTTGGATGTAAATCTTGCACTGATGACTCATGAACGTGTCCTGTTTGCCATGGCAGTGTATCTTGACATAGCCTTGTCCTGCCATGACTTGTATGCAAATGTGAGAGATTCTTTTAAGTTGTCGACTGACCGGTTTTCTGCCTGGGGCCAGCTCCACTGAAGCTGCCTCCAGACTGTGATCCTCTGTAGGACAATTCCCGAGTATCAAAATAAATTCTGCTGTTGTCGAAGGGTCTGTGGTGACCTGGTGCGAGAGAGTCTGGACTTTGTTGGAAGCAGCGAAGATTGAAGTCCTGTGAATAGAAGGGTTTGAAAGAACCTAAAAGGCAAACTTGAGTGGCATTTAGATAGTACCTGACCTCAGATCAGATTTGTATTCTTGGCCCAAGAATAACATATACACTCAGCTTCACAAGGTTTTTTTTTGTATTGGCAGTTGGTGCTGATCACTGATCATGCAATGACATTCATACAAAAAGGATTAAAGATGGTTTATAATATAATTACTTTAAGTTTAAGGAAATCTCTGTCTGATTTCTGGTATTGCTGTGACTTGTCAGAGTGAAAGATGTAACATTTCTGAAGGAAGGTTTTGCAGGGACAATCCAGCAGCTTTTACGGCCCATTGGTAACACGCAAGCAGATTTGATTGAATTTAAGAACAGAGTGGAATTTTAACTCGTGGCATCTGGCGTTCTAGCCTGGTGCCCTAGCCTCCACACTATCAATTAACAGGCAGCCAGATGTGTAAACTGGTTGGTTTGAATGTTCAAGCCTTGAACATTCCCTTCATCTATATTTTTTTGCAGCAAGCGAAAACTTTCCTGTTCAAAATCCATTGTTTGTAGCTTCTATTGTAACGGGAACTTTTAATGTGGCTTTGTCACATTGTGTGGGGTGGGGAGTAGGTGGAAGAGAATGTGAATGAATATTCTGGGAGGACGCAGCAGGTCTGTCGGGGCATCTGAAAAGTGGCGACCAGTTAATGAGATCCTTTGTCTTTTTCTGATTCAGTGCGTCCCTGTCCCCCTGCACCTGTTTGAGCAGGCAAGAATTACCCCAGCCCTTAATTCCAAAAATAAACTTAGCACAGTTATGTGGCAATCGTTAAAGTGTGAATATGATCGCACACTAAAGCATAGCAGTGTGATCTGCCAGGAAGCCAAGGATAAGCAAAGTCACCCCAGGAATTCTGGTGTATTTTTGAAACCTGTGGATCATCTGGCAATGATGTGGAGTTTCCGGCGTTGGACTGGGGTAAGCACAGTAAGAAGTCTCAACACCAGGTTAAAGTCCGACAGGCAGCGCAAGCTTTCGGAGTCTCGCTCATTCTTCAGGTGAGTGAGGAGTTCTGTTCACAAACAGGGCATATACAGACACAAACTCGATTTACAAGATAATGGTTGGAATGCGAGTCTTTACAGGTAATCAAGTCTTAAAGGTACAGACAACTGTGCTTGGCCCTCTCTCCACTCTCATTGTCTGTACCTTTAAGACTTGATTACCTGTAAAGACTCGCATTCCAACCATTATCTTGTAAATTGAGTTTGTGTCTGTAGATGCCCTGTTTGTGAACACAACTCCTCACTCACCTGAAAAAGGAGCGAGACTCCGAAAGCTCGTACTGCCAAATAAACCTGTTGGACTTTAACCTGGTGTTGTGAAACCTCTTATTGTGCTCATCTGGGAATGAACGAGCTGTAACTTGTACACTACTGTCGGTGTCGAGAAAAATGTCAGGATTTTAACAGGAATGATTCCTGCCAGTTTCCTCAAGCTTGTAATATCTTGGCTTCATCCACCTCTTGAAATTACTATTACTACTCTGCCCAAGGAAGGCCTGTATTCACAAAAACAGAAAATGTTGGAAAAACTCAACAGGTCTGGGGGCATCTGTGGACAGAGAAAATAGAGTTTATGTTTCAAGTCCGTATGACTCTGCTTCGGGGCTCTGAAATGGGCTTGAAATGTTAACACTTTCTATCTCCACAGATGCTGATTTGATTTATTATTGTCACATGTATTTGTATGCAGTGAAAAGTATTGTTTCTTGCGCGCTACACAGACAAACATTCCATTCATAGAGGAGGAAAGGAGAGAGTGCAGAATGTAGTGTTAGTCATGGTGCCAGACTGCTGAGTTTTTCCAGCATTGTCTGTTTTTGTTTCAGATTCCAGCATCTGCACTATTTTGCTTTTATTTAGAGCTGTATTTATAGAGTTCCTCTCTCGACCCCAGGATGTTGCAAGGTACTCTACAGCCAGTGAAGGAGTCCTCAGTGCTTTGAAGTAGGAAGCATAGCAGCCAGTTTGTGATGAGTAATGTTCCCCATCTATTCATTCCTCATCACCAGTTAACTGTTGTTTCCCAAGCTGCGGGGCAGAAGAATCCTGTAACGTGTGAGGAACTTGCCTTCCTGGATGAAGAATGTGCTGGTTGTAATTGAAGTCTTCTGTCTGTAGTTGTTTGCACTTTGGGTTCTGCCTCCATCCACCCCACCCCTCGGGCTCACTGGCTCCAGACATATTAACTTGAGGTAGCCAGGAGACAAAGTAAATCTAGTGAACACGGAAATGTATGTTTAATCATATGGTCCCAACAGTGTGGAAGCAGGCCATTTAGCCTATTCAGTTTGCAGCAACTCTCTGAATTGGGGTGGCACAGTGGCTAGTACTGCTGCCTCACAGCGCCGGGGACCTGGGTTCGATTCCTGGCTTGGGTCACTGTCTGTGCGGAGTCTGCACGTTCTCCCCGTGTCTGCGTGGGTTTCCTCCGGGTGCTCCGGTTTCCTCCCACAGTCTGAAAGACGTGCTGGTTAGGTGCATTGGCCATGCTAAATTCTCCTTCATTGTACCTGAACAGGTGCCGGAGTGTGGCGACTAGAGGATTTTCACTGTAACTTCATTGCAGAGTTAATGTAAGCCTACTTGTAACACTAATAAATAAACATAGACAGAGCATCTTACTTGGGTACTCTTCCCCAACCCCTGCAACTCCTATGCATTTGCCATGGCCAATCCACCTAACCTGTACATCTTTGAACTGTGGGAGGAACCTATGCTGACAGGGGTAACATCCACGCAGACACTGGGAGAATGTGCAAACTCCATCCAGACAGTCACCCAAGGCCAGAATTGAACCCGGGTCACTGGTGCTGTGAGGCAGCAGTGCTAACCACTGTGCCACCAGAGTTTGGTGTTGGGAGAGTTTTTGGTATCCACTGGGTCATGCCGAACCTGAGGGTCTTCTGGGGCCGGTACAATCTCCAAGGGGTTCATTGCTCAAATGTTCTCCAGCCCACCATCTCATCGTCCACTTAGCATAAACACAAATTCATTCAAAGCTTTGCTGCTTTAACCTATCCTGCATATAAAGCTTATCCTGTCTTTGCTGACTCCTGCCTGATCTGTATCCAGTCTCCAGAAATTTGGCAAGCATGACCGTTATGGAATTCTGGAATGGATCATACTATTCCAATTAAAGGTCTCCATCCTGTGTGGGTGCGAATGCTTTGGCTGCACTGCTTCAGGGAGGTGTGAACTGTGCTGAAAGAACCAGTTTGACTTCCAGTGTACAGCTTCATTCTCGCACATCATTGGTGCCATCTGAACAGTGGATTTCATGCTGGCACTGATTAGCTGCTTGGCACAGAGGCAGTTGTCAAATTATGCTGCCAATTTTCAGCACGGTTCCACCCTTCCAGTCCCCTGCAGGAGGTGAGCTTCATAACTGATTCCTTTTGGGAGATTAAAAGTCAAATTGTTCCTTAAGAGCTGTTCAGCTTTCTATTTAAAAACAAAGAAATAGCTTGGGTCTATTCAGTCTAGGATGACGGCAGCTGGAATCATTCTGCCCAGGTTCTGAGTTGGAGCAGCACCAGGTATGACCATTATCATAGCGGGTGGCACAGTGGTTAGCACTGCTGCCTCACAGCGCCAGGGACCCGGGTTCCATTCCCGGCTTGGGTCACTGCCTGTGTGGAGTCTGCATGCTCATAGAATCCCTACAGTACAGAAGGAGGCCATTCAGCCCATCAAGTCTGTACCAACCACAATCCCACCTCGGCCCTATTCCCATAACCCACATTTACCCTGCTAATCTCCCAGTGTCTGCGTGGGTTTCCTCCGGGTGCTCCGGTTTCCCCCCACAATCTGAATCTGAAAGATGTGCTGGTTAGGTGCATTGACCCGAACAGGCACTGGAGTGTGGCGGCCAGGGTAGTTTCAGAGTAACTTCATTACAGCGTTAATGTAAGCCTTCCTTGTGATTAATGAATTAACTTTTAGCTTTATCCTCGCCCACCCCAAGGGAAACTGGATGGGGGAAATGGGGACCAAAGCTTGGGGAGGGGGGGGGCAATAAATTTATATTAGTCACCAATAAATCCAATTGAGATGGGGAACTTCTTTACCCAGAGTGGTAGGGATGTGGAATTTGCTATCACAAGGAATCATTGAGGCAAATAATATTGATGCATTTACAGAATAGCTAGATAAATGAATAGAAGGATATGAGGAGACTAATGTAGAGTGGGAAAGATTGGTTGGGTAAAATGGCCTATTTATGTGCTGTACCTTGGATGAAGTTGAAGAGGTTAGCACATGCATTGTGAAGGCAGCCACCAACTTTTGCTGATTAGCAATGAGCATAGAAAAACAGCAGACTGACCAAGATGCTTCTCTATAAGGCCTGTATCCTCAGCATGCCTTGCTGTCTGGCGGTGAAGTCTGGACAACCTAAATCTACTGGGTGACGGGGACTTGATGACTTCCATCTACGGTGGCTATGTAACATCCTCCGCTTCACATGGAAAGACCAAGGAAGCAGTCTTTGCTGAATATGTTCGCACTGATTGAGCAGCGGAGGTTTCGTGCATTTGCACAGTCTGGAAGCTGGCTGCATCCCCAAGTCTCTGCTATGCAGGGAGGTGGCCCATGACAAGAGGTCAGCAGAGTGTCCAAAGCTGTGATTGAAGGTCTGAAAGCCCTCAAAACCAGTCACGGTAAGTTGGTGACAACTGATGCAAATAGCGACACCCGTTGACGACAGATTTACCATCAAGATGACGTGGTTTCAGGAGCTCTAAAGCAGAAGCCAGTGTTGTAAACAGTCAGCAGAGGTCATCCTGGTCTGTTGGCAAGGGATAACTTCACTTGTGGCAGACAAGGGGGTGGCATAGTGGTTAGCACTGCTGCCTCTTAGTGCCAGGGACCCAGGTTCGATTCCTGGCTTGGGTCACTCTGTGTGGAGTCTGCACATTCTCCATGACTGTGGGTTCCTCCAGGTGCTCCGGTTTCCTCCCATGGTCCAAAAGACGTGCTGCTTAGGTGCCTTGGCCATGGTGAATTCTCCCTCCGTGTACCTGAACAGGTGCCAGAGTGTGGCGACTAGGGGATTTTCACAGTAACTTCATTGCAGTGTTAACGTAAGCCTACTTGTGGCTAAGAAATAAATTTTACTTTGGCTGTTCAGAATTGGCTTGTTCAGAAGTGCAGCAGATGAAGTTCTGAGGGGCTGATATAAAGCCGTGGATTGTGAAAATATTAATGCCGAATTATAGGCATTCTACCTGCCTATGCTGCTTATATTCCGATGAATTGATGGCACAGAGAAAAGTAAACAGGAATGATCCAATTGGCATTAGAGACGTGGCTACACGGTGACCAAGGCTGGGAATAGTTAATAAAGGATGATATCAGTACATTAATGAGATGGAAGGATATCAATCAACTTTGATATAAGATTAGATTAAGTCAAAAATCAAAATCCAATGCACACCCTAATATACAAAATAAGTTATTTTAAAGCAGACCTGTGCTTTTAAACAAGGATTGTACATTTCAAGCAGCTTGTATTTATCCCAGCATCCCTAGGTATATTCTGTATGACTCAATCTGGACTTTTCTGTCCAAAAATAGTTTTTTTTATTCATTCGTGGGACATGGTGTCGCTGGCTGGTCAGCATTTATTGCCCATTCCTAGTTACCCTTGTTCAGAGGGCATTTGAGAGTCAACCACATTGCTGTGGCTCTGGAGTCACATATAAGCCAGACCGGGTAAGGACGGCAGATTTCCTTCCCTAAAGGACATTAGTGAACCGGATGGGTTTTTCTGACGATCGACAATGGTTTCATGGTCATCAGTAGATTCTTAATTCCAGAGATGTTTTATTGAATTCAAATTCCACCATCTGCCATGGCGGGATTCGAATCCGTGTTCCCAGAAGATTAGCTGAGTTTCTGGATTAATAGGTCTAGCGATAATACCACTAGGCCATCGCCTTCCTTGGGCGCACTGAGTTTTAGTTATAGTCTGGGTATACTGGTTATAGTCTGTGTACAACTGCTGATAAATGTGAATCCTGAAGTTCCTCTGCACATGTTGGAATAATATAATTCTTTGACACAAAGTGTCTTTCTCAGTAAAGCTGCTTCCAGACTTGCTGTTGAGGGCAGTGGTTGATTCGTCATCTAACTTCATAACGCAAGTTGGTCCCAGCTCCCCAATCGTGATTTTTGTACGGAACTTATTTTGTTCCCCATCTAGTTGCTGTTGGGCTGAGTGCGCCTTTGCGTTTGATTCAGGGGCCTGAGACACTGCCACTCGAATAGAAAATTGTGACACAGGCTTGCTGCTTTCCCTGTTGGAGCTGGGAACTATTCGTGCTGACGCTATTGACTGCATTTTGATTTGGTTGTCTAGAATTTTATTTTGGCATTCAGCAAGTGCATTGTGTAGGCTTAAGACTGCCGGCATGTGAAGGCTTGTAGCATTGGTGAGTCTGGAGGTTATTCTTGTGATTCAATTTATTTCCCATCATTGCTGCATTGAGTCTAAGGCTAGACTCTGTTTTCAACCCACACTTGTGCCAGGAGCTAGCATTTGTCATTGCAGCTTGAAATTGAAGGAACTGTCTTAAACACTCATGGCTTTAATGCAAGAGGAGAAAGTGTCAACTCTTTGCTTGTTATCGATGCAGAAGTGACCGTTTCGGTTCTGTCACTGTGCTAAGATAGCTAGTATTAGTAATATAAATGTAGGAACCAATTTTGTGTTTTTGTTCCCCATGGACTCTATATAAAATGGGAGTTTTGCATGCCTCCAGTAAGCAGCTTGGTGAAGCCAGAACTGTGCAATTGGCATTGTAACCCAGAATCTAAATGATGTTTTACACCAGCTGTGCTGCAGGAGTTCTTAAGTCCAATGATGCAAAGGAGCTAAACTAATGCTAAGTTTCATCAACTGAGTATTTTTGATTTTTCTTGCTGCAACTTGCATGCTGTCCCTATTCTGAATTTAAATGTAATATTAGTTTCATCAGTGAGCTACTTAAGCCAATGGAAAGACTTTTTAAAAATTATCTTTCCAATAAAAGAAATTGGAAAAGTAGAAATGGTTATTTTTAACTTGAGGTTTAGGGTGATTCCCAGTGAAAGATTTCTTCTTCCAGAATGTGATCAGCCAATGGAATTCGCTGCCACAAAGTAGGTGAGGCCAAACCATTGTATGTTTTCAAGAAGCAGTTAGATATAAAGCTTGGGGCAAAGGGAATCAAAGAATGTGGGGTGAAGGCGGGATCAGGCTATTGAGTTGGATGATCAGCCATGATCATAATGAATGGCGGAGCAGGCTCAAAGGGCCAAATGGCCTGTTTCTATTTTCCGTGTTTCTAAATCGATATAGTGTAAGCCAGGAACATTATGTAGATCTGTCTAACCCCTGGTTTTAAGAGCTGCCTGTCGTTAGTGTGAACTTTGCTTCACTCCAGTCATCCTTGCAGTTAGTGAAGTTACCAATTTGCGGACTTTAACAGCTGCTAGAAAACCAGTGTCCTTACCCACTCTACATGAGTGTCACTGGATTAAAGTCTCGTTTTCTGACCAGCAGAAGTAAATATTTCTCTCCTCCTTTCTACAACTTTTTTGGGCTTTTAAAACCCAAGCATCTACTTAAGATTTACTTATTCTCTCTTCAGTCAGTTGTACCTTGGCTTTAGGCAGAGACAGCTTTTGTGGACTGGAAAAAAAAAACATGTTCATTTTAATTACTATTGGCTTCAAGGTGTGAGTTGATAGATGGCAAGGATCGAAGCCCAGGTGCTTGTAGTTCACCACTGCCCAGGGGCATTGGTCTGTGAACCGTGTACAGCTGTAGTAAGTACACCGAAAGGTTAATCAGTTAACAGTAAAATCCCCATGGAGCTGACCCAGTGACAAATAATCCTTCCTTTTTGACAGTTTTCAGATTACCTAAAGACCCAGAGAATTCGCAGTTGCCACATCTGTAAGATATCCAGGATTTCTGCATCTCCTGACAGATGCTCATATTCTGGTGTAACTTTGTGTCTGTTAATATTGTACAGCCTGGTTTCATACTTGATTGTTTTGATCTGACTAGTTTTGCCACCATGATTTTACTGTGCATAATCTTCCCCAACATCTCTGTACCCTCCCTATACTGGCCTCTTCCCATTTCTGATTGTGATTTTAATTGCTGTACTGTTGATGGATGTGCCTTCAGCTGCCAGAGTCCTAAGCACTAAAGTTTCCTCCCTGCACCCCTCCACTTAAGCCACTTCTTAAAACCTACCCTTTTTAACCAAGTTATTGGTCATTGAATCTACCATCCTCTTGTGTGTCAGTGTCAAAATATGCATATTGGTTTGCCAGAGGTTTCTCTTCCTCAAAGTACCAAGTTGCCCTTATGTACACCTTCATGGGCACTGGGTCCCTCCCCCAAGTAGCCACTTCTCATGCACCTGTCCTCAAAATTACTGTGGATGCTGGAATCTGAAACAAAAACACAAAATTTCAGTAGGTCTCAGTGGTTAGCACTGCTGCCTCTCCGTGTCAGGGACCCAGGTTCCATTCCAGCCTCGGATGACTGTCTGTGTGGAGCTTGCACATTCTCTCCGTATCTGCGTGGGTTTCCTCCCACAGTTCAAAGATGTGTGGGTTAAGCTGTTTGGCCATGCTAAATTGCCCCTTAGTGTCAGGGGATTAGTAGGGTAAATACATGGGGTTATGGGAATAGGTCCTGGGTGGGATTGTGGTCGATGCAGACTCGATGGGCCAGAAGGCCGCCTCCTACACTGTAGGGATTCTGAGGTCTGACAGCACCTGTGGAGGAATAATAGAGCAATGTTTTTGAGCCTAGATGACTCCATCAGAACTGCTGTCCACAGATGCTGTCAGATCTGCTGAGATTTCCCAGCATTTTTCTGTTTTTGTTCCCAGACTGAGTGTCTGGGCATGTGAACAGGTCCATGTCCATTCCACTGCTTCTCACTTCTGATCAAGGTGAGAACCAACAGGCGTGGGAGTTTTACCTTTGGTGTTCTTGTCTGAGGAAGGATGTCCTTGCTATAGATAGAGTACAGTGAAGGTTTACCAGGCTGATTCCTGGGATGGCAGGTCTGTCATCTGAAGAGAGACTAAGTCAGTTAGGATTATAGTCACTGGAGTTTAGAAGAGCGAGAGGGGATCTCAGAAACATAAAATTCTAACAGGGTTAGACAGGGTAGAATCAGAAAGAATGTTCCTAATGATGGGGGAGTCCAGAACTAAGGGTCATAGTTTGAGGATAAGGGGTAAACATTTTAGAACTGAGGTGAGGAGAAATTTCTTTACCCAGAGGGTGGCAAATGTGTGGAATTACTACCATAGAATGTAGTTGAGGCCAAAACATTCTGATTTCAAGAAGAAATTAGATATAGCTCTTGGAGCTAAAGGGATATGGGAGGAAATGGGGGTATCAGGATATTGAATTTGATGATCAAAATGAATGGTGGAGCAGGCTCAAAGGGCCGAATGGCCTACTGCTGCTTCTAGTTTCTATGCTTCCATGGCTGGGATCTGTGAACCCTGCACAGAACCTGGTTTGCAGCTGGACCCTTTTGGGTTGTGTAGCTCCGTTCCATACCCAACCACTGGCTAAAGTGAGAACATTGAGAAAGAGAATGAAGAGCGTGCATTTTCTTTCCTGGCACCACTGTGTTTGTGTTGTCCCAAAGCACTTTACAACCAATGTGCTGCTATTGAGCATCACTATATGCTGGGCAAACATGGCAGGCACTTTACAAGCCACAAAAAGCCCAAAGTCAAATGAGATCAAAGTCTCGTTAACCTAGTTAGGTTGAGGCATGAATGTACCCAGGACTCCTGTTCTTGGAATAATGCCATGGGATTTTTCTTTTGCATCCACCTGAACCAACAGATGTGAGCTTTTACTTTATGATCTCATCCCCAAACACAGCGCTTGAACTAATGCAGCCCTCCCGGAGTATTACGCTGAGCACTGAGACACAAGCCGCGTTTAACTTGTGATTCAAGTTCTTTGTTCTGCACCTGGATTTTTCTGTTGCCTGGAGGAGAGGTGTCTTAATTCACAGCCCTGGATCTCCTTTTTTGGAAAGAGGGCTGGGCCAGGCGCCAGCCAAGGAAATGCCAACACGTTTTAGTAACAGTGTTTCTCGGGTTTTTGTGTGTTAGAGTCCAAAGGAAAAGGCAGACTTCAGCAGTAAGTTGATTGTGACTGCATGCACCGTGTGGATAAGATTGTAACTCCTGTGCCCTTTATACCTGCCAAACTTTTTCTAACAAGAGTCAGGTTTTGTTTTGTTATGCGCAGCGTGTGTATGTGGTGGGGGTGGGGGGGGGGGGGGGGGTGCACAGCTGTCGCTGTTGGGCTTTTGTTTGGGCTGCGTGGTGACAGCTGCCCTTTGAATGCCAGCAACCTGCTTTGACATGTGGGGCCGAATGGAATCCTCTGACAGGGGCTGCGGGACAAGATAGTGACTCTGCAGTCTCCACATCTGGCAATTGGGTGGTGCTGACAGATGGCTGGTGAGCTTTTAAAGAAAGTCAGCAAAGCAAACAACTCTCCTGGAAACATGAAACCCAAGCCGTGACCTTTTGCAGATAGATGGCTTTCTCCTGCTGCCCTCATGGTATCGATTTTCACATCTATGGTCCCGCTGCCACACAACTGTGGGGGAAACTGCAGGTATTAATGATTCGTTCATTCTGGTGCAGTGTGTTGGAATGAAAAGCAAAGGCTTTCGTTTATGTAGTTTCTTTCCACAGCTACGGGACATCCCAAAGGCTTTACAGCCACTGAAATAATTATTTTTGAAGGATGGTTACTGTTGTAATGTACAAAATACGACAGACATTTTGTACAGACAGCTCCCCCCCCCCCCCCCCCAACACACAAACAAGCAGTAACATAATGACCATCTGTTTGTTTTTCATAGAACCGTACAGTGCAGAATAGGCCCTTCAGCCCATCGAGACTGCACCAATTGTTTATGATGTTGATTTAACATTGACTTGAATGAGGGAAGGGCTCTCCTGCCCTCCTTCGAGTAGTGCTGCTGAATCTTTTACCCACGAGTTGAGAAAGGGGGTGCCTTGGTTTAATGCAAGTTCATAAGTTCAAGGAACAGAATTAGACCGTTCGGCCCATTGAGTCCGCTCCGCCATTCGATCATGGCTGATATGCTCCTCACCCCCCTTTTTCCTGTCTTTTCCCCATAACCCTTCAACCTATTACCAATTAAAAATCTGTAACTCATCAAATTTACTCACTGTCCCAGCATCCACCGCACTTTGGGGTAGCAAATGCCACAGATTCACAACCCTTTGGGAGAAGTAGTTTCTCAAGTGTTTTAAATTTGCTATCCCTTATCCCAAGGCTATATGACCTCTCGTCCTAGAATGCCCCACAAGAGGAAGCATCTCTTCCACGTCTACTTTATCCATACCTTTTATCATCTTGTACACACCAATTTGATCTCCCCTCATACTTCTAAATTCCAGACAGTATAGGCCTAAACTGTTCAATCTCTCTCCATACGGCAAACTCCTCATCTCCGGAATCATCTCATCCAAAAAGCAGCACTTCTGACAGTGCAGCACATGCACAGTACTGCACTGAATTTTATGCTTGGGTCTCATGAGTGGGGCTTGAAGCCACAAAGTTTTGACTTGGCAGTGAAAGTGTTACAATTGACCCCAGGCTCAGTGGGTATCGCGACTATTGTTATATTGCGTTATCTTGTTGTCAGCGTCTCCTTCATCAAATGTTTCTGTTTTCAATATTTTCAAACACAGCTGCTGCTTTTCCAAGGGCATGTATTTGGGTATGATAGTGCAACTTCATAGTGGGACCCAGTTACATTTTTGTTGCAGTGAGCTTTAATTACAAGTTTATAATTGCATGGTTCCAGAAAAAAAACGTATTTAGTTTAACTCAAAGCTATCTTAACAGGCAAGGATCCAAGTAAAGGCCATTAAGCAAATGGCGTGGAGATGCTGGCGTTGCATTGGGGTGGGCACAGTAAGAAGTCTCAACACCAGGTTAAAATCCAACAGGTTTATTGGTAGCACAAGCTTTCGGAGTATTGCTCCTTCATTAGGTGAGTGAAGGAGCAGTGCTCGGAAAGCTCGTGGTACCAAATAAACCTGTTGGACTTTAACCTTTAACAACTTAGTAAGAAGTTGAGACTTCTTACTAAGCAAAGGGGGCACTGGTTTCAGACTGCACTCTTGTTTCAGAGGTAGTCTTGCCCATGTTATTCAGAGTAAGAAGTTTAACAACACCAGGTTAAAGTCCAACAGGTTTATTTGGTAGCAAAAGCCACACAAGCTTTCGGAGCTCCAAGCCCCTTCAGGTGAAGCACTCAGGTGCCTCACAAATTTGATTGAATTTTTTGAGGAGGTAACCAAGTGTGTTGATGAAGGTAGGGCAGTTGATGTCATATACATGGATTTTAGTAAGGCGTTTGATAAGGTCCCCCATGGTCGGCTTATGATGAAAGTGAGGAGGTGTGGGATAGAGGGAAAGTTGGCTGGTTGGATAGGTAACTGGCTGTCTGATCGAAGACAGAGGGTGGTGGTGGGATGGAAAATTTTCAGATTGGAGGCAGGTTGCTAGCGGAGTGCCACAGGGATCAGTGCTTGATCCTCTGATCTTTGTGATTTTTATTAATGACTTAGAGGAGGGGGCTGAAGGGTGGATCAGTAAATTTGCTGATGACACCAAGATTGGTGGAGTAGTGGATGAGGTGGAGGGCTCTTGTAGGCTGCAAAGAGACATAGATAGGATGCAAAGCTGGGCTGAAAAATGGCAAATGGAGTTTAACCCTGATAAATGTGAGGTGATTCATTTTGGTAGGACAAATTTAAATGTGGATTACAGGGTCAAAGGTAGGGTTCTGAAGACTGGAGGAACAGAGAGATCTTAGGGTCCATATCCACAGATCTCTAAAGGTTGCCACTCAAGTGGATAGAGCTGTGAAGAAGGCCTATAGTGTGTTAGCTTTTATTGATGTGGAGATGCCGGCGTTGGACTGGGGTAAACACAGTAAGAAGTTTAACAACACCAGGTTAAAGTCCAACAGGTTTATTTGGTAGCTTGTGTGGCTTTTGCTACCAAATAAACCTGTTGGACTTTAACCTGGTGTTGTTAAACTTCTTACTTAGCTTTTAGTTTAAGAGCCGTGGGGTTATGCTGCAACTGTACAGGACCTTGGTGAGACCACATTTGGAATATTGTGTGCAGTTCTGGTCACCTCACTATAAGAAGGATGTGGAAGCGCTGGAAAGAGTGCAGAGGGGATTTACCAGGATGCTGCCTGGTTTGGAGGGTAGGTCTTATGAGGAAAGGTTGAGGGAGCTAGGGCTGTTTTCTCTGGAGCGGAGGAGGCTGAGGGGAGACTTAATAGAGGTTTATAAAATGATGAAGGGGATAGATAGAGTGAACGTTCAAGGACTATTTCCTCGGGTGGATGGAGCTATTACAAGGGGGCATAACTATAGGGTTCGTGGTGGGAGATATAGGAAGGATATCAGAGGTAGGTTCTTTACGCAGAGAGTGGTTGGGGTGTGGAATGGACTGCCTGCAGTGATAGTGGAGTCAGACACTTTAGGAACATTTAAGCGGTTATTGGATAGGCACATGGAGCCACACCAGGATGATAGGGAGTGGGATAGCTTGATCTTGGTTTCAGATAAAGATCAGCACAACATCGTGGGCCGAAGGGCCTGTACTGTACTGTACTGTTCTATGTTCTATGTTGCATTGCAGCTTGGTGTTGTCTGTAGCTGAACTAAGTCAACATGTTGGGTGAAGGAAGTGAAACTGCTGTAGCGGCAGGCAGTGCTTGTGGCAGTGCTTGTGGCTTACAACCTGACTCATTTACAGCTGCAATCTAAACTCAAAAAGTAAAGTTTGTTTATTAGTCACAAGTAAGGCTTACATTTGCAATGAAGTGAAATTCCCCGCGTCGCCACAGTCCGATGGCATGGGGTTTGAATAGAAGTTCAGTTAACAAATGTTCATTTTAATTCCAGCTACCATCTGTTAACTGGGGCTAGAATTGTGTGAAAATGAGGCATAAAAATCTCTCTGCAGTTGTCTCTGACACAGCGAGAAGGCAGTGTACAAATGGTGGTTAGGTGCATTGGCCATGTTAAATTCTCCCTCAGTGTACCCGAACAGGCGCCGGAGTGTGGCGACTAGGGGATTTTCACTAACTTCATTGCAGTGTTAATGTAAGCCTACTTGTGGCACTAATAAATGAACACATTTAAACAGGGATGTCATCTTGGGACCACATGTGGCCCAGAGTTCTGAATGTCCAGTCCTTGAAGCCCTACGTCATCATGTACAGTTGTCTGTACATGGCAAACCTCATTAGCCATCGCAGCCAAAAGATAAATCTGCTTCTAACTTATTAAGCCGGCCAACTTGGTGGCACGGTGGTTAGCACTGCTGCCTCAGTGTCAGGGACCTCGGTCACTGTCTGTGTGGAGTCTGCATGTTCTCCTCGTGTCTGCGTTGCTTTCCTCTGGGTGCTCCAGTTTCCTCCCACAGTCTGAAAGCCATGCTGGTTAGGTGTATTGGCCACACTAAATTCTCTCTCGGGGTACATGAACAGGCACCAGAGTGTGGCGACCAGGGGATTTGCACAGCAACTTCATTGCAGTGTTAATGTAAGCCTACTTGTGACACTAATGAATAAAAGTAAAATGCTGGATAAACTCAACAAGTCTGGCAGCATCTGTGGAGAAAGAGGGAGAGTTGACATTTCGAGCCCCAGTGACACTTTATTTCGGAGTTCCAGCAGTACTTTGCTTTAATTTTACTGCAACTTTTTTTTTGCAGTTCAGTAAGTGCCCTGTACGTGGCCATTTTTAAAAACTTGCTGCTTCTGGGTCACTGCATCTGTTAAATTTCCTCACCCCGGTAGAGTTCAAATTATGCAGTCAACACCACCCAGTTCATTTTGTAAACATAAATTGGGAGCAGGAGTAAGGCCACATGGCCCCTCGAGCCCAGATTTTGCTTCACAAAGGATATTTACCCAGCAAAAGCATTGATTGTATCTCATTAATTGATGAGTGGAAAGTGCTCTGGATACATTTTAATGGACTCTTGTAGAGTAATATTAAAATACTCCAGGTTGCTCGCTACCTCTAAAGTATAAGGGAGCAATAGAAACATATGCTTTTTACTTAAAGGATATGAGGACGGCACAGTGGTTAACACTGCTGCCTCAGTGTCAGGGACCTGGGTTCCATTCCCAGCTTGGGTCACTGTCTGTGTGGAGTTTGCACATTCTCCCTGTGTCTGCGTGGGTTTCCTCCCACAGTCCAAAGATGTGCGGGTTAGGTGGATTGGCCATACTAAAATGCCCCTTAGTATCAGGGGTACTAGCTGGGATAAATGGGGTTATGGGGATAGGGCCTGGGTGGGATTGTGGTCGGTGCAGACTCGATGGGCCGAATCGCCGCCTCCTTTCACTGTGGGATTCTGATAGGAGTTGGTGCATTCGAAGTTTAACCCTGGTGGGTGTGTTTTGTTTTTCCTCCTCAGAACACAAGGTTATCATTGTTGGGCTGGACAACGCAGGGAAAACAACCATCCTTTATCAGTTGTGAGTACATTTTGTATTTTGTCCATCTCCGCATTGCTGCTTTTAGTACATTTTGTAAACTATAACTTGTCTGCGAATGGGCCTTCAAGCCAAATTAACCGAGCTAAGTGTGTATTCATGTGTGAACCTTTGGAATTGTTTTTTGCACAACTACTGGGATGGGTCCACTCTTCCAAGCAATGCAAAGGTTGCATTTATCTGACATCTTGAACACAGGAATCTAATAGAATATAATGTTTTGCTGAAACCAGAGGTTTTGAATCCGTTCATTGTGCAAATCCTCAATACCTAGTTCAGTCGTTGGATTGTTCGCCTTCAATGGCATGGCTTTGGGCCCCAATGTTTCTCTGGTGTTGCACATATGCATAAAGCAATATGATGTGCAGATTGACAGGTGATACTTATCAGTCATTTCGATTTTACCTCTGCTTAAACTGCTTGGGTGGCACGGTAGCACAGTGGTTAGCACTGCTGCTTCACAGCTCCAGGGACCTGGGTTCAATTCCTGGCTTGGGTCACTGTCTGTGTGGAGTTTGCACATTCTCCTCGTGTCTGCGTAGGTTTCCTCCGGGTGCTCCAGTTTTCTCCCACAGTCCAATGATGTGCGGGTTAGGTTGATTGGCCATGCTAAAATTGCCCCTTAGTGTCCTGAGATGCGTAGGTTAGAGGGATTAGTGGGTAAAATATGTAGGGATATGGGGGTAGGGCCTGGGTGGGTTTGTGGTCGGTGCAGACTCAATGGGCCGAATGGCCTCTTTCTGTACTGTAGGGCTTCTATGATTTCTATGATTTCTTCTACACTGGTCTTAGTTTTGGCAGAAACCTTTTACCTCGAGGGTCTTGTAAGGATTATAGTTTTCTCAAAATTGCAGTCTAATGTACAAGTTGAGTGGCACGATGAACAGTGGAACAATCTGGTGCCAGCAATCAAGCAGACCAGTCAATCAAGACGTGCTTTGCTGTTTGTTTTTTTTCTGTTTTATGACTCTAATGGCCTGATTTTCAGATTATTTTATGGGCCCTATAAAATTATAGGTAAATGTACTGAGTTTAATTTGAAGTCTTGTATACTTTATAAGCTATGTCTGTACTGTGCCATTTTACTTCCTATTGCCCGTTAGTTCCGCTGGAATTAAAGTTTGCACAACTTGATTCTCAGTCACTTTGATCCCTTTTATGCTGTGCTTGCAGGAGTCATAGCTATTGGTCCAATAGTATAACTTCACGTTTCGGTTTGATGTCTCACTGAGACCATATTTTACTGTTAAAAGACTACTGTTTTAGATTAAGTGTAGAGTTTGAGATTTTGTTTTTTTAAGAGCAAAGCTGCTGTCATTAATTTCTGACACCCCAGAATGGAATGAGCAGTTTGTGCCAGTTGGTGTTTTGCTGCCAGATTTTTGGGCAGTGTGGTGGCACAGTGGTTAGCACTGCTGCCTCACAGCGCCCGGGACCCGGGTTCAATTCGCGCCTCGGGTAACTGTCTGTGTGGAGTTTGCACATTCTCCCCGTGTCTGCGTGGGTTCCTCTGGGTGCTCGGGTTTCCACCCACAGTCCAAAGATGTGCGGGTTAGGTTGATTGGTTGTGCTAAATTGGCCCTAGTGTCAGGGGATTAGCAGGATAAACATGCGGGGTTACAGGAGTAGGGCCTGGGTGGAATTGTGGTCAGTGCACACTCGATGGGCCAAATAGCTGCCTCCTGCACTGTGTAGGGATTCTATGACTAGTTTGAAATTGTTTGCTGTTGAGTTGTACAATCCCTAGGCTGAAAGCAGTCCTTTGAAAAATAAGTCAGTGAGTTTTGGACTCTCTGCTCACCAGTCTGGGTGTAATGGATGGTGTCACAGCAGAACCCTAACCCTTTGCTTGGTTTTGTTAACAGCCTAATGAACGAGGTGGTCCACACATCACCCACGATCGGTAGCAACGTGGAAGAAATAGTTGTGAAAAACACTCATTTCCTAATGTGGGACATTGGCGGCCAAGACATGTTGCGTTCGACATGGAGCACATATTATACAAACACAGAGGTATGTGACTGCTCCAGGGAAGAGGCATGTGAAGGTCCAGAGAACTGGATTCAGTTCTGCACACTACATTGGAGGAAGGATATATTGGCGTTGGCTTTCTTGTGATGTGAATTCACCAGACTGATACCGGGGTTAAATTAGGAAGGTTGATCAAGTTGGTTGTTGACTTGAGATGATTAAAAGATTTGATAGGTTGAATAGAGCTATTTCTCCATGATCTAACTGAGTGGTGGATAAGTGCAAGGGATTGAATGGTCTTCTCCTGTCTCATGTACAGTTAGTTCATGTAATTGGATAAAAATTCTTTCTCCTGGGAACAATTGCATTGTAATAAGAATCCAGTCAGAATGCAAGGAATGGGAGTTGGTAATTCAGGCCTGCTCTCTGCCATTCAACAAGGCCTTAATTTCCTTAACATGCAAGCATCTATAAATTATTCCTTGTCTGTACTCTGAACATTCTCTAGGGTAGAGAATTCCAAAAGTTCACAATCCTTTGAGTGAAGAAATGTTTCCTTTTCTCGATCTGAAAAGGCCATTCTGATAGAATGACACCAAGTTCTAGATTTTCCTGCCAGGAGAAGCTTCTTCCAGACATCTACCCTGTAACGTTCTCTAAGAATGGGAGTAATAAATCTGCAGTATAAAGAACTTTCAATGTACGTCTCCACCAACATTTCATTAGTGCAGCAGACATTGCATTTACTTGCATTAACAGAGCTTCTGGCAAAGTAACACTGATGTCCAAAGAATTCCCTCGCTTATCTTGCAGTATTGGATCTTTCTTTCAAAAGTGCTTTCTGCAATCCTTACTTGAAAAACATATCCTTAACACACTCTATGCCTGAGTCTCCAACCTGAAAACCAGCAAGATCTGAAATTTGGTCCTGAGGTTTTGAGACACTACCTGTATATAAAGTGTCCCTTCTCCCTGTAGCTGTCTCTATAACCGTATCTGCTTTGTCCTTTGCAACAGCCATGATCTGATGTCCTGCAGGATTCTGAGACTGGGGATCCTTGGAATGATTTTCAAAATGCGATCAGAAATACAAAAATCAAACACTTCAGCCATCAGATTGCCATGACCAGAGAATTTTAGGTTAAATTTTATCCACTCATGTATGCATCATTGTCACCCCCCATCACAAGGTCAGAAGTGGGAATGTATGTTCAGCACTATTCATGATGACTCGGACACTGTTAAAATGCAACAAGACCTGGACAATATCCAGGCTTGGACTGACAAGTGGCAAGTAACATTTGTGCCACACAAATGCCAGGCAATGACCATCACCAATAAGAGACAATCTAACCACCGTCCCTTGACACTGAATCCCCCACTGTCAACATCCTTGGGATTACCATTGACCAGAAACTCAACTGGATTCGCCATATAAACACTGGCTACAGGAACAGGTCAGAGGCGAGGAATGCTGCACTGAGTAACTCACCACCTGACTCCCCAAAGCCTATCCACCATCTACAAGGCACAAGTCAGGAGTGCGATGGAATACTCCTCACTTGTCTGGATGGGTGCAGCTCCAACAACACTCCAGAAGCTTGACACCATCCAGGACAAAGCAGCTTGCTTGATTGGCACCACATCCACAAATATCCACTCCCTTCACCAACACTTAGTAGCAGCAGTGTGTACTGTTTACAAGATACACTGCAACAATTCACCAAAGATCCTTAGACAGCATCTTCCAAACCCACGACCACTTTCATCTAGAAGGACAAGGGCAGCAGATACACGGGAACACCTGCAAGTTCCCCTCCAAGCCACTCACCATCCTGACTTGAAAATATATCACCGTTCCTTTGCACTCGCTGGGTCAAAGTCCTGGCATTCCCGCCCTAACAGCATTGAGAGTCACTGCATGTGAACTGCAATGTTTCAAGAAGGCAGCTCACCACCATCTTCTCAAGGGCAATAAGGGTTGAGCAATAAATGCTGGCCAGCCAGCGACGCCCATATCCCATAAATGAATAAAAACGTCTTTTCACAATTGGATTCACAAGCAACTTAAGTAGCCCTAAAATGCACAGATGGTGTTACTTATTATATCATTGCTGTTTAGTTTGAGATGTGCATGTTTGTGAGTTGCTTGATCTAACTCTATCATCCCTAAACTTAGCTCTTCTTCATGGACTAGCACACCAAAGAACTGAGTCTGAATCTAAAACCAGGATAAGGGGTCTTTAGGAAATAACACTGAAATCAGTGTACTTCAAACACAACTTCAGAATAGCTAAGTTCCAGTATTGCACTTAATTGTAAGTTCCATGGGTTGGGCAGTTCCACTGTGGTGAGTTTAGCAACGTAAATGTGCAGAGTCAGCTCAGCTGTCTGTTTCCTGAGCGGAAGAAACCTATCTGCACAAATGTTTTGGTAGCTTGCTCTAAAGGGAGTAAAACTGCATCCCTTTCCCTTCAAAAAAAAAACCTCTTGCCCATTGCCTCCACCCCTTTAAATGGTCAACTAGTGAGATACGTTGAAACCCATCTACATGCATTTGTGGGAATATAGAATGAAAACATTGCAGCCTAACTGACCCATGCCCGGTGCTGATGCTCCCAAGAGTTTCTTCCTATATTACAATCTAGGAAGAAACCCTTCCTATATTGCGCATTGAATTCATTGAACTGCAGATAACTGAATGCAGGACTGAGTGCAAGGGTTAAATATCTAATCAATTCCAACAAATTCCCAAACCACAGTTTTAAGCAAGTTGTAACTCCACCTGTCATCCCTGAGTGGTTGCACCTTCAACCATTTAAATTTGAGGTTTGCATGTAGATGCCATCTGTTCTCTGCTTTCTGTTTGCAACATCATGCTCGGTGATTTATGACTTTAAAAATCAGAAGCATTAAAGATTCCTGTTGGGGACATTTCTATGTCCAAGGTTTGAATTGGAAATCTTTTTTGTGCAGGATTTTAATCCCCACTTTTATTTGATTTTTTTTTTGACTTACTGGAACAAGTTTACCCTTGCATGACGCACATTCCTAGATGCACTCTTTACTCTGTATAATCATACAATCCCTACAGAGCAGAAGGAGGCTACTTGGCCCATTGGATCTGCATCAACTCTGACAGAGCAGCTTATCCAGGCCCATCCCCTGTCCCATTCTTGCAACCCCACACACTTATCCCCCTAACCTACACATCTTTTGGACTGTGGGAAGAAGTCGGTGCACCTGGAGGAAACCCATGCAGACACTGGGAAGCATGCAAACCACATAGTCACCCAAGGGTAGAACTGAATCTGGGTCCCTGGCACTGTGAGCTGCAGTGCTAACCACTGCCATGATGCTGTTTGTGCTTTTGAGCATTCTATTCCCTGAGATTGAATCCCATTAGAGGTTTCCCGACTACCTAATTCCACCCAAGACAAAGGCATTTTGCTAAAAGCAGAGTATCTCTACTATCTGCATAATTTTTCACTTTACAAAATGGCTCCCATAACGAAGTTAAAGTTTATTGATTAGTGTCACAAGTGGCTTACATCAGCACCGCAATGAAGTTAGTATGAAAATCTCCTAGTCGCCACACTCCGGCACCCGTTCAGGTACATCGAGGAAGAATTTAGCATGGCCAATGCACCCTAACCAGCACGTCTTTCGGACTGTGGGAGGAAGCTGAAGCACCTGGAGGAAACCCACGCAGGCACAGAGCTGAGCTCCGTGACCTGAGCTGGGAATCTAACCCGAGTCCCTGGCACTGAGGCAGTGGTGCTAACCACTGTGCCACCTACTGACAACACAGTGAATGCACAGATGTTATTGTGCATGAAGCGCCTTCAAGATATGGTGGTGGTCAGTGCCGATCATCATCCAAAAAGCGAATGAGCTGTCCTGTGTCCCAAGTTCAAAATGTTTGAATATTGTTTCCCTTCCATGCGAACAGCTCCAGGAGGTGATGTTGGGCTAGGAGCTTGATGGATGTTCAACTCTTAATATTGTAAGAAAATACTGAGGTTTGCTCCAAGTGGATGCAATCGAAAAGTCTCTGGTTGGATTTGATGCGGAGCGAAAGCCATGGAGGGATGCAGGTCCCCTTGTGTTGTATCACCTGATGGTGAGATTGAAGTCAGTGGCAACTGGCAAAGGATTCTCCTATTTTCATTTCTGGAAAAAAAGAGCTGGTAGTTCTTGGAGCTCTGGTCCACAGCAATGTGACAGTATGTGTGTGTGTTGGTTTTTGTACACTTGTCCCATATTGGGAGTGTTGAGGCCAATTCCAAAAATACCAATTTCTTCCTCTGGATTGGCATGCCTTATGAGGATAGGTTGAGGGAGCTTGGTCTCTTCTCCCTGGAGAGACGAAGGATGAGAGGTGACCTGATAGAGGTTTACAAGATGTTGAGAGGTCTGGATAGGGTAGACTCTCAGAGGCTATTTCCAAGGGCTGAAATGGTTGCTACGAGAGGACACAGGTTTAAGGTGCTGGGGGGTAGGTACAGAGGAGATGTCAGGGGTAAGTTTTTCACTCAGAGGGTGGTGGGTGAGTGGAATCGGCTGACGTCGGTGGTGGTGGAGGCAAACTCGTTGGGGTCTTTTAAGAGACTTCTGGATGAGTACATGGGATTTAATGGGATTGAGGGCTATAGATAGGCCTAGAGGTGGGG
The DNA here is from genome assembly GCF_964213995.1 of Mustelus asterias. Classification (NCBI taxonomy): domain Eukaryota; kingdom Metazoa; phylum Chordata; class Chondrichthyes; order Carcharhiniformes; family Triakidae; genus Mustelus; species Mustelus asterias. The sequence continues at coordinate 103,239,767 of NC_135811.1, forward strand.
ATGTGATCGGCGCAACTTGTGGGCCGAAGGGCCTGTTTGTGCTGTGGCTTTCTATGTTCTATGTTGACATTAAACTTGTAGGAAAAGTGTTCTTATGAGCTATTGGTATGAGGATAAGGGGACATGTTGCAGGGGGAATGTGAGGAGGATTTGTTTTCAATGGAATGAGTGGTACTGATCTGGAATTCACTGCTCATGAGGAGTGGAACTGGAAACAGTCAATATTTCAAAAGGAAATTGGATGAACAATTGAAGGAAATAAACTTGCAGTGTTATGGAGATCGAAGGGGGAGTTGGACTGACTACCTTGCTGCATTGGGGTGGGGGAGAAGCATTGGAGTGGCACAGTGGTTAGCATTGCTGCTTCACAACAACAAGGACCTGGGTTTGATTCTGGCCTTGGGGGACTGTCTATATGGCGTTTGCATATTCTCCCCATGTCTGCGTGGGTTTCCTCCGGGTGCTCCGGTTTCCTCCCACAGTCCAAAGATGTGTGGGTTAGGTGGACTGGCCATGTTAAATTGCCCCTTCCAAGATGTGAAGGTAGGGGGATTAGCAATGTAAATACGTGGGGTTATGGGGATAGAGCAGGGTGTGGGACTCAGTAAACTGCTGAAGAGCCAGTGCAGACTCCAGGGGCGAATGGCCTCCCTTTGCACTGTAGGGATTCTGATTTGATGGACTGAATGGCCTCCTCTGCTATAAATTATCTGGGTTGAAGCCATTATAGAGTCAAAACTTTAGATCAGCAGATATGATCGATTTGAACACTAAATGTCAGTGTAACCGCGCCATTGTATATGCAAATTAATTGACTACGCATTTTGATTTTAAATCATAGAACCATCCAGCTATTTGGCCCATTTTGTGGCAAGAGCTATCCATTTCATTCTCCTGCAATTTCCTTCGTAGCCTTGAAGCCTTTCATCTGTTGGTCCAACAGCCTTTTGAAAGATGCTATTGAATTTGTTTCCAGCACCCTTTCACACTACGAATTCCTGATTTTTAAAGAAATTGTCATGCCATTAACATCTCTCTCCCAGCACTTGGGGCAATGGCCTTTAATCTGTGTCCTCTAGTTACTGACCCTTCTGTCAGTAGAAACATTTTCTCCCTTTTTTTTAACACTAAAATCCCTTAATTTTCAAACGAGCAGCAAGTGCTGATAGCAGATTGGAGTAAAACACAAAAGGTTTTGAACCCTCCATGGTGGAACGCTGCTTTGTTCTGAGCTGCACTGTTGCAGCCTTGGAATTGGTGACTATTGAGGTTAAATTAATGTCTAATTGACTGCTCTTTAAAGGTTTCTGGCTTTGTGATGCAAAATAAATCTGAGATGGCTAACAGCTGGAGTGATCAGCCACCTTGTCCAGACAGTTTGGAGCAATCTCCACTCTGAATGAAGCTTGTATCACAGCCGACATTACCCAATCTATTGGCTCTATCTCTGCAATGTAGTGCTTACACAACAATCAAATCTGTCCACCACTTAACTGGCATGAAGCTCCCAGATCCATTTCAAGCTGAAAATGAAACAAATGACTTCTGGCAAACTTACTGTGATCTCGTCTGCCAAACCATACTAGCAGCAGTGTTGCAAAGTTCTATTGTCTGCCGACTAGCACCAGGCTAGTAGAGCCATGTTGAATATGCCCCAGCTTTACCTCAAGATCAATGTTTAATCATTTTGACAGAGGGCTAATTGCTTTATACTACATTTAGTCAGCTGTGAGCCAATTGTGGCCTGTAAGTTATTTAAATGCTGCAACAGCAAGCCCAAGTAATGCTTTTAATTAATCAGCTCAAACTAAACTACTAGATTTTGTGCTCCAGTGAAGTTGGGTATGGGTGTTATCCTCTTGAATGAACCTGTTTGTAATTCTTCACTGATTTGAATTGAACCAAGCGGCGCATCTAAACTGCCTAACAGAATAACTTCAATATGAGTCCTTTTTCTGTTCCTGTCCCCTCCCTCCAAGTTTGCTATACACCTCTTCTGTACTGAACTGCTATGGGGGTATACACACCTCTTGGGGTCTATCCTAAAGGCAAAATACTGCGAATGCTGGAATCTGAAACAAAAAGAAAATGGTGGAAAATCTCAGCAGGTCTGACAGCATCTGTGGAGAAGGAATAGAGCCAATGTTTCGAGTCTGGGTAACCCTTCATCAGAGCTGTCTGATGAAGGGTCATCCTGACTCGGAACATTGGCTCTATTCTTTATTTTTTTTGGTCTATCCTGTCCAGCTGCACTTTATCTAGGAAGTGACCAAAGCCTGCAAATGCAATGGCAAAGTAGAATGGAAATGCCATAGGATTCTGTTGCTTTGACATCAATACATATGTCCAGTTGTTGCGTAGCAAGTACTGAGGAACTGGCTGACAATGAAGGAATGCAAGAAGCTAATTGTATGTGATGGTTGTGTCTGGATTTGTATTCCTCTTGAACAAATTTGACCTTACTTTCAGTTCGTCATCCTGGTTGTGGACAGCACAGACAGAGAGCGGCTGACACTTACGAAAGAGGAACTATACAAAATGCTGGCACACGAGGTATGATTTGCTGCTAAAAGGAGACTTGATATTGGATCTGTTGGAGGGGATGAGGATGTTCACTATTAAAGTGATGTCTGGAATATAGAATCTCAAATCCGAATTGTTTTATAGGCTAATGCATCCATATTGGTTCAATACCCCTCAGTTCGGATAAGGGGTAGCAAATTTAAAACCAAGTTGAGGAGAAACTACTTCTCCCAAAGAGTTGTGAATCTGTGGAATTCATTACCCCAAAGTGCGGTGGATGCTGGGACAGTGAGTAAATTTAAGGAGGGATTGGACAGATTTTTAATTGGTAATGGGTTGAAGGGTTATGGGAAGAGGCAAGAAAATGGGGATGAGGAGCATATCAGCCATGATCGAATGGTGGAGCGGACTTGATGGGCCGAATGGCCTAATTCTGCTCCTATATCTTATGAACTTATGAATGTTTCCACTTGTGGAAAGGAGCAAAACTAGACAATAAAAGATGGTCGCCAGAAAATCAATTTGTGAATTCAGTAGAAGCTACTTTGCCCAGAGTGGTGAGAATGTGAAACAGGCTACCATAGGGAGTGGTTGCAACAAGTAGTATAAATGTATTTGAGGGGAAGCTGGGCAAGCATGAGTAAGAAGGGAATAGAGGGTTATGCTGATTGATTTAGTTGCAGAGAGACTGGACGAGGCTCAAATAGAACATAAGCACCAGCATGGAATGTCCCCTTCAGTATTGTGTATCCCATGTAATCTCTGCCTGATGTTAGTCTAGGGAACATGTATGGACTTCCTTTAAATGAGTAGACTTGTTAAACATCTTGGGCAGATGGAACGTTGAGCCTGTTTGGTTTATACATGTGCTGTTTTCCAGCATTAGTTCTGGGATGATCTGCTCTTTGCAGGTTTTGCTTTGTTCGGTAAGATTTGTGACAATGACTTGTTTTCATTCTAGGATCTCCGGAAGGCAGCTGTGCTGGTATTTGCCAATAAACAAGATATGAAGAACTCCATGTCGGCAGCTGAGATTTCCAAGTTTCTGACACTAACGTCCATCCGAGACCATCCGTGGCACATCCAGGCCTGTTGTGCACTCACTGGCGAAGGGTTAGTATTGGACAGTGATGGGTTTCCTCTGTGTAAAAAGATTAATTTAGTTGCACTTAAGTTCATTCTAGAGAGTTGATTGAAGGATGTTTATTTTCCGTAGCAATCTGACTTTGTATCTTTATGCAAATATGGGTTTTTGGGGAAGATTTGTATTAAGCATGTCATTGGTTGAACTATTTGGAACATAATCCTAGTGTTCAATTCTCTGCTACTGAAACATTTAGTCCTGCATGTTGGAGCTATGAGTTGAGTAATTAGGTGTCAGTTTGAAAGGAAAACTCACTCAATTGCAGAGCTTTTTTAAAGTTAAATAAAGAACTTGCCAGACAATCCAGCAATCTGGATCTTTTTAAATTGCCCCAACCCTGCTTTAAGACTTGGCAGACATTGCTTTAAACCTTCAGTTGCTGGGGCATTTATTTTTGTGCCAAACAAATAAACTAAATGAAACCAACTCGGGCAAAGCAAAAAGGGAACTGCCCAAATCAACATAGTGGAAAAGAAACATTAAGGGATCAGTAATACACCTCAGTCCCTGCGGGGTCCTACGGGCATGGAAGACCTCAGTGGTGCCCGTGCATTCCGCATGCCCTCCAGGGCTACCTGGCTGTGAATATAGCTGCGGTAGTTGGGTCAGAGACTTCCTTGGTCGCCCACTGCCCGGTCCTGTTTATGGCAATCTTGGCCAGGCCCAGGAGCAGGTCCACTGATCCGGCCCCCTCGGCACCACTTGCCTGTCAATCATTAACTTGAGACTGAAGTGCAAACAAAACATCAATAAATGGTTTTTTAGATGACTAAAAAGGGAGTGCATTCTATAGAGGCACTAGGGTGGCTGAAGAACAAAATGCATCAAATTAATTATTTCAAATGCCTGCAGCATCAATAAGCAATGCTTTGAAATCCGTTCTGTCAGATTGAGACAATTCTGCTGCTAGCAAACACCAATAACAAAATGTGGCTATTTATAATGAGGAATTTGTGGAAGGATTTTGTACCAGGTATTTAAGCTTTACTCTTGCGTTTAGACATCAATCTTTGCAAGACACGAATGAGTGACAAAGTAATGCATCATTTGCCAGGTCTAAACACTGCTATTATTTCATAACAAAAAATCATTCCTTCTGTGTAAGCAGCTTGAGTTTTATAGTTTATAAAGCTTTGTGACTGCATCATCAAAATTGAAGTTAGGCTGAAAAGTAAAGGCTTATTCCTTCAATTTCCTCCAATCAAGTTCTCAAATGAGCCGAATGTGTTGACTTCCGTTTGTTCCTCCACTTCCCCCTCACCACGTAATGCAGCTTTTGGCATGGAATGGAGGAGTGATTCATTGGACTATATTTGCACACCTTTGCCGATGGGGTTGGGTGAAATGGGGTCGGAACAGACTCATTTGGAGCAGTTGGGCCAGGTGTCCTGTATCTGTGTAAATTATTTTTTTTATTCATTCGTGGGACATGAATATCGCTGGCTGGACAGCATTTATTGCCCATCCCTAATTGCTCTTGGAGGGCAGTTGAGAGTCAACCACATTGCCGTGGCTCTGGAGTCACATGTAGGCCAGACCGGCGAAGGACCTTCTCTAAAAGACACTAGTGAATCAGATGGGTTTTTCCAACAATCGACAATGGTTTCATGGTGGATGGTTAATTCCAGATATTTTTTATTGAATTCAAATTCCACCACCTGCCATGGCGAGATTCGAACCCGGGTCCCCAGAATATTAGCTGGATTAATAGTCCAATGATACCACTAGGCCATCGCCTCCCCATCATTCTATTGATGTCGACCCTGCAGAATGTAACCTTCCAGACCTGAAGCATTTTTCATAAAGCTTATGTTTATTTACATGATTTTGTTTTTCCGACTCTTTCAGACTGGGTCAAGGGCTGGAATGGATGACATTGAAAACTGCAGCAAAATAGAGCTTGGTGCTGGCAAGCAAGGGAAAAAACTTTCTAAAGAAGTGGCTCGCTTGTAAGCAGCTGCAGGGACAGATATGGATCCGTGCCTTGTTTTTAAAGAGAATTATTGAAACACGAGGCAAAGTCCCCTGGCTGGAACACTTGAATTATGGGGCACAGAGAATCCTTCATTTTCAACCTGCCAGGCACAGCAACTGAAAGGCAACCATTTTGGTGCGGCCTGAGATAAGCTAATATACTGGAAATGCTGGATTAAATAATGGAAAAACGACTTGTGCTGGATTTTAAGCCCCTGCCATCCAAGGTGCTGAGCGAATACATTTTCTGGGATGGCCCGGGAAACAAAACGCCAAACTGTGTGGAGACGTGGAAGCAGACTCAAAGGGCCGAATTGCCGCCTCCTGCACTGTCTGCATTCAGTGGTTATTCTATGGGTCATAGTGCATTGTTAAACCGAAAAGTGAAGGCATAAAAGCTTCTTGCAAACAGCAGCACGCCAAAGTTTCTGTGGTAACCTTTTTAAGTATGTGGTGAATACGCATGCTGAGCTGGCTTGGTAATTGTTTCCAGTGTTAAGTCAGAAACCAGAGTTGTGTGGCCTGAACTTCAGGATGCGCATTTTACATTTTGTCCTGACCGGCAAGAGTATTTAATTTTTATTGAACCTCAGGAACAGTTTGGCTCCTTGATCGACTTGCGAGAGTTGTTTCTTTTATATTCTATTGAATGAAGCACCATTAGGTCACTGATCTGTATTAGTCTGTTCTAGGGCTTGAATCAAAAGTCAAAGCTTTTGAAGCTTCAATTAAAGAGAAAAAGCTTTTATACTGTTGTTCCTCATCCAAGGCTAGACCTGTGTGCTGCCTCGAAGCTGCTGGGACGCAGGAATGAATTGCTGCAGTCATCAACAGCTTAAGGCATGAAAATTCTTGGGAGGCTGTTGAACTTCAGGCACGTACCTCATTGCTACCTTGGGTGGTTCAAATTCAACATCTGCCCTTTTCATCACAGAACTTGCTGCCTATTGCTTACTGTTGGTGGAAAATGAGCCAACACATTCTCAATAACTATCAACAATACCTGCCTTTGAGCCAGCCTTTTCATCATTGTAATGAGTGGAGGGGGTGACTGGGTTTCAGATGAGTAGGCTATTCCGCCTCTGCCCTTTTACAGGGAAGTGACGTGAGGTTGACACTAACAGTGCTCTGGGGATGAGAACCCAAAGCCAGGGGGAACAACAAGGAAAATTAAGTAGTTCATTGACAAGGGCTTGGCTACTGTTTGGATTTGTGTTCTATTTTTTTTTTTAAGTGGGCAGCAGAATTCAGAAGTGCACTTGAAAAGAGACGAATAGTTCTGGAAATCTAATGGCAAGTGATACTTCTGTAATGTGAAGGGTGGAAATAAAGAGACCGACTAATTCAGTAACAGCGTGGTCCCAAATACAGAGAGGCTCCTTCAGCCTCTGGAGAGGTTGACACTTTCGTGGGGTGGCGGGGGGTCTCTGCCAGAGGTGGTAACCCTGCCTTTTGCCCTTGCAGACACTGGCAGACTTGTGATATCCTTTCAGCACTAACTTTAATGTTTTACTTGTTACACACTTTATCACCAGTCAGTGTATTGTGGAGTGATTGGGGAGAAACTTTAAAAAAAAATATGATTCAAGCAGTGTATTAACTTGTAAGTCACGTTCAGGGTTAATGCATCATTTGTACTTTTTAAAGTTGCTCCATGGCTCGGTGAGGGTAGGAAGCAATGTTTTCAATAGGTCAAGACACCACATTGAATCAAATTGATCATCTTGTGGAATTGCCAAATGCTAGATAGAAAAACAAAAGCTGAATAAATGGAAATGATTTAGAGTTCAGAAATAGTTTGTATGAGGGCGAGGACTTGACTCTGTAACTGCAACAAAGCTCTGCAAAGCTCCCTACTGCAGCAACAGGCGTTGAAAATTTCAGTTTTTATGGCCATGCTTTCCTTGTTTTCCCATTTCTTCCCTATGCCTATTCCTGCCAGGTCATGATTTCCCTGGCCTATTCCAGCAGCAGCTATCAGAGTTTGGTTTATTCTCCCCTCGGCAGTTACCCTGCATACTTCACTTCCTGAGCTCCTTCTGCAGGCATCCTACAGAATTTATACAGCTGCAGCCCTATAAATTTAAAGTTCCTTTTTGCTTTTGCGTGAGGAACCTATGGCCCTTGTGCATGCGTCCATAAGCCAGTTTCCTCCCTTGTATCGATCCCTGTACATTAAGACTACTTTCTTTGAAACTGTAAGGTAGCTAGCAGTGCCCAAGCTTTGGTTGTGTGCAGAAGGGTTTAACCAGAAGGACTTTAACCTGGTGTTGTGAGACTACTTATTGTAGAAGGATGAAAAGCATAATCCTTTCTTGCAGTCAGCAATCTGGCCTTAAAATGAGCAGATGATTCATTTTTCTGAGCTTCTGGTTCATTTGGTTTGAAATTTGGGGTAGTTGGAAAGAGTTGCACTTGATATTGTTGGATAAGTCATTGGATCTGTTCACTATTCAGCAACATTCAATTTATGTAAATTGATTTTAAATTGTGATCTGCAAAACCTCCCAAGTTGCAAATATTGGGCAAATCTGCTGCAAGTTTATTCTCCAAATTAATCTTCTTAGCCTCAAATAACTGGTCACATACAATGGCTTGACATGGAGGGAACGTAAAGGAACGATTGTGTAGATTTTAAAGTGCATTGGAATGTAATCTAGTTACTCTGCACTTAATGACCCCAATTCATTTCTTTTAAGGCTGGAATTCAATCTGTGCTATGTAACCGTCTCAAATTGCAAATATTGTAAGCTTCATGTCAACTTCACTCTGCACTGCTACAGCCACACCTCATGTAATTGATGTAAATCTGCTAAGCTATCCTGCATTTTATTGGGTGCAGTGCACTAGATCAGCGTACTAAGATAATTGCCTGTTGCCGTTGTGCTTTCTACCTCCAGTCTTGATTAATGACTATCTGAGAATAGGTGGAGTTCTCTTTTTTTACTTTAAGTACTGTTGTTTGTGTCACTTACCAAAGTAACTACATCAAACAGAAGATTTGGTGATAGGATTGCAGCTGAGGTTCTGACAATGGTCTAATGGGTAACAGCACCACCTAGTGTGATAGGAGCTCAGATAGAACAGCAAGTCTTCCCACTTTTGTTCTGTGCCATTAGCCAGGGTCAGGCTGAGACGCTCGAGCTTTGTTTTGCCTGCTTAAACAATGCCAAAATTCCTGTTTCTAATGTTTGCTTGGTGACTCCTTGAAATGTTTCTTTAACATAGAGAACGATAGCAGTGGGTCTAAAAACAACTGGGGTCGAATAACCTGTCAACGGGCTTGTGCATGAGTTGCTGCTGGAATAGTGACTAATGAGAAGAGAATGGGTCGGAGAATATGGGTGAGGTGGCGAGTCTTTCACAATCGAGGATTCCAGGGTGGGGGGGGTGGGTAAGCTTTGAGGTGAAACGAGGCAGTTTTTAGTTCATTTTAAAAATGCTGCAGACAGCAAATCAAGACTCTCAATCTGAATATTGGAGCAGGGCTCGTGGTATTCAAGAACTCGTGTTAACTGCTTGTTTTATCCAAGCTCCCAACTGTCATTGTATTAATTTACATGCCACACCTCAAATGCCAATTCACTTGCACCTGTTTGCCTCCTTTCCTGTGAACTGCCAGACTTGTGGCTTCTGGGGTTTCATGTAGCTTATTAACCATCCCTTTTGTAACACCGCTTTGCATGTTTAGCAGGATTTTGTTCCAGTTGTAAATTCAATTATGTTCATGGGCGTGAAAAAGGGGTTAAGTCAAAAGATCTTCCCCCTCAAAGCCTCCCTCCTCCAAACCCCCTATCAGTGAAGTAAATGATATCCTGATTTTAACCCCCCTCGTGCTCAAGTCCACATGATACAGAATTTGGATTGTTAAAATACAATAAAGCAAAGATATTTAATGAAGCCATGGACATTTAGATGTACAGGGAAACATCTCTTGAATTACTTGAACATAATTTCTGATGCTAGTGTTTTTTAATTGCGTGGTAGCTATGTGAGAAATGAATTTAACACATCAGATTCCTTGGCATCACTGCCTGTGCTGGGAGATGGTGCACTGAATTGAAGCATTCTTTTGTGATTTTTTTTTTTTTCTAACTGGGTTTGTTGGGTTAGGGGTATGGAAGGATTTCCTGATTTTGTCCTTTGTGGCCAGTGAGTGGGATGTGATTGCGTTGAGCAAGTCTCCAGAAGGCAGATCCAGATGACCTGTTAGTTTCAGGAAGTGGCTGAACATCACCGTGATCGTTAGTGTGTCTTGGGTGCTTCATCCATTATAGGGAGGGCTGCAATTGACAAACTTGCTCAGTTTGTAGAATATTACTTGCAGAGGACACTCCCCCCTCCCCGATATGTAGGGTCCAGTAAGACTAGGTTTTTAATCTGTATATGGAATTGATATATGATATGATCAGAATATGTGCAAGAGTCATAGAGATTTACAGCATGGAAACGGGCCCTTCGGCCCAACTTGTCCATGCCGACTTTTTTTAAAAACCCCCAAGTTAATCCCAATTGCCTGCATTTGGCCCATATCCCTCTATACCCATCGTACCCATGTAACTATCTAAATGCTTTTTAAAAGATAAAATTGTACCTGTCTCCACCACTACCTCTGGCAGCTTGTTCCAGACACTCATCACCCTCTGTGTGGAAAAAAATTGCCCCTCTGGACACTTTTTTGTATCTCTCCCCTCTCTCACCTTAAACCTATGCCCTCTAGTTTTAAGGAGTGTGCCCTTCTGGTCACATCATCTTGTGGTCTGAGAGACAGCATGTGTGAATGCAGTATGCAAAGGGAGTTGACCTTTGTTGCAGGTGATTGTGTTTGGGATGGGAAGTGTGGGCACTAACTGTAACTGATAGCTTTGAAATTAGCTGGTTGACATTTGCAAATGTTAAATTGTGAGCAAGAATTATTCTGCATGTTTGGTTAACGGTTCAGTTTGTAAGACTGTCTTTCCCCATATTGTCAGGATGGTTGCCTATAGTCTACCTCTGCCCTATTTATGTCGACATGTAGTCAACTACCGAGATTTTTTAAAACCATTTTAAATCAATCAATTCGTATATAAAATTTTACTTTAAGAAATCCTCAGTCTTAGATTATTGCAACGCCAGTATTTTACTATTAGCACTTCAGCTTGTATGGGATTTGAAGAGTTCCTTGTGTGTACATTTTTATTTTTCTGGCTTCTGTTACGGACACGAACGTGTTTAATTTTGCTGAAATGATCAAACCTTTTCCAATTTTATTTCTGACTCTGAAAAATGTCTGTTTAATCTAATCTCAGATGTGGGTGTGACTGGCAAGACTGGCATTTATTGTCCAGTGCTAGTTACCCCCGAGGTGGTGCTAAACCTTCTGTGTTGCATTCCTTGTGGTGGTGATGTCTCTATGACGGGGTAGGATTCCTAGAGGCAGTGAGGATGTTGGTTTCAGCTGACGCAATAAGCCACTTGGTTTAAATCTTTGGAAATGTTGAACTTTCACATTTCCTAGTGCGGGATACAGAAACAATCTCTATTCTTTTCAACGTTGTTAAACAGTTTTAAGTGCTGCAAGTGGAGATGGGAGGTATATTCAGTCAGTTAGTGAAATGGTTACGGATACACGATGACATCGAATGATCCATTCATTTTCGATATTTGCTTTTGTAGGTGAGTTGGAAAGAAATTGATTTGACCAATTATTTTTAACCTGCCGAGCTGCATCTTCTCTCCAGTGAGAATTTGTAATGGATGCTGTTGGAACCGAGTACTTGGTTTACTTGGTGCTGAAGGGCATTATGTTTATTTAAAATAAACAACCTGTTACTAAATCCTTGTGTAACTTATTCATCAAGAATGGTGCAATGCCATCACTAGCTTGTTTGATGTGCACCCTCCCCTGAACCAAGCTGTCAAAAGACTATCTTCCTGGGACTAGGCTTTAAAGTATAGATGAGGGTTTAACATTTTGGGAGCCTTTGAGGATAAAATGGTCCAACAGATTTCACAGAAACACTCCTACCTCCAGAAACTGCAAACTTAATCTCTATGGAGACTGTACTGAGTGCACATTAATTACCATAATTTTCTCTCCACGTTCCAAAGACAAATCATTTCCATAAACGTATTTGTTGTGTCTAGATCATTTGATCATGTAGCTTCATTTTCAGCCTCTGGTGGCAGGCATTCAACTATCTGCTTCACCTTCATTTTTCTTCAGTTCTGAATCTATTTAAGTATTAATATTTAACAGGTGACTCACATCTAAAGTGAAGAAATGAGCCAGTATTGAAAAGGACATGTTACAGATGACATGGTTACACTCTACTCAATGTACTGTGTTGAAAATACATGTAAAACATTTTTCATTCCAAGACATGTGATGACGCATGTGTTTTAAATAAAAAAATGTGCTTTTTATCCTTTCATCTCTGATTTTTGTATTTGTTTGTGGGAAGTAAGCACTGGCAAAGCCTGGAGAAAGGCAAATTATGGGGACAATATTTTCTTGCTGTCTTCCCACTTGGGTGAGCAAACTGATCTTGATCCTGCATCTCAAGTATTAGTCGGCCATTTGGAGCAATTATGCAAGAGTTGTCTGGAAGACATTCCAGGTTGTTCATTGAAATCCATTTCCAATTTTATTGTGCTAATTGAGCACGACAAATAGGGAAAACTCCCGGTTTTTTAAAAATGGCAAATCACTACTGGTCCTCCCATTGCAATTTGGGTTTATGTCCCTGGAATGATGGACAGGAACATTTCTTTTCCCCCTGTGCTCCCCCACCCCCCGCCATCCTCATGGCTATGCTAAATTGCCCCTTAGGTTAGGGGGTTTAGCAGGATAAATATGTGGGGTTACAGGGATAGGACAGAGGGTGAGCCTGGGTGTGATGCTTTTTCAGAGTTGATGCAGATTCAATGGGCTGAATGGCCTCCTGCACTGTAGGGATTCTGATTATCTCTGCTGGCAAACTATTGGGCGTTTGCAGGCCTTCTGTTCTTGCTGCCTTTATTCCACAGGAATTGCTAAATGAAAGCAAGTCTTTTAGTTTTACCATTCTGGTTGCCACAATAATGGATTTGTGGACTAATCGTTGCAATCAGTCTATAATCGATCCAATCATGACATAAGGGTAACTCTTATGAGCTTTGGGAACTATAGGTTGTCACCTTTCCCTCCCAGGCATGCTACGTGTACTGCATGTTGCATCTCAAATGACATACATATTGTATCCAAAAATTTGAAGCGATTATTAACTACAATTGCAGCATTGGGGGAAGTGAAAATACCATCTACAACATTTGCTTTTGTGACAATGACCATTTGGAATGAACAGCCTCTGCTCCAATGTCTGTACAGTACTTTATTCATTAACAGCAGTTATGAATTCACTGCTCAGTATTTACATTATGAATCACTTAATTGTATAGTATACATGATTAAATTAACATGGAAGATATTTACAATAAATACAGCTGTATACAGGTGTTCTTCAGTTAGGACAAGGAAGGACTCAGGCACTGCCAGGTATCGCTGTTTTCCCAGTAGTCAAATTCTTTCCTGTGAGAAAATAAACCATTAAATTCATTGTATTCACAGTTCTTACCTAAGCAGGCAATACTTCTCTCATTTGCCCCATGGGGCAGGAAGAATGGAAGGCACCAAGGTTGATAAATTAACTCCCTTTAAATGAGGCATATGGACCAGGAAGATACCATGTTAGATTACCAAACTGAGTTCCCTTAGCCAATCTTCCAGATGTGCCACAATGTTTAGGGGGTGTGGGGTGGGTGGCTAGGTAGGATGTGCCCTACTGTGGCATAATGGTTAGCACTGCTGCCTCAGTGCCAGGGACCTGGGTTCAATTCCAGCCTTGGGTGACTCTGTGGAGACATTCTCCCAGTGTCTGCGTGGGTTTTCTCCGTGTACTCCAGTTTCCTCGCACAGTCAAAAGATGTGCAGGCCATGTTAAAGTGCTCCTTAGTGTCAGTGGGATTAGCAGTTATGGGGGATGGGTCCTGGGTGGGATAGTTGGTGCAGGCTCAATGCGCTGAGTGGCCTCCTCCTGCACTGTAGGGATTCTAATTCTATGATTTCCGGTTGTGGAGTGAGTGGTTGGATTAATTTCGGCTCTGATTCATTCAACATTTCACTTGTCTGTTGCTCATCATTGTCCAGGTTCAAGCCTTGCTACTGTTTAGTGCCACACCAGTGTACTAACCAACAGACCATCTCAGCATTTTTGTTGAGCTTGTTTGAAAGGGTGGTGGTTTTGGAATGCATTAACATTTTTCCAACATGTTATATGCAGGGAGGATAGGTAGTGTGCCACCCTCTTGAACAGATCACCAGGCAATGTATTTGGCTCAGAACTTCTGTAGCAAGGTGCTGAGTACTGATTTCTCATTTGCAGCTTTCATCTCCCAAGTGCCATTTGATTGTGATAAAAGAATATTTTAGTGATCAAGATTAATTTGGATGATCATTTTCATCTTATTCCTTTAGAACACTATCAGATTGAGATAAAAGCAAAATGCTGTGGATGCTGGAATCAAATGAAAACAAAATGCTGGAATATCTTAGCAGGTCTGATTAGTTAAAAGTTTATCTGCTGTCAAAAGTAGGCTTGCGTTAACACTGCAATGAAGTTACTGTGAAAATCCCCTAGTCGCCACTTTCAGGTGCCTGTTTGGGTACACTGAGGGAGAATTTAGCATAGTCAATGCACCTAACCAGCACTTCTTTTGGACTGTGGGAGGAAACTGGAGCAGTCAGAGGAAACCCACGCAGACACGGGGCGAACATGCAGACTGCACAGACAGTGACCCAAGGATGGAATTGAACCCGGGTCCCTGGTGCTGTCAGGCAGCAGTGCTTGCCACTGTGCCATCCCAGCATCTGTGGGGAGAGTGTAGAGCCAAAGTTTCCAGTCTGGATGACTGAAGGTCATCCCTCAGCATAAGTTTGAGTTCCAGAAAGGGACTTCAACCTCGTGCAGATACCGTGTTCCAGTTAGACTTACTCTCTCATGATCCTGCTGTTTCTACAGACAAGCCCTTCCTCACAGGGGCAAAGCTGGTTAATGCTGTAAGCCAGGCCTCCGTCAGGGACATAGCAGTTCATGTCCAAAGTCAACTTCTTCTTGCAGATCATCTCGCCATGGTGTCTGGCACAGCACATGGAGGCACCACAGTCTTTGTCCAGTTTACAACGAGCCCCTGGAGGAAAGACACAGGAACTGTTTAACTCCACATTCCGCTGGCGTGATGGAAATAGCAGGGTGGTTCCAACTGTTAAAATTGGCTTTATAAGAAATGTTAAAGATTACTGTGTCACCTTTTGACCCCCCTCCATTAGAAAGTGTACACAATTAACAGGTGCAATCGTTTGCCTAGTTTTCCCGAGCTGTCCCTTCAATTCCCACATCTAATATTCCATCCACATTCCAGGTTTGTCCTGGAGTGTGCAGGAATTAGTGATTAATTGCTAGAGCATGGCTGTGAACAAAACCAGGATGAAAATCTGAGTGCCATCAAAATAGTGTTGCTTTTGCATTTTCTTTGACCAGAGTTATTGGCAATGCGAGAGAAAAGGCTCTTTGATGGAGCAAGATGGGAGGTTACATAATCCATCCATGGAGCACATCCAACCATGGTTAATCCTTCCACATTCTGCCAATTACATGTTCTACATTACTGTTATTGACCTTTTTATTCTAGATTTATTTCTTTAAATTGAGCTAATTAAATGTGGAACAATAAGCTATTGTCTATAGTGATAGCCACAACTTTCATAAATCTGACTCACTAATGTCCTCGAGGGAAGGAAATCTGTCATCCTGGTCTGGCCTACATGTGACTCCAGACCCACAGCAATGCAGTTGACTTCTAATTCCAATTGCAAATGGACCAGCAAGCTACTCGTTTATCAAAAATTAGGCTCTCCATCACTTTTGAGGGCAATTGGGGAGAGGGAGGCAAAGTATGCTAGCAATGTGCCTGTCCTGTGAATGTGGGTTGTGCTAGAGGGCAGCAGATGCTGCTGGGTCCCTAATCCAGGTGTGGTATAGGGAGGGGAGTGGGGTGGAAATTTAGGAGAGAATATGCATTCATAATTCCCTTCCCACCCCCATCCATCTCAATGTCCTGTATTGGAAGCTGCACTGACTATGAACGGCACTCCAACTGGTTAAGACAGAGCCTGTGTGGATTTGATGTGATTTTATAACTATGACCAGACCCTTGAAGTCGTTTTCAAAAAATTATTCATTTGTGGGACATGGGCATCGCTGGCTGGGCCATCCCTAGTTGCCTTAGAGGGCAGTTGAGAGTCAACCACATTGCTGAGACCCTGAAGTCACATGTAAGCCAGACCAGGTTGGGATGGCAGATTTCCTTCCCTAAAGGGCATTAGTGAACCAGATTACTTTTTTCAGACAATGGTTTCATGGTCATCAGTAGATTCTTAATTCCAGATATTTTTTATTGAATTCAAATTCCACCACCTGCTGTGGCAGGATTCGAACCCGGGTCCTCAGAACATTAACTGAGTTTGTGGATTAATAGTCTAGTGATAATACCACTAGGCCATCGCCTGCCCATGACGAGCTTAAGATATGAGAGAGAAAAGTCTAAAGTTCCTGCAAACAGAAATGAGAAGGGACAGAAGCCTCATATCAGATCTCTTTCTTCCATCCCCCCTCTCCTCCTCCCTAAGTCAAGTTCCTGTAGAGACAGGCCTGGTGGTTATTGGAGGAGGAACCACAGAGAAATATGGTTAAATAGAAAAGGTGACAAGGGCATCAATTTTCCGATATTTATTCTGAATAGCTTTCTGGGTTCCCCTACAATCTTTAGGAGGCTGTAATCATTGCAATCGAGTTCATTGGAGATTTGGATGCTCAATCGGGATGTATACATGGACTAACTTGTCATTTTAGAGAGAGACCACCTTTAACTTTTTAGGAAGGGGCAGTGGAGGGATGGGTAGAAGAAGAGTCATGTACAAAGTAGATAGTTTATTACCACTTGCACACCCTTTCCAACACCCAACCAACATTGTACAAGGTACTCCGGCAGAAAATTGTGCAATGGGCAGTAGTCACAGACTTTGCAGTGGACACCTCATTGGGTCTTCAGATCCAACCATCCTAAAATAAGCATGACTAGAAATCAGATACAATTTTTCTAGAGATTGTTCAGGTTAGAAAAGCCCACTGAGGGGGTCATCAACCATGTCAATTCCAGAGTTGGGCAGGGGGTGCAGTTTGACTCTGCTCACCATTACTTGCAGTGGTATAGGATGACTGGTTCTGATTGCCTATTTTTCTTACCTTCGTGCCCCTTGGGGACAGTGAAGTGACACTGGCCAAACATGCAGCTGAAACCCTGGGAGCACTGACTATCCCGGCGGCAGAATTGACCTTCATGTCTTAAAGGGACGCACACTCCAAAATGTTTGTCACAGAAAAATCCCATTCCACAGCCATGATCATGTTCGCACTGCATCTGCACAAGACAATGCAAAAATATTTTAATATAGAACTGTAAAAGGTCTACTTTTCAGCATGCGGTACATCAGCAGAGCACAGTCTGTCCTCAATTCTGCAAATGTGTGTTTGGATAAGTGCATTCCCTGGTAAACATTAGCAACTTCTATTAAGCTGCACAAATATACTCAACTGTTTAGACAAACTCAACTAATGGTTCAGTTTATACATGCACAGATCAGCAAAGCTTCTGGCTCAGAGGCAGGGATGCTAGGCACTGTGCCACAAGGCTAAAAAAAAGGGGAATACTGCTGGAATTATTTGGCAGGAATTTGTCTCCACGCTTAATTAAATAATTTCATTAAAATAGGTTTCATCAATAAGTCTTTTTTTTTTTGGTGGGCTGCAAAGTTTGGAGCTAAATCCAAAAATAATTCAAACAAAGCAGAAACTAATGACTACCCCAGGCTACAAGATTTAGACAGGCTGGCTGATGAACCAAGAGTAACATGAACAATGCCAGAACTGTCTGGCTAAAGTATTATGTTGGCTAAGTCTGCAACAGTCTTCGGACTTGATTTCAATCTCATTGCCAATCTGTCATCTCAATCCTATATAGACTCCTTGTAACATCCAGATCGACATGTTTAGCCTTGAATCCCAGTTATCATTTATACACACCAACCTGCCAAAGTGTGGGGAAGTTACTCTTAGGAGTAACTTTGAACTTTTAGTTCATGTTATTTTTCCAGAATCGATTAACATTTCTGTGCTCAAACATTCAGGAACTCATTTAGACCCAATTGATGGTTCAAGATTTACTTTCTAAATAAAAGATATTGAAGTATAGTTAGCAAACCGCCACTTCGTATTTTTACGGGAGTAGATTTGAATCTCATAAGCTTTAGGAATAGTTATTTTTACAATCTCATTAAAGCCTTTATCAACAGAAGCTTTTTTAAAATTTATAAACGAATTACTTGATTTCATTACCCAATCCCTTCTATTGGCAACTAGAATCTATAAGATCATAGCTTTGCATAGTCAAGAGAAATTGAGCTTGGAACAGAGGCACAGCAACAGGTCCACAGTTATATCATCAAAAGCTGATCAAAGCTAGAGCCAAATGATTAATAAGACGGTAACCAATTCCCATCTGGAACCCAGACCTTCGCCATCTCATACTCACGCTTCTCTCTCGGTCATGTGGTTGAGTGCCTGAACTCCTCTTGGCTGAGATCTCTTCAGAACCTTTGAAAGGGATAGACAACATCCAGGCCCAGATGTAACTACTTACAGCAGGTACAAAACTCAGAAGGCAAAAGGAAAAAATGAACAGTTTTACTGTCTCACGCATAGTCGAGGGTGGAAAAGAGAATGATAGAGATTCCTAATGATGGACCACTAGGTTGTGTTGAAGGTGACGTTTCTTTAGACTCTGAAGCTCCTACGCTCTGGTTTTTTAATGCTTCCAATATAATCTCCGGCTGATTAAATTGTTTGTTCAGATAATGGGAAGGAGGGACAATTAGTTGTTAAGAGCTTAAAATTAATGGGATGTACCACCCAACTGACATTGAATCAACAGCACAAACAAGCAAACACTCTGCCCCATGCATCCATTCTTAAGTGCAGGAGGGTGGCTGTGTTTTGCCATTAATCAGGGTTTGCAAATACTGTGCAGCTTAAACCACCCTCCGCAACCTCACCACACCCACTCCCAACCACAACCCTCTGCATCCCTGTTTGTTGACACAGGAGAAAGAATACCGTCCCCTCCATTCTTTGCTGGATTTACCAACAATCACAGTCCTTAGCCTTCTTAAACTGTGCAATCTCTGTAAATTCATTTGAAAAACATGCCACCTCATTAACGGCAATTATCAGCTGTAGAAAGTGTGGAGTCAGATGACGACCAACTGAAAGCAACTGACGTAATGGAATATATAATCAATTTTCCAATTATCAATGCACAGTAATATTAAACAATTTGTATCACAATTTAAAGGCATTTGCTAGTTTAACTCAGGGGCGGCACGGTAGCACAGTGGTTAGCACTGCTGCTTCACAGCTCCAGGGTCCCGGGTTCGATTCTCGGCTCGGGTCACTGTCTGTGTGGAGTTTGCACATTCTCCTCGTGTCTGCGTGGGTTTCCTCCGGGTGCTCCGGTTTCCTCCCACAGTCCAAAGATGTGCAGGTTAGGTTGATTGGCCAGGTTAAAAATTGTGCCTTAGAGTCCTGAGATGCGTAGGTTGGAGGGATTAGCGGGTAAAGTATGTGGGGGTAGGGCCTGGGTGGGATTGTGGTCGGTGCAGACTCGATGGGCCGAATGGCCTCCTTCTGCACTGTAGGGTTTCTATGTTTCTATGAAACCAAAGCCGTAGAAGGTTCAGTAACAAGAGGACACAGATATTGGTAAATTATCCAGAGGTGAGTTGCGCAAGATTTTTTTTAAAAAGCAGCTATGATCTGGAAGGCACTGCCTGAAAGGAAGCAGATTCAATAATAGCTTTCAAAAGAGAATATATTAAAACTTGAAGGGCAAACAAGTTGCAAGGTTACAGGGAAATACCAGGGACTCAGACTAATTGGATAGCTTGTTCAAAAAGAGCTAACACGTGCAGGATGGCCGAATGGTCGCCTTCTTTTCTCTATCATTCTATGAATGGAACTTTATCTCATTGGCTCTTTCGTAGGCTGAGAACACAAACCCCAGCACTCATCACAAACTCTAACTCATTGAAAAGTGCACCTTCCACATCCTGTCCCACAAAAAGTGCGATTGTCCCAGTCCTTGCTGACATTTATTAGACTCCCTGTCCCTCTAGTGTGAATCGAATTCAAAACCCCCACATTTCAGTTACAAATCCCTGCAAGCTCTTGTTCATCTCTCCTTTAGCCTCACGTGTAGCCTGCGTCCTTCAGTTCTCTGCGACCCTGGACGGCGTGGTGGCACAATGGTTAGCACTACTGCCTCACAGCACCAGAGCTCTGGGCTCGATTCTAGCCTTGGGTGACTGTCAGTGCGGAGTCTGCACATTCTTCTTGTGTCTGCGTGGGTTTCCTCCGGGTGCTTCAGTTTCCTTCTGCAGTCCAAAGATGTGCGTGTTAGGTGGATTGGCCATGCTAAATTGACCCTGTGTTCCAAAGCTGTGTAGGTTAGGGGGATTAGTTGAGTAAATGTTTGGGGTTATAGAGATAGGGGGGTGTGCCTGGGAAAGATGCTCTGTCAGAGACTCGGTGCAGACTCGATGGGTCGAATGGCTTCCTTCTGCACTGTAGGGATTCTATGCTATATGAACCTCCCTGTCTTTGTTTCATCATTGGTGACAAATCCTGCAGCCCCTTCTGCCCCACTCTCTGGGACTGCTGACCTGAATCTCTCCGTACACCTCAATCTGTCCCCAGGCTTCTCAAAAAGAATGGATATTAAAATGTGGTAGTAATATTTCGTTAAATAGTCAGAAGACTGAAACTACCGTCTTTGACATGTTCCCATGACCACCACAAACACCGTATCCTCACAACTGATTCCAGTCCTCTGTCTCAGGCCGGTCAAACTGTTCACAACCTCAGCATCCTGTTCAACTTCACGTTAAGCTTATTGTTCCATATTCTTTGCACCGCAAAAACTGCCTACATCCCCAACATTTCCTACCTTTGCTCCTACCCTCAGCACATCTGCTGTTGAAACATTTCTCCAAGTCTGTGTTACCTCCAAACTCCGCTATTCCAATGCTGATCTCCTATTCTTCACCTGCTGTACATTTTAAGTCATCCAAATCTCTACTGCCCATAACGCAGGCAGCACGGTGGCACAGCGGTTAGCACTGCTGCCTCACAGCGGCAGGGAACCAGGTCCAATTCCGGCCTTTGGTGACTGTCTGTTTGGAGTTTACAAATTCTCCCCATGTCTGCGTGGGTTTCCTCCGGGTGCTCCGGTTTCCTCCCACAGTCCAAAGATGTGCTGGTTAGGTGGATTTGCCGGGCTAAATTGCCTCTTTGTGTCCCAATATGTGTAGTTTAAGGGGGTTAGCAGGGTAAATACGTGGGGTTATGGAGATAGGACCTAGGTAAAATAAAAAGCTGGGTTGGTGCAGACTTGATGGGCTGAATGGCCTCCTTCTGCACTGTAGGGATTCTATGATATTTTACATCTGGCCCCATGTGCCTATCACGACTATTGTGGCTGATTTACATTAGCCTTAAATTGGGAATTCTCATTCTTTTTTTAACTTGCTATATGGCCTTTCCTCCAGCTAATAACATAACCTTTTATAGTCCTATAATACTTGCTCTCCCAACATTGCCCCCCATTCAAACTCCCAATGTTTTAACTTACTCTCTTCATTCACAGCCAACCGCCCCTTCAGTTGCTAAGTCACACGCTTTAGAACTTCCTCCCTAAATTTCTGTGCATTTCAACCTCCTGCTCACCCTCTAGGCCCTTCCTTAAAACCGGCATCTCTTATCAAGCATTTTATAACCCCTTTCTAATATCTCTTCCTTTGACTTAGAGTCATGGAGTCATAGAGGTTTACAGCATGGGAACAGGCTCTTTGGCCCAACATATTCATACCGCCCTTTTTTGTACCACAAAGTGAGTTCCAATTGTTCGCATTTGGCCCTTATCCCTCTATACCCATCCTACCCATGTAACTGTCTAAATGCTTTTTAAAAGACAAAATTGCACCTGCCTCTACTACTACCTCTGGCACCTCATTCCAGGTACCACCCTCTGTGTGAAAAAATTGCCCCTCTGGACCCTTTTGTATTTCTCCCCTTGGCATCACTGATTATGTCTCAGTGAAAGACCTTGAGCCTACATTTCTAATTAAAGGTGCTATAGCAATGCAAGTTATTCTTGTTGTGGAAAATACCTTTAGTTACTAGTCCTGTCTCCAAAGAGAGCAATATCAAATTAGGCAATGAGGAAACATCCTTGAATTGCTGCACTTCTGACTGTGTCCATCCCCACCTCACTTCATTCACTCATTGGTAGCCATTGGTAGCCAAGTATGCAACTATCTTGTCACTATCTTGCCCCCCCCCACCCCAATCCCTCCCCCCGCTCCCCCCCTCCCCCCCATGGGCTCTGAAATCCTCTCTGCTTCTCTTTAAGATGCTCCTAAAAAGTTCCCTCTTTGCCCAAGAGCTTTTGATCACCTGTCCGAAAGTCTCCTTCTTTAGCCAAATGACAATTTCTGACTGATTATCTTGGGACGGTTTACAAGGTGTTATTTGAATGGAAGTTGTTGTGGATTCTGGGCAAGTTGTGGAAGTTAATCGCTGTCGTGTATACATTTGCCCAGCAAAGAGAAATGCACCTTTGTACGTTGTGACCCAGCACAATACAGACCCCTTTACAAAGGAGAAACTACTTGTAAAGACAGCATCTCATTGCTAATCACTTCAATGAACTTGCAGCATTTTCCACTAAAAGACCTGCACTGTCTTGGGCAATAATTAATGCAGTTAAAATATTACATGGTGAAATGGGAATAAGCTTTAGTGTCATTCTTTGCAGGAAATATTCAAAGTTACATTCTGTACTGCCGTTTAATTATAATGATCCAGATTAATCTAGTGGAGTAAGTGTGGCCACGCATAGTAAACATGAAGTAGTTATAAGTAATTCTAGGAGTAGACGCCTAGGATCATTACTGTCTCTCTGTCTCCTCTTAGTCTGGTGGGCAGTATTTGCACAAATGTTGCTCCCAGTGCGATACCAGTCTTAACTCATTCAGATTTGATGATCTTAACACAGTGACTAATGACCTGCAGATAAAATGTTTGCCTGAGTTTTTCTATCGTTCTTAACACTCCTGTTTGTTGGTGGGCTTAACATATGCATTTGCTAAACTCCCTCTAAGCTTAATATCAACAGCCCCTAAAGACAATGCCCTTGTAATCTTTGCTACATTCTTGATTAACCAAACAGTACTCAGCGATATTGGTTAAAATGAAATGTCTCCATTTCATTTTGCTAAATTTGTATCGGATGATGCCTTATACTTCAGGACACCACCGCAGTTAAAATGGACAGGAGACGGTAGTGAATTGTTGCGACCAAGCGTGGATTTGAAAAGTCTGCCGATTGTAGGTGCAGAAGCAGGACAAAGGAAAGCAAGGAACTGCGCAGTTTTGATTGTGGGAAATGAAAATGTTTGAAAGGAGGAGCTGGGAGTGAGTTGATATCAGAAGTGGGGGGACGTGGATAAAATGTGGAGGATGGTCTTTGTAAAGGTTCAGAAGAGAGAAAAATTCAGAGGGGACTGAGGTCAGAGTAAAATTGGCCAAAATAAAAGCGTTTACATGGTGAGTCAGGTTAGAAGTGAGAGGAGATGCTGGAATTATACCGCCCCGCCCGTCAAGGGAATCGGAGCGGGCGAGGGGTGGACAATGGGAAGGTTCGTTGACGGGATTTTACGGTTTCGGGACGAACGAGGCTGGAAAATCCCACACGTGTTTCAGCGAGACATGGCTAGAGCTCTCAGATAGGTGTGTAAACCTGGGCACCTCTATCCTGGTATTTCATACTCACTCGTTGATGCCCCTTTTTCCAGTTCTTCTCCTGAATGTGGTGGGGATTGAAATTCAGGATTGCCACAGCTTTGCTCCGGTAACTCAGCCAATCTTTCAGTGGCCAGTGAATCAGTCATTGAGCAAAAAGGTCATTTTGTGCGGCAATGATGAGAAAACAGCTGTTTCCTCAACTTCCCTGGAATTCTATAGGTTCTAGAGGATATAAGTATCCAAATGGATTGAACTAAAGCAAATCTCACAAATGTCTCACAAATGTGATTGAGTTTTTTGAAGAGGTAACCAAGAAAGTAGATGAGGGCAGTGCAGTTGATGTTGTCTACATGGACTTTAGCAAGGCCTATGACAAGGTACCACATGGTAGGTTGTTGCATAAGGTTAAATCTCACGGGATTCAGGGTGAAGTATCTAAATGGATACAAAATTGGCTTCTTGACAGAATACAGAGGGTGGTTGTAAAGGGTTGTTTTTCAAACTGGAGGCCTGTGACCAGCGGTGTGCCTCAGGGATCAGTGCTGGGTCCACTGTTATTTGTCATTTATATTAATGATTTGGATGAGAATATGGGAGGCATGGTTAGTAAGTTTACAGATGACACCAAGATTGGTGACAGTGAAGAAAGTTATCTCCGATTGCAACAGGATCTTGATCAATTGGGCCAGTGGGCTGACAAATGGCAGATGGAGTTTAATTTAGACAAATGCGAGGTGATGCATTTTGGTAGATTGAACCAGGGCAGGACTTATTCAGTTAATGGTAGGGCGTTCGGGAGAGTTACAGAACAAAGAGATCTAGGGGTACATGTTCGTAGCTCCTTGAAAGTGGAGTCACAGGTGGACAGAGTGGTGAAGAAGGCATTCGGCATGCTTGGTTTCATCGGTCAGAACATTGAATACAGGAGTTGCGACGTCTTGTTGAAGTCGTAAAGACATTGGTAAGGCCACACTTGGAATACTGTGTGCAGTTCTGGTCACCCTATTATAGAAAGGATATTATTAAACTGGAAAGAGTGCAGGAAAGATTTACTAGGATGCTACTGGGACTTGATAGTTTGAGTTATAAGGAGAGGCTGGATAGACTGGGAATTTTGTTTCTCTGGAGCGTAGGAGGCTGAGGGGTGACCTTATAGAGGTCTATAAAATAATGAGGGGCATAGATCAGCTAGATAGTCAATATCTTTTCCCAATGGTAGGGGAGTCTAAAACTAGAGGGCATAGGTTTAAGGTGAGAGGGGAGAGATACAAAAGTGTCCAGAGGGGCAATTTTTTCACACGGAGGGTGGTGAGTGTCTGGAACAAGCTGCCAGAGGTGGTAGTAGAGGTGGGTACAATTTTGTCTTTTAAAAAGCATTTAGACAGTTACATGGGTAAGTTGGGTATAGAGGGATATGGGCCAAATGTGGGCAATTGGGATTAGCTTAGGGGTTTAAAAAAAAGGGCGGCATGGACAAGTTGGGCCGAAGGGCCTGTTTCCATGCTGTAAACCTCTATGACTCTATGACTCTAAATCAAGTGTATTTTAACTCAATGAATGCTTATTATGAATCGTTAAAGCATTCTAAGCCATTAGTATACAATTGAAGAAACCAGTAGAGAGGGGGGGAGGAATAGTTTGCCCCCAAATCAAAAGATCACTTACTCAAATCTCCCCGATTCAAGCCTATTCCATTTTAATAAAATGAAATCAACTCAGAAGCTATTTTCTGATGAAAGGCCTTTACCCTGAAACCATAACTCTATTTCTCTCTCCACAGGTGCTGCCTGACCTGCTGATATTTGCTGTTTTTATTTGAGCCATCTAATTGTTTATTGAAGCACTTTGCAAGCATGGCCGCATGGAGCATTCACACTCTGGGAACAGTACTGTAATAAATTGCCTCCTTCCCAATACAGAATCAGGCAGGCAGTGATGGAACTAACATTAGCTGCGCTGTGACTGCAAAACAGTTTAGTGCAATTGTTTTCTCTGTAATTGCTAAAAGAAAATGTAGAAATGTGTGGTTTCCATTTGTAAGACTCTCATCTCTCTCCCTCTTACTCCTCTCTCTTAAATCACGGGTAGATAGTTTTCTCATCTCTCTCTCTCTTACTCCTCTCTCTTAAATCACAGGTAGATAGTTTTCTGATCGATAAGGGAATTAGGGGATATGGGGAGCAGGCAGGTAAGTGGAACTGATTCGCTTCAGATCAGCCATGATCTTGTTGAATGGCGGGGCAGGCTCGAAGGGCCAGATGGCCTACTCCTGCTCCTATTTCTTATGTTCTTATGTTCTCTCACTCTCTTTTTCTCTCATCCACAAAAGTCTTAATACTATTTTGACCAAAACAGCACAACAAGCTTTATAAAGGTGAAATTTGTTAATTGTATTTTAATTATATTGTTAAGGTATACCAGGACATTGTTTAATTAATTCAAGATGACACCGGAGCAGGGTGACTTCTTGCGAGCTGTTGCCAGCATACCCTCTAATTCTATATTTTACACTGCTTGGTGTGCGCTCCTGCTCTGGCAAAACCTTGAGAAACTGCAAAGGGTTGTGAACGTAGCCCAGTCCATCTCACAAATCAACCTCCCATCCATTGACTCTGTGTACATTTCCCGTTGCCTAGCCCGTATAATCAAGGACCCCACGCACCCCAGACATACTCTCTTCCACCTTCTTCCATCGGGAAAATCACATACCATCTGACTTAAGAGGAGCTTGTCCCCTGCTGCGATCAGACTTTTGAATGGACCTCTCTTATATTAAACTGATCTTTCTCTACACCCTAGCTGTGACTGTAACACTACATTGTGCATCCTCTCCTTTTCTCATCCCCATGTACTCTATGAACAGTATGCTCTGTCTGTATAGTGCGCAAGAAACAATATTTTCCACTGTATCCCAATACATGTGACAATAATAAATCAAATCAAAGTATTTTCAGCACATTTTCAGAAAGACGGAGGATGAGGGGTGACCTAATAGAGGTGTATAAAATTATGAAAGACATAGATAGGGTGAACGGTGGGAAGCTTTTTTCCAGGTCAGTGGTGACGTTCACGAGGGGTCATAGGTTCAAGGTGAGGGGGGGGGGGGGGGAGGTTTAACACGGATATCAGAAGGACATATTTTACGCAGAGGGTGGTGGGGGCCTGGAATGCGCTGCCGGGCAAGGTGGTGGAGGCGGACACACTGGGAATGTTTAAGACTTATCTAGATAGCCACATGAACGGAGTGGGAATGGAGGGATACAAAAGAATAGTCTAGTTTGGACCAGGGAGTGGCGCAGCCTTGGAGGGCCGAAGGGCCTGTTCCTGTGCTGTATTGTTCTTTGTTCATATAAACAGGGAACAGCTGGGACACTGGGTATGTGAGAGGGGAGCTTTTAGATTGAACAAAACCAATAAACTCTCTGGATAAAGGAAAACCCTGTGTCTTGCTTTATGTTTCTCCAACTGGCTTGAATCATCTTAGAACTGGGGTAAGGAAAAATGTCTTCACCCAGAGGGTGGTGAATGTGTGGAATTCACTACCATCGAATGTAGTTGAGGCCAAAACGTTGTCTGATTTTAAGAAGAAATTAGCTATAGCTCTTGGGGCTAAAGGGATCAAGGGATATGGGGGGAAGGGGGATCAGGATATTGAATTCGATGATCATCCATGATCAAGGTGAATGGTGGAGCAGGCTTGAAGGGCCGAATGGCCTGCTCCTGATTCTAGTTTCTATGAATCATCTACACACAATTTGCCAGCTAGCACAGCTCCCAGTGCATCTGCTTTTCACCATTACTAAAGAATGAATGACCAGGGAATGACCCACTATGACTACAAACATATGTTGGGTGGTCTGCTGATGTTGATTGTATTCAATTGAGGGAGAAATTCCCATGTTTTGGGTTAAAAAAAAATGAAACATTCCATTCAAAATCATGAAGGGTTTTGATAGAGCAAATAAGGGAGGCTGATAATAGATGCATGAAAGTTACAGATAAAGCCAGGAGGAGATGGGAGAATTTGCTTTTAACAGCAAGTTGTAGATTGATGAAAGAGTGGTGGGAGCAGATTAAATAATAGCTATCAAAAGGCAATTGGATTATATAATTGAAAGGGAAAAAGTATGGGAGCTGAACTAGTTGGAAAAGGTCATCCAAAGAGTTGGCACAGACATGATGGACTGAATGACTTTATTCCGTGCTGCATGATTCTATACCAAAAGATAGACTTTGGACTTAAGTGTAAAACTCTTCCGACGTTACTGCATTACTAACTTCACTACCATGTATTCCAAAACACAATGAGGACAGCTTGGTACACTTAACTGTTAAGTGGGGCTATTTATGGAAAGTACATAGAGTTCTTGGTCAAGTTGCCTCAATTTTCTGCATAGTTTTCTTTTATTATTAATTCATGGGATGAGAGTGTCGCTGGCTGGTCCACCATTTATTGCATCTCCATCCCGAAGCCATTTAAGAGTCAACCACATTGCAGTGGATCTGGATTCGCATGTAGGCCAGACCGGGTAAGGACGGCAGATTTCCTTCCCTAAAGGACATTAGTGAACCAGATGGGTTTCATTGGGGCGGCACGGTGGCTAGAACTGTTGCCTCACAGCCCTAGGGACCCAGGTTCAATTCCGGCCTCGGGTCACTGTCTGTTTGGAGTTTGCACATTCTCCCCCTGTCTGCGTGGGTTTCCTCCGGGTGTTCCGGTTTCCTCCCATAGTCCAAAGACATGCGGGTTGGGTTGATTGGCCATGCTAAATTGGCCTGAGTTTCAGGGGATTAGCAGGGTAAAAATGTGGGAATAGGACCTGGGTGGGATTGTGGTTGGTGCAGACTCGATGGGCTAAATGCCCTCCTTCTGCATTGCAGGGATTCTATGAACAATCAACAGTGATTTCCTTGGTCATCGTTAGACCTTTTAATTCCAGATTTTCATTGAACTCAAATGTCATCATCTGCCACAGTGGGATTTGAACACAGGTCCCCAGAGCATTACCCTGGATCTCTAGTCCAGTGACAATACCACTATGCCACCATCTCCCCTTTACCTTGAGTATGAGAAGATAGCAGTTGGAGTTGAACTGGGTTACTTTTGATTTACAGTCAAATGTTTTACAACTGAGTTATATTCCCAGTCCCATTCTGTCCTTTTGACATCTATTTGAACAAGCAATTGAATCCAAAAATATTCATAGAATTCCAGGTACACCATGCTCAAATCAACAAAGTTTTGTATTTCACATCTTTATGGATAGGTTACTGGTTAAATGAGCAGTCACAGGTAAAGCACTTTGAGTGCAACTCCAACCATTGATAATTTAGTTAGTAAATTAACTTGGATTTTGGAAATCTCAGTTAAAAAACAGAAAATGCTGATTAAAAACACAGGTCAGGTAGCATAGGTGGAGAGAAAGAGACAGAGTTAATGGTTTACATATGATCATACAAATTAGGAGCAGGAGTAGGCCATTCAGCCCCTCAAGCCTGCTCCGCCCCTTAATAAGATCATGGCTGATCCGATTGTAACCTCAACCCCACATTCCCCGCCTACCCCTGATAACCTTTCACCCCCTTGCTTATCAAGAATCTAACTGCCTCCACCTTAAAATATTCAAAGCCTCTGCTTCTACTGTCTTTTGAAAGAATCCCAAAGACTCATGGCCTTCTGGGAGAAAACAAATGACTTAAATCGGAAATTCCTTATTATTGAACAGTGACCCCGAGATCCTCCTATTCAGATGATGACCTTTCTCCAGAAATCCCAAGTTTTATCCTGACCTAGCTCTGAGTGTGTGGATCTTGGTTAGAGCAGCAGGGTTGGCACAGTGGTTAGCACTGCTGCCTCACAATGCCACAGACCCAGGTTCAATTCTGGCCTTGGGTCACTGTCTGTTTGGAGTTTCCACGTTCTCCCCGTTGTCTGTGTTCTGGTTTCCTCCCACAATCCAAAGATGTGCGGTTTAGGTTGATTGGCTGTGCTAAATTGTCCCGGGATTAGGGGGATTAGTGGTGTGAATATGTGGGCTTATGGGGATAGGGCTTGGGTAAGATGCTCTGTCAGAGAGTTAGTGCGGACTTGACCCGAATGGCCTCCTTCTGCACTGTCGGGGTCCTATGGTAAGCAGTTCGCACCCTACAACTAAAAGTTTATTTATTAGTGTCACAAGTAGGCTTACGTTAACACTGCAATGAAGTGACCGTGAAAATCCCCTAGACTCTGCCCTCTTAGGTTAGAGAATGTCAAAGTTAGTCCAAGATTTAATTCCTCTTTGCTAATTTGTCTCCCTCTACCCAGTGGACAGAAACAAAAGTGAATAATGCACACTATAGAGTTTCTTCAGACCATAATTTATTGTATTACTGATTGCAGGGGAGGTGATGGCCAAGTGGTATTATTGCTAGACTATTCGTCCAGAAACTCAGCCAATGTTCTGGGGACCTGGTTCGAATCCCGCCATGGCAGATGGTGGAACTTGAATTCAATAAAAAAACACCTGGAATTAAGAATCTACTGATGACCATGAAAGCATTGCTGGAAAAACCCATCTGGTTCACTAATGTCCTTTAAGGAAGGAAATCTGCTGTCCTTAGCTGGTCCGGCCTACATGTGACTCCAGAGCTACGGCAATGTGATTGACTCTCAACTGCCCTCCAAGGGCATCTAGGGTTGGGCAATGAATGCTGGCCCAGCCAGCGGCGCCCATATCCCATGAATGAATAACCTGTTGAGCTGCTTTGATGCAACCGCAGTGTGTAACTGAAGGTGTATTTATTTATTCTGCTTGAAAACTAACTCCTTGCTCAGGTCTTCGAATTTTCTATGAGTTAAACTACTTTAATGTCTTGTTTTCACTGCTTGTTGCTGTTGCCTGAAATTAGTTTTAGTCTGGGGTGTTCAGCCTGATTTTGCTGCTCGCTAATGAGTATTGAAAAAGCGGGAATTGTAACAGGATCTCAAGAGATCTTCTGTTTCCAGAGGGCACCCTGGACTTGATGCGAAGGGTAGATTTATGAATCGGCAGGATTTCAAGAGAGCATCAGCAAGTTCCCCTCAAAGTCACTCACCATCCTGACTTGGAAGTATACCACCGTTCCTTCATTGTTTCTGGGTCAAAATCCTGGAACTCTCTCCCTAACAGCACTGTGGATGTACCTACACCACATAGTCTACAGTGGTTCAAGACGATGTCTCACCACCACCTTCCTGGGTGGGAAATTCGGATTGAGCAATTAAAATGCTGGTCTAGCCATTGATGCCCATGTCTCATGAGAGAATGAAATGAAATGTCCTTGCTCTATAAATTATTTCTTGATCAATATCTAGCCTGAGGGGGTACAGCTCGATAATAGATAATTTGATGGCAGATTAAGCAGTTCCTGGTTCAAATCCAGGTGCCCTCTCATTAAAATGAACATACAAGTAAAATATCTATCCAGAGCCAGTATGGACATGGGGGTATAGACCATGTGGTAAAACGCTTGACGACAGCTCTGCAAATCTCCAGTTCAATTCTGGGTGCTCCCTTCACTCCTCCTGTGTTTCATAACCAACACCTCTGATGTAACCTCCACCCTTCACCAGTTTGGTATTTTTATAATTTCTAACCATAATCACTTCTTATCAATATTCGAGCCTTCAGTTGCTCGGGGTGCAGGTTGTGGTTTCAGTGGTAGAGGCAGCGGTCAAGAGGTTACTGGTTCCATATCCAGTTTCCACTCAGTGATATTCATGTTCAGGGTGGAAGTTGGCTTGGGGCAAGTTTCACAAATGCCCCTGCAGCAAGTAGCCAAGGCTTCTTCTGCAACCCTTCCCAAATCTGCAACTCCATCACGTAGAAGGACAAGAGCTTGGGAACACCAACACGTTGCCCACACACCTTTCCATCTTGGACATATACGGTCCATTGCTTTACCATCACTGAGGCAAAATTCATGAACTCATCATAGAATCCCTACAGTGCAGAGGGAGGCCATTCAGCCCATCGAGTGCATCAACTCTGCGACAGAGCACCTTAACCAGGAACCCCCCCCACACTATCCCTGTAACCCCACATATTTACCCCACTAATCCCCCTAACCTACACATCTCGGGACTCTAAGGGGCACTTTAGCATGGCCAATCCATCTAACCTGCACATCTTTGGAGTGTGGGAGGAAATCGGAGCACCTGGAGGAAACCCACGCAGACACTGGGAGAAGATGCAAACTCCACACAGACAGTCACCCAAGGTTGGGATCAAACCCAGGTCCCTATCGCTGTGGACACAGTGAGAAGTCTCATAACACCACGTTAAAGTCCAACAGGTTTAGTTGGTAGCACAAGCTTTTGGAGCGCTGCTATCAGGTGATGAAGGAGCAACGCTCCGAAAGCTTGTGCTATCAAATAAACCTGTTGGACTTTAACGTGGTGTTGTGAGACTTCTTACTGTGCCCACCCCAGTTCAACACCAGCATTTCCCTATCGCTGTGAGGCAGCAGCGCTAACCACTGTGCCTGATTGAACAGGGAACATCTTCACCATCCACACTGTATCAGCTCAAGGAAGGCAACTCACCCCTACTCAAGGGCAACTAAGAATGGGCTAAAAACATTGACATTGCCTGCGATACCCACATCCTAAATTCAGTGTGGAAATAAACTTGGAACAAGTTTCACAAATGCCCTGCAGCAAGTAGCCACGGTAATAATTTGCAAAGTGGTAGAAATACCCATGACAGAAGTTTACACTGAACCTCCATAGTTGTCCTGCCACTTGGAATACTGTGTACAGTTCTGGTCACCCTATTATTAGAAAGGATATTATTAAACTAGAAAGAGTGCAGAAAAGATTGACTAGGATGCTACCGGGACTTGATGGTTTGAGTTATAAGGAGAGGCTGGATGGACTGGGACTTCTTTCTCTGGAGCGTAGAAGGCTTAGGGGGTGATCTTATAGAGGTCTATAAAATAATGAGGGGCATAGATCAGCTAGATAGTCAATATCTTTTCCCAAAGGTAGGGGAGTCTAAAATTAAAGGGCATAGGTTTAAGGTGAGAGGGGAGAGATACAAAAGGGTCCAGAGGGATAATTTTTTCACACAGAGGGTGGTGAGTGTCTGGAACAAGCTGCCAGAGGTAGTAGTAGAGACGGGTACAATTTTGTCTTTTAAAAAGCATTTAGAAAGTTACATGGGTAAGATGGGTATAGAGGGATATGGGCCAAATGCGGGCAATTGGGACTAGCTTAGGGGTTTTAAAAAAAAAGTCGGCATGGACAAGTTGGGCCAAAGGGCCTGTTTCCATGCTGTAAACCTCTATGACTCTCTGACTCTATGACTGCACAGTACCTGAGCAAAGCAGCAGTTCTGTGTTTGACCAAGTGCGTTCTTTGGAAGCAGTTGCCAAGAGGGAAAAAAAATGTTAATTCTCATTAAACTGTGTAATCCCCAAGATTTGAGGCAGTTTGTGAGTTCAGGTGCTGCTTTAACATTGGATTGTTGACTGTCCAGAGGTGGAAATGGGCTAACCACAAGTTGTAAACGAGGCTGGGATTTACAGATGGAAAGAGGCAGGTGTAACGCTTCTTAACCTGTTTACTTAGGAAATGACGGTGTTAAATGAACAGAAAGTATCCTTTGCTTGTTATAGAAACAGCTCTGCTCCTCGAGCCGGCAAGTTATTCGCACAATTTCTGTCATTATTTTGAAATAACAGCACCACTTGTTGGAAATGTTCAGTCAGTTTGTTGCAGCTGAGGATATAATCTAGGATTATATTAACTGGAGTTTAGAAGAGTGAGAGGGGATCTCATAGAAACTTACAAAATTCTAACAGGGTTAGACAGGGTAGATTCAGATAGATTGTTCCCAATGGTGGGGGAGTCTAGGACTAGGGGTCATAGTTTGAGGATAGGGGGTAAACCTTTTAGAACTGAGGTGAGGAGAAATTTCTTCACCCACAGGGTGGTTGGTGAATGTGTGGAATTCACTACCACAGAGTGTAGTTGAGGCCAAAACGTTGTGTGATTTCAAGACGAAATTAGATACTGCTCTTGGAGCTCAAGGGATCAAAGGATATGGGGGGTAAGGGGGACCAGGATATTGAATTTGATGATCAACCATGATCAAAATAAATGGTGGAGCAGCCTCGAAGGGCCAAATGGCCTCCTCCTGCTTCTAGTTTCCATGTTTCAGCCCTGCACCAGAATGCGACTGATGAATCGAATCGCGTTTGCTAAATCTCAGCAGGTCTGGCAGCATCTGTAAGGAGAGAAAAGAGCTGACGTTTCGAGTCCAGATGACCCTTTATCAAAGGCCTTTCTTGAAATGCCAGCTCTTTTCTCTCCTTACAGATGCTGCCAGACCTGCTGAGATTTTCCAGCATTTTCTCTTTTGGTTTCAGATTCCAGCATCCGCAGTAATTTGCTTTTATCCTATTACTAAATGCTGTGATAAGCAACTAATTACTCAACTAATTACTCAACTTTTACAGATGCACCATAGAAAGCATTCTTTCTGGGTGTATCACAGCTTGGGATGGCTCCTGCTCTGCCCAAGGCTGCAAGGACCTACAAAAGGTTGTGAATGTAGCCCAATCCATCACGCAAACCAGCCTCCCATCCATTGACTGTCTACACTTCCCGCTGCCTCAGCAAAGCGGCCAGCATAACCAAGGACCCCACACACCCCTGACATTCTCTCTTCCACCTTCTTCCGTCGGGAAAAAGATACAAAAGTCTGAGGTCACGTATCAACCGACTCAAGAACAGCTTCTTCCCTGCTGCTGTCAGACTTTTGAATGGACTTATCTTGTATCAAGTTGATCTTTCTCTACACCCTAGCTATGACTGTAACACTACATTCTGCACTCACTCGTTTCCTTCTCTATGAACGGTATATTTTGTCTTATAGCGCACAAGAAACAATACTTTTCACTGTATACTAATACATGTGACAATAAAAAATCAAATCAAATCAAAATCAAAAGAAACACTGGAAGTACTCAGCAGGTGAGAGAGAATAGCAGAGTTTGATTTGATTTGACTAGTGATGGGATGAAGATTTGATTTATTGTCACACGTATTAGCATACAGTGAAAAGTATTGTTTCTTGCACGCTGTACAGATGAAGCATACCGTTCATAGAGAAGGAATGATGTGGAGATGCCAGCGTTGGATTGGGGTGGGCACAGTAAGAGGTCTCATAACACTAGGTTAAAGTCCAACAGGTTCGACTTTAACCTGGCGTTGTGAGACTTCTTACATAGAGAAGGAAAGGAGACAGTGCAGAATGTAGTGTTACAGTCCTAGCTCGGGTGTGATTCGTCAGAAGGAACTCTTCAAAATGCAGCTAATGAAAATACAACCAAAGTTACTCCAACTTATAAATCAAAGAAAGGGTTTAGTAAAGAAACATCATTACTCCAAACTTGGTGCCTTGTCCTGGGCCATTACAAGCTACCCACAATTCGACATAGTTCCTTATTTATAGTGAATCAGCTGGTCAGCTGATGATTACATCACTCTGTAATTGGTTCCATTGTTTACTGGGTCAGCTGACTCTTACATCATGTTCCCATTGGTCACATTGCATCCAATACAAAGTTGTCATTGGTTACATTCTAACAGGGTGTAGAGAAAGATCAACTTAGTTGACGTCAGACTGGATCTGAGAGATAGAGAGTTACATGTAGAGAGAATTAGAAATCAGCGCAAAGGGACATAGGAGGCCTAGTTCAGGATTCTCTTCAGGTTCACTTGTAGGTTGAGTTGGTAGTTAGGAAGGCAAATGCAATGTTAGCATTCATTTCGAGGGGACTAGAATACAAAAGCAGGGATGTGCTGTTGAGGCTTTATCAGGCTCTGGTGAGACCACATTTGGAATATTGTGAGCAATTTTGGGTCCCCATATCTAAGGAAGGATGTGCTGGCCTTGGAGAGGAACCAGAGGAGGTTCACAAGAATGATCCCTGGAATGAAGAGCTTGTCATATGAGGAACATCTGAGGACTCTGGGTCTTAGATGGAGCTTAGAAGGATGAGGGGGGATCTCATTGAAACTTATAGAATACTGAAAGGCCTGGATAGAGTGGACGTGGGGAAGATGTTTCCATTAGTCGGAAAGACTAGGATCCAAAGGCACAGCCCCAGAGTAAAGGGATGACTCTTAGAACTGAGATTAGGAGGAATTTCTTCAGCCAGAGGATGGTGAATCTATGGAATTCATTGCTACAGAAGGCTGTGCAAGCCAGGTCATTTAGTATATTTAAGACAGGATAGATAGGTTCTTGATTGAGTCATAGAATCATCGAATACCTACAGTGCAGAAGGAGGCCATTCGGCCCATCGATCCTGCACCAACAACAATCCCACCCAGGCCCTATCCCCATAACCCCACATATTTACCCTATTAATCCCCAACACTAAGGGGCAATTTACCATAGATGATCCACCTAACCCGCACATCTTTGGACTATGGGAGGAAACCGGAGCATCCGGAGGAAACCCCCGCAGACAACAGGGAGAATGTGCAGACTGCACACTGAGAGATTGGTAAGGGGATCAAAGATTACGGGGAAAAGGTGGGAGAATGGGGTTGAGAAACGTATCAGCCATGGTCGAATGGAGGAGCAGACTCGATGGGCCGAATGGCCTAATTCTGCTCCTATACCATGTGGTCTTATGTTCAGAGGGAAGGCAATTAAATAGTAGAAAAATTGACTCAAATAAAAAGTTCAAGAGGCCAAAGAGAGAGAGAGGGATCCAAGCAGATTATAAATTCTGCAAACAGGAGAAAGAGTCCGATTCTGCTGAGAGGTTATTGACCCAAGACTTTAACTCTGTTTCGATCTCCATGGGTACTTTCTGACCTGCTGCGTGCTTCCAACTTTTCCTGTTTGATTTCAGATTCTCAGCATTCACCTCACCCTGTGTATCTCTGCTGCAGCTTCAAGCGCTTGTGAGACACAATACCACTATTGGCCACAGGGTGGAGGCACACTCAAAGCTTGAGCGGCCAAAGTGGGATGTGTTGGAGAGGAGGAGACTGAATCATTGACCAAAAACAAAGTTATAGGAGGGAGTGCAGAGCGCATTCAGAAACTGAAGATAACGGAGGTTTGGTGAATTATTAAGTTTTGTTGCCTCTCGTTTGCATTGTTGCTCTGTGCAACCATTAGAATAAAGTTAAAATTTATTTCTTAGGCTTACATTAACACTGCAATGAAGTTACTGTGGAATTCCCCTAGTCGTCACACTCCAGCGCCTGTTCGGGTCAATGCATCTAACCAGCACGTCTTTCAGAATGTGGGGGGAAACCGGAGCACTCGGAGGAAACCCACACAGACACGGGGAGAACGTGCAAACTCCACACCGACAGTGACACAAGCCAGGAATCAAACCCAGGTCCCTGGCGCTGTGAGGCAGCAGTGCTAACCACTGTACCACCATGCCTCCCGCACCCCTGGTTGAGGGTATAATTCAGTGGTGGAGCAGGTCTAATAGTTCCAGGTTCAAGTCTGGGTGCCTTCTTGCCTACTCCCAGCCTACTCCATTGGAACATAGGAGCAGAAGCAGGCAGGCCATTCAGTCCTTTGAGTCGGTTCCACCATTCAATAAGATCATGGATGATCTTAGAATCCCTGCAGTGCTGAAGGAGGCCATTTGGCCCATCGGGCCTGCACCGACTCTTTGACAGAGCATCTTACCATTGCCCTATCACCGTAACCCCATGCATTTACCCCGCTAACTCCCCAAAACGACACTAAATGGCAATTTAACATGTCCAATCCACCTAACCTGCGCATCTTTGGGGTGTGGGAGGAAACCGGAGCACCCGGAGGAAACCCATGCAGACACGGAGAGAACGTGCAAACTCCACACAGTCACTCAAGGTTGGAATTGAACCTGGGTCACTGGCGCTGTGAGGCAGCAGGACTAACCACTGTGAGGCAGCAGGGCTAACTACTGTGAGGCAGCAGGACTAACCACTGTGAGGCAGCAGGACTAACCACTGTGAGGCAGCAGGACTAACCACTGTGAGGCAGCAGGACTAACCACTGTGAGGCAGCAGGACTAACCACTGTGAGGCAGCAGGGCTAACTACTGTGAGGCAGCAGGACTAACCACTGTGAGGCAGCAGGGCTAACTACTGTGAGGCAGCAGGGCTAACTACTGTGAGGCAGCAGGACTAACCACTGTGAGGCAGCAGGACTAACCACTGTGAGGCAGCAGGGCTAACTACTGTGCCACCGTGCCGCCCAATCTCCATTTTTTTGTTGGTCACAGAATCAACATTGAATGAAAAAGCAGTGATCTGTGAATGTATTCCACTACCCAGCTACTAGAGTAACGATCAAAGAATATCACACACATCGGGGCTCTCCAATCCATGATGTTGGTTTTACTCTGGCCGTGAGCTGTCCAATTCATCCCAGTCCCCTACGATTCAGTGCTATTCCTGTCAAATATTGCCCAATGAATACCTAGCCTGCTCCAGATTCCGTGACTTGTATCTGAAGATGGTTCCCGAGCACACATAGTCACATCAACCCCTTCATTCTGAACTCTGTAATGTGCTACTCCAGGTGGTCTGCATCAAGGTCTGTTGTAAAATCTGCTCAGCTTATGTGACTTAAGGCACGTTACCTGTTGCTATCTCTACACCAAGCCAGCAGAGAGGCTGCCTTCAGCTCCCGGGCAGACCTAAACACTTCACATCAGAACTTTGATTTCTTTTCCCTTTGTCCCATAAAACATTTGTCCCACAGTGTGTTACCCATTCCTTCCTTGGAGTGATGTGGTGAACCATAGATGGTTACCACTATGGGTACTGAACCATAGATGGTTACCACTATGGGTACTTGTACATATGTTACTGTTGTTACTGTTGGGGTTAGGGTTGGGGTGTTCCACCTGTTGGTATTGTTCTGTGGTACACTCCGGTTGGCTCCGCCTTCCTATAGGAGTATAAAGGTCACTGCACTTCCTAGTGACCCTTTAGTCTGGGATTGTATTGTTAAGCATTATGCTCCATTCTTGTTGCTAATAAAAGCCTTTATTTCCCGGGTACGATCCAGCCTCCCGAGTGAATTAATCGTGCATCAAGTGAGTATCGAAACTTTGAATAGCTATAATGCATTTGTGGGGTGTAGCTCAGTGGTAGAGCAGTTGACTGAAGATTTACGGGGTCCCTGGTTCAAATCCATCTGCCCTTTATAAACTCAGCCTTCATTCACAACTGAGTGTTTTGTGGATGTATCCCTAACCTGATCACCAGGGTAAGAATGGAAGAATGTGCCAGGGGTCTTGCCTCTGGCATTCGTTCTGTTGAACTTCATTATGGAGCCCGAATTCATCCCAGTGCCTTACATGGACAAAACAGCCAAACTACTGAGGTGAGGGTGACCCAGGCGAGACTCTATAGAGTCTGCTTGTGTTTGTGGAGAGAAGTGGAACTGCAGCTGGAGAGAGCAGAGACTGATCAACAACGCTGTCATATTTCAGCAGATCCCTGTCCTGGTTTCTTATCCTGTTTTGGAACATTGTGAGAAAGAGGGGAAATGGAAACGCAGTTTCCTGAGACAAAGATCCCAACTCTACAGGACACGCGTTCCTTTAATGGGCTGCCAGATGCCGTGTGCCACTGCAGACTGTGTCTCAGCAAGGAGACGGTGTGGCACCTGTGCCAAGTCCGAGCGAATCTGGCATCTGGTGGGGCAGGAGGACACCTGCTCCCGGTGGCAGTGAAGGTCCTGGCAACCCTCACCTCCTATGCCACAGAGCCCTTCGAGGCTTCCTCTGCGGTATCTCACAGTCCTCTGCGCCCAAGCACACCCATGAGGTGACAGAAGCCCTGTGCACCCAGGCAGGCAACTAAAATCCAAATTGGCATGGGTCAGGCCCAACAGGAAGCCGGGCGGCCACCATCGCCAGGATGCCCCAGGTGCAGGGGGTTTTGGATGGCACACACATCACTCTGCAGGCCCCATACCATCAAGAGGTGCCCTTCATTAATCCAAAGGGGTTCACTCCCTTATTGTGTGGATAGTCTGTGACCACCAGATAAATATCATGTATGTGTGTGCACGGCACCTGGGGAGCATGCATGATAGTTATGTCCTGCACAGTTCAGATATCTGGGTGTGTCAAGAGGACTACTAGAACTTACAAGACTGGGAGTCTTCAATTCTCCAAACACAGGAATCAAATCCAGTGTCACGTAAGCATTAGACTTTGCTGTGTTGAACCTGTTTAAAGGGTTTTGTCTATGGGAAGGGTTTTGTTTGATTGGAACATTTTAGATCATAGAATCATAGAAATCATAGAAACCCTACAGTACAGAAAGTGGCCATTTGGCCCATCGAGTCTGCACCGACCACAATCCCACCCAGGCCCTACCCCCATATCCTTACATATTTTACCCGCTAATCCCTCTAATCTATGCATCCCAGGACACTATGGGGCAATTTTAGCATGGCCAATCAACCTAACCCGCACATCTTTGGATATCTTTGGATATCTTTAGATATATTTGTTGAGGGTTATACATTATTGTGGTTGTTTTGCTTTTGTTTGTAATTGATAAAAGTT
Organism: Mustelus asterias; assembly: GCF_964213995.1. NCBI lineage: Eukaryota > Metazoa > Chordata > Chondrichthyes > Carcharhiniformes > Triakidae > Mustelus > Mustelus asterias. The sequence goes on from NC_135811.1 coordinate 103,279,982, forward strand.
ATTGCTAATTTTTATAGGTTTATCTATTTATTAGTCACAAGCAAGGCTTACATTAACATTGCAATAAAGTTACTGTGAAATTTCCCTAGTCGCCACAGTCCGGCACCTGTTCAGGTCAATGCATCTAACCAGCACATCTTTCAGACTGTGGGAGGAAACTGGAGCACCTGGAGGAAACCCACGCAGACATGGAGAGAACATGCAAACTCCACACAGATAGTGACCCAAGCCGGGAATTGAACCTGGGTCCCTGGCACTGTGAGGCAGCAGTGCTAACCACTGTATCACTGTGCCACTGTGCTGCCCATATTTTAGCCATATATGTCAACTATATTCTTAAATAAACTTTGCTTGATAAAAGCTCCCTAGTGGGTCATTTGAATCATAGCTGAGGTGAAACATATCATGCTTATCCGAGCCAAATTCAAAGTGCAAAACTTATGATCCAGGCTAGCACCATAAAACACTTTGAAGTTTCTGACCTGAACCATAACATCGTCCAGAACCGCCTGGTTCACTCTCTTTCTGTTTCACTGATTCGCGTCAGACTTTATTTCAGACGAAACCACATCCTCTAACAATCCGGCGGGCTGTTTATTCTGTTGTATTTTATTGGCCTGTTTCCTGGGTGTCAGTGCTGTGTCTTTGTGTGGGAGGATTTCCAATCCTGTAACATGATTCAACTTGTCCACAGCAGCAGCTCCAGAAGCTCTGCTTGGATTCTCTGCTTCTAGGGACATAGATTCCTAATCTTTTTCCCAGGGTAGGGGAATTGAAAACTAGAGGACAGAGGTTTAAGGTGTAAGGGGAAAGATTTAAAAGGAAACTGAGGGGCAACTTCTTCATGCAGAGGGTGGTGCATTTATGGAATGATGTGGAGATGCCGGCATTGGACTGGGGTGGGCATGGTAAGAAGTCTCACAACACCAGGTTAAAGTCCAACAGGTTTATTTGGAATCACGAGCTTTCAGAGCACTGCTCCTTCATCAGGTGAGTGGACGGTAGGTTCACAAACACGGCATATATGGACAAAGACACAATTGCAAGATAATGGTTGGAATGCTCTCTCCACTCACACTGTCTGTACCTGTAAAGACTTGATTACCTGTAAAGATTCGCATTTCAACCATTATCTTGCAATTGTGTCTTTGTCTATACATGCTGTGTTTGTGAAACCGACCTCTCCACTCACCTGATGAAGGAGCAGTGCTCCGAAAGCTCGTGATTCCAAGTAAACCTGTTGGACTTTAACCTGGTGTTGTGAGACTTCTTACCGTATATGGAATGAGCTGCCAGAGAAAGTGGGGGTTGAGGCAGGTTCAAAAGAAAAATTTAAAAAGCATTTGGATAAGTGCATGGATGGGAAAGGATTCGAGGGATATGGGCTAAATGCCGGCATTTGGGACCAGTTGGGATAGCACCATGGTCAGCATGGACGGGTTGGGCCGAAGGGCCTGTTTCCGTGCTGTATTGCTCTGTGACTCTGTGACTCCTGAACATCATCAAACTCTCTTGCTGAAACTTGTACAGAAGCGCCTGGTTCACATCCTTTCTGTACAACTGGTTCGCGTCGAATTTGATTTCAGAATGAAGTCACACCCGGCCCGATTCCGGGGGCGGGCGAGGCTCAGAGAACTGCACCCTCCATTGGCCTTGGGTGGGATCGTACGTACCTCGGATGGACGTGCTGGTAAAATTCCGCCCATGTTCTCTTGTATAGGGCGGGGAGAGGGGGAGGGCAGGGTGGGGGGGGGGGTTATTCTGTTTCTATTTTATTGGCTGGTTTCGGGGGGGTTTCTATCTACAAGCCAATCAGCAGCAGTTACCTTGATGGAGATTTATGATTGCTTGAAATTTCTTTAGTTTAAACACACACTGAGCCGGGACTCCAGTGTGTGAGGCGTTCTGAATGCTGTTATTTCCACCTTTTATTTGCAGCTGTTCTCCTGAGGCGCCGCACAATGCTGCCAGATTTATTCCGTTTTCTAACTTGGTTCATTGAGAAAGTGAGCCGGGCTCTGGGAGAAAGCGGAGCCGGCAGCCGAGGAATTATTCCGGCTCCATCCCATTCCAACAGCCGGGGAGATGCACAGCTGGATTTCTCCAGGACAGATGTGAATGTGGAAATAATCCCTGATAGAGATGTCACTGTGAACCTCCAGCAGGATAATAAGTTTGCACATTCTCCTCGTGTCTGTGTGGGTTTCCTCCGGGTGCTCCGGTTTCCTCCCACAGTCCAAAGATGTGCGGGTTAGGTTGATTGGCCATGCTAAAATTGCCCCTTAGTGTCCTGAGATGCGTAGGTTAGAGGGATTAGCGGGTAAATGTGTAGGGATATGGGGGTAGGGCCTGGGTGGGATTGTGGTCGGTGCAGACTCGATGGGCCAGATGGCCTCTTTCTGCACTGTAGGGTTTCTATCATTCAATTCCTTCCAATTCTCGGCAAAGTGAGTTTGTGGGAGTTTCACTGAAGCTCAGTGACTGCTAAACACTCTGAATATCGCCGCATTGCTCAGGCTGCTGAGATATGGCAGCGTTGTTGATCAGTCTCTGCTCTCTCCAGCTGCAGTTCCACTTCTCACCACAAACACAAGCAGCCTCTATAGAGGTTGCAGTCTCTCCTTTAATACATTGAATATGTTGGTGTGTGAGGAGCTGCTGACTCATATCCACACTGAACATTGCTGCTCGTGGCTGTTGCTCAGCCGCGCAAACACAGTGAAAGATCATTGAACTGACATTTTTTTAAATTTCCATAGATTCTGAATATTTCCTATATTTGCCGTTTTCATTTCAAGTCTATTACCTCGAGAATTTGGTTTTCAGCTGTTGTAAATATCTGCCTGTCTAAACTTGGAAATATTAAGTATATTTTAATGTTGAAAACTACATTTTCTACACGCTAGCTATGACTGTAACACTACTTAATATGAAACTACAAAGAGTTGTGAATGAAGCCCAGTCCATCACGCAAACTCTCTCGTTTCCTTCTCTATGAACGGTATGCTTTGTCTGTATAGCGCACAAGAAACAATACTGTATGTTAATACATGTGACAATAATAAATAAAATCAAAATCAAATCAAATCAATCAAATACATTTCTCCCATTGAAGTATTGAGAATATTTTCTGTGTTTGAGTGAAGACGGGAGTCTCTGAGTAACAGGGAATGATTGAAATGTGTCTCTCTGTTTTCTCTCCGTCCTCTGTCGCCGCTGAACCGGTGCCGGGATGAAGATTTGATTTATTATTGTCACATGTAATAACATACAGTGAAAAGTATTGTTTCTTGTGTGCTATACAGACAAAGCATACCGTTCATAGAGAAGGAAAGGAGAGGGTGCAAAATGTAGTGTTACAGTCATAGCTAGGGTGTAGAGAAAGATCAGCTTAACGCAAAGTAGGTCCATTCAAAAGTTTGACAGCAGCAGGGAAGAAGTTGTTCTTGAGTCGGTTGGTACGTGACCTCAGACTTTTGTATTTCCTGACTGAAGAAGGTGGAAGAGAGAATATCCGGGGTGCATGGCGTCCTTGATTATGCTGGCAGCTTTAAGGAGGCACCGAAGATATAGACAGAGTCAATGGATGGGAAGCTGGTTTGAGTGATGGACTGGGCTTCATTCACAACCCTTTGTAGTTTCTTGCGGTCTTGGGCAGAGCAGGAGCCATACCAAGCTGTGATACAACCGGAGTGGATGATTTCTCTGGTGCATCTGTAAAAGTTGGGGATGAAGATTTGACGCAATTGAATCAGCCGATTTCCAAACTGAGGTCTGAGAGAGCTCGGCGCTGAAATATCAGTGGAAATATCACAACAATGTTGTGAGTCTCGACTCTGTTCCACAATTAAAGATTGGGAAACAACTCCAAGTAGAGTTTCTCACACTGAACCGACCTCCAGCTCCCCGCTGCTGACTGGCCAGGAATCATTGCCTCAAACACACAGAACATATTTCACTCTCTCTGGGCTGGGTTCCTGGCCCCAGGTGTAAATTCAGCAGCTGTGGATATGAGTCATTCTCCCTTCCACCTTCTTCGGTCGGGAAATACAAAATTTTGAGGTCATGTACCAACCGACTCAAGAACAGCTTCTTCCCTGCTGCCGTCAGTTTTCAATGGGCCTACCTCATGTTAAGTTGATCTTTCTCTACACCCTAGCTATGACTGTAACACTACATTCTGCACCCTCTCCTTTCCTTCTCTGTGAACGGTTTGCTTTGACTGTATAGCCTGGCCCTAGGGGTAAATTCAGCAGCTGTGGATATGAGTCAGTGACCTTCAGCAGCTCCTCACACACCAACATATTCAGTGTATTAAAGGAGAGACTGCAACCTCTATAGAGGCTGCTTGTGTTTGTGGTGAGAATCGGAACTGCAGCTGGAGAGTGCAGAGACTGATCAACAATGCTGTCATATCTCAGCGGATCACTGACCTGGTTTCTAAACCTGTTTTGGAACATTGTGAGAAAGAGGGGAAATGGAAACGCGGTTTCCTCCAGTCCACATCTTGTGATCCACGTGGACGGAAATGGCCCAAAGAACATCACCATTCAAAGCATTCTCATCAATATGCCTAATGAGAAATAGTGGTGGTGACAATCCCCATTTATAACTAGACTCCAGAATTAGTGTCTATACAGCCGGCGGATATGCGGAATTATTTTATTTCTATGCACTGTTGGACAACTGCCAGGAAGATGAAATGTACAAAAAGTAACATTGCCAACATGGAGAAGAATCAAGAGTAAAAAAGTGAATGATTTAACCTCACATTGACAATGATTATCAAAGGCGATACCGATTCTCATCCCGAGTTCAGCAATCGGTACATCACTATTGAACCACAGTCACCATTGTTCTGTTGGTTAAACGGGACACAAAGAACGACCCTCTGCTCTAATTACCTCCCCGGATTCAGCAGAATTCCTTCTTAGAATAGAATCATAGAATCCTACAGTGCAGGAGGAGGCCATTCAGCCCATCAAGTCTGCACCGACCACAGTCCCACCCACGCCCTATCCCCTTAACCCCACGTATTTACCCTAACTCGTCCCCCCTGACACTAAAGGGTAACTTAGGGTGAGGCCAATTCACCTAACCTGCACATCTTTGGACTGCGGGAAGAAACCAGAGCACCCAGAGAAAACGCACACAGATGTGGGGAGAACATGCAAACCCCATACAGACGGTGACCCAAGTCAGGAATCGAACCCGGGGCCCTAGAGCTGTGAAGCAGCAGTGCTAACCACTATGCCATCGTGCTGCCCTACTTCAAGCTGAGCGCGGACATACTTTGTTCCACCTTCTTCTGTCGAGAAAAAGATACAAAATTCTGAAAACACGAACCAACTGATTCAAGAACAGCTTCTTCCCTGCTGCAATCAGACTTTTGAATGGGCCGAGCATACATTAAGCTGGTGCTTCTCTTCATCCTACCTGTAACTGCAACATTATATTTGGCACCCTCTCCTTTTGCTTCCCTCCATGTACTTTATGAATGGTATGTTTTGTCTGTATAGCGCACAAGAAACAATATTTTTCACTGTATCCCAGTACATGTGACAATAATAAATTGAATGATTCCATGCAGCAGTCTGGCCTGTTTGGGTTCATCTCTGCAAAGACTGAAAGTCTTGGAGAATTGAGTTGTAATTTGAGTGCTGTGACATGTTCTAAAAATAAACCTGTTCCTTTAATACCATTGTCTGATTCTTAAAGGACCAATATAAACTTCCACAGAGCACAAAAATGTGTTTCAGACTTCCCACAATCTCCTATTTAGCACCAATGATCTCTTGTAACTGATCAGTCCTCAGACTCTGGGCCTGCACTCATTGGAGTTTAGAAGGATGAAGAGGGATCTCATTAAAACTGACAGAATACTGAAAAGCCTGGATAGAGTGGAAGTGGAGAAGATGTTTCCATTAGTCGGACAGACTGGATTCTGAGGGCACAGCTTCAGAGTAAAAGGAACGACCCTTTAGAACTGAGATGAGAAGTAATGTTCCCAGCCAGATGGTGGTGAATCTCCGGAATTCACTGTCACAGAAAGCTGTGGAGGGCAATTCATTTTGTGTGTTAAAGGAAGAGAGAGTTTTTTGATTGGTAAGAGGATCAAAGATTCCGGGACACAAAGTACACAAAGGTGTACTCGTTGGAGTTTAGAAGGATCCCTCAATCAGCATGATCCATTTCTTCATTGAAAACACTGATTGATTGATAAAGTAACAGTGTGAGTATGGTGGGTGATTTTAACTTCCCCTATATTGACTGGGACTCATTTAGTGCTAGGGGTGTGGATGGGGCAGAGTTTGTAAGGAACATCCAGGAGGGCTTCTTGAAATAGTATATAGATAGTCCGACTAAGGAAGAGGCCATACGGGACCTGGTATTGGGAAATGAGCCCAGTCAGATGGTCGACATTTCATTAGGGGAGCAGTTTGGGAACAGCGACCACAATTCAGTAAGCTTTGAGGTACTGACGGATATAGGTAAGTGTAGTCCTCAGGTGAAGGTGCTAAATTTGGGGAAGGCTAATTACAACATTCTTTGGCAGTAACTGAAAAATGGAGATTGACTTGATTTGATTTTATTTGATTTATTATTGTCACATATATCATCATACAGTGAAAAGTATTGTTTCTTGCACGCTATGCAGACAAAGCATACCATTCATAGAGAAGGAAATGAGAGAGTGCAGAATGTAGTGTTACAGTCATAGCTAGGGTGTAGAGAAAGACCAACTTAATGCAAGGTAAATCCATTCAAAAGTCTGACAGCAGCAGGGAAGAAGCTATTCTTGAGTCAGTTGGTACGTGACCTCAGAATTTTGTATCTTTTCCCCGATGGAAGAAGGTGGAAGAGAGAATGTCCGAGGTGCTTGGGATCCTTGATTATGCTGGCTGCTTTGCCGTGGCAGCGGGAAGTGTAGACAGAGTCAATGGATGGGAGGGAGGCTGATTTGTGTGATGGATTGTGCTACATTCACAACCTTTTGTAGATCCTTGCAGTCTTGGGCGGAGCAGGAACCCCATACCAAGCTGTGATACAACCAGAAAGAATGCTTTCTATGGTGCATCTGTAAAAGTTGTTGAGAGTCGTAGCTGACATGCTAAATTTCCATGGTCTTCTGAGAAAGTAGAGGCGTTGGTGGGCTTTCTTAACTATAGTGTCAGCATGGGGGGACCAGGATAGGTTGTTGGAGATCTGGACATCTAAAAACCTGAAGCTCCCGACTCTTTCTACTTCATCCCCATCGATGTAGACAGGGGCATGTTCTCCTTTACGCTTCCGGAAGTCGATGACAATCTCCTTCGTTTTGTTGACAGATGTTTGAAGGCAAATCAACATCTGGCTTTCAAGTGTAAATTGATAGGAATTCAGGACCGACACATTCCTGTAAGGATGTAGGATAGGTATGGCATGTTTCAGGAACCTTGGGAGATATTGTGAGACTAGTCAAAAAGAAAAATGAGGCAAGTGTGGAATTCAAGGAAAGTAGAAAGACACTAAAGCAAGGAACCGGGAGGGCTAAAAGGGGTTACAAAAAAATCATTGGCCAGAAGGATTAAGGCAAATCCCAAGGTTTTGTATACATATATAAATATCAAGTGGGTAGCCAGGGAGAGGGTTGGCCCATTCAAGGACAGGGGAAAGAATCTATGTGTGGAGCTAGAGGAAATTGGCGAGGCATTAAATGAGTACTTTGCGTCAGTATTCACCAAAGAGAAGGACTTGGTGGATGATGAGTCTGGTGAAGGGCATGCAGATAGTTTGGGTCATGTTGAGATCAAAAGGGAGGAGGTACTGGGGGGCTTGATAAACATTAAGGGAGGGAGACAATTCCCAGGGCCTGATGGGATATACCCCAGAATACTGAGAGAGGGAAGGGAGGAAATTGCTGGGGCATTGAGAGAAATCTTTGTATCCTCGCTGGCTACAGGGGAGGCCCCAGAGGATTGGAGAATAGCCAATGTTGTTCCTTTGTTTAAGAAGAGTAGCAATGATTATCCAGGTAATAACAGGCCGGTGAGCCTTATATCAGTGGTAGTGAAATTATTGGAGAGGATTCTTCGAGACAGGATTTACTCCCACTTGGAAAGAAGTGGATGTATTAGCGAGAGGCAACATGGTTTTGTGAAGGGGAGGTCGTGTCTCACTAACTGGATCGAGTTTTTTGAGGAAGTGACGAAGATCATTGATGACTGTAGGGAAGTGAATGTTGTTCACATGGACTTCAGTAAGGCCTGTGACACGGTCCCCCATGGCAGAATGGTACAGAATGTGAAGTCGCACAAGATCAGAGGCTGGCAAGATGGATACAGAACTTGCTTGGTCACAGAAGACAGAGGGTAGCAGTGGAAGGGGGCCCTTTCTAAATGGAGGGCTGTGACTAGTGGTGTTCCTCAGGGATCAGTGCTGGGAGTTTGCTGTTTGTAATATATATAAATGATTTGGAGGAAGAAGTAACCGGTTTGATTGGGAAGTTTGAGGATGACACAAAGGTTGGTGGAATTGCTGATAACGATGAGGACAATCAGAGGATACAGGACGATATAGCTCGGTTGGACACTTGGGCAGAGAGATGGCAAACACCTATTTATAGTATTCCCATTTTCCAGCACTTGCAATGTATTGACTGACACGAGCTCGTGACAACAGCAGCTTCACTTTTGTCAACCCCTCACAGAAATGTATGTTGTTACAACAATGAAAGTTGCACACTGACCATGTCTGTAATTATTGTAATCAAGACTAATTCTCCATATAAACAGGTTGCGGCCCGTCTGGTCTCCTTCTGCACTGCAGGGATTCTATGGATTCTGGAAGCATAAGAAGTTATAGAGATGTGAGTGGGGACAAAGCGTTTGACCGTGTATGAAGAGAGTCCTCTAGTTTCATTCCAATATCCTCTCAATGGCCTCATGTTTTCACAAAATAGGTTTGCTGTCATTACTCTGCCTCTACACCAACTCTGTAATCATTAGAGTCAATAATAAACTCCTCAGAAATCCTTCAAGATCAATTTGCGGTCTTTAAGAATATAAATACTGTTATTTAATTAATTCTGGAATTATTTGTTTTTTCCAAACCACTTTGCTGAATGTAATGGATCCTTAGGCCTTCACTTTGGTTCCTCAACAAACAAAATATTCAGCTGAAGTTCTCATTTGAAGATAAATATTTATTCCATTCTTCTATTAATGAACCAGTGACTGTACAACATAAATGGTGCAGCTGTGTGATGCCATATTTCACGACAGATCATATTCAGGGTTCTCCCCCCGATATTCGTACTGTAAAAAATAAAGATTGGGACAGTCAGAAAATAACAGAACTCCCCCCTCCCCATCAGGGAGCAAGTGTGGCGAAAGGTGTAAAGGGTTAATGTTTCATGGGGTGCCAGTGTCTCCTTGAGGTGACAAAATATCCAAAGTTTATTTTATTTGAAAGCACAGGGCCCACTCACCAGCATGTGGGGGTATAGCTCCGTGGTAGAGCATTTGACTGCAGATCAAGAGGTCCCCAGTTCAAATCTAGGTGCCCCCTACCTAGTCTTTATCTTAGCAAAAAAGAACCAAAGTAACAAAACCCACCCTTACACAACGCTGTGTCTGCAGCTGCAGCCATAAGTAATAATAAACCTGAAGTGAGTGGTATGGTGCCACTGCTGCTAAAGTGCATGGTTTTACTGCAATGTTTGTCGTTGTCCATTATTTATTGCAATTCACCCCATCGCTTCGCCTCTCTTTCTCTGTTAGTCTTACTCCTGCGGACCAGTTAATTTTAAACATTTAATCTCGAGCCCAGTCTCGAGGTAAAGTCATAGAGTTTTACAACAGAACAAAATGGCCATTTGCTCCATCGTGACTGTTGCGGCCATCAAGCACCTAATTAATGAGATCCCATTTTCCAGCACTTGCAATGTATTGATTGACACGAGGTCATGATAACAGCGGCTTCACTTTTGTCAACCCCTCACAGAAATGTACGTAGTCAGAACGATGAAAGTTGCACGCTCAACATGTCTGTAATTATTGTAATCTAGACTAATTCTCCATATGAACAGTTTGCTGCCTGTCTGGTCTCCTTCTGCACTGCAGGGATTCTATGGATTCTGGAAACATAAGAAGCTATAGAGATGTGAGTGGGGACAAAGCGTTTGACCGTGTATGAAGAGAGTCCTCTAGTTTCAATCCAATATCCTCTCAATGGCTTCATGTTTTCACAAAGAAGGTTTGCTGTCATTACTCTGCCTCTGCAGCAACTCTGTGATCATTAGAGTCAATAATAAACTCCTCAGAAAACCCTTCAAGATCGATTTGCGGTCTTTAAGAATATAAATACTATTATTTAATTAATTCTGGAATTATTTGTTTTCTCCAAACCACTTTGCTGAATGTAATGGATCCTTAGGCCTTCACGTCGGTTCCTCAACAAACAAAATATTGAGCTGAAGTTCTCATTTGAGGATAAATATTTATTCCATTCTTCCATTAATGAACCAGTGACTGTACAACATAAATAGGTGCAGCTGTGTGATGCCATATTTCACTACAGATCATATTCAGGGTTCTCCCCCCGATATTCATCCTGGAAAAAATAAAGATTGGTGCAGTCAGAAAATACCAGAAATCCTTCCTTCCCATCACGGAGCATCTGAGGTGAAAGGAGTAAAGGGTTAATGTTTCACGGGGTGCCCGTGTATCTTTGAGGTGACAAAACACCCAAGGTTTATTTTATTTCAAAGCACAGAGACCATGAGCTAACATGTGGGGGTATAGCTCAGTGGTAGAGCATTTGACTGCAGATCAAGAGGTCCCCAGTTCAACTCTGGGTGCCCCCTATCTAATCTTTATCTTAGCAAAAAATAATCGAAGTCACACAACCCACATTCACACAATACAGTGTCTGTAACTGCAGCCATGAGTAAAGGTGCTCCTGACATGAGGTGCTTGGTGCCACTCCTGAAGGAGTGTGGGATTTTACTGCAATGTTTGTCATTGTCCACTATTTATCACAATTCATTCCATCGTTTCTTCTCTGTTTCTCTGATAGTCTCACTCCTGTTGACCATTTTATTTGAGACATATAATCTTGGGCCCAGTCTTGAGGTAAAGTCATAGAGTTTTACAACAGAAAAATTAGCCATTCGCTCCATCGTGACTGTACCGGCCATCATCTCCTATTTATTCTAATCCCATTTTCCAGCACTTGGATTGTACTGAGTGACACGAGGTCGTGATAACGGGGGCTTCACTTTTGTCAACCCCTCACAGAAATGTATGTTGTCACACCAATGAAAGTTACACACTGAACATGTCTGTAATTATTATAATCAAGACTAATTCTCCATATGAACAGTTTGCTGCCTGTCTGGTCTCCTTCTGCACTGCAGGGATTCTATGGATTCTGGAAACATAAGAAGCTATAGAGATGTGAGTGCGGACAAAGCGTTTGACCGTGTATGAAGAGAGTCCTCTAGTTTCAATCCAATATCCTCTCAATGGCCTCATGTTTTCACAAAGAAGGTTTGCTGTCATTACTCTGCCTCTACAGCAACTCTGTGTTTATTAGAGTCAATAATAAACTCCTCAGAAACTCTTCAAGATCGATTTGCGGTCATTAAGAATATAAATACTGTTATTTAATTAATTCTGGAATTATTTGTTTCCTCCAAACCATTTTTCTGAACGTCTTTCCAGTGAGAACATCCCCAGTTTACCCAATCTCTCCTCATAACTAAGCTCTACCATACCAGGCAACATCCTGGTAAACCTCCTCTGCACTCTCTCTAAAGCCTCCACATCCTTCTGGTAGTGTGGCGACCAGAACTGGTCTGTATTCCTGGTATTTTCTGACTGTCCCAGTCTTTATTTTTTACAGTACGAACATCGGGGGAAGAACCCTGAATATGATCTGTAGTGAAATATGGCATCACACAGCTGCACCCATTTATGTTGTACAGTCACTAGTTCATTAATAGAAGAATGGAATAAATATTTATCCTCAAATGAGAACTTCAGCTCAATATTTTGGTCGTTGAGGAACCGACGTGAAGGCCTAAGGATCCATTACATTCAGCAAAGTGGTTTGGAGAAAACAAATAATTCCAGAATTAATTAAATAACAGTATTTATATTATTAAAGACCGCAAATCGATCTTGAAGGGTTTCTGAGGAGTTTATTATTGACTCTAATGATCACAGAGTTGCTGTAGAGGCAGAGTAATGACAGCAAACCTTCTTTGTGAAAACATGAGGCCATTGAGAGGATATTGGATTGAAACTAGAGGACTCTCTTCATACACGGTCAAACGCTTTGTCCCCACTCACATCTCTATAACTTCTTATGCTTCCAGAATCCATAGAATCCCTGCAGTGCAGAAGGAGACCAGACAGGCAGCAACCTGTTTATATGGAGAATTAGTCTTGATTACAATAATTACAGACATGTTCAGTGTGCAACTTTCATTGTTGTGACAACATACATTTCTGTGAGGGGTTGACAAAAGTGAAGCCGCTGTTATCACGAGCTCGTGTCAGTCAATACATTCCAAGTGCTGGAAAATGGGGTTAGAATAAATAGGTGCTTGATGGCCAGAACAATCACGATGGACCGAAAGGCCTTTTTTTCTGTTGTAAAACTCTCTGACTTTACCTCGAGACTGTGCTCTAGATTACATGTCTGGAACAAAATGGTCAACAGGAGTAAGACTTTCGAAGAAACAGAGAAGAAACGATGGAATGAATTGTAATAAATAGTGGACAATGACAAACATTGCAGTAAAGTCCACCGCTCTTCCAGGAGTGGCACCAAGCACCTCGTGTCAGGAGCACCTTTACTCATTGCTGCAGTGACAGGCACTGTATTGTGTACGGGTGGTTTGTGAGACTTCAATTCTTTTTTGCTGAGATAAAGATTAGACAGGGGGCACCCAGATTTGAACTGGGGACTTCTTGATCTGCAGTCAAACGCTCTACCACTGAGCTATACCCCCTCATGTCAGCTACTGGTCTCTGTGCTTTGAAATAAATTAAGCCTTGGGTGTTTTGTCACCTCAGAGTTACACGGGCACCCCATGAAACATTAACCCTTTACTCCTTTAGCCACAGATGCTCCGTGATGGGAAGGAAGGATTTCTGGTATTTTCTGACTGCACCAATCTTTATTTTTTACAGTATGAATGTCGGGGGAAGAACCCTGAATATGATCTGTAGTGAAATATGGCATCACAAGGCTGCACCCATTTGTGTTGTACAGTCACTGGTTCATTAATAGAAGAATGGAATAAATATTTATCTTCAAATGAGAACTTCAGCTCAATATTTTGGTCGTTGAGGAACCGAAGTGAAGGCCTAAAGATCCATTACATTCAGCAAAGTGGTTTGGAGAAAACAAATAATTCCAGAATTAATTAAATAACAGTATTTATATTATTAAAGACCGCAAATCGATCTTGAAGGGTTTCTGAGGAGTTTATTATTGACTCTAATGATCACAGAGTTGCTGTAGAGGCAGAGTAATGACAGCAAACATTCTTTGTGAAAACATGAGGCCATTGAGAGGATATTGGATTGAAACTGGAGGACTCTCTTCACACACGGTCAAACGCTTTGTCCCCACTCACATCTCTATAACTTCTTATGCTTCCAGAATCCATAGAATCCCTGCAGTGCAGAAGGAGACCAGACAGGCAGCAAACTGTTTATATGGAGAATTAGTCTTGATTACAATAATTACAGACATGTTCTGTGTGCAACTTTCATTGTTGTGACAACATATATTTCTGTGAGGGGTTGACAAAAGTGAAGCCGCTGTTATCACGAGCTCGTGTCAGTCAATACATTCCAAGTGCTGGAAAATGGGGTTAGAATAAATAGGTGCTTGATGGCCAGAACAATCACGATGGACCGAAAGGCCTTTTTTTCTGTTGTAAAACTCTCTGACTTTACCTCGAGACTGTGCTCTAGATTACATGTCTGGAACAAAATGGTCAACAGGAGTAAGACTTTCGAAGAAACAGAGAAGAAACGATGGAATGAATTGTAATAAATAGTGGACAATGACAAACATTGCAGTAAAGTCCACCGCTCTTCCAGGAGTGGCACCAAGCACCTCGTGTCAGGAGCACCTTTACTCATTGCTGCAGTGACAGACACTGTATTGTGTACGGGTGGTTTGTGAGACTTCAATTCTTTTTTGCTGAGATAAAAATTAGACAGGGGGCACCCAGATTTGAACTGGGGAACCTCTTGATCTGCAGTCAAATGCTCTACCACTGAGCTATACCCCCTCATGTCAGCTACTGGTCTCTGTGCTTTGAAATAAATTAAGCCTTGGGTGTTTTGTCACCTCAGAGTTACACGGGCACCCCATGAAACATTAACCCTTTACTCCTTTAGCCACAGATGCTCCGTGATGGGAAGGAAGGATTTCTGGTATTTTCTGACTGCACCAATCTTTATTTTTTACAGTATGAATGTCGGGGGAAGAACCCTGAATATGATCTGTCGTGAAATATGGCATCACACAGCTGCACCCATTTGTGTTGTACAGTCACTGGTTCATTAATAGAAGAATGGAATAAATATTTATCCTCAAATGAGAACTTCAGCTCAATATTTTGGTCGTTGAGGAACCGAAGTGAAGGCCTAAAGATCCATTACATTCAGCAAAGTGGTTTGGAGAAAACAAATAATTCCAGAATTAATTAAATAACAGTATTTATATTATTAAAGACCGCAAATCGATCTTGAAGGATTTCTGAGGAGTTTATTATTGACTCAATGATCACAGAGTTGCTGTAGAGGCAGAGTAATGACAGCAAACCTTCTTTGTGAAAACATGAGGCCATTGAGAGGATATTGGATTGAAACTAGAGGACTCTCTTCATACACGGTCAAACGCTTTGTCCCCACTCACATCTCTATAGCTTCTTATGTTTCCAGAATCCATAGAATCCCTGCAGTGCAGAAGGAGACCAGACAGGCAGCAAACTGTTTATATGGAGAATTAGTCTTGATTACAATAATTACAGACATGTTCAGTGTGCAACTTTCATTGTTGTGACAACATACATTTCTGTGAGGTGTTGACAAAAGTGAAGCCGCTGTTATCACGAGCTCGTGTCAGTCAATACATTGCAAGTGCTGGAAAATGGGATTAGAATAAATAGGTGCTTGATGGCCGGAACAATCACGATGGAGCGAATAGCTAATTTTTCTGTTGTAAAACTCGATGACTTTACCTCGAGACTGGGCTCTATATTATATGTCTAGAATAAAATGGTTCACAGGAGTGAGACTATCAGAGAAACAATGGAGTGAATTGCAATAAATAGTGGACAGACAACGACGAACATTGCAGTAAAGTCTTCCACTCGTGGCACTGAACAGCTCCTTTTGGGGTTATTATTACTCATTGCTGCAGTTACAGACACTGCACTGTGTAAGAGTGGGTTTTGTGTTTTTGATTCTTCTTTGCTAAGATGAACATTAGACAGGGGGCACCCAGATTTGAACTGGAGCCCTCGCGATCTGCAGTCAAATGCTCTACCACTGAGCTATACCCACTCATACTGGCTAGTGGGCTCTGTGCTTTCAAATAAAATAAACCTTCGATATTTTGTCACCTCAAGGAGACACTGGCACCCCATGTAACATTAACCCTTTACACCTTTCACCTCAGATGCGCCGTGATGGGAAGGGAGGATTCCTGATATTTTCTGACTGCACCAATCTTTATTTTTTACAGTATGAATATCGGAGGAAGAACCCTGAATGTGATCTGTAGTGAAATATGGCATCACACAGCTGCACCCATTTATGTTGTACAGTCACTGGTTCATTAATAGAAGAATGGAATAAATATTTACCCTCAAATGAGAACTTCAGCTCAATATTTTGTGCATTGAGGAACCAAAGTGAAGGCCTAAAGATCCATTACATTCAGCAAAGTGGTTTGGAGAAAACAAATACTTCCAATGAAATGCGCTGTCGTGTGTCGTGAAGGGCACATTGGAGAACGCTTACCCGAAGATCAGGGGCTGAATGCCTGTGACTGCTGAAGTGCTCCCCCACAGGAAGAGAACTGTCTTGCCTGGTGATTGTTGAGTGATGTTCATTCATCCGTTGTCGTAGCGTCTGCATGGTTTCCCCAATGTACCATGCCTCTGGACATCCTTTCCTGCAGCGTATCAGGTAGACAATGTTGGCCGAGTTGCAAGAGTAGGTCCTGTGTACCTGCTAGATGGTGTTCTCACGTGAGATGATGGCATCCGCGTCAATGATCCGGCACGTCTTGCAGAGGTTGCTGTGGCAGGATTGTGTGGTGTCATGGTCACTGTTCTCCTGAAGGCTGGGTAGTTTGCTGCGGACATTGGCCTGTTTGAGGTTGTATGGTTGTTTGAAAGCAAGAAGTGGGGGTGTGGGGATGGCCTTGGCGAGATGTTCGTCTTCATCAATGACATGTTGAATGCTCCGGAGGAGATGCCCGTTGCTTCTCCGCCTTGGCAAAGTACTGGACAACGAAGGGTACTCTGTCCACCGTGTCCCATGTTTGTCTTCTGAGGAGTTCGCTGCGGTTTTTTGCTGTGGCGCGTCGGAACTGTCGATCGATGAGTCGAGCGCCATATATTGTTCTTATGAGGGGCAAGAGTGTTCTCTTCCTGTGGGGGAGCACTTCAGCAGTCACGGGCATTCAGCCTCTGACCTTCGGGTAAACGATCTCCAAAGTGGCCTTCACGACACACGACAGCGCAGAGTCGCTGAGCAGAAACTGATAGCCAAGTTCCACACACATGAGGATGGCCTAAACCAGGATCTTGGGTTTATGTCACACTATCAGTAACCCCCACAGCTTGCCTCCTGGACTTGCAGAATCTCACTGGCTGTCCTGCCTGGAGACAATACACATCTCTTTAACCTGTTCTTAATGCCCCCTCCACTCAAATTGTCTGTATCTTTAAGACCTGGTTGGCTGTAGACATTCGCATTCTAATCAGCATTCTGTAACTTGATTTTGTGTCTCTGTGTGCCCTGTTTGAGAGCAGATATCCACTCCATCTGACGAAGGAGCAGCGCTCCAAAAGCTAATGGCATTTGCTACCAATTAAACCCGTTGGACTTTAACCTGGTGTTAAAACTCTTCCAGTCACAACACCAGGGGGAGCACATTCTGCACATGGGCAGATTGAGTGTCACAATCTGTTTGAACTGAGATGTTTTATTTTAAACACTTTCTGTGGCTGGATAAGGTGTTGTTGTTTTGCATGTTGATGTCTTTATAACCATCTCCTTTATAACCGATTCAGTGAATGAAAAAAAATTAATGAAAAATAAACGATTATTCACAGATTCATGTGATAATGACAGCACGAAGGAGGCCTTTTGGCCCACTGTGCCTGTACTAGCTTCCTGGAGGAAGCAACTCACTAATGCCACTTCCTGCCTTTTCCCCACAGACCCGAAATGCATAATTATTTTAATTATCTTTCAACAGCCTTCTGAAATTTTGACACCAGCAGATTTCAGGTGATTGGGTCTTGCTGATCTTTCTCTGCACCTGAGCTGTGACTGCAACACTATTTTTGGAAGAACAGAGACTTTTAAAGCAGCGCCTCAGATTATTTTGATGTGTCTCCTGCTAACATTCATTTGATTCCCTGCTGTCTTACAGGCGCAAAGCAAGGGGGAACACGTTCCTTTCCTTTCCAACTGCCCTATGTACTCTATGAACTGTATGTTTTGTCTGTACGGCGCGCCAGAAAGAACACTTTTCACCGTATCCCACTGTATCGATTGCTGAACTCGGGATGAGAATCGGTATCACCTGTGATAATCATTGTCAATGTGAGGTTAAATCATTCACTTTTTTACTCTTGATTCTTCTCCATGTTGGCAATGTTACTTTTTGTATATTTCATCTTCCTGGCAGTTGTCCAACAGTGCATAGAAATAAAATAATTCCCCATTTCCGCCGGCTGTATAGACACTAATTCTGGAGACTAGTTATGAATTGGAATTGTCACCACACTATTTCTCATTCGGCACACTGATGAGAATGCTTTGAATGGTGATGTTCTTTGGGACAGTAAGAAGTCTCACAACACCAGGTTAACGTCCAACAGGTTTATTTGGTCGCAAATACCATAAGCTTTCGGAGCGCTGCCCCTTTGTCAGATGGAGTGGAAATCGATTTCCTGTTACTCCGAGATAAATGTGAGGTGATTCATTTTGGTAGGACTAATTTAAATGTGGATTACAGGGTCAAAGGTAGGGTTCTGAAGACTGTGGAGGAACAGAGAGATCTTGGGGTCCATGTCCACAGATCTCTAAAGGTTGCCACTCAAGTGGATAGAGCTGTGAAGAAGGCCTATAGTGTGTTAGCTTTTATTAACAGGGGTTGGAGTTTAAGAGCTGTGGGGTTATGCTGAAACTGTACAGGACCTTGGTGAGACCACATTTGGAATATTGTGTGCAGTTCTGGTCACCTCACTATAAGAAGGATGTGGAAGCGCTGGAAAGAGTGCAGGGGAGATTTACCAGGATGCTGCCTGGTTTGGAGTGTCGGTCTTATGAGGAAAGGTTGAGGGAGCCAGGGCTGTTCTCTCTGGAGCGGAGGAGGCTGAGGGGAGACTTAATAGAGGTTTATAAAATGATGAAGGGGATAGATAGAGTGAACGTTCAAAGACTATTTCCTCGGGTGGATGGAGCTATTACAAGGGGGCATAACTATAGGGTTCGTGGTGGGAGATATAGGAAGGATATCAGAGGTATGTTCTTTACGCAGAGAGTGGTTGGGGTGTGGAATGGACTGCCTGCAGTGATGGTGGAGTCAGACACTTTAGGAACATTTAAGCGGTTATTGGATAGGCACATGGAGCACACCAGGATGATAGGGAGTGGGATAGCTTGATCTTGGTTTCAGATAAAGCTCGGCACAACATCGTGGGCCGAAGGGCCTGTTCTGTGCTGTACTGTTCTATGTTCTATGTTTGTGTGTGAGGAGCTGCTGAAGGTAGTGACTTATATACACACTGGACATTGCAGCGTTACTGGGCTGCGCGGCCGGAGCGTTACTCGGCGGCACAAACACAATGAATATTTTTTGATCTGACACATTCTAATTTCTTTCTCTCCGCAGATGCTGAGTATTTCGAACAATTTCTGTTTTTATTTTCAGAATCCTGCGTATTTCGCTTTTGTCCCTGTTCTCTCTATCGGCTTGTCCAAGATAGTGAAAAGAATCAGGAATTTCTAGTCGAAAACTACATTTCTCCCTGTGAAGTATTGAGAATATTTTCTGTGTTGGAGTGAAGACGGGAGTCTCTGAGTAACAGGGAATGATTGAAATGTGTCTCTCTGTTTTCTCTCCGGCCGCTGTCACCGCTTAACCGGTGCCGGGATGAAGATTTGATGCAATTGAATCAGCCGATTTGCAAACTGAAAGCGCCGGGGATGGAGCTGAACAGGTCTGAGAGAGCTCGGCGCTGAGGGGAAATATCACAGCAATGTTGTGAGTCTCGACTCTGTTCCACAATTAAAGATTAGGAAACAACTCCAAGCAGAGCTTCTGGAGCTGCTGCTGTGGACAAGTTGAATCATGTTCCAGGATTGGAAATCCTCCCACACAAAGACACAGCACTGACACCCAGGAAACAGGCCAATAAAATGCAACAGAATAAACAGCCCGGCGGATTGTTAGAGGATGTGGTTTCGTCTGAAATAAAGTCTGACGCGAATCAGTGAAACAGAAAGAGAGTGAACCAGGCGGTTGTGGAAGAGTTTCCCGGATCATCTATCGGGAGAGTTTGATGATGTTTAGAGGCAGAGAATTGGTGGCGATTCGGAAGATCGGGAGCTGGGCGGGATTGAGGAAGATATTTGAACCATGTTCAGGATGATTTGTGATATGAAATCTGTGAATCGGCAGCGTTCATCAAGGGAGAGTTTAATGATCAGAAGGAGAGAGATTGAGGAGCTTTAGTACAATACAGACTGAGGGCGGCCACAGAGAGAGAGAGAGAGTTTGATGAGGTTGAAGCAATGAGAGTTTTCAATGGGGAATTGGATCATGCTGATTGATGGAGATTTTGGGAAACTCAGTGAAGGTGAGAGTTTTCACCAGGCTCCGGAAACCAGAAATGTGAAGCAGGCTGAGAAAACCCGGGAATTTCACGAGGATGAGTTACACTGAGTGAGTTTGGCAAGAGGGAGGTTTTGAAACAGTCCAGTGGGCGAGAGGTAATGAAGACTAATCAATAACAAGACACCCTCTGCGTTAAATAAGAGATTGTGGGTGATTAAATATTTTGATTTGATTTGATTTATTATTGTCACATGTATTAACACACAGTGAAAATTATTGTTTCTTGCGCGCTATACAGAAAAAGCATACCGTTCATGGAGAAGGAAACGAGAGAGTGCAGAATGTAGTGTTACAGTCATAGCTCGGGTGTAGAGAAAGATCAACTTAATGTGAGGTAGGTCCATTCAAAAGTCTGATGGCAGCAGGGAAGAAGCTGTTCTTGAGTCGGTTGGTACGTGACCTCAGACTTAAGTTAATGTTGGCCGTTTAAGAATCAGTTGTTGGATTCATCAAGAAATTATTTATTTTATTGCTGTTTCCAGAGAACAGGGACAAAAGCGAAATACACAGGATTCCGAAAATAAAAACAGAAATTGTGAGAAATATTCTGCATTAGCGGAGAGAAAGAAATTAGAATGTCTCCGCTCAAAGATTATTCACTGTGTTTGTGCGGCCGAGTAACACTCCGGCCGGGCAGGAACGCTGCAATGTTCAGTGTTGTATATCAGTCAGTGACCTTCAGCAGCTCCTCACACACCAACACATTCAATGTATTAAAGGAGAGACTGCAACCTCTAGAGAAGCAGCTTGTATTGTGGTGAAAGGTGAAACTGCAGCTGGAGAGAGCAGAGACTGATCAACAATGCTGTCATATCTCAGCGGATCACTGACCTGGTTTCTAAACCTGTTTTGGAACATTGTGAGAAAGAGGGGAAATGGAAACGCGGTTTCCTCCAGTCCACATCTTGTGATCCACGTGGACGGAAATGGCCCAAAGAACATCACCGTTCAAAGCATTCTCATCAATATGCCTAATGAGAAATAGTGGTGGTGACAATCCCCATTTATAACTAGATTCCAGAATTAGTGTCTGTACAGCCGGCGGATATGCGCAATTATTTTATTTCTATGCACTGTTGGACAACTGCCAGGAAGATGAAATGTACAAAAAGGAACATTGCCAACATGGAGAAGAATCAAGAGTAAAAAAGTGAATGATTTAACCTCACATTGACAATGATTATCAAAGGTGATACCGATTCTCATCCCGAGTTCAGCAATCGGTACATCACTATTGAACCACAGTCACCATTGTTCTGTCGGTTAAACGGGACACACAAAACGACCGTCTGCTCTAATTACCTCCTGAATATTAACTCCCCGGATTCAGCAGAACTCTTTCTTAGAATACAATCATAGAATCCGACAGTGCAGGAGGAGGCCATTCAGCCCATCACGTCTGCACCAGCCACAATCCCATCCACGCCCTATCTCCATAACCCCACGTATTTACCCTGGCTCGTACCCCTGACGCAAGAGGGCAATTCACCGGACCATCTTTGGACTGCGGGAAGAAACCAGAGACACGGAGACACGGGAAGAATGTGCAGACTCCACACAGTGACCCAAGTCAGGAATCGAACCCGGGGACCTGGCACTGTGCAGTAACAGTGCTAACCACTATGCCATCGTGCTGCCCTGCTTCAAGCTGAGCCCGGACATACTCTCTTCCACCTTCTTCCGTCAGGAGAAAGATACAAAAGTCTGAAAACATGAACCAACTGACTCAAGAACAGCTTCTTCCCTGCTGCAATCAGACTTTCGAATGGTCCGAGCATATATTAAGCTGATGCTTCTCTTCATCCTACCTGAAACCGCAACATTATATTTGGCACCCTCTCCCTTTCCTTCTCCCCATGTACTTTATGAATGGTATGTCTTGCCTGTATAGCACCCAAGAAACAATATTTTCACTGTGTCCCAATTCATGTGACAAAAATAGGCCATTCGGTCCATAGTGACTGTTGTGGCCATCAAGCACCTATTTAATCTTATCCCATTTTCCAGCACTTGCAATGTATTGACTGACACGAGCTCGTGATAACAGCGGCTTCACTTTTGTCAACCCCTCACCGAAGTGTATGTTGTCACGACAAAGAAAGTTGCACACTGACCATGTCTGTAATTATTGTCAACAAGACTAATTCTCCATATAAACAGTTTGCTGCCTGTCTGGTCTCCTTCTGCACTGCAGGGATTCTATGGATTCTGGAAGCATAAGAAGCTATAGAGGTGTGAGTGGGGACAAAGCGTTTGACCGTGTATGAAGAGAGTCCTCTAGTTTCAATCCAATATCCTCTCAATGGCCTCCTGTTTTCACAGAGAATGTTCACTGTCATTACTCTGCCTCTACAGCAACTCTCTGATCATTAGAGTCAATAATAAACTCCTCAGAAACTCTTCAAGATCGATTTGCAGTCTTTAAGAATATAAATACTGTTATTTAATTAATTCTGGAATTATTTGTTTTCTCCAAACCACTTTGCTGAATGTAATGGATCCTTAGGCCTTCACTTTGGTTCCTCAACAAACAAAATATTGAGCTGAAGTTCTCATTTAAGGATAAATATTTATTCCATTCTTCTATTAATGAACCAGTGACTGTACAACATAAATGGTGCAGCTGTGTGATGCCATATTTCACTACAGATCATATTCAGGGTTCTCCCCCCGATATTCATACTGCAAAAAATAAAGATTGGTGCAGTCAGAAAATACCAGAAATCCCCCCTCCCCATCAGGGAGCATCTGTGGCGAAAGGAGTAAAGGGTTAATGTTTCACGGAGTGTCAGTGAGTCCTTGAGGTGACGAAACACCCAAGGTTTATTTTATTTAAAAGCACAAAGAGCACTTGTTGATGTAAGTGGGTATAGTTCAGTGGTAGAGCATTTGACTGCAGGTTAAGCGGTTCCCAGTTCAAATCTGGCTGGCCTCCAATCTTTGTCTTTGCAAAAAAGAATCAAAGTCACGCAACTCACCCTTACACAGTCCAGTGTCTGTAACTGCAGCAATGAGTAACAATAATTCTGAAATGAGCTGTTTGGTGCTGCGACTGAAAGAGTGGAGGGTTTTACCGCAATGTTTGTCATTGTCTGCAATTTTTTTTCAGTCAATTCCATCGTTTCCTGTCTGTTTTCAATTCCTGATTATGTTTGTTCTGTGGATCATTTTACTCCAGACATATACTCGAGAGCCCAGTCCAGAGGTAAAGTCATAGAGTTTTACAACATAAAAAAGACCCATCGGCCCATCCTGTCTGGGACGGCCACCAAGCACCTATCTATTCGAATCCCATTTTCCAGCACTTGGAATGTATTGACTGACACGAGCTCATGATAACAGCGGCTTCACTTTTCTCAACCCCTCACAGAAATGTATGTTGTCACAATGAAAGTTACACACTGACCCTGTCACAGAAGAACCAATACTTTTCACTGTATCGCAATACATGTGGCAATAATAAATCAAAATCAAACAGTGCGGCACGGTGGCAGAGTGGTTAGTACTGCAGCCTCAATGCTCCAGGAACTTGGTTTGATTTCTGGCTTAGGTCACAGTCTGTGTGGAGTTTCCGCGTTCTCCCCATGTTTGTGCGGGTTTCCTCCGGGTGCTCTGGTTTCCTCCCACAGTCCAAAGATGTGTGGGTTAGGTACTTTGGCCATGCTAAATTGACCCTTTGTGTCAGGGGGACTAATTAGTGTAAAGGTATGGGGATAGGGCCTGGGTGGGATTGTGGTCAGTGCAGACTGAATGGGATGAATGGCCTCCTTCTGCCCTGTAGGAATCTATGATAAATCCTTTTCAGAGTGGAAAGTTTTATCGAGTGGAGTGCGGCAGGGATCAGTTCTTGACCTGCAATTGTTCATTATTTACATTAATGACCTGAAGGAAGGAACAGAATGTCAGCTGGAGCCATGATCGTATTGAATGATGGGAGAGGTTTGAAGGACCCGGTGGCCTATTCCTGCTTCTATTTCTTGTGTTCTTGTGTTTGTGAGTTCTCCTGATGAACCAAAATTATGTTCCAAAAAAATCTTAGAAGTGTCGTCTCCCAATGTGGGAGTCTGGATTGAGAATCCTAAACTCACGTTCAGCATCCTTTCCAATGCCTTTCTGATGGGGGCAGCAGTTAAGGGGGGATCATTAATATTCTGATTAAACTTTGGGCCGTAACAGGCATACACCCAAGCATCGTATTGAGGGGAGGGGCGGAAAGACCTCAAAGATGGTTTGGGAAAATGCATTTGGATGTTCTCAGGCAAGAGGATATTTTATTTCAAGGCATAGAGATTGCTACTTGACGTGTGGGAGTATAGCTCAGTGGTAGAGCATTTGACTGCAGATCAAGAGGTCCCCAGTTCAAATCTGGGTGCTCCCTTTAATTTAGCAAAAGACGAATCAAAGTCACACATCCCACCCTGACGCAGTACAGTGTCTTTAACTGCAGCGATGAGTAATAATAATCCTGAAATGTTCTGTTTGGTGCCGCTACTGAAAGAGTGGAAGATTTTTCTGCAATGTTTGACATTGTTCACTATTTATTACAATTCACTCCATCGTTTCTCCTTCTGTTTCTCTGAAGGCCTTGCTCCTTTGGACCATTTTATTTGAGCCATATAATCTACAGCCCAGTCGACAGGTAAAGTAGTGAGGTTTTACAACAGAATAGGCCATTTGGCCCATTGTGACTGTTCCGGCCATCAAGCGCCTATTTATTCTAATCCCATTTTCCAGCATTTGGATTGTACTGAGTGACACAAGATCGTGATAACAGCAGCTTCACTTTTGTCAACCCCTGACAGAAATGTATGTTGTCACAACAATGAAAGTTGCACACTCAACATGACTGTAATTATTGTAATCAAGACTAATTCTCCATATAAACAGTTTGCTGCCTGTCTGGTCTCCTTCTGCACTGCAGGGATTCTTTGGATTCTAGAAGCATAAGAAGCTATAGAGATGTGAGTGGGGACAAAGCGTTTGACCGCGTATGAAGAGAGTCCTCTAGTTTCAATCCAATATCCTCTCAATGGCCTCATGTTTTCACAGAGAAGGTTTGCTGCCATTACTCTGCCTCTACAGCAACTCTGTGATCATTAGAGTCAATAATAAACTCCTCAGAAACCCTTCAAGATCGATTTGCGGTCTTTAAGAATATAAATACTGTGATATAATTAATTCTGGAATTATTTGTTTTCTCCAAACCACTTTGCTGAATGTAATGGATCCTTAGGCCTTCACTTCGGTTCCTCAATAAACAAAATATTGAGCTGAAGTTCTCATTTGAGGATAAATATTTATTCCATTCTTCCATTAATGAACCAGTAACTGTCCAACATAAATGGTGCAGCTGTGTGATGCCATATTTCACTACAGATCATATTCAGGGTTCTCCCCCCAATATTCATACTGTAAAAAATAAAGATTGGTGCAGTCAGAAAATACCAGAAATCCTCCCTCCCCATCAGGGAGCATCTGTGGCGAAAGGAGTAAAGGGTTAATGTTTCACGGGGTGCCAGTGTATCCTTGAGATGACGAAACACCCAAGGTTTATTTTATTTAAAAGCACAAAGAGCACTTGTTGATGTAAGTGGGTATAATTCAGTGGTAGAGCATTTGACTGCAGGTTCAGCGGTCCCCAGTTCAAATCTGGCTGGCCTCCCATCCAATCTTTGTCTTTGCAAAAAAGAATCAAAGTCACGCAACTCACCCTTACACAGTCCAGTGTCTGTAACTGCAGCAATGAGTAACAATAATTCTGGAATGAGCTGTTTGGTGCTGCTACTGAAAGAATGTAGGGCTTTACCGCAATGTTTGTCATTGTCTGCAATTTTTTGTCAGTCAATTCCATCGTTTCCTGTCTGTTTTCAATTCCTGATTATGTTTGTTCTGTGGACCATTTTATTCCAGACATATAATCGAGAGCCCAGTCCAGAGGTAAAGTCATAGAGTTTTACAACATAAAAAAGACCCATCGGCCCATCCTGTCTGGGCTGGCCACCAAGCACCTATCTATTCGAATCCCATTTTCCAGCACTTGGAATGTATTGACTGACACGAGCTCATGATAACAGCGGCTTCACTTTTCTCAACCCCTCACAGAAATGTATGTTGTCACAATGAAAGTTACACACTGACCCTGTCACAGAAGAACCAATACATTTCACTGTATCGCAATACATGTGACAATAATAAATCTAAATCAAACAGTGCGGCACGGTGGCAGGGTGATTAGTACTGCAGCCTCAAAGCACCAGGAACTTGGTTTGATTTCCAGCTTAGGTGACTGTCTGTGTGGAGTTTCCGCGTTCTCCCCATGTTTGTGCGGGTTTTCTCCGGGTGCTCTGGTTTCCTCCCACAGTCCAAAGATGTGTGCAGCGAGACATAGATAGAATGCAAGACTGGGCGGAGAAGTGGCAGATGGACTTCAACCTGGATAAGTGTGTAGTGATCCATTTTGGCATATCCAATGGGATGAAGCAGCAGTATAATATGAAGGGTACCATTCTTAGCAGTGTAGAGGATCAGAAGGACCTTGGGGTCCGGGTCCATAGGACTCTTAAATCGGCCTCGCAGGTGGAGGATGCGGTCAAGAAGGCGTACGGCGTACTAGCCTTCATTAATCGAGGGATTGAGTTTAGGAGTCGGGAGATAATGCTGCAGCTTTATAGGACCCTGGTTAGACCCCACTTGGAGTACTGCACGCAGTTCTGGTCACCTCATTACAGGAAAGATGTTGAAGCCATTGAAAGGGTGCAGAGGAGATTTACAAGGATGTTGCCTGGATTGGGGGGCATGCCTTATGAGGATAGGTTGAGGGAGCTTGGTCTCTTCTCCCTGGAGAGACGAAGGATGAGAGGTGACCTGATAGAGGTTTACAAGATGTTGAGAGGTCTGGATAGGGTAGACTCTCAGAGGCTATTTCCAAGGGCTGAAATGGTTGCTACGAGAGGACACAGGTTTAAGGTGCTGGGGGGTAGGTACAGAGGAGATGTCAGGGGTAAGTTTTTCACTCAGAGGGTGGTGGGTGAGTGGAATTGGCTGACGTCGGTGGTGGTGGAGGCAAACTCGTTGGGGTCTTTTAAGAGACTTCTGGATGAGTACATGGGATTTAATGGGATTGAGGGCTATAGATAGGCCTAGAGGTAGGGATATGATCAGCGCAACTTGTGGGCCGAAGGGCCTGTTTGTGCTGTGGCTTTCTATGTTCTATGTGTGGGTTAGGTACTTTGGCCATGCTAAATTGACCCTTTGTGTCAGGGGGACTAATTAGTGTAAAGGTATGAGGACAGGGCCTGGGTGGGATTGTGGTCAGTGCAGACTGAATGGGACGAATGGCCTCCTTCTGCCCTGTAGGATTCTATGATAAATCCTTTTCGGGGTGGAAAGTTATATCGAGTGGAGTGCGGCAGGGATCAGTTCTTGACCTGCAATTGTTCATTATTTACATTAATGACCGGGAGGAAGGAACAGAATGTCAGCTGGAGCCATGATCGTATTGAATGGTGGGAGAGGTTTGAAGGACCCGGTGGCCTATTCCTGCTTCTATTTCTTGTGTTCTTGTGTTTGTGAGTTCTCCTGATGAACCAAAATTATGTTCCAAAAAATCTTAAAAGAGTCGTCTCCCAATGTGGGAGTCTGGATTGAGAATCCTAAATTCGCGTTCAGCATCCTTTCCAATGCCTTTCTGATGGGGACAGCAGTTAAGGGGGGATCATTAATATTGTGATTAAACTTTGGGCCGTAACAGACATACCCCCCTGCATCGTATTGAGGGGAGGGGCGGGACGACCTCAAAGATGGGTTGGGGAAATGCATTTGGATGTTCTCAGGCAAGAGGATATTTTATTTCAAGGCATAGAGATAGCTGGTCGACGTGTGGGGGTATAGCTCAGTGGTAGAGCATTTGACTGCACATCAAGAGGTCCCCAGTTCAAATCTGGATGCTGCCTTTAATTTAGCAAAAGAAGAATCAAAGTCACACATCCCACCCTGACGCAGTACAGTGTCTTTTACTGCAGCGATGAGTAATAATAATCCTGAAATGTTCTGTTTGGTGCCGCGACTGAAAGAGTGGAAGATTTTTCTGCAATGTTTGACATTGTTCACTATTTATTACAATTCACTCCATCGTTTCTCTTCAGATTCTCTGAAGTCCTTGCTCCATTGGACCATTTTATTCCAGACGTATAATCTACAGGGACAAAAGCGAAATACACAGGATTCCGAAAATAAAAACAGAAATTGTAAGAAATATTCTGCATTAGCGGAGAGAAAGAAATTAGAATGTGTCAGATCAAAAATTATTCATTATGTTTGTGCGGTTTGTGCAGGAACGCTGCAATGTCCAATGTGTATATAAGTCAGTGACCTTCAGCAGCTCCTCACACACCAACACATTCAATGTATTAAAGGAGAGACTGCAACCTCTATAGAGGCTGCTTGTGTTTGTGGTGAGAAGCGGAACTGCAGCTGGAGAGAGCAGAGACTGATCAACAATGCTGTCATATTTCAGCGGATCCCTGTCCTCGTTTCTAAACCTGTACTGGAACATTGTGAGGAAAGAGGGGAAGTGGAAACGCGGTTTCCTCCAGTCCCCATATTGTGATCCATGCGGACGGAGATGGCCCAAAGAACATCACCATTCAAAGCATTCTCATCAATGTGCCTAATGAGAAATAGTGTGGTGACAATCCCCATTTATAACTAGTCTCCAAAATTAGTGTCTGTACAGCCGGCGGATATGCGGAACTATTTTATTTCTATGCACTGTTGGACAACTGCCAGGAAGATGAAATGTACAAAAAGTAACATTGCTAACATGAAGAAGAATCAAGAGTAAAAAAGTGAATGATTTAACCTCACATTGACAATGATTATCACAGGCGATACCGTTTCTCATCCCGAGTTCAGCGATCGATCCAGTGGGATACGGTGAACAGTATTCTTTCTGGCGCGCAGTACAGACAGAACTTTGTGACTTTGATTCTTTTTTGCTAAGATAAAGATTAAATAGGGGGCACCCAGATTTGAACTGGGGACCTCTTGATCTGCAGTCAAATGCTCTACCACTGAGCTATACCCCCTCATGTTAACTAGTGGTCTCTGTGCTTTGAAATAAATTAATTCTTGGGTGCTTTGTCACCTCAAGGATCCACGGGCACCCCGTGAAACATTAACCCTTTACTCCTTTCGCCACAGATGCTCCCTGATGGGAAGGAAGGAATTCTCATATTTTCTGACTGCACCAATCTTTATTATTTACAGTATGAATATCGGGGGAAGAACCCTGAATATGATCTGTAGTGAAATATGGCATCACACAGCTGCACCCATTTATGTTGTACAGTCACTGGTTCATTAATAGAAGAATGGAATAAATATTTATCCTCAAATGAGAACTTCAGCTCAATATTTTGTTTATTGAGGAACCAAAGTGAAGGCCTAAGGATCCATTACATTCAGCAAAGTGGTTTGGAGGAAACAGATAATTCCAGAATTCATTAAATGGCAGTATTTATATTATTAAAGATCCACAAATCGATCTTGAAGGGTTTCTGAGGAGTTTATTAATGACTCGAATGATCACAGAGTTGCTGTAGAGGCAGAGTAATGACAGCAAACCTTCTTTGTGAAAACATGCGGCCATTGAGAGGATATTGGATTGAAACTAGAGGACTCTCTTCATACACGGTCAAACGCTTTGTCCCCACTCACATCTCTATAGCTTCTTATCCTTCTAGAATGCATAGAATCCCTGCAGTGCAGAAGGAGACCAGACAGGCAGCAAACTGTTTATATGGAGAATTAGTCTTGATTACAATAATTACAGACACGTTGAGTGTACAACTTTCATTGTTGTGACAACATAATTTCTGTGAGGGGTTGACAAAAGTGAAGCTGCTGTTATCACGAGATTGTGTCAGTCAATACATTGCAAGTGCTGGAAAATGGAATTAGAATAAATAGGTGCTTGATGGCCACAACAGTCACGATGGAGCGAATGGCCTTTTTTTCTATTGTAAAACTCTATGACTTTACCTCGAGACAGGGCTCGAGATAATATGTCGAGAATAAAATGGTCTGCAGGAGTAAGACTAACACAGGTGAAATGCAATAAATAGTGGACAATGACAAACATTGCAATAAAGCCATCCACTCGTGACACTGAACAGCTCCTTCCAGGATTATTATTACTCATTGCAGACACTGCTTTGTGTGACTCTGATTCTTTTTGCTAAGATAGGGAGCACCCAGATTTGAACTGGGGACCTCTTGATCTGCAGTCAAATGCTCTACCACGGGCACCCCGTGAAACATTAACCCTTTACTCCTTTAGCCACAGATGCTCCGTGATGGGAAGGAAGGATTTCTGGGATTTTCTGACTGCACCAATCTTTATTATTTACAGTATGAATATCGGGGGGAGAACCCTGAATATGATCTGTCGTGAAATATGGCATCACACAGCTGCACCAATTTATGTTGTACAGTCACTGGTTCATTAATAGAAGAATGGAATAAATATTTATCTTCAAATGAGAACTGCAGCTCAATATCTTGTTTATTGAGGAACCAATGTGAAAGCCTGAGGATCCATTACATTCAGCAAAGTGGTTTGGAGAAAACAAATAATTCCAGAACTCATTAAATAACAGTATTTATATTCTTAAAGACCGCAAATCGATCTTGAAGAGTTTCAGAGGAGTTTATTATTGACTGACACAAGCTTGTGAGAACAGCGGTTTCACTTTTGTCAACCCCTCACAGGAATGTGTTTTGTCACAACAATGAAAGTTACACGCTCAACATGTCAGTAATTATTGTAATCAAAACTAATTCTCCATATAAACAGTTTGCTGCCTGTCTGGTCTCCTTCTGAACGATGTGGAGATGCCGGCATTGGACTGGGGTAAACACACTAAGAAGTTTAACAACACCAGGTTAAAGTCCAACAGGTTTATTTGGTAGCAAAAGCCACAAGCTTTTGGAGCCTTAAGCTCCTTCTTCAGGTGAGTGGGGATTCTGTTCATAAACAGGGCATAAGTATGGTCGGCACCCCATGGTCGGCCGCACTTGGTTGAGGTCATTAGGTTACGCTGAGGCTTCATATGTTTCATATGAAGCAATTTTTTAAAGCGGCATCTCGGCCTTTTGGCTAAGATGCAGGTGAGCTCAAGTCTTGGAGGAGGAACCTCCCCCTTCTCCAATCAGCTTGGCTCATGTGGATCAGGCCCAGGACAGGGTGGTTTGGTCGCTCGCCCTGTCTTGCCGGCCTGGATCTGAAATGTCTCGACTTGTTGAGACTCTGAATTGGATTTGATTTGATTGAATTGGAAAAGTATTAAAAAAAACAGGGCATATGAAGACGTCCTCATGTGTACGCTGATACGCTGCAGGAAAGGATGTCCCGAGGCATGGTACATTGGGGAAACCATGCAGACGCTGCGGCAACGGATGAATGAACACCGCTCGACAATCACCAGGCAAGACTGTTCTCTTCCTGTTGGGGAGCACTTCAGCGGTCACGGGCATTTGGCCTCTGATATTCGGGTGAGCGTTCTCCAAGGCGGCCTTCACGACACACGATGGCGCAGAGTCGCTGGGCAGAAGCTGATAGCCAAGTTCCGCACACATGAGGACGGCCTCAACCGGGATATTGGGTTCATGTCACACTATCTGTGACCCCCACAGCTTGCCTGGACTTGCAGAATCTCACTGGCTGTCCTGTCTGGAGACAATACACATCTCTTCAACCTGTCTTAATGCTCTCTCCACTCACATTGTTTGTACCTTTAAGACTTGATTAGCTGTAAGGATTTGCATTCCAACCATTATTCATGTAAATTGAGTCTGTGTCTTTATATGCCCTGTTTGTGAACAGAATTCCCACTCACCCGAAGAAGGAGCTTAAGGCTCCGAAAGCTTGTGGCTTTTGTTACCAAATAAACCTGTTCGACTTTAACCTGGTGTTGTTAAGCTTCTTACTCCTTCTGCACTGCAGGGATTCTATAGATTCGAGAAGCATAAGAAGCTATAGAGATGTGAGTGGGGTCAAAGCGTTTGACCGTGTATGAAGAGAGTCCTCTAGTTTCAATCCAATATTCTCTCAATGGCCTCGTGGTTTAACAAAGAAGGTTTGCTGTCATTACTCTGCCTCTACAGCAACTCTGTGATCATTGGAGTCAATTATAGACTCCTCAGAAACACTTCGAGATCGATAATGCGGTCTTTAAGAACACAGATACAGTTATTTAATTAATTCTGGAATTATTTGTTTCCTCCAAACCACTTTGCTGAATGTAATGGATCTTTAGGCCTTCACTTTGGTTCCTCAATAAACAAACTATTGAACTGAAGTTCTCATTTGAGGATAAATATTTATTCCATTCTTCTATTAATGAACCAGTGACTGTACAACATAAATGGGTGCAGCTGTGTGATGCCATATTTCACTACAGATCATATTCAGGGTTCTTCCCCCAATATTCATACTGTAAAAAATAAAGATTAGTACAGTCAGAAAATACCAGAAATCTTCCCTCCCCATCAGGGAGCATCTGAGGAGAAAGGAGTAAAGGGTTAATGTTTCCTGGGGTGTCAGTGTGTCCTTCAGGTAAAGAAATACCCAAGTTTTATTTTATTTCAAAGCACAGAGAGATGCAACTGATAAGAGGGGGTATAGCTCAGTGGTAGAGCATTTGACTGCAGATCAAGAGGTTCCCCAGTTCAAATCTGGGTGCCCCCTTCCTTACCTTCATCTTAGCAAAAAAATCAAAGTCACACACTTCATTTTCCACAGTGCCATGTCTTCAACTGCAGCAATGAGTTATAAAACCCCAGAAATGAGCTTTTGATGCTGCTATTGAAAGAGTGGATGATTTTACTGCAACGTCTGCCATTGTCCATTATTTTTTTCAATTCATCCCTTCGTTTCTCCTCTGTTTCTCTGATGGTGTTTGTTCTGTGCACCAGTTTATTCTCGACGTCTAATCAAGAGGCCAGTCTAGAGGTAAAGTCATAGAGTTTTTGAACAGAAAAATATGCCCTTCGGCCCATCGTACCTGGGCTGGTCACCAAGTACCTATCTATTCTATTCCTATTTCCCAGCACTTGGAATGTATTGACTGACATGAGCTCGTGATAACAGCGGCTTCACGTTTGTCAACCCCTCACAGAAATGTATGTTGTCACAACAATAAAAGTTGCACACTGAACATGCCTGTAATTATTGTAATCAAGACTAATTCTCCATATAAACAGTTTGGTGCCTGTCTGAAATGGTAATCAACAGTTTATAACTATTTGGTATTGTCTAAAACTGTCTTCAACTATATTTGGGCATTTGTGTCCTGCCCGATGAACATTTTTTTCTCTAATTTACAGAGCCTGCAAAATAGGTCTGGGGCTCTCTCGCTCGATAGTATTTACCTGTAGATTAGATGGGCCATAGATCAAGTTTGGGGGCCACCGCTCCGGCATCTAATAATGCATAATGTTAGCTTTCTGATCATAACTCCGAATAAATACCCTGGGCCATAGTTTGGAAGAACAGAGACTTTTAAAACAGCGCCTAAGATGTTATTTGATGGTGTCTCCTGCTACCAGTCATTTGATTCTCTGCTGTGTTCCAGCCACAACACCAGGGGGAGCACATTCTGCACCCGGGCAGATTCAGTGTCACAATCTGTTTGAATTCAGATATTTTATTTTAAATACGTTCTGTGGCTGGATAAGGTGTTGTTGTTTTGCATGTTGATGTCTTTATAACCATCTCATTTACAACCGATTCAGTGAATGGAAAAAATGCTCCGATGCAGTCAACAGGCATTTTAAAATTCAGGTTCGGGTAATGGTGCAAACTATTATTCACAAATTCATGCGATGGTGACAACACAACAGGAGGTCATTTGGCCCATTGCGCCTGTACTGGCTTCCTGGAGGAAGCAACTCACTAATCCTACTTCCTGCCTTTTCCTCACAGCCCGGGAATTCGCAATTATTTTAATTATCTTTCAACATTGCAATTATACAGGGCACTGGTGAGGCCACACCTGGAGTATTCTGCACAGGTTCGGTGTCCTTACCTGAGGAAAGATGTCCTTGCTATTTAGGGAGTGCAGCGAAGGTTTACCAGGCTGATTCCTGGGGTGGCAGGTCTGTCATATGAGGAGAGATTAAATCAGTTAGGATTATATTGACTGCAGTTTAGAAAAGTGAGAGGGGATCTCATAGAAACGTATAAAATTCTAACAGGGTTAGACTGGGTAGATTCAGATAGATTGTTTCCAATGGTGGGCAAGTCCCGAACTAGGGGTCATAGTTTGAGCAGAAGGGGTAAATCATTTTGGACTGAGGTGAGAGGGTGGTGAATGTGTGGAACTCACTACCACAGAATGTATTTGAGGCCAAAACATTGTGTGAATTCAAGAAGGTATTAGTTTAGGCTCTAGGGGCTAAAGGGATCAAGGGATATGGGGGAAAGGCGTGATCAGGGTAATGTATTTGATGATCGGCCATGATCAAAATGAATGGAGGAGTCGGCCCGAAGGGTCCAATGGTTTACTCCTGCTTCTAGTTTCTATGTTTCACCTTCTGAAATGTTGACATTAGCAAATTTGAGGTGATTGTGAGTTCTCATGATAAGCCAAATGATGTTCTAAAACAAAATCTTAAATAGAGTCATCTCCCAATGTGGGATTTGGGATTGAGAATCCTAAATTCGCGATCACTGCCCTTTCTGATGCATTTCTGATGGGGCAGGAATTAAAGGGGGACAATTAATATTGTGATTAAACTTTAGGCCTGAACACACAAACTCCTCAGTGTCATATTGAGGGGAGGGGAAAGTCCCCAAAGATGATTGCAGAACAATTCCCGGACCGGCCACCTCCCCTGGGCAATTGCTCCGGCCTGTGAAACATCTAAAAATGTGACTTCCAGAACAAACTTCCAATGGTTCCCCCCACCCACATTTACTAGAGTCATAGAGATAGAGTGATAGAGTCACAGAGCTTCACAGCACAGAAGGAGGCTCTTCAGCCCACCATGCCTGTGCCTGCCATCACACATCCATCTATTCTATTTCTATTGTCCAGCACTTGATCCAAGGCCTTGTAAGTTATGGCGTTTCAAGTGCTCATCTAAATATCTCTTAAATGTTGTGAGGGTTCCTGCCTCGACTATCCTTCCAGACATCGCGTTCCAGATTCCCACCACCCTCTGGGCATTTTTCCTCAAATACTCAGCCCCCCATCTTAGATCAATGCCTCCTGATTATTGACCCCTCTGGAAAGGGGAAAGTTTCCTTCCTCTCTATCCTGTCTATGTCTCTCATAAAGTTGCACACTTCACGGGAATCTCCCTTCCCCCCACCCCACATTAAACCCTTCTGACCCCTCCCCCCGCCTCCCAAGGACCACACACACATGTGGATATTAACATCTCAACACAAGGGGTTACCTCATGCGCAAGGGGTTCTCCCCCACCCCTTCCAGCCCGGCCCAACTCTCACCCCCACCTGAGTGGGAGCGCTCGGGCAAAGCACCGAATTTGCTCTCAGCTGGAGAGGCTGCTTGTGTTTGAGGTGAGAAGCGGAACTGCAGCTGGAGAGAGCAGAGACTGATCAACAATGCTGTCACATCTCAGCAGCGCCGAGCAATTTCGGCGATATTCAGAGTGTTTTGGGAGTCAGTGAGGTTCAGTGAAGCTCCCACAAATTCTCTGCGCCCGAACATCATCAAACTCTCCGGATAAACCGGAAAACCTATTCAGAGCCACTTGGAGGTTCGGAGACACAATTCAATCCTTCCCTGTTCCTCAGAGACTCCCGTCTTCACTGAAACGTCTCCATCAGGGATTATTTCCACATTCACATCTGTCCTGGAGAAATCCAGCTGTGCATCTCCCCGGCTGTTGGAATGGGATGGAGCCGGAATAATTCCTCGGCTCCTCACTGTTTAAATGATTCTCGCCGAAGTTGATTTCAGATTGAATTCACATCCTCTTGTATCCGGGCGGTGGGGTGGCGGGGGGGGGGGGGGGTTACTGTGTTATTTTTATTCCTGTTTCTTGTTCCTGTTTACAGAATTCCTTCCTGCCTTTCCAATGTTCGCTCAGTGAGTTTGTGAGTGTTTATACGAAGCTCACTCGAACCGGGATTTTGGCGAGGGTTAGAAATTTATATTCACTTAAAACACAGAGAAATGATAGACTTGGATTTTGAACAGTTGGAATAAGGAGTTTTACAATAGGGAGTTACCCGCCAGTTCTCCAAGTGAATTATTGATAATCAGAACGACTCAGATTTGCCGCTGATTTGAGTCTCTTCTTGCTGGGCGCAGTTCGAGCGCCGCAATCTGTCAGAAGCAGTGTATTGCTTTCCATTGAGGACACCGGCTCGGAAGTTCGCGTGCAGGTTTTGGCGCTGGGCGTGAACAGTCCAAAGGGATCTTCCCTGTCCTGGTTTGTCAATTTAAATATTAAAGACACGTCACCATGACATGTACGGCGATTTCTGATTGGTTAATACATCTTTATATCCCGCACACACTGAGCCGGGACTCCAGTGTGTGAGGCGCTCTGACTGCTGTTATTTCCACCGTTTATTTGCAGCTGTTCTCCCGAGGCGCCGCACAATGCTGCCAGATTTATTCCGTTTTCTCACTTGGTTCATTGAGAAAGTGAGCCGGGCTCTGGGAGAAAGCAGAGCCGGCAGCCGAGGAATTATTCCGGCTCCATCCCATTCCAACACCCGGGGAGATGCACAGCTGGATTTATCCAGGACAGATGTGAATGTGGAAATAATCCCTGATGGAGACGTTTGAGTGAAGACGGGAATCTCTGAGTCACAGGGAATGATTGAAATGTGTCTCTGTTTTTTCTCCGGCTGCTTGGAGTTGTTTCCCAATCTTTAATTGTGGAACAGAGTCGAGTCTCACAACATTGCTGTGATATTTCCCCTCAGCGCCGAGCTCTCTCAGACCTGTTCAGCTCCATCTCCGGCGCTTTCAGTTTGGAAATCGGCTGATTCAATTGCATCAAATCTTCATCCCGGCACCGGTTAAGGGGTGACAGCGGCCGGAGAGAAAACAGAGAGACACATTTCAATCATTCCCTGTTACTCAGAGACTCCCGTCTTCACTCAAACACAGAAAATATTCTCAATACTGCAATGGGAGAAATGTAGTTTTCAATTTTAAAATAGATTTATTATTTTGAAAAATTATGACAGGCACTTAGAGACAACAGCTAAAAATCCAAGTGCTCAGGAGAATGGATTGAAATGAAAACGGCGAATTCAGGAAATGCTCGGAATCTATGGAAATGAAATAAAGTTTCAGCTCAATGACCTTTCATTGTGTGTGGGCGGCCCAGCAACACTCTGGCCGGGCAGTAACGCCGCATTGTTCAAAGCGGATATGAGTCAGTGACCTTCAGCAGCTCCTCACACACCAACATATTCCAATGTATTAAAGGAGAGACTGCAACCTCGATCGAGGCTGCTTGTGTTTGTGGTGAGAATCGGAACTGCAGCTGGAGAGAGCAGAGGAACACAACTTTCCAGACAAGCGCCACTATCAACTCTGCCTGAAAACGATAGGCGAAGATTCTTCAAACAAAAAGGTGGCAGCATTTTGGCGAGCTTTAGAAATTTTTATTTACTTGAAACACACACAGCAATAATACATGTTGAAACTGGTTAACAATGTTGTTCTATCTGAGCAGCGCCGAGCAATGGAAACGCAGTGAGACTCCCACAATCTCTCTCAGCCGCGCAATGGAAACACTGGAAGGAATGATTTTGTTGCAGTTTCCGAGTGGGAAATCTGAGTCATTTTGACTGTCAATGATTCACATCGAGAAATGGCGGGAAATACCCGATTTAAAACACGACCGAAACACGTGTCGGTTAGGGTGCATTGGCCATGCTAACTTCTCCCTCAGTGAACCCGAACACGTGCTGAAGTGTGGCGACGAGGGGATTTTCACAGTTACTTCATTGCAGTGTTAATGTAAGCCTACTTGTGACTAATAAATAAAGCTGAAAAAATCGAATCATCGAATCCTGCAGTGCAGAAGGAGGCCATTCGGCCCATCGAGTCTGCACGACCACAATCCCACCCACGTCCTATCTCCACAACCACATGTATTTACCCTAGCTAATCTCCTGACACTAAGGGGCAAATTAGCATCGCCAATCCACCTAACCTGCACGTTTTTGGAATGTGGGAGAAAACCTACGCAGACACGGGGAAAACGTGCGAACTCCCCACAGAGTGACCCAAGCCGGGAATCGAACGCGGGTTCTTGGCGCTATGAGGAAGCCAGCAATGCTAACCACTGTGCCACCGTACCGCTCCATGTAACGTGATCTTACTCTTCAAAATACAATAAAATGTAAGATTGCTGTGTGTGTTTTAAGTAAAACATTCCTGAACTTCGCCAAAATGCTCATTCCTTTTTGTTTGAAGAATTTTCGTCAATCATTTTCAGACAGAGTTGATAGTGGCACTTGTCTGGAAAGTTGTGTTCCTCTGCTCTCTCCAGCTGCAGTTCCACTTCTCACCACAAACACAAGCAGCCTCGAGAGAGGTTGCAGTCTCTCCTTGAATACATTGAACATGTTGGTGTGTGAGGAGCTGCTGAAGGTCACTGACTCATATCCGCTTTGAACATTGCTTCATTACTGGGCTGTTCGGAGCTGCTGAATTTACACCTGGGGCCAGGAACCCAGCCCAGAGAGAGTAAAATATGTTCTGCGTGTTTGAGGCAATGATTCCTGGCCAGTCAGCAGCGGGGAGCTGGAGGTCGGTTCAGTGTGAGAAGCTCTGCTTGGAGTTGTTTCCCAATCTGTAATTGTGGAACAGAGTCGAGACTCTCAACATTGTTGTGATATTTCCCCTCAGCGCCGAGCTCTCTCAGACCTGTTCAGCTTCATCCCGGCGCTTTCAGTTTGGAAATCGGCTGATTCAATTGCATCAAATCTTCATCCCGGCACCGGTTAAGGGGTGACAGCGGCCGGAGAGAAAACAGAGACACATTTCAATCATTCCCTGTTACTCAGAGACTCCCGTCTTCACTCAAACACAGAAAATATTCTCAATACTACAATAGGAAAAATGTAGTTTACAACATTAAAATATATTTAATATTTAATCATAGCAAGCAAATAGGGACCCAACACCTGACAACCCAAATATTCAGCATAATGGACTCGAAATGAAAACGGCAAACTGAAAATACTCAGAATCTATGGAAATTAAAAATGTGTCAGCTCAAACATCTTTCATTGTGTTTGTGCGGCCGAGTAATAGCGCCGAGCCGCGCAGTAATGTTCCAGTGTGGATCTGAGTCAGTACCTTCAGCAGCTCCTCACACACCAACACATTCAATGTCTTCAAGGAGAGGCTGCGACCTCTATCGAGGCTGCTTGTGTTTGTGGTGAGAATCGGAACTGCAGCACGGAGAGAGCAGAATAATTCCTTCCACTGCTCGGCAAAGTGAGTTTGTGGGATTTTCCCTGAATCTCACTGACTCCCAAACACTCTGAATATCGCCGCATTGCTCGGCGCCGCTGAGATATGACAGCATTGCTGATCAGTCTCTGCTCTCTCCAGCTGTAGTTCCGATTCTCACCACAAACACAAGCAGCCTCGATAGAGGTTGCAGTCTCTCCTTTAATACATTGAATATGTTGGTGTGTGAGGAGCTGCTGAAGGTCTCTAACTCATATCCACATTGAACACTGCAGCGTTACTGCTCGCCCGGAGTGTTGCTCGGCCGCACAAACACAGTGAAAGATGTTTGAGGTGACACATTCTAATTTTTTTCTCTCCACAGATGATAAGTATTTCGGACACTCTCTGATTTTATTTCATATGCAGAATGCTGGGTATTTCGCTTCTCCCCTTGTTATAGAATCATAGAATCCCGACATGCATAGAAAGGCTATTCGGCCCATCAAACCTACACCGACAGTGCTCCCTCCCAGGCCCTATCCCCATAACCGCACCTATTTACCCTGCTAATCTCCCTGACACGAATGGGCAATTTAGCATGGCCAATCCACCCAACCTGTACATCGTTGCCAAGATAGTGAAAATTGACAGTGATTTCTTATTTTATACGTACATTTTTTCGTTTGAAGTGTGGTGAATATTTTCTCAGCAAGAAAGATTATTTCAACATCCGCTGAGCTGGAGGAGCTGCTTGTGTTTGTGGTGAGAATCGGAACTGCAGCTGGAGAGAGCAGAGACTGATTAGCAATGCTGTCATATCTCAGCAGCGCCGAGCAATGCGGCGATATTCAGAGTGTTTGGGAGTCAGGGAGATTCAGAGAAACTCCCAATATTTACTGTTTTTTGAACACCATTAAACCCTCCTGATGAACAGGCAAACTTGTACTCCAGACATAACTTGGGTCAATCAGGAAGTGAGCCGGGCTCTGGGAGAAAGCGGAGCCGGGGAATTTTTCCGGCTCCATCCCATTCCAACAGCCGGGGAGATGCACAGCTGCATTTCTCCAGGGCAGTTGTGAATGTGGAAATAATCCCTGATGAAGACGTCACTGTGAAACTCCAGCAGAATAATTCCTTCCTGCGTTTCCAATGCTCGGCAAAGTGAGTTTGTGGGAGTTTCACTGAAGCTCAGTGACTGCAAAACACTCTGAATATCGCCGCATTTCCCGGCGCTGCTGAGATATGACAGCATTGATCAGTCTCTGCTCTCTCCAGCTGCAGTTCCGATTCTCACCACAAACACAAGCCGCCTCGATGGAGGGTGCAGTCTCTCCTTTAATACATTGAATATGTCGGTGTGTGAGGAGATGCTGAAAGTCACTGACTCATATCCACACTGCACATTTCAGCATTACTGGGCGTCCGGAGTGTTGCTCGGCCGCTCACACACAATGAAAGATAATTGAACCGATACATTTGCTTATTTCCATAGAGTCTGAGTATTTCATGTATTTGGTGTTTTCATTTCAAGTCCATCATCCCGAGAATTTGACCTTTATCTGCCAGTCAGAAATTTGAAATAATTGGTTTATTTTAATATTAAAAACGGCGTTTCTCTCCCATTGAAGTATTGGATTTTTTTGGGGTGTTTGAGTGAAGACGGGAGTCTCTGAGTAACAGGGAATGATTGAAATGTGTCTCTGTTTTCTCTCAGGCCGCTGTCCCCACTTAACCGGGATGCCGGGATGAAGGTTTAATGCAATTGAATCAACCGATTTTCAAACTGAAAAATACCAACATATTCAATGTATTAAAGGAGAGACTGCAATCTCTGTAGAGGCTGCTTGTGTTTGTGGTGAGAAGCGGAACTACAGCTGGAGAGCAGAGGAACACAACTTTCCAGACAAGGCGACAATGTACTCTGTCTGAAAACGATTGTCGAAGATTCTTTAAACAAAAAGGTATGAGTATTTTGGCGAGGTTCAGACATTTTTATTTACGAACAACTCACAGCAAAATTACATGTTGCGGCATTTTGAACGGTAAGGTCGTACAATGTTGCTGTACAATGGGGAATTTCCCGCCATTTCTCGATGGGAATCATTGACAATCAAAATTATTCACATCTCCCGCTCAGAACCTACAGTAAAATAATTCCTTCCTGCGGTTCCATTGCTCGGCGCTCTGAGATATGACAAGCGTTGTTGATCAGTCTCTGCTCTCTCCAGCTGCAGTTCCGCTTCTCACCACAAACACAAGCAGCCTCGATAGAGGTTGCAGTCTCTCCTTTAGTACAGAGAATATGTTGGTGTGTGAGGAGCTGCTTGTTTTTGTGGTGAGAAGTGGCACTGTAGCTGGAGAGCAGAGGAACACAACTTTCCAGAGAATTGCGATGAACTACTCTATCAGAAAACGTTTGACGAAAATTCTTAAAGCAAAAAAGCAGGAGTATTTTGGCGAGGTTCATAACTTTTCATTTAATTAAAACACACAGCAGTAATACATAATGTGGCATTTTGAACAGTAAAATAGTTTTATATGATTTAACAATAGGGAGTTTCCCGACATTTCTCCAGGTGAATTATTGACAGTCAAAATAACTCCGATTTGCCGCTGATTTGAGTCTCTTCTTGCTGGGCACAGTTTGAACTCCGCAATCTATCAGAGGCAGTGCTTTGGTTTCCATTGGGGACACACTGTCTGGGTGGATTTGCCACTTTCTCTCCAGTGCTGTCTGCTTCTCCAGTTCTTGTCCAGATGTGGATGGGAAGTGAAGGCGGCTGCAATGATCCGGTTCCCAGGTTCCGGAAGATTGACAGGAGGGCGAGTGTTCACCCAATCAGTGCTTCAGTCTTTGATCCGGAACTTTCTAAGACGCTTTTCATTTATTTCCGTTAACCAATAGACAGCCTCATTTTGATTGCGTTGTTCTTCTTGAAGTCAAGAAATGACGTCCAAATGCCACTGAATTTGTTTGAATAGAATATACCTCGTCGGCAAATGAAGTTTCACCCGAATCCAGTCACTGAACCGAGCATTGGAAACGCAGGAAGTAATTATTCTGCTGAAGGTTCACAGTGACGTCTCCACCAGGATTCATTTCCACATTCACATCTGTCCTGGAGAAATCCAGCTGTGCATCTCCCCAGGCGTTGGAATGGGATGGAGCCGGAATAATTCCTCGGCTGCCGGCTCCGCTTTCTCCCAGAGCCCGGCTCACTTTCTCAATGAACCAAGTGAGAAAACGGAATAAATCTGGCAGCATTGTGCGGCGCCTCGGGAGAATAGCTGCAAATAAAAGGTGGAAATAACAGCAGTCAGAGCGCCTCACACACTGGAGTCCCGGCTCAGTGTGTGCGGAATATAAAGATGCATTAACCAATCAGAAATCGCCGTACAGATAGCTGTTGCTGATTGTTGATTTGGGCACCCCAGAAACAGGCCAATAAAATAGAAACAGAATAAACTCCCCCGCCCGGATACAAGAGGATGTGACTTCATTCTGAAATCAAATTGGGCCTTGCTCGGCGCTGCTGAGATATGAGAGCATCGTTAATCAGTCTCTTCCTTCCACTGATCGGCAAAGTGAGTTTGTGGGAGTTTCACTGGAGCTCAGTGACTGCAAAACACTCTGAATATCGCCGCATTGCTCGGCGCTGCTGAGATATGACAGCATTGTTGATCAGTCTCTGCTCTCTCCAACTGCAGTTCCGATTCTCACCACAAACACAAGCAGCCTCTATAGAGGTTGCAGTCTCTCCTTTAATACATTGAATATGTTCATGTGTGA
Source organism: Mustelus asterias (assembly GCF_964213995.1). NCBI lineage: Eukaryota > Metazoa > Chordata > Chondrichthyes > Carcharhiniformes > Triakidae > Mustelus > Mustelus asterias. The sequence goes on from NC_135811.1 coordinate 103,323,383, forward strand.
GGAGATGCTGAAAGTCTCTGACTCATATCCGCTTTGAACATTTCCGCTCGGAGCTGACCGGCAAAGCCACACAAACACAATGAAAGATGTTTGAGCTGACGCATTCTATTTTTTCTCTCCATAGATGCTAAGTATTTCTAACACTCACTGATTTTATTGCATGTGCAGAATGATCCACAGCAGACGTCATTTCCCTGGCCCTGCACTCATCCCTGGAACACTTAGATAACAAGGAAACCAATGTCAGACTCCTATTTATTGACTACAGCGCACTATTATTCCCACGAAACCCATCTTCAAACTCCGTGGCCTGGGCCTTGGCACCTCCCTCTGCGACTGGATACTGAACTTCCTAACTCACAGACCACAATCAGTACGGATAGGCAACAACAAAACCAGTGCCCCACAAGGCTGTGTTCTCAGCCTGCTACTATACTCCTTATACACCTATGACTGTGCGGTCAAATTCCCCTCCAATTCGATTTTCAAGTTTGCTGACGACACCACTGTAGTGAGTCGGATCTCAAACAATGACGAGACAGAGTACGGGAATCAGATAGAGAATCTGGTGAACTGGTGCGGCAACACTAATCTCTCCCTCAATGTCAACAAAATGAAGGAGATTGTCATCGACTTCAGGAAGCGTAAAGGAGAACATACCCTTGCCTACATCAACGGGGACAAAGTAGAAAGGGTCGAGAGCTTCACGTTTTTAGGTGTCCAGATCACCAACAACCTGTCCTGGTCCCCGCATGCCGACACTATAGTTAAGAAAGTCCACCAAAGCATCTACTTTCTCAGCAGACTAACGAAATTTAGCATGTCAGCTACGAATCTCACCAACTTTTACAGATACACCACAGAAAGCACTCTTTCTGGTTGTATCAGAGCTTGCTATGGCTCCTGCTCTGCCCAAGACTGCAAGGAACTACGAAAGGGCGTGAATGTAGCCCAATCCACAACGCAAACCAGCCTTCCATCCATTGGCTCTGTCTATACTTCTCATTGCCTCGGCAAGGCAGCCAGCATAATTAAGGACCCCACGCACCTCAGACATTCTCTCTTCCACCTTCTTCCTTCAGGAAAAAGATACAAAAGTCTGAGGTCACGTACCAACCGACTCAAGAACAGCTTCTTCCCTGCTGCTGTCAGACTTTTGAATGGACTTACCTTGCACTAACTTGATCTTTCTCTATACCCGAGCTATGACTGTAACAGTACATTCTGTACTCTCTGTTTCCTTCTCTGCGAACGATATGTTTTGTCTGTATAGCGCACAGGAAACAATACTTTTCACAGTATGTTAATACACGTGACAATAATAAATCAAATCAAATCAAATGCTGGATATTTCGCTTCTCTCCCTGTTGTCTCTATCCGTTTGTTATAGAATCATAGAATCCAGACAAGCAGAGAAAGGCTATTCGGGCCATCAAACCTACACCGACAGCACTCTCTCACAGGCCATATCCACGGAACCCCACGTGTTTACCCTGCTACTCTCCCTGACACTAAAGGGCAATTTAACATGGTCAATCCGCCTAACCTTTACCTCGTTGTCCAAGATAGTGAAAATAGGCAGTAACTTTTATTTAAAAAGTACATTTATCCGTTTGAAGTGTGGTGAATATTTTCTCAGCAAAAAAGATTCTTTCAACATCCGCTGAGCTGGAGGGGCTGTTTGTGTTTGTGGTGAGAATCGGAACTGCAGCTGGAGAGAGCAGGGACTGATCAACAATGCTGTCATATCTCAGCAGCCTGAGCAATGCGGCGATATTCAGAGTGTTTTGCAGTCACTGAGCTTCAGTGAAACTCCCACAAACTCACTTTGCCGAGCATTGGAAACGCAGGAAGGAATCTGAGTAATTTTGACTGTCAATGATTCACCTCGAGAAATGGCGGGAAACTCGCTGTTGTTAAACAATGTAAAACTGTTTTACTGTTCAAAATGCCACACAATGTATTATTGCTGTGTGCTTTAATGATGTGGAAATGGCGGCGTTGGACTGGGGTGGGCACAGTAAGAAGTCTCACAAGAAGGCTGCTCCTTCATCAGGTAAGTGGTAATTCATCAAGACTCGCCTGATGAAGGAGCAGCGCTCCAAAAGCTCGTGATTCCAAATAAATCTGTTGGATTTTAACTGGTGTTGTGAAACTTCATATTGTCTCTTTTAAGGAAATGAAAAGCTATGAACTCAGCTAAAATACTCCTACCTTTTTAGACATAGACATAGACATAGAAGCTAGAAGCAGGAACAGGCCATTCGGCCCTTCGAGCCTGCTCCTCCATTCATTTTGATCATGGCTAATCGTCGAATTCACAGTGACACAGTGGTTAGCACTGCTGCCTCACAGCGTTAGGGTCCCAGATTCAATTCCGGCCTCAGGTCACTGTTTGGGTGGAGTTTGCATGTTCTCTGTGTCTGCGTGGGTTTCCTCTGGGTGCTCCAGTTTCTTCCCACAGTCCAAAGATGTGCGGGTTAGGTGGATTTGCCATGCTAAAATTGACCCTAGTGTCAGAGGGATTAGCAGGGTAAATGTGCGGGGTTGTGGGAATAGGGCCTGGGTGGGATTGTGGTCGGTACAGACTCGGTGGACCGAATAGCCTTCCTCTGTACTGTAGGAATTCTACGTGCTTCATCGAACTCGAGTCACCCAGCCTTCAAACTGAAACTGTGAAAGCACGGCAACCTTTTCGCAAATTCTGCTGGGAATTCATTCCAAGCACCCCTGGGGGTGCTAAAATTGCCCTTAGTGTCCTAAAATGCGTAGGTTAGAGGGATTAGTGGGTGGATATGGGGGTAGGGCCTGGGTGGGGTTGTGGTTGGTGCAGACTCGATGGGCCGAATGGCCTCTTTCTGTTCTGTAGGGTTTCTATGATTTCTCTGAAAAGCCAAGGTTAGTTGTTTATAGGCCACATGAACTCCCTGGCTGGATTGTAGCCCGTGAATCGCTCCCAGGTTACTTCCGTTCTTTTTTAAATAACCTTGTACAGTTTTGTTAGTTACTTGCTGGTTGACAATAATTTGTAATGGCAGTTTGTTAGGATTTAATGTATCTTACATGTACGAGACAGCACATATGAATATTTTAGAACATTTGCCGCAGTACTTTAATCCATAATATCGTAGGAAGTAATTGGCAGCTTAAATATAAAAGGGATATTCCAAAAACATCAATAGTTTGGCAATGCTGATTGTTACCTGCAGAATCAATTGATTTTTGTTCCAGGAGTTTGACAATGGTCCAGCCCAGCTATGCATATTCCCCATACGAGCCCATGCAAGAAATGCTGGGCGAACAACAAAGTTGTCAATTTCCGTTTGATTGAAGCCAAGTGAAATGTATACCTTTTGCCATTTGTCTTTTATGTTTAAAGAATCTTCGTCAAAGGTTTCAGATAGATAGTCGCAATTGTCTGGAAAGTTGTGTTCCTCTGCTCTCCAGCTGCAGTTCCACTTCTCACCACAAACACAAGCAATTCCTCACACACCAACATATTCAATGTATTAAAAGAGAGACTGCAACCTCTATAGAGGCTGCTTGTGTTTGTGGTGAGGAGCGGAACTGCAGCTGGAGAGAGCAGTGACTGATTAACAACGCTGTCATATCTCAGCAGCGCCGAGCAGTGGAACCGCAGGAAGGAATTATTTTGCCGTAGGCTCTGAGCGGGAAATGTGAAGAATTTTGATTGTCAATGATTCCCATCGAGAAATGGCGGGAAATTTCCTGTTGTACAACAACATTATACGACCTTACCGTTCAAAATGCCACAAAATGTATTTTTACTGTGTGGTTTTAGGAATTAAAATTTTCTGAAACTCGCCAGAATACTACCTTTTTGTTTAAAGAATCTTCGACAATCGTTTTCAGAGTAGACAGTCGCAATTGTCTGGAAAGTTGTGTTCCTCTGCTCTCCGGCTGTAGTTCCACTTCTCACCGCAAACACAAGCAGCCTCTGTAGAGGTCGCATCTTTAATACATTGAATATGTTGGTGTTTTTCACTTTGGAAATCGGCTGATTCAATTGCATCAAATCTTCATCCCGGCACCGGTTAATCGGCGACAGCGGCCGGAGAGAAAACAGAGAGACACATTTCAATCATTCCCTGTTACTCAGAGACTCCCGTCTTCACTCAAACACAGGAAATATTCTCAATACTTCAATGGAAGAAATGAAGTTTCCAACAGTAAAATAAACCTATTATTTCAAATTTTAGACAGGCAGATAAAGGCAACAGATAAAAGGTCAAATCCTCGGGATGGCAGACTTGAAATGAAAACGGCAAATACATTAAATACTCGGAAACTATGGAAATAATAAAATGTCTCAGCACAAAGAACTTTCATTGCGTTTGGGTGCCGAGATGAGTCAATGACTTTGAGCAGCTCCTCACACACCAGCATATTCAATGTATTAAAGGAGAGACTGCAACCTCTATAGAGGCTGCTTGTGTTTGTGGTGAGAAGCGGAACTGCAGCTGGAGAGAGCAGAGACTGATCAACAATGCTGTCATATCAGCAATGCGGCGATATTCAGAGTGTTTAGCAGTCACTGAGATGCAGTGAAACTCCCACAAACTCACTTTGCCGAGCATTGGAAACGCAGGAAGGAATTATTCTGCTGGAGGTTCACAGTGACGTCTCCATCAGGGATTATTTCCACATTCACATCTGTCCTGGAGAAATCCAGCTGTGCATCTCCCGGGGCGTTGGAATGAATGTACTCGGAAAAATTCCTCGGCTGCCGGCTGCGCTTTCTCCCAGAGCCCGGCTCATTTTCTGACTGACCCAAGTTATGTCTGGAGTACAAGTTTGCCTGTTCATCAGAAGGGTTTAATGGTGTTCAAAAACAGTAAATATTGGGAGTTTCACTGAAGCTCACTGACTCCCAAAACACTCTGAATATCGCCGCATTGCTCGGCGCTGCTGAGATGGGACAGCATTGTTGATCAGTCTCTGCTCTCTCCAGCTGCAGTTCCGATTCTCACCACAAACATAATCAGCCTCGCCAACTCAGCGGATGTTGAAAGAATCTTTCTTGCTGAAAAAGTATTCACTACTTCAAACGGAAAAATGTACTTTTTAAATAAAAGTTACTGCCTATTTTCACTATCTTGGACAACGATGTGCCGTTTGGATGGATTGGCCATGCTAAACAGCCCCTTAGTGTCAGGGAGATTAGTAGGGTAAATACGTCGGGTTGCCTGGATAGGGCCTGGGAGGGAGTGCTGTCGGTGCAGGTTTGATGGGCCGAATAGCCTTTCTCTGCTTGTCTGGATTCTATGATTCTATAACAAGCGCATAGAGACAATAGGGAGTGAAGCGAAATATCCAGCATTCTGCACATGCAATAAAGCCAGAGAGTGTTCGAAATACTCCGCATCTATGGAGAGAAAAAATTAGAAGGAGACAGCTCAAACATCTTTCACTGTGTTTGTGCGGCTGAGCAACTTTGTCGAGCAGCACCGAGCTGAAATATTCAAAGCGGATCTGAGTCAGTAACCTTCAGCAGCTCCTCACACACCAACATATTCAATGTATTAAAGGAGAGACTGCAACCTGTATAGAGGCTGCTTGTGTTTGTGGTGTGAATCGGAACTGCAGCTGGAGAGAGCAGAGACTGATTAACAACGCTGTCATATCTCAGCAGCGCCGAGCAATGCGGCGACATTCAAACTGTGAACCTCCAGCAGGATAATTCCTTCCTGCATTTCCAATGCTCGATTCAGTGACTGGATTCGGGTGGAACTTCATTTGCCGACGAGGTATATTCTATTCAAACAAATTCAGTGGCATTTGGACGTCGTTTCTTGACTTCAAGAAGAACAACGCAATCAAAATGAGGCTGTCTATTGGTTAACGGAAATAAATGAAAAGCGCCTTAGAAAGTTCCGGATCAAAGACTGAAGCACTGACTGGGTGAACACTCGCCCTCCTGTCAATCTTCCGGAACCTGGGAACCGGATCATTGCAGCCGCCTTCACTTCCCATCCACATCTGGACAAGAACTGGAGAAGCAGACAGCACTGGAGAGAAAGTGGCAAATCCACCCAGACAGTGTGTCCCCAATGGAAACCAAAGCACTGCCTCTGATAGATTGCGGAGCTCAGACTGCGCCCAGCAAGAAGAGACTCAAATCAGCGGCAAATCGGAATAATTTTGACTGTCAATGATTCACCTGGAGAAATGGCGGGAAACTCCCTATTGTTAAACCAAATAAAACTATTTTACTGTTCAAAATGCCACACTATGTATTATTGCTGTGTGTTTTAACTAAATGAAAAGTTATGAACCTCGCCAAAATACTCCTGTCTTTTTATTGAAATAATCTTCGTCGAACGTATTTCAGTAAAGTCGATAGTAGCAGCAATGTGGAAGCGATGGTCTAGTGGTATTATCGCTAGACTATGTTTCGAGATATTTAGCTAATGTTCTGGGGACCCGGGTTCGAGTCACGGCAGATTGTGGACTTTGAATTCAATAAAAAATGATCTGGAATTAAGAATCTACTGATGACCATGAAAACGTCGTCGGACAAAAACCCATCTGGTTCACGAATGTCCTTTAGGGAAGGAAACCTACCATCCTTACCTGGTCTGGCCTACATGTAACTCCAGAACGACAGCAATGTGGTTGACTCTCAACTAGTGATGGGCAATAAATGCTGCAAGAAGTCTCACAACACCAGGTTAAAGTCCAACAGGTTTATTTGGTAGCAAATACCATTTAAATACATGAGGACGGCCTAAACCGGGATGTTGGATTTATGTCACATTATCAGTAACCCCCACAGCTTGCCTCCTGGGCTTGCAGAATCTCACTAGCTGTTCTGTCTGGAGACAATACACATCTCTTTAACCTGTGTTTAATGTTCCCTCCACCCACATTGTCTGTACCTTTAAGACCTGGCTGGCTGTAGGATTCGCATTCTAATCACTATTCTGCAACTTGATTTTGTGTTTGTTTGCACTGTTTGAGAGCACACTTCCACTCCATATGGTATTTGCTACCAAATAAACCTGTTGGACTTTAACCTGGTGCTGTGAGACTTCTTACTGTGTTCACCCCAGTCCAACACCGGCATCTCCACATCAATAAATGCTGGCCAGCGACGCCAAGAGCCCACGACTGAATATAACAAGATAGTCGCAACTGTCTGGAAAGTTGTGTTCCTCAGCTCTCCAGCTGCAGTTCCGCTTCTCACCACAAACACAAGCAGCCGCGCCAACTCAGCGGATGTGGAAAGAATCTTTCTTGCTGAGAAAATATTCACTACACTTCAAACAGAAAAATGTACTTTTTAAATAATAATTACTGCCTATTTTCACGATCTTGGACAACGATGTAAAGGTTAGGTGGATTGGCCATGCTAAACTGCCCCTTAGTGTCAGGGAGATTAGAAGGGTGGGGTTGCGTGGATAGCGCCTGGGAGGGAGTGCTGTCGGTGCAGGTTTGATGGGCCGAATAGCCTTTCTCTGCTTGTCTGGATTCTATGATTCTATAACAAGCGGATAGAGACAACAGGGAGTGAAGCGAAATACCCAGCATTCTGCACATGCAACAAAACCAGAGCGTGTTCGAGATACTCCGCATCTATGGAAAGAAAAAATTAGAATGAGTCAGTTCAAACATCTTTCATTGTGTTTGTGCGGCTGAGCAACTTCGTCGAGCAGCTCCGAGCGGAAATGTTCAAAGCAGATATGAGTCAGTGACCTTCAGCAGCTCCTCACACACCAACATATTCAATGTATTAGGGAGACTGCAACCTGTATAGAGGCTGCTTGTGTTTGTGGTGAGAAGCGGAACTACTGGAGAAAGCAGAGACTGACTAACAATGCTGTCATATCACAATGCGGCGATATTCAGATTGTTTAGCAGTCTCTGAGCTCCAGTGAAACTCCCACAAACTCACTTTGCCGATCAGTGGAAGGAAGAGACTGATCAACAATGCCCTCATATCTCAGCAGCGCCGAGCAAGGCCCAATTTGATTTCAGAATGAAGTCACATCCTCTTGTATCCGGGAGGGGGAGTTTATTTTGTTTCTATTTAATTGGCCGGTTTCTGGGGCGCTCAAATCAACAAACCAATCAGCAGCAACTATCTGTACGGCGATTTCTGATTGGTTAATGCATCTTTATATTCCGCACACACTGAGCCGGGACTCCAGTGTGTGAGGCGCTCTGACTGCTGTTATTTCCACCTTTTATTTCCAGCTGTTCTCCCGAGGCGCCGCACAATGCTGCCAGATTTATTCCGTTTTCTAAGTTGGTTCATTGAGAAAGTGAGCCGGGCTCTGGGAGAAAGCGGAGCCGGCAGCCGAGGAATTATTCCGGCTCCATCCCATTCCAACAGCCGGGGAGATGCACAGCTGGATTATTCCAGGACAGATGTGAATGTGGAAATGAATCCTGGTGGAGACGTCACTGTGAACCTCCAGCAGGATAATTACTTCCTGCGTTTCCAGTGCTCGGTTCAGTGACTGGATTCGGGTGGAACTTCATTTGCCGACGAGGTATATTCTATTCAAACAAATTCAGTGGCATTTGGACGTCGTTTCTTGACTTCAAGAAGAACAACGCAATCAAAATGAGGCTGTCTATTGGTTAACGGAAATAAATGAAAAGCGCCTTAGAAAGTTCCGGATCAAAGACTGAAGCACTGACTGGGTGAACACTCGCCCTCCTGTCAATCTTCCGGAACCTGGGAACCGGATCATTGCAGCCGCCTTCACTTCCCATCCACATCTGGACAAGAACTGGAGAAGCAGACAGCACTGGAGAGAAAGTGGCAAATCCACCCAGACAGTGTGTCCCCAATGGAAACCAAAGCACTGCCTCTGATAGATTGCGGAGCTCAGACTGCGCCCAGCAAGAAGAGACTCAAATCAGCGGCAAATCGGAATAATTTTGACTGTCAATGATTCACCTGGAGAAATGGCGGGAAACTCCCTGTTGTTAAACCAAATAAAACTATTTTACTGTTCAAAATGCCACACTATGTATTATTGCTGTGTGTTTTAACTAAATGAAAAGTTATGAACCTCGCCAAAATACTCCTGTCTTTTTATTGAAATAATCTTCGTCGAACGTATTTCAGTAAAGTCGATAGTAGCAGCAATGTGGAAGGCGATGGTCTAGTGGTATTATCGCTAGACTATGTTTCGAGATATTTAGCTAATGTTCTGGGGACCCGGGTTCGAGTCACGGCAGATTGTGGACTTTGAATTCAATAAAAAATGATCTGGAATTAAGAATCTACTGATGACCATGAAAACGTCGTCGGACAAAAACCCATCTGGTTCAGGAATGTCCTTTAGGGAAGGAAGTCTACCATCCTTACCTGGTCTGGCCTACATGTAACTCCAGAACGACAGCAATGTGGTTGACTCTCAACTAGTGATGGGCAATAAATGCTGCAAGAAGTCTCACAACGCCAGGTTAAAGTCCAACGGGTTTATTTGGTAGCAAATACCATTTAAATACATGAGGACGGCCTAAACCGGGATCTTGGATTTATGTCACATTATCAGTAACCCCCACAGCTTGCCTCCTGGGCTTGCAGAATCTCACTAGCTGTTCTGTCTGGAGACAATACACATCTCTTTAACCTGTGTTTAATGTTCCCTCCACCCACATTGTCTGTACCTTTAAGACCTGGCTGGCTGTAGGATTCGCATTCTAATCACTATTCTGCAACTTGATTTTGTGTTTGTTTGCACTGTTTGAGAGCACATTTCCACTCCATATGGTATTTGCTACCAAATAAACCTGTTGGACTTTAACCTGGTGTTGTGAGACTTCTTACTGTGTTCACCCCAGTCCAACACCGGCATCTCCACATCAATAAATGCTGGCCAGCGACGCCAAGAGCCCACGACTGAATATAACAAGATAGTCGCAACTGTCTGGAAAGTTGTGTTCCTCAGCTCTCCAGCTGCAGTTCCGCTTCTCACCACAAACACAAGCAGCCGCGCCAACTCAGCGGATGTGGAAAGAATCTTTCTTGCTGAGAAAATATTCACTACACTTCAAACAGAAAAATGTACTTTTTAAATAATAATTACTGCCTATTTTCACGATCTTGGACAACGATGTAAAGGTTAGGTGGATTGGCCATGCTAAACTGCCCCTTAGTGTCAGGGAGATTAGAAGGGTGAGGTTGCGTGGATAGGGCCCGGGAGGGAGTGCTGTCGGTGCAGGTTTGATGGGCCGAATAGCCTTTCTCTGCTTGTCTGGATTCTATGATTCTATAACAAGCGGATAGAGACAATAGGGAGTGAAGCGAAATACCCAGCATTCTGCACATGCAACAAAACCAGAGAGTGTTCGAAATACTCCGCATCCATGGAAAGAAAAAATTAGAATGAGTCAGCTCAAACATCTTTCACTGTGTTTGTGCGGCTGAGCAACTTCGTCGAGCAACTCCGAGCGGAAATGTTCAAAGCAGATATGAGTCAGTGACCTTCAGCAGCTCCTCACACAAAAACACATTCAATGTATTAGAGAGACTGCAACCTGTATAGAGGCTGCTTGTGTTTGTGGTGAGAATCGGAAATGCAGCTGGAGAGAGCAGTGACTGATCAACAATGCTGTATGCGGCGATATTCAGTGTTTAGCAGTCTCTGAGCTCCAGTGAAACTCCCACAAACTCACTTTGCCGATCAGTGGAAGGAAGAGACTGATCAACAATGCCCTCATATCTCAGCAGCGCCGAGCAAGGCCCAATTTGATTTCAGAATGAAGTCACATCCTCTTGTATCCGGGAGGGGGAGTTTATTTTGTTTCTATTTAATTGGCCGGTTTCTGGGGCGTTCAAATCAACAAACCAATCAGCAGCAACTATCTGTACGGCGATTTCTGATTGGTTAATGCATCTTTATATTCCGCACACACTGAGCCGGGACTCCAGTGTGTGAGGCGCTCTGACTGCTGTTATTTCCACCTTTTATTTCCAGCTGTTCTCCCGAGGCGCCGCACAATGCTGCCAGATTTATTCCGTTTTCTCACTTGGTTCATTGAGAAAGTGAGCCGGGCTCTGGGAGAAAGCGGAGCCGGCAGCCGAGGAATTATTCCTGCTCCATCCCATTCCAACAGCCGGGGAGATGCACAGCTGGATTTCTCCAGGACAGATGTGAATGTGGAAATGAATCCTGGTGGAGACGTCACTGTGAACCTCCAGCAGGATAATTACTTCCTGCGTTTCCAATGCTCGGTTCAGTGACTGGATTCGGGTGAAACTTCATTTGCCGACGAGGTATATTCTATTCAAACAAATTCAGTGGCATTTGGACGTCATTTCTTGACTTCAAGAAGAACAACGCAATCAAAATGAGACTGTCTATTGGTTAACGGAAATAAATGAAAAGCGCCTTAGAAAGTTCCGGATCAAAGACTGAAGCACTGATTGGGTGAACACTCGCCCTCCTGTCAATCTTCCGGAACCTGGGAACCGGATCATTGCAGCCGCCTTCACTTCCCATCCACATCTGGACAAGAACTGGAGAAGCAGACAGCACTGGAGAGAAAGTGGCAAATCCACCCAGACAGTGTGTCCCCAATGGAAACCAAAGCACTGTCTCTGATAGATTGCGGCGCTCAAACTGCGCCCAGCAAGAAGAGACTCAAATCAGCGGCAAATCGGAGTTAGATTCGCAATAATGCACGTGGAGAAATGGCGGGAAACTCCCTATTGTTAAACCATATAAAACTATTTTACTGTTCAAAATGCTTTATACCTTTGTCTTTTAGTTAAATGAAAATTGATAAATCTAGTCAAAACACTCCTCCTTTCTGTTTAACGAATCTTTGTCAAACGTTTTCTGATAGAGTAGATCGTCGCAATTCTCTGGAAAGTTGTGTTCCTCTGCCCTCCAGCTGCGGTTCAACTTCTCACCACAAAAACAAGCAGCTCCTCACACACCAACACATTCAATGTATTCAAGGAGAGACTGCAACCTCTTAGAGGTGAGAAGCGGAACTGCAGCTGGAGAGAGCAGAGACTGATCAACAACGCTGTCATATCTCAGCAGCGCCGAGCAATGGAACCGCAGGAAGGAATTATTTTACTTTCGGTTCTGAGCGGGAGATGTGAATAATTTTGATTGTCAATGATTCCCATCGAGAAATGGCGGGAAATTCCCCATTGTACAGCAACATTATACGACCTTACCGTTCAAAATGCCGCAATATATATTTTTGCTCAGTTGCTGGTAAATAAAAATGTCTGAACCTCGCCAAAATACTCATACCTTTTTGTTTAAAGAATCTTCGACAATCGTTTTCAGACAGAGTAGATTGTCGCCTTGTCTGGAAGGTTGTGTTCCTCTGCTCTCCAGCTGTAGTTCCGCTTCTCACCATTGCTGCAGTCTCTCCTTTAATACATTGAATATGTTGGAATTTTTCAGTTTGGAAATCGGCTGATTCAATTGCTTTAAACCTTCATCCCGGCACCGGTTAAGCGGGGACAGCGGCCTGAGAGAAAACAGAGACACATTTCAATCATTCCCTGTTACTCAGAAACTCCCGTCTTCACTCAAAACCCACAAAAAAGTTCAATACTTCAATGGGAGAGAAACATCGTTTTTAATATTAAAATAGACCAATTATTTCAAATTTTAGACAAGCAGATAAAGGCAGCAAGTAAAAGGTCAAATTCTCGGGATGATGGACTTGGAATGAAAACATCAAATACATGGAATACTCGGAATCTATGGAAATATACAAATGTATCGGTTCAATGATCTTTCATTGTGTGTGAGCGGCCGAGCAACGCTCCAGACGCCCAGTAATGCTGAAATGTTCAGTGTGTTTATAAGTCAGTGACTTTCAGCATCTCCTCACACACCAACATGTTCAATGTATTAAAGGGGAAACTGCAACCTCTATAGAGGTGAGAAGTGGAACTGCAGCTGGAGAGAGCAGAGACTGATTAACAATGCTGTCATATCAGCCGATTTGCAAACTGAAAGCGCCGGGAATGAAGCTGGACAGGTCTGAGAGAGCTCGGCGCTGAGGGGAAATATCACAGCAATGTTGTGACTCTCGATTCTGTTCCACAATTACAGATTGGGAAACAACTCCAAGTAGAGCTTCTCACACTGAACCGACCTCCAGCTCCCCGCTGCTGACTGGCCAGGAATCATTGCCTCAAACACGCAGAACATATTTTACTCTCTCTGGGCTGGGTTCCTGGCCCCAGGTGTAAATTCAGCAGCTCCGAACAGCCCAGTAATGAAGCAATGTTCAAAGCGGATATGAGTCAGTGACCTTCAGCAGCTCCTCACACACCAACATATTCAATGTATTAAAGGAGAGACTGCAACCTCTATAGAGGCTGCTTGTGTTTGTGGTGAGAAGCGGAACTTCAGCTGGAGAGCAGAGGAACACAACTTTCCAGACAAGTGCCACTATCAACTCTGTCTGAAAACGATTGACGAAAATTCTTCAAACAAAAAGGAATGAGCATTTTGGCGAAGTTCAGGAATGTTTATTTACTTAAAACACACACAGCAATCCCACATGTTGTTGTATTTTGAAGAGTAAGATCACGTTATGTGGAGTGACACGGTGGCACAGTGGTTAGCACTGCTTGCTGCCTCACAGGGCCAAGAACCCGTGTTCGATTCCCGTCTTGGGTCACTGTCTGTGTGGTGTTGCACGTTTTTCCTCTGGGTTTTCTCCCACACTCCAAAGATGTGCAGGTTAGGTGGATTGGCCATGTTAATTTGCCCCTTAGTGTCAGGAAATTAGCTGGGGTAAATACATGTGGTTGTGCGGATAGGGCGTGGGTGGGATTGTGGTCGTGCAGACTCGATGGGCCGAATGGCCTCCTTCTGCACTGCAGGATTCTGTGAATCGATATTTTCAGGTTTATTTATTAGTCACAAGTAGGCTTACATTAACACTGCACTGAAGTAACTGTGAAAATCCCCTCGTCGCCACACTCCAGCACGTGTTTGGGTTCACTGAGGGAGAAGTTAGCATGGCCAATGCACCCTAACCGACACGTGTTTCGGTCGTGTTTTAAATCGGGTATTTCCCGCCATTTCTCGATGTGAATCATTGACAGTCAAAATGACTCAGATTTCCCACTCGGAAACTGCAACAAAATCATTCCTTCCAGTGTTTCCATTGCGCGGCTCAGAGAGATTGTGGGAGTCTCACTGCGTTTCCATTGCTCGGCGCTGCTCAGATAGAACAGCGTTGTTAACCAGTCTCAAAATGTATTATTCCTGTGTGTGTTTCAAGTGTTGTGGGAAAAATCCACTAGTAGTCAGACTTCGAGATTCAGAAAATACGATTTATTAAACGGAGCTCCGGGAGTAAAGGCACAAGTTCGTAGAACACCTTTTCTCACTAGTATGTCGGGAGCGGTTCATTTTTATACCCTTTACACAATGGGTAAACCGGTGATTCGAACATTATCACATCGTTTAAGTGAGTACAAGCAGGTATAGACATTTAACATTTTATGAATGGGTACATCCCTTCATGTTTAAGCAAGTACAAGCAGGTATAGACATTTAACATAATATGAATGGGTACATTTCCTCATGTCTGTATCTGTCAATGGTCAGTTTCGTCTCATTCAGGTGCTAATTGCTTTCCTCGCATTCGTATTTTCCCGCGTTTCCCTAACGTTAATCTAAGCTCTTTGTTTCGGGCTTTCCTTATCTTAAAAGATGTTTTGACCCTTGGCTTGGCTTCCTGAGGTGTTTGTTTGCTATGAGTCACTGTCTGTGATTTGGAAATGGCTTGTCTGTTAGGTTTTGACTTAAAGTGATTTCTGAACAGCGGGAACCTGTGCCTGCTTTTTTGGCTTCTTTCCCAGTTAACCCTTTATGTGCCAGGCAGCCATTTTAAAGTGTGCTCCCTTGTATTTTTCCCCTTACACAAGTAAATAAAAATTTCTAAAGCTCGCCAAAATGCTGCCGCCTTTTGGTTTGAAGAATCTTCGCCTATCGTTTTCAGACAGAGTTGATAGTGGCACTTGTCTGGAAAGTTGTGTTCCTCTGCTCTCCAGCTGTAGTTCCGATTCTCGCCACAAACACAAGCAGCCTCTATAGAGGTTGGAGTCTCTCCTTTAATACATTGGATATGTTGGTGTGTGAGGAGCTGCTGAAGGTCACTGACTCATATCCGCTTTGAACATTGCAGCGTTACTGCCCGGCCAGAGTGTTGCTGGGCCGCCCACACACAATGAAAGGTCATTGAGCTGAAACTTTATTTAATTTCCATAGATTCCGAGCATTTCCTGAATTCGCCGTTTTCATTTCAATCCATTCTCCTGATCACTTGGATTTTTAGCTGTTGTCTCTAACTGCCTGTCATAATTTTTCAAAATAATAAGTCTATTTTAAAGTTGAAAACTACATTTCTCCCATTGCAGTATTGAAAATATTTTCTGTGTTTGAGTGAAGACGGGAGTCCCTGAGTAACAGGGAATGATTGAAATGTGTCTCTCTGTTTTCTCTCCGGCCGCTGTCACCGTTTAACCGGTGCCGGGATGAAGATTTGATGCAATTGAATCAGCCGATTTCCAAACTGAAAGCGCCGGGAATGAAGCTGAGCAGGTCTGAGAGAGCTCGGCGCTGAGGGGAAATATCACAACAATGTTGTGAGACTCGATTCTGTTCCGCAATTAAAGATTGGGAAACAACTCCAAGCAGCCGGAGAGAAAACAGAGACACATTTCAATCATTCCCTGTTACTCAGAGACTCCCGTCTTCATTGAAACGTCTCCATCAGGGATTATTCCACATTCACATCTGTCCTGGAGAAATCCAGCTGTGCATCTCCCCGGCTGTTGGAATGGGATAGAGCCGGAAAAATTCCTCGGCTGCCGGCTCCGTTTTCTCCCAGAGCCCGGCTCACTTTCTCAATGAATCAAGTGAGAAAACGAAATCAATCTGGCAGCTTTGTGCGGCGCCTCGGGAAAACAGCTGCAAATAAAAGGTGGAAATAACAGCAGTCAGAGCGCCTCACACACTGGAGTCCCGGCTCAGTGTGTGCGGGATATAAAGATGTATTAACCAATCAGAAATCACCGTACATGTCATGGTGACGTGTCTTTAATATTTAAATTGACAAACCAGGACAGGGAAGATCCCTTTGGACTGTTCACGCCCAGCGCCAAAACCTGCACGCGAACTTCCGAGTTTCCCTGTTACTCAGACTCCCGTCTTCACTGAAATGTCTCCATCAGGGATTATTTCCACATTCACATCTGTCCTGGAGAAATCCAGCTGTGCATCTCCCCGGCTGTTGGAATGGGATGGAGCCGGAATAATTCCTCGGCTCCTCACTGTTTAAATGATTCTCGCCGAAGTTGATTTCAGATTGAATTCACATCCTCTTGTATCCGGGCGGGTGCGGGGGGGGGCTGTTGTTGCGTTATTTTTATTCCTGTTTCTTGTTCCTGTTTACAGAATTCCTTCCTGCCTTTCCAATGTTCGCTCAGTGAGTTTGTGAGTGTTTATACGAAGCTCACTCGAACCGGGATTTTGGCGAGGGTTAGAAATTTATATTCACTTAAAACACAGAGAAATGATAGATTTTGTTGGATTTTGAACAGTTAGAATAGGGAGTTTTACAATAGGGAGTTTCCCGCCAGTTTTCCAGGTGAATTATTGAGAATCAGAATGACTCAGATTTGCCGCTGATTTGAGTCTCTTCTTGCTGGGCGCAGTTCGAGCGCCCGCAATCTGTCAGAAGCAGTGTATTGATTTCCATTGAGGACACCGGCTCGGAAGTTCGCGTGCAGGTTTTGGCGCTGGGCGTGAACAGTCCAAAGGGATCTTCCCTGTCCTGGTTTGTCAATTTAAATATTTATGACACGTCACCATGACATGTACGGCGATTTCTGATTGGTTAATACATCTTTATATCCCGCACACACTGAGCCGGGACTCCAGTGTGTGAGGCGCTCTGACTGCTGTTATTTCCACCTTTTATTTGCAGCTGTTCTCTCGAGGCGCCGCACAATGCTGCCAGATTTATTCCGTTTTCTAACTTGATTCAGTGAGAAAGTGAGCCGGGCTCTGGGAGAAAGCGGAGCCGGCAGCCGAGGAATTATTCCGGCTCCATCCCATTCCAACACCCGGGGAGATGCACAGCTGGATTTATCCAGGACAGATGTGAATGTGGAATAATCCCGGATGGAGACGTTTGAGTGAAGACGGGAGTCTCTGAGTAACAGGGAATGATTGAAATGTGTCTCTGAACCTCCAGGTGGTTCTGACCATGTTTCCCGGTTTATCCGAAGAGTTTGATGACGTTCAGAAGCAGAGAATTTGTGGGAGTTTTACTGAATCTCACTGACTCCCAAAACACTCTGAATATCGCCGCATTGCTCGGCGCTGCTGAGATAGAAACGTAGAAACATAGAACAGTACAGCACAGAACAGGCCCTTCGGCCCACGATGTTGTGCCGAGCTTTATCTGAAACCATGTGCTCCATGTGCCTATCCAATAACCGCTTAAATGCTCCTAAAGTGTTTGACTCCAATATCACTGCAGGCAGTCCATTCCACACCCCAACCACTCTCTGCGTAAAGAACCTACCTCTGATAT
Source organism: Mustelus asterias (assembly GCF_964213995.1). Taxonomy (NCBI): domain Eukaryota; kingdom Metazoa; phylum Chordata; class Chondrichthyes; order Carcharhiniformes; family Triakidae; genus Mustelus; species Mustelus asterias. Next base: position 103,340,957 of record NC_135811.1, read on the forward strand.
CCTTCCTATATCTCCCACCACGAATCTTACAGTTATGTCCCCTTGTAATAGCTCCATCCACCCGAAGAAATAGTCTTTGAACGTTCACTCTATCTATCCCGTTCATCATTTTATAAACCTCTAATAAGTCTCCCCTCAGCCTTCTCCGTTCCAGAGAGAACAGCCCCAGCTGCCTCAACCTTTCCTCATAAGACCTACCCTCCAAACCAGGCAGCATCCTGGTAAATCTCCTTTGCACTCTTTCCAGCGCTTCCACATCCTTCTTATAGTGAGGTGACCAGAACTGCACACAATATTCCAAATGTGGTCTCACCAAGGTCCTGTACAGTTGCAGCATAACCACACGGCTCTTAAACTCCAACCCCCTGTTAATAAAAGATATGACAGCATTGTTGATCAGTCTCTGCTCTCTCCAGCTGCAGTTCCACTTCTCACCTCAAACACAAGCAGCCTCTCCAGCTGAGAGCAAATTCGGTGCATTGCTCCAGCGCTCCCACTCAGGTGGGGGTGAGAGTTGGGCCTGGCTGGAAGGGGTGGGGGATAACCCCTTGGACATGAGGTAACCCCTTGTGTTGGGATGTTAATATCCACATGTGCGGGTAGTCCTTGGGAGGAGGGGAAAGGAGACAGTGGGGTTTAATGGGGCGGGGGGGGGAGGGGCGGGGGGAGAGGAGGCGGATTCCCGTGAGGTGTACAACTTTACGAGAGACACAGACAGGATAGAGAGGAAGGAAACTTCCCACTTTCCAGAGGGGTCAATAATCAGGAGGCATTGATCTAAGATGGGGAGCTGGGGATTAAGAGGGGATTTGAGGAAAAATGCCCAGAGAGAGGTGGCAATCTAGAACGTGCTGCCAGGAAGGATGGTGGAGGCAGGAACCCTCACAACATTTAAGAGATATTTAGATGAGCTCTTGAAACACCATAACTTACAAGGCCTTCGACCAAGTGCTGGACAATAGAAATAGAATAGATGGGTGTGTGATAGCAGGAACATGCACGATGGGCCTCCTTCTGTGCTGTAAAGCTCTGTGACTCTATCACTCTATCTCTATGACTCTAGTAATTGTGGGTGGGGGGAACCATTGGAAGTTTGTTCTGGAAGTCACGTTTTTAGATGTTTCACAGGCCGGAGCAATTGTCCAGGGGAGGTTGCCGGTCCGGGAATTGTTCTGCAATTGGGGAAATCCAAAGGGGCTTCCCCAACTCATCTTTGGGGACTTTCCCCTCCCCTCAATATGACACTGAGGGGTTTGTGTGTTCAGGCCTAAAGTTTAATCACAATATTAATTGTCCCCCTTTAACTCCTGCCCCATCAGAAATGCATCAGAAAGGGCGGTGATCGCGAATTTAGGATTCTCAATCCCAAATCCCACATTGGGAGATGACTCTATTTCAGATTTTGTTTTAGAATATCATTTGGCTTATCATGAGAACTCACAATCACCTCAAATTTACTGATGTCAACATTTCAGAAGGCGAAACATAGAAACTAGAAGCAGGAATAAGCCATTGGACCCTTTGGGCCGACTCCTCCATTCATTTTGATCATGGCCGATCATCAAATACATTACCCTGATCACGCCTTTCCCCCATATCCCTTGAACCTTTAGCCCCTAGAGCCTAAACTAATACCTTCTTGAATTCACACAATGTTTTGGGCTCAACTACATTCTGTGGTAATGAGTTCCACACATTCACCACCCTCTCACCTCAGTCCAAAATGATTTACCCCTTCTGCTCAAACTATGACCCCTAGTTCGGGACTTGCCCACCATTGGAAACAATCTATCTGAATCTACCCTGTCTAACCCTGTTAGAATTTTATACGTTTCTATGAGATCCCCTCTCACTTTTCTAAACTCCAGTGAATATCATCCAAACTGATTTAATCTCTCCTCATATGACAGACCTGCCACCCCAGGAATCAGCCTGGTAAACCTTCGCTGCACTCCCTAAATAGCAAGGACATCTTTCCTCAGGTAAGGACACCGAACCTGTGCAGAGTACTCCAGGTGTGGCCTCACCAGTGCCCTGTATAATTGTAATGTTGAAAGATAATTAAAATAATTGCGAATTCCGGGAACCTGAGGAAAAGGCAGGAAGTGACATTAGTGAATTGCTTCCTTCAGGAAGCCAGTACAGGCACAATGGGCCAAATGGCCTCCTGTTGTGTTGTCACCATCGCATGAATTTGTGAATAATAGTTTGTACCATGACCCGAACCTGACTTTAAAATGCCTGTTGACTGCAAATGAGCATTTTTTTCATTCACTGAATCGGTTGTAAAGGAGATGGTTATAAAGACATCAACATGCAAAACAACAACACCTTATTCAGCCACAGAAAGTATTTAAAATAAAACATATCAGTTCAAACAGATTGTGACACTGAATCTCCCCAGGTGCCGAATGTGCTCCCCCTGGCGTTGCGACTGGAACATAGCAGAGAACCAACTGACTGGTCGCAGGAGACACCATCAAATAACATCTTAGGCGCTGTTTTAAAAGTCTCTGTTCTTCCAAACTATGGCACAGAGTATTTATGCGGAGTTATGATCAGAAAGCTAACTTTATACATTATAGAATGCCGCGGAGGTGGCCCCCAGACTTGATCGATGACCCATCTAATCGGCAGGTAAATACTATCGAGCAAGAGAGCCCCAGACCTATTTTGCAGGCTCTGTAAACTAGAGAAAAAAATGTTCATAAGGCAGAACACAAATGTCCAAATATAGTTGAAGACATTTTTAGACAATACCAAATAGGTATAAAATGTTTCAGATAGGCACCAACCTGTTTATACAGAGAATTAGTCTTAATTACAATAATTACAGACATGTTCAGTGTGTAACTTTCATTCTTGTGACAACATACATTTCTGTGAGGGGTTGACAAAAGTGAAGCCGCTGTTATCAGGAGCTCATGTCAGTCAATACATTCCAAGTGCTGGGAAATAGGAATTGAATAGATAGGTACTTGGTGGCCAGCCCAGACACGATGGGCCGAAGGGCATATTTTTCTGTTCAAAAACTCGATGACTTCACCTCTAGACTGGGCTCTTGATTAAACGTCGAGAATAAACTGGTCCACGGAACAAACACCACCAGAGAAACAGAGCAGAAACGAAGGGATGAATTGAAAAAAATAATGGACAATGACGGACGTTGCAGTAAAATCATCCACTCTTTCAATAGCAGCACCAAACAGCTAAATTCTGGGGTTTTATTACTCATTGCTGCAGTTGAAGACAATAGCACTGTGGAAAATGCTGTGTGTGACTTTGATTTTTTTTGCTAAGATGAAACCAAGGAAGGGGGCACCCAGATTTGAACTGGGGACTTCTTGATCTGCAGTCAAATACTCTACCACTGAGCTACACCCCCTCTTATCGGTTGCAAGCCTCTGTGCTCTGAAATAAAATAAAACTTGGGTATTTCTTTACCTGAAGGACACACTGACACCCCGGCAAACATTAACCCTTTACTCCTTTAGCCACAGATGCTCCCTGATGGGGAGGGAGGATTTTTGGTATTTTCTGACTGCACCAATCTTTATTATTTACAGTATGAATATCAGGGGGAGAACCCTGAATATGATCTGCAGTGAAATATGGCATCACACAGCTGCACCCATTTATGTTGGACAGTCACTGGTTCATTAATAGAAGAATGGAATAAATATTTATCCTCAAATGAGAACTTCAGCTCAATATTTTGTTTATTGAGGAACCGAAGTGAAGGCCCAAGGATCCATTATATTCAGCAAAGTGGTTTGGAGAAAACAAATAATTCCAGAATTAATTAAATAACAGTATTTGTGTTCTTAAAGACTGCAAAGCGGAGTTTTGAGTTTCTGAGGAGTTTATTATTGACTCTAATGATCACAGAGTTGCTGTAGAGGCAGAGTAATGACAACAAACCTTCTTTGTGAAAACATGAGGCCATTGAGAGGATATTGGATTGAAACTAGAGGACTCTCTTCATACACGGTCAAACGCTTTGTCCCCACTCACATCTCTATAGCTTCTTATGCTTCCAGAATCCATAGAATCCCCACAGTGCAGAAGGAGACCAGACAGGCAGCAAACTGTTTATATGGAGAATTAGTCTTGATTACAATAATTACAGACACGTTGAGTGTGTTACATTCCTTGTTGTGACAAATCACATTCCTGTGAGGCGCTGACAAATGTGAAGCCACCGTTCTCACAAGCTTGTGTCAGTCAATACATTCCAAGTGCTGGAAAATGGGATTAGAAAAAATAGGCGCTTGATGGCCAGAACAGTCACGATGGGCCGAATGGCCTATTATTCTGTTGTAAAACGTCATGACTTTACCTGTCGACTGGGCTCCAGATTATATGTCTAGAATAAAATGGTCCAAAGGAGCAAGACTCTCAGCGAAACAGAGGAGAAACGATGGAGTGAATTGTAATAAATAGTGGACAATGACAAACATTGCACTCGTTCAGAAGCAGCACCAAACAGCTCATTTCAGGATTATTATTACTTGTTGCTGCAGTTACGGACACTGTGCTGCGTGTGGGTGGACTGTGTGACTTTGATTCTTCCTTTGCTAAATTAAAGGGGGCACCCAGACTTGAACTGGGGACCTCTTGATCTGCAGTCAAATGCTCTACCACTGAGCTATACCCCCACGGGTCAGCAAGTGCTGTCTGTGCTTTGAAATAAAATAAAACTTGGTTGTTTTGTCATCTCAAGGATACACTGGCACCCCGTGAAACATTAACCCTTTACTCCTTTAGCCACAGATGCTCCCTGATGGGGCGGGAAGATTTCTGGTATTTCCTGACTGTACCAATCTTCATTTTTTACAGTATGAACATCGGGGGAAGAACCCTGAATAAATTTTGTCTTTGCTCTGGAGTGTTGGGGGTGGGGGCGGCGGGGATGGAGGGATGGCGGGAAGTGGGGAGAGAGAGAGAGTGAGAGAGAGACGCCCTCTCCGTAAGGTTATACATCCCGGGCATCTCACTCCCTTCCAATAACCCATCTCCCCAGGACAGTGGCAACCCGAGACCATCCCCGGATGCCATGCTCAATGGGCTGCTGACTATCGACACATCATCGCCACTTTGGGCACGGAGAGCATAATCTGTTTCTTAAAGCAAAACCTGCTCTGTACATCAGATCGATAGGTTTTGTCTTCTGTGATGGGGACAAAATTCATATTTTCCCCTGAGGTCACCGCACAAATCCACAAGAGAAAACCGAAACAAGCCGCAGAGGTATACACAGCCTGCAGGGCTTTCAGCAGCAAGACTCGGGGGAGACCCAGGCTGTGACAGGGTCCCCATTGGGAACTCCTGAAGCATAGACATGAGTGCACCCATCTGGACGTCCGGTGCAGTTGCTTCCAGGAATGGCATCAATCCGGGCGGCACGTTGGCACAGTGGGTAGTACTGCTGCCTCACGGCACCAGGGACGCGGGTTCAACTCCCAGCTTAGGTCACTGTCTGTGTGGAGTTTGTACGTTCTCCCCGTGTCTGCATGGGTTTCCTCCCACAGTCGAAAGATGTGCAGGTTTGGTGAATTGGCCATGCTAAATTCTCTCTGTGTACGAAGAAGCGCCGGAGTGTGGCGACTAGGGGATTTTCACAGTGACTAATAACAAATAAACTTAAACTTCAGACAGACGGTGGGGAAGCACCTCGTGACCATTGTAGGAGCGCTGCAGATTTCATGCAATGTGAGGAGCCGTGTTAACATCTGCCAAGCTCCCCTGTTTGGGGCAACAGTTGCCAGGCCTGGTTCCTGTTGGTGGGGCCTGGGATGGGATGTCAGCAGTCAGACACAGAGCCTGTCCAGCAGACAGATGGCAGAGTATCCAGTGCGACATTAGTGGGATTGGGACCCGGCCACATATGCAATCACTGGGGGGGTCATTCAGCTGCCAGGATGAATACACACTGCATGAGTCCACAGCCAGCGTCAAACCCTGACCCATGGATCCCTAGGTCAGCACGAGCCCCCCCAAAACCCTTGCACCCATGCAAGCCCCCCACCCCACCCTGCACCATGACAGCAGCTGAGAGCCCCCTGTACCCCGGAGGTTGGTGCTCAGCAGTACTCACCTCCTCGCTCTCCTTCGCCACTGCTGTGCCTGAACCACACTTTTATAGAGCAGGGTGATTCACACCGGCAGGATGTCATACCGGAGAGGTGGGAAGCATCCGGGGGGAGTCTGCGTGCCGGAATCGCTGATGATATTGAAATCCAGTCAGATTTATGCTAATGAGCTCGGTTTCCAGTTTGAGCAGGAAGTGGTTCACGTCATTAAAATGGGCCCAGGAAGATAGTAAACAATTAGAAAAGTGTCTCGACCCTGCTCCAGAATTAAAGATTGGGAAACAACTCCAAGCAGAGCTTCTGGAACTGCTGCTGTGGACAAGTTGAATCATGTTCCAGGATTGGAAATCCTCTCACACAAAATACATAGCACTGACACCCAGGAAACAGGCCAATAAAATACAACAGAATAAACAGCCCGCCGGATTGTTAGAGGATGTGTTTTCGTCTGAAATAAAGTCTGATGCGAATCAGTGAAACAGGAAGAGAGTGAACCAGGCGGTTGTGGAAGAGTTTGCCGGATCATCTATCAGGAGAGTTTGATGTTTGGAAGCAGAGAGTTTGTGGATGATGTGTTCCTGCCCACATGGGTGTGTGTTTTGCCCTTGGGGGTGGGGGCAGAGGGGAGGATTCCCATGAGGTGTATAAAATTCTGATGGATATAGTTAGGGAAGATTGAAAGGAACCTTTCTCCTTCGTAGAGCAATCAATAATCAGTGGTCACAGATTGATGGTCAGGGCAGGATATATAGAGGGGATTTGAGGAAAAAGAACTTCTCACCCAGAGGGTGTTGGGAATCTGGAATTCACGTCGTGAAAGAGGCAGGAACACTTGCAACATTTAAGAAGCATTTAGATGAGCACTCGCAATGCGATAGCATACAAGGCTACGGATCAAGTGCTGGAAAAAGCGACCAGAATGAAGAGGCACTCAATGGCTGGCACAGACACGATGGGCTGAAGGGTCTCTTTCTGTGATATAATGCTCTGTGACTGTATCACTCTATCTCTATGACCCTAGTACATGCAGGCAGTGTGGGGGAAGGGGATAGGGGAATAAGGGAATCTGATTAGGGGTTAGTGTGGGTCTGTGGAGCAGTTGCCCAGAACTTAGAAGTGGCTTTAATTCTTCTGGCGGTGTAAGTGTTGTGGATCCATTTGAGATTTGTGATTTAAATCAGATTTTTGGATGGTTCTACAGGCTGGAGGAATTGCCCGGGGGAGTCTGCAGTTCCGGGCAAATGTCCTGCAAACTCCCTTGCCTGGGAACGTCCAAATTAATTTCCCCAACCCATCTTTGGGATCTTCTCCCCCCCCCCCCCCCCCCACCCCGCCCACCCCCCATCCCCTCCCTCAATACGACGCTGGGGGGTTTGTCTGTTACGGCCCAAAGTTTAATCACAATATTAATTATCCTCCTTTTACTGCTGCCCCCATCAGAAGGGCATTGGAAAGGATGCTGAACGTGAATTTAGGATTTTCAATTCAGGCTCTCACATTGGGAGAGTCTAAGATTATTTTTAGAACATAATTTTGGTTCATCTGGAGAACTCACAATCACAAGAACACAAGAAATAGAAGCAGGAATAGGGCCACCGGGCCCTTCAAACCTGTCCCACCATTCAATACGAGCATGGCTCCAGCTGACATTCTGTTCCTTCCTTCAGGTCATTAATGTAAATCTTGAACAAATCCGGATCAAGAACTGATCCTTGCCGCACTCCACTGGATACATCTTTCCACACTGGAACGGATTTGATTTTGATTTATTATTGTCACATGTATTGGGATACAGTGAAAAGTATTGTTTCTTCTGCGCTATACAGGCCGAACATCACGTTCATAGAGTACATTGGGGAGAAGGAAAGGAGAGGATGCCGAATACAGTGTTGCAGTCGCAGCTCGGGTGCAGAGAAAGATCAGCACAGTTCAATCACTTCAAATTTGCTGGTTCAAAATTTCAGAAGGCGAATTAAAATAATTACGAATTCCGGGGCCGTGACGAAAGGGCAGGAAGTGGCATTAGCCTGTGAACCATCCAGGAAGCCAGTACAGGCACAATGGGCCAAATGGCCTCCTTTTGTGCTGTCGACATCGCATGATTCTGTGAATGATAATTTGTCCCATTACCCGAACCTGATGTTTAAAATGCTTGTTCACTGCATCGGAGCATTTTTTTCATTCACTGAATTGGTTGTAAAGGAGATGGTCATAAAGACATCAACATGCAAAACAACAACACCATATTCAGCCACAGAAAGTATTTAAAATAAAACATCTCAGTTCAAACAGGTTGTGACACCGGGTGAAGAATGTGCTCCCCCTGGTGTTGCGACTGGAACACAGCGGAGAATCAAATGACTGGTCGCAGGAGACACCATCTCTGTTCTTCCAAACTATGGCACAAAGTATTTATGCAGAGTTATTATCAGAAAGCTAACATTATACATTTTGAAATGCCACGTAGGTGGCATCCAAACTTGATCTATGCTCCAACCAGTCTATAGGTAAATACTATCGAGCGAGAGAATCCCAGACCTATTTTACGGGCTCTGTAAATTAGATTTAAAAATGTTCACAGGGCAGAACACAAAGAAAATAGTTCAAGGCATTTTTAGACAATGCCAAATTGTTTTAAATTGCCGATTACCTTTACAAACAGACACTGAACTGTTTATATAGAGAATTAGTCTTGATTACAATAATTACAGACATGTTCAGTGTGTAACTTTCATTGTGGCAACATACATTTCTGTGAGGGGTTGACAAAAGTGAAGCCGCTGTTATCACGATCTCGTGTCAATCAATACATTTAAACTGCTGGAAAATGGGACGAGAATAGATAGGTGCTTCGTGGCCGGCTCAAGGGGTGAAGGGCCTATTTTTCCGTTGTAAAACTCCCAAAACTTTACCTCCAGGTTGGTCTCTAGATTAAACATCTGGGATAAACTAGTCGACAGAACAAACACTATCAGACAAACAAAGGAGAAACGATGAAATGAATTGTAAAAAATAGTGGACATTAACAAACAATATGGTAAAACTAGCCATTCTTTAAAGCAACACATTTCAGGATCATTATTACTCATTGCTGCAGTTAGGGAAACTGCACTGTGTGAAAGTGGGCTGTGTGATTTTGTTAAGATAAAGGAAAGTACCCAGATTTGAACTGAGGGTTCCTTGATCTGCAGTCAAATGCGCTACCACTGAGCTATACCCCCACATGTCAGTTAATGGTCTCTGTGCTTTGAGATAAAATAAAATATGGGCGTTTCTTCACCTCAAGGATATACTGGCACCCCGTGAAACATTAACCCTTTACGTCTTTCACCACAGATGCTCCCTGATGGGGAGGGAGGATTTTTGGTATTTTCTGACTGCACCAATCTTTATTATTTACAGTATGAATATCGGGGGGAGAACCCTGAATATGATCTGTAGTGAAATATGGCATCACACAGCTGCACCATTTATGTTGTACAGTCACTGGTTCATGAATAGAAGAATGGAATAAATATTTATCCTCAAATGAGAACTTCAGCTCAATATTTTGTTTATTGAGGAATTAAAGTGAAGGCCTAAGGATCCATTACATTCAGCAAAGTGGTTTGATTTGATTTATTATTGTCACATATTTTAGTATACAGTGAAAAGTATTGTTTCTTGCCGGCTATACAGACAAAGCATACCGTTCATAGAGCAGGAAAGGAGAGAGTGGAGAATGTAGTGTTACTGTCACAGATAGGGTGTCGAGAAAGATCAACGTAATGTGAGGTAGGTCCATTCAAAAGTCTGATTGCAACATGGAAGAAGCTGTTCTTGAGTCAGTTGGTACCTGATCCCAGCAGAAGAAGGTGGAAGAGAGAATGTCCGGGATGCGTAGGGTCCTTAATTATGTTGGCTGCTTTTCCAAGACAGCGGGAAGTGTAGACAGTGTCAATGGATGGGAGGCTGGTTTGAGTGATGGACTGGGCTTTATTCACGACCCTTTGTATTTTTTTGCCGTTTTGGACAGAGCAGGAGCCATACCAAGTTGTGATACAACCAAAAAGAATGCTTTCTGTGGTGCACCTGTAGAAGTTGGTGAGAGTCATTGTGGACATGGCAAATTCCATCAGTCTCCTGAGAAAGTTGAGGTGTTGGTGGGCTTTCTTAGCTATAGCATCCGGTTTGGAGAAAACAAATAATTTCATAAACTCACCCACAAACTCTCTGCTTCTAAACATAAACTATGGGAGTCATGATCACAAAGCTAACATTGTACATTATAAAATGCCGCGGAGGTCGCACCCAGACTTGATCTATGGTCCATCTAATCTACAGGTAAATGCTAACGAGCAAGAGAGCCTCAGACCTATTTTGCAGGCTCCGTAAATTAGAGAAAAAATGTTAATAGGACAGAACAAAAGTGCAAATAAAAATTCAGGATATTTTTAACAGTACCAAATTATTTTAAAATGTCGATTACCTTTTCAGACAGGCAGCAAACTGTTTATAAGGAGAATTAGTTTTGATTACAATAATTACAGACATGATCAGTGTGCAACTTTCATTGTTGTGACAACATACATTTCTGTGAGGGGTTGACAAAAGTGAAGCCGCTGTTATCAGGAGCTTGTGTCACTCAATACATTCCAAATGTTGGAAAATGGGACTAGAATAAATAGGTGCTTGATGGCCAGTACAATCACGATGGGCCGAAGGGCCTATTTTTCTGTTGTAAAACTCTCGGACTTTACCTCCAGACTGGGCTCGAGATTAGATGTCTGGAATAAAATGGTCCACAGGAGTAAGACTATCTGAGGAACAGAGGAGAAACGATGGAATGAATTGTAATAAATAGTGGACAATGACAAACATTGCAGTAAAACCTCCCAGTCTTGAAGTAGTGGCACCAACCTGCTCATTTCAGGATTATTATTACTGCAGTTACAGACACTGTCCTGTGTAAGAGTATGTTGTGTGACTTTGATTCTTTTTTGCCAAGCTAAATGCAAGGAAGGGGGCACCCAAATTTGAACTGGGGACCTCTTGACCTGCAGTCAAATGCTCTACCACTGAGCTATACCCCCTCTTGTCAGCCTTTGGTCTCTGTGCCTGGGAATAAAATAAAACTTAGACATTTTGTCACCTCAAGGATACACTGGCACCCCGTGAAACATTAACCCTTTACTCCTTTTGCCACAGATGCTCCCTGATGGGGAGGGAGGATTCCTGGTATTTTCTGACTGCACCAATCTTTATTTTTTACAGTATGAATATCGGGGGGAGAACCCTGAATATGATCTGTAGTGAAATATGGCATCACACAGCTGCACCATTTATGTTGTACAGTCACTGGTTCATTAATAGAAGAATGGAATAAATATTTATCTTCAAATGAGAACTTCAGCTCAATATTTTGTTTATTGAGGAACAAAAGTGAAGGCCTAAGGATCCATTACATTCAGCAAAGTGGTTTGATTTGATTTATTATTGTCACATATATTAGTATACAGTGAAAAGTATTGTTTCTTCTGCGCTATACAGACTAACGTACCGTTCATAGAGTACATAGGGGAGAAGGAAAGGAGAGGATGCCGAATATCATGTCACAGTCACAGCTCGTGTGCAGAGAAAGATCAGCAAGGCCCAATCACCTCAAATTTGCTGGTGTCAAAATTTCAGGAGGCGAAACAATGCTTTAGAAGTTTCTTTATTAATGTCACAAGTCGGCTTACGTTGACACTGCAATGAAGTTACTGTGAAAATCGCCTAGTCGCCACACTCCAGCGCCTGTTCGGGTACAATGAGGGAGAATTGAACATGGTGAATCCACCTAATCTGCACGTCTTCCATATTGTGGGAGGAAATCGGAGCACCCGGAGAAAACTCACGCAGACACGGGGAGAATGTACAAACTCCACACAGACAGTGACCCAAGCTGGGAATTGAAGCCAGGTTTCTGGTTGTTGTGAAGCAGCAGTGCTAACCACTGTGCCACCAATGTTGAACGACAATTAAAATAATTATACATTTCGGGTCTGTGGGGAAAAAGCAGGAAGTGGCATTCGTGAGTTGCTTCCTCCAGGAAGCCAGTACAGGCACAGTGGGCCAAATGGCCTCCTGTTGTGCTGTCACCATCGCATGAATCTGTGAATAATAGTTCGTCCCATTACCCGAACCTGATTTTAAAATGCTTGTTCACTGCATGGAAGCATTTTTTTCATTCACTGAATCGGTTGTAAAGGAAATGGTTATAAAGACATCAACATGCAAAACAACAACACCTTATCCAGCCACAGAAAGTATTTAAAATAAAACATCTCAGTTCAAACAGATTGTGACACTGAATCTGCCCGGGTGCAGGATGTGCTCCCCCTGGTGTTGAGACTGGAACACAGCGGAGAATCAAATGACTGGGAGCAGGAGACACCATCTCTGTTCTTTCACACTCTGGCACAAAGTATTCATGCAGAGTTATGATCAGAAAGCTAACATTATACATTATAAAATGCCGTGGAGGAAGCACCCAAACTTGATCTATGCCCCATCTAATCTACAGGTAAATACTATCGAGCGAGAGACCCCCAGGCCTATTTTGCAGGCTTTGTAAATTAGAGAAAAAAATGTTCACAGGGCAGAACACAAATGTAAAAAAAAATTCAGGGCATTTATAGTTAATACCAAATTGTTTTAAAATGTCAATTATCTTTTCACATAGGCAGCAAGCTGTTTGTATAGAGAATTAGTTTTGATTACAATAATTACAGACATGGCCAATGTGTAACTTTCATTGTTGTGACAACATACATTTCTGTGAGGTGTTGACAGAAGTGAAGCCGCTGTTATCAGGAGCTCATGTCAGTCAATACATTCCAAGTGCTGGAAAATGGGATTAGAATAGATTGGTGCTTGATGGCCAGAACAGTCACGATGGGCCGAAGGGTCTATTTTTCTGTTGTAAATCTGTTGGGAGATGACTCTGTTAAGATTATTTTTAGAACATAATTTCGGTTCATCTGGAGAACTCACAATCACAAGAACACAAGAAATAGAAGCAGGAATAGGCCACCGGGTCCTTCAAACCTCTCCCACCATTCAATACGATCATGGTTCCAGCTGACATTCTGTTCCTTCCTTCAGGTCATTAATGTAAATAATGAACAATTGCAGGTCAAGAACTGATCCCTGCCGCACTCCACTCGATACAACTTTCCACTCTGAAAAGGATTTATCATAGATTCCTACAGGGCAGAAGGAGGCCATTCGGCCCATTTACTCTGCACTGACCACAATCCCACTCAGGCCCTATCCCCACACATCAACACTAATTAGTCCCCCTGACACTAAGAGACAATTTAGCATGGCCAAAGTACCTAACCTACATCTTTAGACTGTGGGAGGAAACCATAGCATCTGGAGAAAACCCACACAAACATGGGGAGAACACGCAAACTCCACACAGACAGTGACCCAAGCTGGGAATTGAATCAAGTTCCTGGTGCTGTGAGGCTACAGTACAAACCATTCTGCCACCGTGCCACTCCGTTTGATTTATTTCATTTATTATTGTCACATATATTGGGATACAGTGAAAAGTATTGTTTCTTCTGTGACATGGTCAGTGTGTAACTTTCACTGTTGTGACAACATACATTTCTCTGAGGCGTCGACGAAAGTGAAGCTGCTGTTATCAGGAGCTCGTGTTAGTCAATACATTCCAAGTGCTGGAGAAGGATGGATTTCTGGTATTTTCTGACTGCACCAATCTTTATTTTTTACAGTATGAATATCAGGGGAAGGACCCTGAATATGATCTGTAGTGAAACATGGCATCACACAGCTGCACCCATTTATGTTGTACAGTCACTGGTTCATTAATAGAAGAATGGAATAAATATTTATCCTCAAATGAGAACTTCAGCTCAATATTTTGTTTATTGAGGAACCAAAGTGAAGGCCTAAGGATCCATTACATTCAGCAAAGTGGTTTGATTTGATTTATTATTGTCACATATTTTAGTATACAGTGAAAAGTGTTGTTTCTTGCGCGCTATACAGACAAAACATACCGTTCATAGAGCAGGAAAGGAGAGAGTGGAGAATGTAGTGTTACTGTCACAGCTAGGGAGTCGGGGAAGATCAACTTAATGTGAGGTAGGTCCATTCAAAAGCCTGATGACAGCCGGGAAGAAGCTGTTCTTGAGTCAGTTGATACCTGATCCCGACGGAAGAAGGTGGGTGAGAGAATGTCTGCGGTGAGTGGGGTCTTTGGTTATACAGGCTGCTTCTCCAAGGCAGTGGGGAGTGTAGACAGAGTCAATGGATGGGAGGCTGGTTTGAGTGATGGACTGGGCTTTATTCATGACCCTTTGTAGTTTCCTACGGTCTTGGACAGAGCAGGAGCCAAACCAAGCTGTGATACAACTAAAAAGAATGCTTTCTGTGGTGCACCTGTAGAAGTTGGTGAGAGTCGTAGCGGACATGCCAAATTTCCTTAGTCTCCTGAGAAAGTAGAGGCGTTGATGGGCTTTCTTAACTATAGTGTCCGGTTTGGAGAAAACAAATAATTCCAGAATTAATTAAATAACTGTATTTATATTCTTAAACACAGCAACCCGATCTTGAAGGGTTTCTGAGGAGATGTTATTGACTCTTATCATTACAGAGTTGCTGAAGAGGCAGAGTAATGACAGCAAAAGGTCTCTGCGAAAACATTAGGTTATTGAGAGGATACTGCATTTAAACGAGAGGACTTTCTTCATTCACAGTCAAAAACTTTGTCACCATGTACATCTCTGTAACTTGTTATGCTAATGGAATCCAGAGAATCCCTGCAGTGCAGAAGGCCATTTGGCCCATCACTCCACACCAACCATCCGAAAAAGGATTCCACATTGGCTCACTCCCCCATCCTTGCCCCATAACCCCACACATTGATCATGGCCAATCCATCTAAACTGCACATCTTTGGACACTAAGGGGCAATGTACCATGGCCAATCCACCATCCCCGGACATTTTTAGACTGTGGGAGCAAACTATGACCGCTGATTATTGACTGCTCTACTCAGGGCAAAGGTTCCTTCCGATCTTCCCTAATTATGTCCATTGGAATTTTATACACCTCATGGGAATCCTGCCCTTTGCCCCCACCCACAAGGGCTAAACACACACCCATGTGGGCAGGCACACATCACCCACAAACTCTCTGTTAAACATCAACTGTGGGAGTTATGATCACAAAGCTATCTTTATACATTATTTAATGCCGCGGAGGTGGCACCCAGATGTGATCTATGCTCCATCTAATCTACAGGTAAATACTATCGAGCGAGAGAGTCCCAGACCTATTTTGCAGGCTCTGTAAATTAGAGAAAAAATGTTCATAGGGCAGAACACAAATGTAAAAAAAAATTCAGGGCATTTATAATTCATACCAAATTGTTTTAAAATGTCGATTACCTTTTCAACCAAACTGTTTATGTGGAGAATTAGTCTTTATTACAATAATAGGTGTATCAGTGATCAGTGCTTGGTGGGCGGCCCAGACATGATGGGCTGATGGGCCTCTTTTTATGCTGTAAAAATCTATGACTTTACCTCTAGACTGGGCTGTAGGTTATACGTCTAAATTAAAATGGTCCACAGGACAAACACTATCAGGAATCGAAAACAAATGGGAAACCATGGAATTGATGGAAGCAAAATAGTGGACAATGACAAGCATTACAGTAAAGTTTTTCAGTAGAGGAACCAACCGGCTCATTTCAGGATTATTATTATTCGTTGCTGCAGTTACAGACACTGTACTGTGTCAGTGTGGGTCGCGTGACTTTCATTCTTTCTGCTAAGATAAAGATTAGATAGGGGGCACCCAGATTTGAACTGGGGGCCTCTTGATCTGCAGTCAAATGCTCTACCACTGAGCTATACCCCCCCATGCCAGGTAGTGGTCTCTGTGCTTTGAAATAAAATATAATTTGGGTGTTTCTTCACCTCACGGGCACCCCGTGAAACATTAACCCTTGACTCCTTTCTCCACACTTGCTCCCTGATGGGGAGGGAGGATTTCAGGTATTTTCTGACTGCACCAATCTTTATTTTTTACAGTATGAATATCGGGGGGAGAACCCTGAATATGATCTGTAGTGAAATATGGCATCACACAGCTGCACCCATTTATATTGTACAGTCACTGGTTCATGAATAGAAGAATGGAATAAATATTTATCCTCAAATGAGAACTTTAGCTCAATATTTTGTTTATTGAGGAACCGAAGTGAAGGCCCAAGGATGTAGGTCTTATGAGGAAAGGTTGAGGGAGGTAGGGCTGTTCTCTCTGGAGCGGAGGAGGCTGAGGGGAGACTTAATAGAGGTTTATAAAATTATGAAGGGGATAGATAGAGTGAACGTTCAAAGACTATTTCCTCGGGTGGATGGAGCTATTACGAGGGGGCATAACTATAGGGTTCGTGGTGGGAGATACAGGAAGGATATCAGAGGTAGGTTCTTTACGCAGAGAGTGGTTGGGGTGTGGAATGGACTGCCTGCAGTGATAGTGGAGTCAGACACTTTGGGAACATTTAAGCGGTTATTGGATAGGCACATGGAGCACACCAGGACGATAGGGAGTGGGATAGCTTGATCTTGGTTTCAGATAAAGCTCGGCACAACATCGTGGGCCGAAGGGCCTGTTCTGTGCTGTACTGTTCTATGTTCTATGTTCTATGATCCATTACATTCAGCAAAGTGGCTTGGAGGAAACAAATAATTCCAGAATTAATTAAATAACAGTATTTATATTCTTAAAGACCGCAAATCGATCTTGAAGGGTTTCTGAGGAATCAATTATTGACTCTAATGATCACAGAGTTGCTGTAGAGGCAGAGTAATGACAGCAAGCGTTCTTTATGAAAACATGAGGCCATTGAGAGGATATTGGATTGAAACTAGAGGACTCTCTTCATACACGGTCAAACGCTTTGTCCCCACTCACACCTCTATAGCTTCTTATGCTTCCAGAATCCATAGAATCCCTGCAGTGCAGAAGGAGACCAGACAGGCAGCAAACTGTTTATATGGAGAATTAGTCCTGATTACAATAATTACAGACATGGTCAGTGTGCAACTTTCATTGTTGTGACAACATATATTTCTGTGAGGTGTTGACAAAAGTGAAGCCACTGTTATCACAAGCTTGTGTCAGTCAATATCCAAGTGCTGGAAAATGGGATTAGAATACATCGATGCTTGATGGCCAGAACAGTCATGATGGGCCGAATGGCCTACTGTTCTGTTGTAAAACTCTATGACTTTCCCTCTGGACTTGGCTCTCGATGATATGTCTAGAATAAAATGGTTCACAGGAGTAAGACTATGAAAGAAAGAGAGGAGAAACGATGGAGTGAATTGTAATAAATAGTGGACAATGACAAACACGGCAGTGAAATCTTCCACTCTTTTAGTAATGGCACCAAGCTGCTCATTTCAGGATTATTATTACTTATTGCTGCAGTTACAGACACTGTCCTGTATAAGGGTGGGTTGCTTGACTTTCATTCTTTCTGCTAATAGGGGGCACCCAGATTTGAACTGGGGACCTCTTGATCTGCAGTCAAATGCTCTACCGCTGAGCTATACCCCCTCTTGTCAGCCTTTGGTCTCTGTGCCTAGGAATAAAATAAAACTTAGACATTTCTTCATCTCAAGGATACACTGGCACCCCGTGAAACATTAACCCTTTACTCTTTTCGCCACAGATGCTCCCAGATGGGGAGGGAGGATTTCTGGTATTTTCTGACTGCACCAATCTTTATTTTTTACAGTATGAATATCGGGGGAAGAACCCTGAATATGATCTGTAGTGAAATATGGCATCACACAGCTGCACCCATTTACGTTGTACAGTCACTGGTTCATGAATAGAAGAATGGAATAAATATTTATCCTCAAATGAGAACTTCAGCTCAATATTTTGTTTATTGAGGAGCCAAAGTGAAGGCCTAAGGATCCATTACATTCAGCAAAGTGGTTTGATTTGATTTATTATTGTCACATATTTTAGTATACAGTGAAAAGTGTTGTTTCTTGCGCGCTATACAGACAAAACATACCGTTCATAGGGAAGGAAAGGAGAGAGTGGAGAATGTAGTGTTACAGTCACAGCTAGGGTGTAGAGAAAGATCAACTTAATGTGAGGTAGGTCCATTCAAAAGTCTGATGGCAGCAGAGAAGAAGCTGTTCTTGAGTCAGTTGATACCTGATCCCGATGCAAGAAGGTGGAAGAGAGAATGTCCGCGGTGCGTGGGATCTTTGATTGTACAGGCTGCTTTTCCAAGGCAGCGGGAAGTGTAGACAAAGTCAAAGGATGGAAGGCTGGTTTGAGTG
Source organism: Mustelus asterias (assembly GCF_964213995.1). Classification (NCBI taxonomy): domain Eukaryota; kingdom Metazoa; phylum Chordata; class Chondrichthyes; order Carcharhiniformes; family Triakidae; genus Mustelus; species Mustelus asterias. The sequence goes on from NC_135811.1 coordinate 103,359,420, forward strand.
AAGGCCTTTATTCATGACCCTTTGTAGTTTTTTGTGTTCTTGCACAGAGCAGGAGCCATACCAAGCTGTGATACAACCAAAAAGAATGCTTTCCGTGGTGCACCTGTAGACGTTGCTGAGAGTAGTTGCGGACATGCCAAATTCCTTTAGTCTCCTGAGAAAGTGGAGGCGTTGGTGGGCTTTCTTAGCTCTACTGTCCAGTTTGGAGAAAACAAATAATTCCAGAATTAATTAAATAACAGTATTTATATTCTTAAACACAGCAACCCGATCTTGAAATATTTCTGAGGAGGTGTCTTCATACACAATTAAAAGCTTTGTCCCTATGCACATCTCTCTCGATTGTTATGCTTATATAATCCAGAGAATTCCTTCTAGTGCAGAAGAAGGCCATTCGGCCCATCAAGTCCACACCAACCATCTGCAAAAGCACGCCACATTGGCTCACTCCCCCATCCTAGCCCCTTAACCCCACACATTGATCATGGCCAATCCACCTAACCTGCACATCGTAGGACACTAAGGGGCAATGTACCATGGCCAATCCACCTTCCCCGGACATTTCTAGACTTTGGGAGCAAACTATGACTGCTGATTATTGACTGCTCCACTCAGGGGAAAGGTTCCTTCCTATCTTCCCGAACTATATCCATCAGAATTTTATGCACCTCATACGAATCCTCCCCTCTGCTCCCACCCCCAAGGGCTAAACACACACCCATGTGGGCAGATACACATCACCCACAAACACTCCGCTTCGAAACATCAAATGTGGGAGTTATGATCACAAAGCTGACTTTATGCATTATAAAATGCAACGGAGGTGGCACCCAGACTTGATCTATGCTCCACCTAATCTACAGATAGATACTATCGAGCGAGAGAGTCCCAGACCTATTTTGCAGGCTCTGTAAATTAGAGAAAAAAATGTTCATAGGGCAGAACACAAATGTAAATAAACGTTCAGGACATTTATAGATAATACCAAATTGTTTTAAATTGTCAATTACCTTTTCAGACAGGGACCAAACTGTTTATGTAGAGAATTAGTCTTTATTACAATAATAGTTGTATCGGTGATCAGTGCTTGGTGGGCGGCCCAGACACGATGGGCCGATGGGCCTCTTTTTGTGCTGTAAAAATCTATGGCTTTACCTCTAGACTGGGCTGTAGGTTATACGTCTAAATTAAAATGGTCCACAAGACAAACACTATCAGGAATCGAAAACAAATGGGAAACCATGGAATTGATGGAAGCAAAATAGTGGACAATGACAAGTGTTACAGTAAAATCTTCCACTCTTGCAGTAGAGGCAACAAACAGTTCATTTCAGGATTATTATTATTCATTGCTGCAATTACAGACACCGTCCTGTGTTAGGATGAGTTGTGTGACTTTCTCTCTGCTCAGATAAAGACATGACAGGGAGCACCCAGATTTGAACTGGGGACCTCTTGATCTGCAGTCAAATGCTCTACCACTGAGCTATACCCCCTCATACTTGCTAATGATCCCTGTGTCTGGCAATAAAATAAAACTTAGGCGTTTCTTCACCTCAAGGACACACTGGCACCCCGTGAAACATTAACCTTTTACTCCTTTCGCCTCAGATGCTCCCTTATGGGGAGGGAGGATTTCTGGTATTTTCTGACTGCACCAATCTTTATTTTTTACAGTATGAATATCCGGGAGAGAACCCTGAATATGATCTGTAGTGAAATATGGCATCACACAGCTGCACCTTTTATGTTGTACAGTCACTGGTTCATTAATAGAAGAATGGAATAAATATTTATCCTCAAATGAGAACTTCAGCTCAATATTCTGTTCATTGAGGAACCAAAGTGAAGGCCTAAGGATCCATTACATTCAGCAAAGTGGTTTGATTTGATTTATTATTGCCACATATATTAGTATACAGTGAAAAGTGTTGTTTCTTGCGTGCTATACAGACAAAGCATACCGTTCATAGAGAAGGAAAGGAGAGAGTGGAGAATGTAGTTTTACTGTCACAGCGAGGGTGTCGGGAAAGATTAACTTAATGTGAGGTAGATCCATTCAAAAGCCTGATGGCAGCTGGGAAGAAGCTGTTCTTGAGTCAGTTGATACCTGATCCCGACAGAAGAAGGTGGATGAAAGAAAGTCCGCGGTGCGTGGGGTCTTTGATTATACAGGCTGCTTTTCCAAGGCAGTGGGGAGAGCAGACAGAGTCAATGGATGGGAGGCTGGTTTGAGTGATGGACTGGGCTTTATTCACGACCCTTTTGTAGTTTCCTACGGTCTTGGACAGAGCAGGAGCCAAACCAAGCTGTGATACAACCAAAAAGAATGCTTTCTGTGGTGCACCTGTAGAAGTTGGTGAGAGTCGTAGCGGACATGCCAAATTTCCTTAGTCTCCTAAGTAGATGCGTTGATGGGCTTTCTTAACTATAGTGTCCGGTTTGGAGAAAACAAATAATTCCAGAATTAATTAAATAACCGTATTTATATTTTTCAACTCAGCAACCCGATCTGGAAGGGTTTCTGAGGAGATGTTATTGACTCTTATCATTACAGAGTTGCTGAAGAGGCAGAGTAATGACAGCAAAACCTCTTTGGGAAAACATTAGGTTATTGAGAGGATATTGCATTTAAACTAGAGGACTCTCTTCATACACGGTCAAAAATTTTGTCCCCATGGACATCTCTGTAGCTTGTTATGCTTATGGAATCCAGAGAATCCCTACAGTGCAGAAGGCCATTTGGCCCATCATTCCACACCAACCCTCTGAAGAAGTACTCCACATTGGCTCACTTCCCCATCCTAGCCCCATCACCCCACACATTGATCATGGACAATCCATCTAACCTGCACATCTTTGGACACTAAGGGGCAATGTACCATGGCCAATCCACTTTCTCCGGACATTTTTAGACTGTGGGAGCAAACTATGACTGCTGATTATTGACTGCTCTACTCAGGGCAAAGGTTCCTTCCTATCTTTCCTAATTATGTCCATCAGAATTTTATGCACCTCATGGGTATCCTGCCCTCTGCCCCCATCCCCAAGGGCTAAACACACACTCATGTGGGCAGGAGACACATCACCCACAAACTCTCTGCTAAACATCAACTGTGGGAGTTATGATCACAAAGCTGACTTTATGCATTATAAAATGCCGCGGAGTTGGCTTCCAGACTTGACCTATGCTCCATCTAATCTATAGGTAAATACTATCGAGCAAGAGAGCCCCAGACCTATTTTGCAGGCTCTGTAAATTAGAGAAATAATATTCATAGGGCAGAACACAAATGTAAAAAAAAGTTCAGGACATTTTTGGACAATACCAAATTGTTTTAAATGGTCGATTACCTTTCAGTCAAGCATCAAACTGTTTATGTAGAGAATTAGTCTTTATTACAACAATAGGTGTATCGGTGATCAGTGCTTGGTGGCCGGCCCAGACACGATGGGCCGATGGGCCTCTTTTTATGCTGTAAAAATCTATGACTTTACCTCTAGACTGAGCTGTAGATTATACGTCTAAATTAAAATGGTCCACAAGACAAACACTATCAGGAATCGAAAACAAATGGGAAACCATGGAATTGATGGAAGCAAAATAGTGGACAATGACAAGTGTTACAGTAAAATCTTCCACTCTTGCAGTAGAGGCAACAAACAGCTCATTTCAGGATTATTATTATTCGTTGCTGCAGTTACAGACACTGTACTGTGTCAGGGTGGGTCGCGTGACTTTCATTCTTTCTGCTAAGATAAAGATTAAATAGGGGGCACCCAGATTTGAACTGGGGACCTCTTGATCTGCAGTCAAATGCTCTACCACTGAGCTATACCCCCTCATGTCAGGTAGTGGTCTCTGTGCTTTGAAATAAAATATAATTTGGGTGTTTTGTCACCTCAAGGATACACTGGCACCCCGTGAAACATTAACCCTTTACTCCTTTAGCCACAGATGCTCCCTGATGAGGAGGGAGGATTTCTGGTATTTTCTGACTGCACCAATCTTTATTTTTTACAGTATGAATAATGGGGGGGGGGGGATAGTGCAGGAGGAGGCCATTCAGCCCATCAAGTCTGCACTGACTACAATCCCACCCAGGCCCTATCCCCATAACCCCATGCACTTATCCTAGCTGGTCCTCATCACTAAGGGTGTAATTTAGCATGGCCAATCCACCCAACCCGCACATCTTTTAACCAAATCTTGCTCCTTCATGTTGCTAACTCTAATCCCTCCAAACCATATCCCCAGCATCTTTAATTTGATGATGAAGAGACAAAGGATCAGTCAGCTCAGTTTCCAAAGAACACAGTCTTGCTCTTGTCACTATTTACCTCGGCTTTTGAACTGGTCGCAGATGTTGATCAGTCTGCACATGGACAACGGATCCGAGCAGAAGACAGTGACATTGCCCATGCGCAGGGAGGCTTTGACCTGAGTGGCCCTCTTGCCAGGGATCATCACTCCTCATACCCGAATCCTTCCTGTTGGACTTGGCAAAGGGTTCTTTCCGTACAACACATGAACAGGATGGGAGAGCGCGGACAGTCCTGCCTGACTCTATATTTAATTAGAAAGCTTTTCAGTTCACACTTTTTTTTAAAAATTACTCCATTCTTAGAGGTACAAAGACAATGCAGAGTGGACAGGGGAAGCACAAATCCATCTCCTTGCATTCTCCAAAAACCAACCCAAATTGAATCCAATTCATGGTCCCAACAAGAGAGACAAACAAGATCCAAACTGACAGGATGAAGCACTGCATCCCATTTTGAGCTTGACCTGACATTTGATCTTAGCCAAAAGGCCTAGTTTCCACTTTTTTTTAAAAATCCATCCAAAAAACCAAATTCAAATTGAATCCAATTCATGGTCCCCAAGAGAGGGACATACAAGACCCAAGCTGACAAGATGAGACACTGCACCCCATCTTGGGCTTGATCTGATGCTCTATCTTAGCTAAAATGCCAAGATGATTTTGAAAAATTGCAGTCGGCAACGCCTCAGTTTAACCTCACTGGCTAACCTGATCCTTGACTGTCCCCTAGCCTGGGAGATCAACCTGCCCGATCCTTTACTCTACCCTAGCCTGGGCAAACCAGCTGCCCGATCCCTAGCCTGGGACGAACCAGCTGCACGATCCTGGTTCCACCCCCTGCCAGGTAGCTCCCACCTGTTGATTGAAATCATGCTGCTGATGTTTGTGTGAAGCAGTTGGATCCAATCGTGGATTCTGGACTGGATTGGATAGAAACATAGAAACTAGAAGCAGGAGTAGATCATTTGGCCCTTCGAGCCTGCTGCGTCATTCAATATCATGACTGATCTCAAATTCAATATCCTGATCCCCTCTTCCCCCCCATATTCCTTGATCCCTTTAGCCCCAAGAGCTATATCTAATTTCTTCTTGAAATCACACAACATTTTGGCCTCAACCACATTCTGCGGGAGTGAATTCCACATTCACCACTCTCAGGGTGAAGAAATTTCTCATCTCAGTTCTAAAAGGTTTACACCTTATCTTCAAACTATGACACCTAGTTCTGGACCTCCCCCCCCCCCCATCCTTTCTGAATCTACTCTGTCTATCCGTTAGAATTTTTCTTTAGGTGCTAAAGCTCCTTTAGGTGCTGCTGACCGTCTCCAGGGTCCTCTTTTCACCCGCTCTATTTGGAGCTCTTCAACATCACCCATGGAGCGGACACATAGCAACAGGTCAGTTAAACAGAAAATTAAATCCAATATTGAGTCCACTCTCTGTGGGTCAATTGAAAGAGTGTGCATGTTAAGTCCATTTAAAACAGGATTCTAGGTTACAGCTAGGGAGGATAGCACAGATAAATACATTAAACTTGTCTCAAACATAGCTGTATACCATAAGAGAAAACGCTGGAAAATCTCAGTCGGTCTGGCAGCATCTGTAAAGAGGGAAAAGAGCTGACGTTTCGAGTCCAGATGACCCTTTGTCAAAGCTTTGACAAAGCATCATCCGGACTTGAAACATCAGTTCTTTTCCCTCCTTACAGATGCTGCCAGACCTACTGAGATTTTCCAGCTTTTGGTTTCAGATTCCAGCATCCACAATAATTTGGTTTTATAGCTGTATACCATAACAGTCGTGTTAGTGAAACAGAGAAATGGACCAAGAGAGTTTTCTGAAGTTTTCCATATATTTGCAAAAATATGGACGTGGCTCCACTGGTGAGGATTATTGATACTCCATGTTACAACAGTGCACAGTCACTGCCCAATATTATATTTATTTATTTAATGAAAGATTTTTAAAATTTAAGCTACCAGCAATTTGGGCATTGTATAGAGTATTTCCATCAGTTAGTGGGACTTCTGGCTCACACTTGCAAAGTGATGCTTGCAGAGTAGATTGCCCCCCATTGACTCATTTTCAATATAAAACAGACTGGTCAACAAACTGGAAGGGAGAAATCAGTGATGGCCATGAATCAATTCTCATACAACAAATGAACCAAACAACAACAGAATGGATTGTTTTAATTGATCAATGTCAATCCTTCACATTCAATGAATAACATTTCTGAAACAAAGGCTCATAAATTGGCACAATTTGATATCCTGGTGATATCTGAATGAAGTGTCAAACACAGGTTCTGAAACAAGTTAAATCGCCAACGCTTTCAGAGCATCACTGGCCTTGGGAATTAAACTCTATGATGAAACAGATTAGCCAAACACTGAGAAAGTGGCATGGGAGCTCACTGCTGCATCAAAACCTGACACTGCCGTTGTGATGGACCCAGGGACAGATCAGTTGCATTGATATCGTCACTGGTAATGAAGCAGGAATCGAGTTCTTTTATTTACTGCCCAAATGTAGTCTGTATTCGGAATTGTGTGTCTTGTAACACATTTATGTTACATTATCACATTAACAGAATGTAGATTTAATCCTTGCCAAACGTGGAGCTCAGTAATCTCAGAGTTAACATCAAGGTTGTTGCAGGGGCCAGCGCAATTAGCCTCAGTGCCAGGGAATCTGAATGTGGAGGATGTATTTTTGTTATTATTGTCACAAGTAGGCTTAAATTAACACTGCAATGAAATTACTGTGAAAATCCCCTAGTCGCCACATTCCGGCGCCTGCTCGGCTACACTGAGGGAGAATTTGGCATGACCAATGCATCTAAGCAGCATTTTGTTCAGACTGTAGGAAGAAAGCGGAGCACCCGGAGAAAACACACGCAGACACGGGGAGAACGTGCAGATTCCGCTCAGACAGTGACTCAAGCCGGGAATCGAACCAGGTCCCTGGCGCTGTGAAGCAGCTGTGCTAACCACTGTGCCGCCCTGATATTTTGTCAGTGTTTCTGTTCCTGATTGCTGTCCAGTGACCCCTGATGCAGAAATAACCTGGGCGGTGCCCGACCAGGACTGGACTCAACTGTGATGCCCTGATGATGGAATGGCCTTGCGACACTCACAAGGAACAGAGACAACTATCAACCTGGACTGAATAATGCCCGTTTCTCAAGCTTTCCATTGTGAACTGACTGGGCAGTTCCTAGGTGGTCAAACTGGAAGTTATTTCTAAATAAACTGGCTGTAACTCCATTAAGCTAATCCTTCCTGCTCTGAATGGAAGGGCAGAGTAGAAAGAACTGAATGAGGAGGAGCTGTGACAACTACGCAAATGCCCCACAAAGCAACAACAACATATGGGGAGGGAGGGTTAGATGCAAAGGTGAACTAGAAACACAGCAAGCAACAAACCCATAAACAAAAATCAACAACTGCCAAAACATCCATCACCAATACTCCTTAGCCTGACTGGCCTTTGATTGGGTATCAGCCATTACACCAGGCTTCACCTCCAGCTATTCTGGTGGGCTGTTGGTCATGGCTGATTATTCCTCCCCTTCCCTCAATATCTTTGCTGATGGAATCCATATGAAGATCAAATTGAGATGGATGAAGATTCTCAGCCAACCTTGTACCACGTAGGACTCTCTCTTGTTGCAGTCTAGTCTTCCAAGTCCAATCCAAACTCACTGTACAATTCCCTGGTGGTGACCCCTCTGATTACTGCTATAACAAATAATAGAAATATGTCATTTACATTGTAAACTGTAGAGTAAGGTTGTAAGAGTAGACTCATTCTCATTCGCACAACACCTTTCATTTATACAGTGTCTTTAACGTAACAAAGCAATCCATGGCATTATCAAATAACGTATTATCATAGTTAAGGAGAGTTGATTGTGCCGTGGTAATATCACTGGATTGGTAATCCAGAGGCCCAGGTTAATGCTCTGGCAATGCAGGCTCAAACCTCACCATGGCAGCTGGTGGAATTTAAATTCAATCCAGTGGATCCTGTGCACGGTAGCACAGTGGTTAGCACTGCTGCTTCACAGCTCCAGGGTCCTGGGTTCGATTCCCGGCTGGGTCACTGTCTGTGTGGAGTTTGCACATTCTCCTCGTGTCTGCGTGGGTTTCCTCCGGGTGCTCCGGTTTCCTCCCACAGTCCAAAGATGTGCGGGTTAGGTTGATTGGCCATGCTAAAATTGCCCCTTAGTGTCCGGAGGTGCGCAGGTTAGAGGGATTAGCGGGTAATATATGTAGGGATATGGGAGTAGGGCCTGGGTGGGACTGTGGTCGGTGCAGACTTGATGGGCCGAATGGCCTGTTTCTGCACTGTAGGGTTTCTATGATTTCTATGAATCTGGAAGATAGTCCCAGCAGGAGGTGATGGTGCAGTGGTTATCTCACTTGATTAGTAATCTTAAGGCTAATGCTGTGGGGACCTGGGTTCAAATCCCACCATGCCTTCTGGTGGAATTAAAAACTAGTTGCATTAATAATGAAATTATTGCCATAAAGAATAATCTAGTTCACTAATGTCCTTTCAGGGAAGGAAATCAGCCATCCTTACCTATTCTGGCCTACATGTAACCTCAAACCCACAGCAAACTGATTGATTTTTGGACGGCACGGTGGCACAGTGGTTAACACTGCCGCCTCATAGTGCCAGGGACCAGGTTCAATTCTGGGCCTTGGGTCACTGTCTGTATGGAGTTTGCACATTCTCCCCGTGTCTGTGTGGGTTTCCTCTCACAGTCCAAAGATGTGCAACTTGGGTTGATTGGCCATGCTAAATTGCCCCTTAGTGTCAGGGGGCTAGCAGGGTCAATACGTGGGATAGAGCCTGGGTGGGATTGTTGTTGGTGCAGGCTCCATGGGCCAAATAGCCTCCTTCTGCCCTGTGGGGATTCTATGATAATGGTGACTATGAAACAAGCACCCTTTAGGGAAGGAAATCGTTAACCAGTCTGGCTTACACGTGACTGCAGACAAACAGCTTGACTCTTACCCCTCTGAAGTAGCCCAGCAAACCACTCAGTTTAAATGACAATGAAGGATGGGCAACAAATGCTGATCTTCCTAACAATCCCCACCAGATAGCTGTGCAACATTCTTCCTCAGTGGCAGTTCCGAGTGAGATTCAGTGTCAAATTAGCAGTCATTTCATGCAGTGGTCTCCTGAGACTGGCCACACTCTCCTTCAGAGAGTCAGCGGAACTCAATGGGCTGAATGGCCTCTTTTTGCACTGATGGGATTCTATAAAAGTTCTGCGAAACTACATCAGCGATTAACACTTCATTGACTGTGATTTGCTCTGGAGAGCCTTGTGAACATAAAAAGTGCTAAATTAATGCATGTGCTGTTAGCAGCATTTAAAGAGGTTCTCACCCAGTTTCCCCAACAGTAACTGGCCCACATCCTTGATGTCGTTGTATTCGTGGAGCTGGTCAATGTGCTGATCCAGCTCTTCCAGAGTATACCCTCTGCAGGAAAAGAGAAACACAAATGTTCCAAATACAAAATCCTTTGCAAGCATTGATGCCGAACAGATCACCTCTCTGATAGTTCAAGTGTGTGACATATTTTGTAACGTTGTTATACCAGGTGGCCTGTAAATAAATAATTCACAACCTAGTTTACTCACAGGCCTTTGTGGGTGAATGTGCTGCCCCTCCTGGCATAGAATCTTACAGCACAGAAGGGGGCCGTTTGGCCCATTTTGCCTGTGCCAGTTCTTTAAAAGAGCGCGTCAAATAGTCCAGCTCCTTCCTTGCTTCTTCCCCCATTGCCCCCGCAAACGTTCTCATGTCGATTCAACTCCCCTTTGAAAGTTCTTATTGAATCTGATTCTGCTGCACATTCAGGCAGTGCATTTCAGATCATAACCGGATTCATCAGCCAGTAGCCAGGCTGTCTACTGGACACATTCAAGATGGGATGTTGACAGGGAATGTTTTGCCCCCAGTGAAGTTAATCGAATTAAATACTCATCGAATACAGTCAGTGTTATGTGTTCAAGCATGGCAACCACAGAGCAGGAACACACAGGGTACATCAAGATGAATAATCCACCAATCTGTTCTTCACGGTGTTGCCTGTGGAAGGAACTTTGCTCAGGGCACCAGGAGAATATCACGCTGTGTAATATTCATATAACACTCCAAACAAAATCAACTGCTGATCCCTGTACAGTATGTGCAGATGATCAGAACCACAGTTACGCCAAATACATTGAGGACGAAACTTACATTGGGGCACCAGCCTTTTAACCCCAACTTCCTCAGCCTAAATTGCATTCTTAGGTCTTGGAGTAGGGCTTGAACCTCTAACTCAGAGGCCAGAAAGCTAGCAGTTGGACCGAGATAACCTGGAGCTACTTTGTCCAAATACCTATGCTATGAGTTATGAGCCAAGGCAGTCAATATCGGACTATAGTAAGAAGTCTCACAACACCAGGTTAAAGTCCAACAGGTTTATTTGGAATCACAAGCTTTTGGAGCGCTGCTCCTTGATCAGGTGATACCAAATAAACCTGTTGGACTTTAACCTGGTTTTGTGAGACTTCTTACTGTGCCCACCCAGTCCAATACCGGCATCTTCACATCGGACTATATGACTGTGAAGGGCAATGGAATCACGCCCGAACCTGTCCTCATTCCATATCAACAAGGAGGCCATTCCCAAAGACTAATCAGAAGCAGAATACCAACTGATGTATCCTTTCCCTCAAGTCTATTAGTGTCAAGGTCAAAAATAGAACTGCCTGCTGCCTCTCCAGCTAACCTGGGCCTTCCAAGCTCAGAACTACACTGTGCAATGAACTCACTCCCTGAAACAAATAATATAAAATATTTCACAAGGCACATCTCAGGAGAAACAGGCAGTATTCACAGTTCCAATCCTGAGAATCAATATCTCCTTTAAAAGGGACGGGTCAGAGTGTAAGGTGCTTCAATATATGGTCTTATGTAAATACAAGTATGATTAGGAATAAGAATTCTTTAAATAATTAACAGGTAGATTTTGCATTTTTTAAGATTTTGGTTGGCTCCATGTCTAACCTACTGTGGGTGGCATGGTGGTTCAGTGGTTAGCACTGCTGCCTCACAGCGCCAGGGATCCGGGTTCGATTCACAGCTTGGGTCACTGTCCATGTGGAGTCTGCACATCCTCCCCGTGTCTGCGTGGGTTTCCTCAGGGCGCTCTGGATTCCCCCTCTGAAAGACGTGCTGGTTAGGTGCATTGGCCATGCTAAATTCTCCCTCAGTGTACACGAACAGATGCCGGAGTGTGGCAACTGGGGGATTTTCACAGTAACTTCATTGCAGTGTTAATGTAAGCCTACTTATGACACTAATCAATAAACTTTATACTTTTAAAAGCAAAGCCACTTACTCCGAGATCAATCCTTCAATCTGATCGTCGAGATCTTTGCATTTCTTCCTCAGGTTCTCCAGGTCATGTTGAAGATTAGTGGAATTGAACTCTGGGTCTTGTGGCGTCTTTAGCTGGGAGAGAAGTCAGTATGAGTATGGGGGGAAACGAGACACCCTTCCCACTGTGCAGTATTACATAGCTGACACATTGTATATTAAAGGAAAAGCTATTCATGGTTTAAAAAATGGTTTTATTATATCTATATTAACAGCACAAAGGATGACTCAGGGATTCGGTTGTCTGTTCCTTATATTTCAATGCATTGTGGAGAAGATGGCCTAGTGATATTATAACTAGAATATTAATCCAGAAACTCAGCTAACGTTCTGGGGACCCGGGTTCGAATCCCGCCACGGCAGATGGTGGGATTTGAATTCAATAAAAAATATCTGGAATTAAAAATCTACTGATGACCATGAAACCATTGTCGATTGTCAGAAAAACCCATCTGGTTCACTGATGTTCTTTGGGGAAGGAAATTTCCTGTCCTTACCTGGTCTGGCCTACATGTGACTCCAGGGCCACAGCAATGTGGTTGACTCTCAACTACCTTCAAGCAACTAGGGATGGGCAATAAATGCTGGCCTGCCAGCATGAATGAATAAAAAATTAGGTTAAAGTATTTCTGTTTGAAGGGCTTCTTTTCAAATGGATTAGTAATTACAGACTCTCCACTTGAACTATATTATTTAATACCCAATGTGAAAGTACGGCACATAAAAAGTATTTTAATAATGCTTTTTAAAAAGATACATACAATATTTATTTCCAGATATTATTTCCAACATTTATTTCCGGATCTTAGCCACTCCAAGCACTCTTCCCCCTCGGGTGAGGCAGCCAGCTATTCTGCACTGCACATTTGGTAGCTCTACCCAGCTCCCGCCTGGCACTGAGTTCACCCACTTGCCCACCCGTAAGGCCAGCCCTGCTTGGTATGCTCTCGTTCACTGCCCTCTTGCAGAAAGTCTCTGTGCATCCCCAAAGGAAGCATGTTTAACCACTTACTGGTGATTTAAAGCTTGCATTTAATTTTCTAGATGGTCCAACAGGTGTCCTGTGAATAAAAGGGCAAGTATTAGAGGCAAAAGTGAAGCTGAATATTTAAACTTAGTCCACCATACCCTCCTTTGTGCTTTCTAAAGATAGATGTAGCTGAGTGACACCATCTTGGCTCATTCGTCCTGAGAGAATTACAGTTCCACGCCCCAAGGTTTCCAACTCTTCCTCAAATGAGTGAAGCTTGCTGCCCTCTCTACCCTGCTTGGAGTTGTACTCAAAAGTGATCACTTGCTTTGTGGGAACTTGTTGATTTGTCCTTTATCAGTTTGTTCCCCCCTGACCCTACTAGCACTGTTTAGACTGTAGAGTTCTGGATTTACATTTCCTATACTAGTTACCATCATATATACATGTAGAATCATTGAAGAATCATAGAATCCCTACCGTGCAGGAGACCACCATTCGGCCCATTGAGCCTGCATCAACAACTATCCCACTCAGGCCCTATCTGCACGTATTTACCCTACTAATCCCCCTGACACTAGGGTCAATTTAGCATGGCCAATCAACCTAACCCACACATCTTTGGACTGTGGGAGGAAACCCGGGGCACCCAGAGGAAACCCATGCAGACACGAGGAGAACATGCAAACTCCACACAGACAGTGACCAGAGACCAGAATTGAACCCGAGTCCCTGGCAGCAGTGCCAACCACTGTGTCACCATGTCACCCCACATATGAGAGGTCACCTCTTAATCGTTTAATTACAAACTTGTAACTACCTTCCCTCAAAAGTCTGTTCTCTTTCACACGGTTATTTATGGGTGAATGAAGGCCATCTAACTCATCTTAGTTCTTCTATCCATAATGGCCATTAAGTTTGCACAATGCAACTTCCTATTTTATCTTACACGATTCAAGAGATTTACCTCTACTCGTCTATGCAGGAGGCCATCCCACCTGTTTGATATGTTGTGCTAAAAGCAGTTAGTTATAGAGTCATAGAAGTTTACAGCATGGAAACAGGCCCTTTGGCCTAACTTGTCCATGCCGCCCAGTTTTTACCACTAAGCTAGTCCCATTTGCCTGCATTTGGCCCATATCCCTCTATATCCATCTTACCCATGTAACTGTCTAAATGCTTTCTAACTGACAAAATTGTACCCGCCTCTACTACTACCTCTCGCAGCTTGTTCCAAACACTCACCATCCTCAGTGAAAAAATTGCCCCTCTGGACCCTTTTGTATCTCTCCCCTCTCACCTCAAACCTATGCCCTCTAGTTTTAGTCTCCCCTACCTTTGAGAGTTTCTTGATAATAATCCTAAAATTATATTTTACTAGTTTGTATCTCAGGCAACTCATCCCAAACTCTCAATGTAATTTGATGTAAATTTTCCAGGTTCGCCTTTCCATTCAATTCACTATCTCATATAATTCCATTCAACTATCTCACAGCTATCGCCTTTCAATGTTGGAAAACTCAAATTTCCCAATCTGAACTCAAAACAGGCATCTAATATTGGGGGTCAGTCTTGTGGTTCCTCCCTGCAATGGTTCCAATGTTAAAATGTCTTCCAGGAACCAGCCCGCAAACCGCCATCTAACTAGGACTGGGTACAGTTTGGTCATGACTTCTATTCACTGACTTGGCTGTTTTGCATCATTTTATTGGCTCTGATTATCTTTGTTCTGCTTTGGCTGAACACCTGCAGTGTTAAGCCTATTTCATCTGTAGCTATTTCAACAGCAAACAGCACAACATTTCTCATTTACATCCACCCAACACTTTACCAAAAAATCTACTACAACATCACCTGCTAGGCAAGGGACCTGCATTTATAGAATTATCTTAAATATTAAGTTTTGGGGCAATGCATCTTTGATGATCTTTTAAACCATGCCACAAACCTAAAATTCACCTAAACCTGTCCAAGTCCTCAATAAGCAGAAACCTGTCTCATCACCATCATCAGCTATGGCTAAATTAGTTGCAGTCTTGGTGAGATTCAGGTGCAGTTTATTTATTAATCACAAGCAAGCTAACATTAATACTGCAACGAAGCCACTGTGAAAATCTCCTAGTCGCCACACTCCGGCACTATTTGGGTACACTGAGGAAGAATTTAGCATGGCCAATGCACCTAACCAGCATGTCTTTCGGAGCACCCGGAGGAAACCCATGCAGACACGGGGAGAGCGTGCAGACTCCACACAGACAGTGACCCAAGCCGGGAATCAAACCTGGGTCCCTGTCGCTGTGAGGCAGCAGTGTTGGATAGTTGTTGGTTTAGGTTCCTCTCCAGTACAAAACCAGGTCGACGCTGAGGCAGTGTTACACTTCTGAAGGTCCCACCTTTTAGGTGAGACTTCCAGGGAGATCCTGCCTGCTTTTGTTAGTGGACAGAAAGAATCCCATGGTTTTACTTGAAGAACAAATCAGTTCTCCTTGGCAATATTGCTCACTCACTCAAAAATCATCAAAACAAGTCTTTCAATTACTGTTTGTGGGATCTTGCTGTGCAAAAAAAATAGCTGGTACATTTCTCTACATTATAACAATGGCTACACTTCAATAGTACTTCATTGGTTGTAACATGCTTCAAGCTAGCCAAGGCTGTGAAACATAGTCTCTTTCTCCTCGCCCCTAGGCCTTTCCAATGACACTACTGACAGCCACTGCTTGATTGCAATGGAGATAAACTGGGATTCGGCTTACGTATCTGTTCTCAGGAAAGAACACTAAACTGCCAGCAACAAATACTTCCACATATTCTGAAAAGTGTGTTAAATTTGGATCAACAGCCCCAGATTTCTCGAAGCATTTCACCAGGCACGTGAAAGTTTAGTGACTGTTTGTAATCAAATGGATTCTAAATATTGGCAATGCGAAATAAAAAGCAAAATGCGAGAAACTTCCAGTAGATTGGACAGCATTAGTGGCATTAACACAAATCAATTGGGATTGCAGAATGCACAAATCTTTGCAGCACTGTCTACACGGAAATGTTCATTTGTCTGTTTCCCTCCCCAGCTTCTGCCTGGCACTCCCCAAACTTAACTTCCCTTTCCACGAATCGCCCATTTTTCTGCACATATTCTCAATGCATTTTCCTAACGTCAGTAAGAGTGTCTCTTTCCCCACATTATAAACTATTTCCCCTCCCCCCCCCTTTGTTGCGATAATCCCTTCCACAGCTGCTTTCCCAAGCCCAGAGCCGGACAGACCTCCTGAAGGGGCGAGCCGCTGTTTCGCCGGCCTCTTTGTTCCCGGGAGTCCGGGTACAGAGGGGTCGCTCCGGCTCCGGCCCCGGCAACCCGGGGAGAGGCGAGCGGATTCCCGCAGCTCCACGCTCACCAGCCGCACTCATAGCGGCCGCTACCGGGCCGCGGTCTCCGTCGCAACTTCCGCACACGTGGCAGCAAACAGCCAATCCCACACTCTGACACTTGCTACATTTGATGTTTCATTGTTCTTGATTGTGTTGGTTTCAGATGTACAAACTTACACACACTAACACTATCTATCTGTCTGTCTATACCATCAAATCCTCTGCATAAAAAAGCATATATCTGCATTAAAGAGAAGGTTCATTCGATTCATTCCTGTGATTCACAGAATCACAGAATCCCAACAGTGCAGAAGAGGCCATTCGGCCCATCGAGTCTGCACTGACTCAGGCAGAGTACTTTACCCAGGCCCTCTCCCCCCTCCCTATCCCTAAACTATACCTCCTGCACTCCCTTGTTCTATCCCAAATACTAATTAATTCCAAGGCACATCAGAGCAATATTATCAAACAAAATTTGATATTGAGTAGCATCAAGGATGTTCAGGCAGATAACCAAAAATTTGGTCAAATAGATAGGCTACAAGGGGTATCTTGAAGGAAGGGAGAGAGAGAATGAGAGGTGCAGCGTCCCCTCAGTACTGATCTCCTGATACTGCAGTGTTACCTCATGAGAATGAGAGGTGATTTACCCAAAACATGTAAGATTCTGAGAGGATTTGATAAGGTGGATACCCGGAGGATGTTTCCACTTGTGGGGAGAAGAGTAAGACTAGAACCAGGGGACACAGTTTGAGAAGAAGTGGGCTCCCTTTTTAAGATGGAGATGAGATTTTTTTTCCTCTCAAAGGATCGTTCGTCTGCGGAATTGTCTTCCCCAGAGCGCAGTGGAGGTTGGGTCATTGAATTAATTCAAGGCAGAATTAGACAGGGAGTCGAGCATATGGCGGAGGGGCTGGGTTGGAGGCAGACAGGAAAGTGGAGCAGGGGTCACATCCAGGTCAGCTATGATTTTACTGAATGGTGGAGCAGTCTCGAGGGGCTGAATGGCCTTCACCTGCTCTGAAGGCCTATGTTCCTCTGCAGAAAGATTTACCCTGACTATAAAGTACTAATTATGAGAAAGTTTGTTCATTTCAAACAATTCGGTTTTTTTTACCAGCAACTTTAACATAATAAAATGTCCCTAGGCCTTGATAATTAGCTTATAAATATTTGATATTGTGCCACATAAGGAAATATTTGGCATATTTTATTTCCATTTGGTGTGTGCTCTGTCTAAAGGCAGGTCCTTGGCTCTTATTTGCTGATGATTAGGGCAAAAAGCTTGGTCAAACAAAGAGGTATTGATCGAGGACTATCTTAAAGGAGTGAAGTGAGGTATAGAGGTTGTCACGTTAATAGGGTGATTGTGGTAGTAGACTCCAGTATTAGATACAATATGGTACACTGTACTACATGGGGTCACCTGACCTGGGGGTCACCAGGTCTTTCTGGTTATATCACAGCTTGGTATGGCTCCTGCTCTGCCCAAGACCGCAAGGAACTACAAAAGGTCGTGAATGTAGCCCAATTCATCACGCAAACCAGCCTCCCATCCATTGACTCTGTCTACACTTCCCGATGCCTTGGCAAAGCAGCCAGCATAATTAAGGATCCCATGCACCCCGGACATTCTCTCTTCCACCTTCTTCCATCTGGAAAAAGATACAAAAGTCTGAGGTCACGTACCAACCGACTCAAGAACAGCTTCTTTCCTGCTGCTGTCAGACTTTTGAATGGGCTTACCTTGCATTAAGTTGATCTTTCTCTACACCCTAGCTATGACTGTAACACTACATTCTGCACTCTCTCGTTTCCTTCTCTATGAATGGTATGCTTTGTCTGTATAGTGCATCACTGTATGCTGTGACAATAATAAATCAAATCAAAATCAAAAGTTAATAGGGTGATTGTGATACAATATGGTACACTGTACTACATGGGGTCACCTGACCTGGGGGTAGCCAGTCAGATAACTCTTGTAAGGGAATATTGTAACAAGGCTGCAGATGCTTTGCAGTTGTGTGTCCCTGTCATAAAAATGTGTTAATAATGAAGTTAGTTTTACAACAATCATTTCAGTCATCCTGCATCATTAAAAACAAACTCACCTGACTCACCTGATGAAGGAGCAGCGCTCTGAAAGCTAGTGGCTTGTGCTACCAAATAAACCTTTTCGACTTTAATCTGGTGTTGTGAGACTTCTTACTGTGTTTACCCCAGTCCAATGCCGGCATCTCCACATCATTAAAAACAAGACAGGTGGAGATGTTTAAGGCGGGAATTCCGCCATTTAGCAACTTTAATTCAGTTATACCACAAGACAAGGGCTGGGTAAGGGATCATCTAAAAACTAAATACTTTTCTCAAACTGATTTTTTTTTTCAGTAGGAAAGCAGAGAGGTCAGATTGACAACAACTTCTGATTTTCTGACGAAATTTCAAGCCAATTTATCATTGGCCGGTTAAGGAGGATGGAAAAGAGCCTCATGGTGCAATGGAAGAAAAATAAAAAACACATTTCACGACCACAAACTATTCTGAAGCATTTTACCAACAATGAGGTGCTTTTAAAGTGTAGTCGTACAAAACACAGTAACCAATTTACTCACAGCAAGATTCCACAAATAGTAATGTTATTATGACTTAATAATCTAATCTGTGATATTGATGAATATTGACCAATGCCCTTCAGTGAAGTAGTGTTATGAAACATTTTATGTCCACTTGAAAGGACAACCAGGGCTGCAATTTAATGTCTCATTTATAAAAAAGATATTTTCATGGGGCATGGATGTCGCTGGCTAAGCCAGCATTTTTATTTTCCATTCCTAATTGCCCTTGCAAAGGTGGTGATGAGCTGTCTTCTGGAACAACTGCAGTCCCTGTGGTATAGGAACACCCACCGTGCTGTTAGGGAGAGAGATTTTTTGACCCAGTGACAGTGAAGGAATGCCAGTATAATGGTAATCAACATCCTGGGGGTTACCACTGACCAGAAAATGCACTGGACTTACCATAAACTATGGCTACAAGAGAGGGTCAGAGGCTAGGAATCCTGCAGCAAGTAACTCACCTCCTGACTCCCCAAAATCTGTCCACAATCTACAGGGCACAAATCAAGAGAATGATTGAATATTTGCCACTTGTCTGGATGAGTGCAGCTTCAACAATACTCAAGAAGCTGGACACCATCCAGGGCAAAGCAGCCCACTTGATTGGCATCCTTTCAACAAACATTCACTCCCTCCACCACCCTCCAACAAACAGTGTACCAGTATGTGCCATGTAAAAGGTGAACTGCTGGAACTTAGCAAGGCTCCTTAGACAGCATCTTCCAAACCCATGATCACTACCATTTAGAAAGACAAGGGCAGCAGATACCTGGGATCACTACCACTTGGAAGTTCCCCTCCAAGTCACCCACCATCCTGACTTGGAACTATATTGCCTTTCCTTCACTGTCGCTGGGTCAAAATCCTGAACTCCCTCCCTAACAGCGCTATGAGTGTACCTATACCACATGGACAGTAGCAGTTCAAGAAGGCAGCTCACCATCACCTTCTCAAGGACAATTAGGGATCGGCAATAAATGCTGGCCTGGCTACCAAAGCCCACATCCTGTGAATGAATTGAAAAAATATAATTCCAAGTCAAGATGGTGTGTGGCTTGGATGGGTGCTTGCAGGTCATGGTGTTCCCGTGCATCTCTTTCTAGTGGCAGAGAGGCTTTGTTGGGAATGTGCAGCGAAGTCAAATTGCAAAGGGATCGCACCAAATACTTTACAACTCAAATGCCCAACACTTCAAGCAACACCTGCCTCACATGTGGCAGAGCCTGCAGATTGCACATTGGACTTACATCAGCCATCTCAGAACCTATCAAAATGGATTGTAAGCAAGCCATCTCCGATCCTGAGATTGCTTATTGCCGAGGAAGGAAGATAATGCCCTCTAGACACACTTGCACCTGCTAGCAACCGGCAGGGCTGACAAGTAGAGGTCAATAACTTGGCCTTTTGGCTAAGGTCAAGCGTCAGATCAAGCCCAAGATGATTTATCTTGTCAGATTGGATCTTGGCCAGAATGTTACCGTCCCATCCGCCACGGGAATCGGAGCAGGCGAGGGGCGGACCATGGAAAGGTCCGTTGACCTTGGGCGGGATTTTACGGTTTTGGGACGAGCGAGGCTGGATAATCCTGCACCCAGTTTGTCCCTCTTGTGGGGACCATGAATTGGATCCAATTGGATTTTGAGTTTGGTTTTCAGAGAAAGCAAGTAATAGATTTATGTCTGCCCAGTCCACACTGAGCATTGACTTTTTAACTTTAAGGATGGAGTAAAACTATTTTAAAAAGAGGTCAATAATAGGTGTGACGAGCTGGCACAGGCTGGACCCATTCTCCTGACAGTCAGGTTCTTTTCAAAAGGGAACACTTGGATTTTTGACTGATATCACAGGGTACTTGCAAAATCAGGCAGTCCCCTGGAATTGGGTCTAGTCGTTACATAAATGTCGAGTAACTACGGTCAGTGCTTCTAAAAACACACCGAATGCAATTGATAAATTTGCTAAGGGAGATTGGGTTTTGGAGTCAGTTCCAAAGTAGAACCGTTGTCACATAGACACTTTCTGTCCAACTCCGCTCCCACTCCTTTCCACTGCACACACTTGTGTCCTGGGTCAGCAGTGGGAAATGATCACTGCTGCACTGTGTTTCGAGCATGCAGTGCAAGTTTGCTCCCACAAGGGAGAGCTGAGAGAGGAACTTTCAATAAATCTACTTCTTTCTCCATAATTCATGAGAATTCGCTGCATAAAAGTTTTGAATATTTTAATTCGCACACAAATTAGCAAACTACAAGAACAATCTATTATTAGGGCCATTCAGACAAGCCCATCGCTATCTGAGGGGGTATAGCTCAGTGGTAGAGCATTTGACTGCAGATCAAGAGGTCCCTGGTTCAAATCCGGGTGCCCCCTTCGGTGCATTTATATTTCTCCAAGTCTGTAATATGCCTGTCAATTATGTAGTTGTGAAGGACTTACAATTTTACCAATAGGAGCTGAAAGAGTTGAAAATCCTAAAGGAAATACCTCGTGGAAAGAAATGAAGGCTCGTTTCTCACTTCCTCTTTTTTTATCGACTTGTTTGGACAGTGAGCCATTTTTGACGCAAGAAGTAACGTAGCCTCACCCAGATCCACTCAGGAATCACACGTCAAAGAATCACAGAAAGATACAGCAGCAAGAAGTTGGCTGTTTGCAATTGTTGTCCCTTTAGTCCCACTCCTCTGCTCTTTTTCCACAATGCTGCAAAGTTTAACCCCTTCAGCTACTTATCCAAGCCCCTTTTGAAATGTATTGTCAGTGTACAAAATTACCAAGGATATACTTGGGATAGATAGGAAGAAGCTTTCTCCCTTAGTAGAGGGGTCAATAACCAGGGGGCAGGAGATACAGAGGGGATGTGAGGAAAAACATTTTCACCTAGAGGGTGGTGGGAATCTGGTACTCGCTGCCTGAAAAGGTGATAGAGGCAGGACCCTCACGACATTTAAGAAGCATTAAGGTGAGCACTAAAAATGCCATAGCGTACAAGGCTACAGACCAAGTGCTGGAAAATGGGATTAGAATTGATAGATGCTTGATGGCTGGCAGAGACATGGTGGCTGAATGGTTGTGGATCGGGGGTATAGCTGAGTGACAGAGCATTTGGTCAAGAGGTCATTGGCTCCAATCCAACTGCCTCCTTCCTAATTTCCTGATGCTTTGTTCAGTCCCTTCTTTAGGGGTTCCGAACGTTTTGTTAAGTGCCTCCTGTTAAAAATCAATCATCAGTCTGTCTTTGCTGCAGGGACTGGTATTTAAATCACTGAGGGGATACTACCACAAGCACGCTGCCTGAGAGGAAGATGAATGCACGCTTTATTATGATTTTCAAAAGGGAATATAATATACTCAAAAGGAAAAAGGGGTGCAGGGTTTGGGGAAAAGAGCTGGAGAATGAAAATAATTGGATGGCACTTTCACTAGCATAGTGGGTCGGATCTCAGACAATGACAAGACAGAGTACAGGAATGAGATAGAAAATCTGGTGAACTGGTGCAGCAACAATTATCTCTCCCTCAATGTCAACAAAATGAAGGAGATTGTCAGTGAGTTCAGGAAGCGTAAGGGAGAACATGCCCCTGTCTACATCAATGGGGCGAAGTAGAAAGGGTCAAGAGATTCAAGTTTTTAGGTGTCCAGATCACCAACAACGTGTCTTGGTCCCCCCATGCCGACTCTATAGCTAAGAAAGCCCACCAACACCTCTACATTCTCAGAAGACTAAGGAAATTTGGCATGTCAGTTACGACTCTCACCGTTTACAGATGCACCACAGAAAGCATTCTTTCTGGTTGTATCACAGCTTGGTATGGCTTGTGCTCTACCCAAGACCGCAATAAACTACAAAAGGTCGTGAATGTAGCCTAATCCGTCAGGCAAACCAGCCTCCCATCCATTGACTCTGTCTACACTTCCCACTGCCTCGGAAAAGCAGCCAGCATAATTAAGGACCCCACGCACCCCAGACGTTCTCTCTTCCATCTTCTTCCATCAGGAAAAAGATACAAAAGTCTGAGGTCACGTACCAACCGACTCAAGAACAGCTTCTTCCCTGCTGCTGTCAGACTTTTGAATGGACTTACCTTGCATTAAGTTGATCTTTCTCTACACCCTAGCTATGACTGTAACACTACCCTCTCCACTCTCTCATTTCTTTCTCAATGAACGGTATGCTTTCTCTGCATAGAGCCCAAGAAACAATACTTTTCACTGTATGTTAATACATGTGACAATAATAAATCAAATCAAAACAAATCAAAAAGAGCCAGTCTTGCAAGATGGGCTGATTGGCAACATTCTGAGTAACATCATTCAAAACTTCCACAAACACTGATTGGTAAACATTATCTGATTTGTCTTTTGGTTCCGATCAGACTACAAGCTGCAGTTATAATCCAAATATCCATTCTGTTTTGATATCATTTCACTGGTAGTTTCAGAAAAGTTATTGGTCAAAGAAAACGCCAACGTATTAACTGCAAGTATTTACAGGCATGGGTGCATCGTGCAGCAACAGAGCATTTGACCTCAGCTGGTTGCATCCCTTCCTGGATTTCAGGTGTCATGAGGGAGATGTTTCTAATTCAGTGTTACTTTAAAAAAAATTTTACTCTATTTCTAAAGTTACAAAGCCAATGCACAAAGCGGACCGGGTGCAGCTGAATCCATCTCCTTGCTTGCTCCAAAATCCAAATTCAAATTGAATCCAATTCATGGTCCCCACAAGAAAGACAAACAAGATCCAAGCTGACAAGATAAGGCTTTACACCCCATCTTGGTCTTGATCTGACGCTTGATCTTAGCCAAAAGGTGAGTGTAATGTGATTGTGATCAGCTTGTGCTGTTGAAGCTTGTTGAGAAGGCTTTCCATGCTGCGCTGTGCATTGCATCTCGACACAACTCTGTCACCACTCATGCAGCTTTTCTGATTACCGATAGTTATTAGACTTCCAATAAAACTGGAGTTGGTTCTCTCAATAGTGCTAGCATAGCAATTTGGGGGTATAGCTCAGTGGTGGAGCATTTGACTGCAGATCAAGAGGTCCCTGGTTCAAATCCAGGTGCCCCCTATTATGTGCTTCACTTTGTGAGTTACCCAATCAAGGCCTCTTTTAATCAGCCACGTGGTGGGACCTGGAATGCACTTTACTGAAAGGATGTGTGGCAGATAGAATAACAACTTGCACAATGGAATGGAATAAATATCCCTGCAAATGCAAAGGGGAATCTCCAGGTAGTTGGACCCAAACACTTTCAAAAAGCCAGCAGAGGATACGTAAGCTGAATGGCCTCCATTGGCGTGATACCATTCATTTTATAATCATTGATAAGTATGTATCACCTAACCAATGTCCTTTAGAATCTGATTGAATTACGCACAGCAGGCTGGGTTTAGCTCAATGGTAGACAAACCTGCCATCCCAGGAGATAATCTGGTGAGCCTCTGTTGCACTCCCTCTATACCAAATGTACCCTATCTTTGATAAGGAGACTTATATTGTGCACAATTCTGCAAATGCAGGCTTGCCAAGGCTCTACGCAATTACAGCAAGACACCTTACTCTTGTTCTCAAATCCCCTTGCGATGAAGGCCAACATACGATTCGCTTTCCTAACTGATTTGAAATGTCACTTCGGCAAAATGGGCATCTAGAGTTGTTGATCTGCTGTCTAATGTTCCACCACATCAGCGCACTACTGTACAGAATTCAAAAGCAAACTGGTCGTCCAATGTGGATTGACCAACATTTGATGGAAGTAGAATGTAATGGCAAGAAGAAAAAGTGGGCCCTTGGATTTGAACCAGGGACCTCTTAAACAACAGTCAAAAACTCTGCAACTGAGCTAAACCACCAAACACCAAGAATGCAAATGTACCATTCCACATTTCTAGATAGATTAATTTGTTTTTAGCCACCAGGGACACAATGGTCCAAATGATTTAAATTCTGTCTGGAGTTCAAGTTCACGTTTCCACAGGACTTGGGAGTCATTCTTCAAGATTCTCTTAAGGTTAACGTGCAGGTTCAGTCGGCAGTTAGGAAGGCAAATGCAATGTTAGCACTCATGTCGAGAGGGCTAGAATACAAGAGCAGGGATGTACTTCTGACGCTGTATAAGGCTCTGGTCAGTCCCCATTTGGAGTATTGTGAGCAGTTTTGGGCCCCATATCTAAGGAAGGATGTGCTGGCCTTGGAAAGGGTCCAGAGGAGGTTCAAAAGAATGATCCCTGGAATGAAGAGCTTGTCGTATGAGGAACAGTTGAGGACTCTGGGTCTGTACTCATTGGAGTTTAGAAGGATGATGGGGGGGCGGTCTTATTGAAACTTGCAGGTTAGTGCGAGGCCTGGATAGAGTGGATGTGGAGAGGATGTTTCCACCAGTAGGAAAAAGTAGAACCAGAGGGCACAAACCTCAGGCTAAAGGGACGATCCTTTAAAACAGAGATGAGGAGGAATTTCTTCAGCCAGACAGTGGTGAATCTGTGGAACTCTGCCATAGAAGGCTAGGTCATTTTGAGTGTCTTTAAGACAGAGATAGATAGGTTTTTGATTAATAAGGGGATCGGGGTTATGAGGAAAAGGCAGGAGAATGGGGATGAGAAAAATATCAGCCATGATTGAATGGCGAAGCAGACTCGATGGGCCGAGTGGCCTAATTCTGCTCCTATGTCTAATGGTCACATGGTCTAATCTCTACCTTTTACAATCTCTTCCTTTTTCTGGTCTTTTTTTCACGCAAAAGCTTTTTTAAAAATTTACTTTAATCTGCCCTTTGACCCAATGTGGAGATGACCACGACCAAAATTTTCCTCTGAGAAATCTAACAATTCAAATCATGTTGAGATATTTATAATGAATTTTTGGTGTTGTATAATGAATAAGAGGCATGGAAGATGGCCATTTGTTATATGATAGATCACACCTAATTATTTTCTCACATTAGATGATAAGACCTAATTGCAATTAGGTTGCCCATTCAATTTCTAAGAAATTCTTTTTGAATTTATTCTTGAAAAATTCGGATTGGGTAGCAGTCGTGTTGATCGATCTGCTTGGCCAATTTATTAACTGCAAGTATTTACAAGCATGGGTGCATCGTGCAGCAACAGAGCATTTGACCTCTGCTGGTTGCATCCCTTCCTGGATTTCAGGTGTCATTTGGGAGATGTTTCTCATTCATTGTTACTTTTATGTCAAAAAAGTTCTACTCTATTCCTAAAGTTACAAAGCCAGTGCACAAAGTGGACCGGGTGCACCCGAATCCATCTCCTTGCTTTCTCCATGATCCAAATTCAAATTGAATCCAGTTCATTGTCCCCACAAGAGAGACAAACAAGATCCAAGTTGACAAGATAAGGCATTGCACCTCATCTTGGGCTTGATCTGGCACTTGATCTTACCCAAAAGGTCAGGTTTACGTGATTGTGATGAGCATGTGCTGTTGAAGCTTGTTGAGAAGGCTTTCCATGCTGTGCTGCGCATTGCATCTCGACACAACTCTGTCACCACTCATGCAGCACCCTGATTGGCGATAGTTACTAGACTTCCGATAAAACTGATGCTGGTTCAACAGCCAGTAATAGTATAGCAATTGGGGGGTATAGCTCAGTGGCAGAGCATTTGACTGCAGCTCATGTGAACCTAGGTCCTCCCTGTTATTTGCTTCACTTTGGGAGTTACCCAATGAAGGATTTTTCTGTTCTTTTGCTCTTTTAATCAGCCGCGCGGTAGGACCTGGAATGCACTTCACTGAAAGGTTTTGTAGCAGATACAATAACAACTTTCATGATGGAGTGGAATAAATATTGATGAGGTAGCATTTGCAGGAATAAAGGGGAATCTCCAGGCAGTTGGACCCAAGCACTTTCAAAAAGCCAGCAGAGGATAAGTAAGCTGAATGGCCTCCATTGGCGCGATACCATTCATTGATAAGTATGTACCACCTGACCAATGTCTTTTAGATTTTGATTGAATTACGCACAGCAGGCTGGGTTTAGCTCAAGGGTAGACAAACCCGCCATCCCAGGAGATAATCTGGTGAGCCTCTGTTGCACTCCCTCTATAGGAAAAGTATGATCTCTAAGATAAAGAGACTAAAATTGGAGATAACAGTGTAAATGCAGGCCTGACAAGGCTCCATGCAATTGCAGCAAGACACCTTTACTCTTGTTCTCAAATCCCCTTGCGATGAAGGCTGACATGCCATTGGCCTTCCTAACTGATTTGAAATGACACTTCAGCAAAATGGGCACCTGGAGTTGTTGATCTGCTGCCTAATGTTCCACCACATCAGCGCACTAGCATACAGAATTCAATCAGGATCAAAAGCAAACTGGTTGTCCAATGTGGTTTGACCAACATTTGTGGAATCATGGAATGAGGTAGAATGTAATGACAAGAAGAAAAAACGGGTATTTGGATTGAACCAGGGACCTCTTGAACTACAGTCAAGTGCTCTACCACTGGACGATACACCCAAGCTCAGAGTTGTATATTCCACGTTACAAAGTTGATTAATTCATTTTTAGCCACCAGGGACACAATGATCCAAATGATTTAAATTCTATCTGGAGTTCAAGTTCAAACTTACACATTTCTAACTCTTAAAATCTCTTCTTCGTCTTTTCCTGAACTTTCTTTCACACAAAACCTTTTTTTATTTCTATTTGCTTTAATCTATCCTTTGATCTGATGTGGACGTGACCATTACCAAAACTCTCCTGTAACAAATCTAACAATTCAAATCATGCCGAGATATTTAGAATGAATTTTTGGTGTTGTATAATGAAAGGGTGGCATTGAGGATGGCCATTTGCTCTATGATAGACTACACCTCATTATTATCTAATATTAAATGATATTGCAATTAGGTTGCCCATTCAATTTGTAAGAAATTGTTTTTGAAAAAGTAGGGTTGGGTAGCAGTCATGTTGATCGATCTGCTTGGCCAACGTATTAACTATAAGTATTTACAGGCATGGGTGCATCATGCAGCAACAGAGCATTTGACCTCAGCTGCTTGCATCCCTTCCCAGATTTCAGCTGTCACGAGGGAGATGTTTCTAATTCAGTGTTACTTTTATCTAAAACATTTTTTTACTCTATTCCTAAAGTTACAAAGCCAATGCACAAAGTGGACCGGGTGCACCCGAATCCATCTGCTTGCTTGTTCCAAAATCCAAACTCAAACGGAATCCAATTCATGGTCCCCACAAGAGAGACAAACAAGATCCAAGCCGACAAGACAAGGCATGGCACCCTATTTTGGGCTTGGTCTAACACTTGGTCTCAGCCAAAAGTGTGGCTTGCAAAAGGCTTTTAAAAGACATGCAAAATCTCACTAACTGTCCTGGCTGGAGACAATACACACCTCTTTAACATGTGCTTGGCCCTCTCTCCACTCACATTGTCTGTACCTTTAAGACTTGATTACCTGTAAAGACTCGCATTCCAACCATTATCTTGTAAATTGAGTTTGTGTCTGTACATGCCCTGTTTGTGAACACAACTCCTCACTCACCTGAAGAAGGAGCCAGAGACTCCGAAAGCTTGTGCTGCCAAATAAACCTGTTGGACTTTAACCTGGTGTTGTGAGACTTCTTACTGTGCGAAGCCAAAAGGTGAGTGTTATGTGATTGTTATCAGCTTATCCTGTTGAAGCTTGTTGAGAAGGCTTTCCATGCTGCGCTGTGCATTGCATCTCTACACAACTCTGTCGCCACTCATGCAGCTTTTCTGATTAGCGATAGTTATTAGCCTTCCAATAAAACTGAAGTTGGTTCTCTCAACAGTAATAGCATGGTAATTAGGGGGTATAGCTCAGTGGTAGAGCATTTGACTGCAGATCAAGAGGTCCCTGGTTCAAATCTGGGTGCCCTCTGGAAGCCGGACATCATCTTTAAGAGGGAGAAGGACCAGAAGGTTGCCGAAGGTTGCCCCTTTGTTGCATTTATATTTCTCCAAGTCTGTAAGATGCCTGTCAATCATGTGGTTATGAAGGACTTACAATTTTACAAATAGGAGCTGAAAGAGTTGTAAATCATTAAGGAAATACCCCGTGGAAAGAAATAAATACTTGTGCCTCACTTCCTCTTTCTTTCATCAACTTATTTGGACAGTGAGCCATTGTGTTACCACCTGATTTGACGCAAAGGTAACGTAGCCTCACCCAAATCCACTCAGGAATCACACGTCAAAAATCACAGAACGATACAGCAGCAAGGAGTTGGCTGTTTGCAATTGTTGTCCCTTTAGTCCCACTCCTCTGCTCTTTTTCCACAATGCTGTGAATTTTAACCCCTTCAGCTACTTATCCAAGCCCCTTTTGAAATGTATTATCAGTGTACAAAATTACGAGGGACATAGATGGGATAGATAGGAAGGAACATTTTCCCTTAGTAGAGGGGTCAATAACCAGGGGGCATAGATTTCAGGTCAGGGGCAGGAAATCTACAGGGGATTTGAGGATAAACCTTTTCACCCAGAGGGTGGTGGGAATCTGGAACTCGCTGTCTGAAAGGGTGATAGGGACGGGAACCCACACAACACTTAAGAAGCATTTAGATGAGAACTTGGAACGCCATAGCATACAAGGCTACGGACCAAGCGCTGGAAAATGGGATTGGAATTGATAGGTGCTTGATGGCTAGCACAGAGATGATGGGCTGAATGGTTGTGGTGTGGGGGCATAGCCTAGTGGTAGAGCATTTAATCAAGAGATCACTGGTTCCAATCCAGGTGCCTCTTTCCGAATTTCCTGATGCTTTGTTAAGTTCCTCATTTTAGGGGTTCCGAACGCTTTCTGAAGTGCCTCTTTTTAAAAATCAATCAGCAGTCTGTCTTTGCTGCACGGACTGGTATTTAAATCACTGAGGTGTTACTACCACAAACACACTGCCTGAGAGGAGGATGAATGCAGGCTTTATTATGATTTTCAAAAGGGAATATGATAAATCCTCAAAAGGGAAAAGGGGTGCAAGGTTTGGGGAAAAGAGCTGGAAAATGAAAATCATTGGATGGCACTTTCAAAGAGCCAGTCTTGCAAGATGGGATGATTGGCAACCTTCTGAGTGGCATTATTCAAAACTTCAACAAACACTGATTGGTAAACATTATCTGATTTTTCTTTTGGTTCCGATCAAACTACAAGCAGCAGTTATAATCCAAATATCCATATCCAAGAAATTGTTATTTCACTTTATTCTTGGAAAATTAGGGTTGGGTAGCAGTCGTGTTGATCGATCTGCTTGGCCAATGTATTAACTGCAAGTATTTACAGGCATGGGTGCATCGTGCAGCAACTGAGCATTTGACCTCAGCTGGTTGCAGCCCTTCCTGGATTTCAGGTGTCATTTGGGAGATGTTTCTAATTCAGTGCTACTTCAAAAAATAATTTACTCTATTCCTAAAGTTACAAAGCCAATGCAGAAAGTGGACCGGGTGCACCCGAATCCATCTCCTTGCTTGTTCCAAAATCCAAATTCAAAGTGAATCAAAATCATGGCCCCCACAAGAGAGACAAACAAGATCCAAGCTGACAAGATATGGCTTTACACCCCATCTTGGGCTTGATCTGGCGCTTGATCTTACTCAAAAAGTCAGTGTTACGTGATTGTGATCAGTATGTGCTGTTGAAGCTTGTTGAGAAGCTTTCTATGCTGTGCTGTGCATTGCATCCCTACAAAACTCTGTCACCACTCATGCAGTTTTTCTGATTACCGAGTTATTAGATTTCCTCCGATAGCAAATATATCCTCTCCCAGATAAAGAGACTAAAATTGGAGATAACTGTAAATGCAGGCCTGACAAGGCTCCATGCAATTGCAGCAAGACACCTTTACTCTTGCTCTCAAATCTTCTTGCGATGAAGGCTAACATGCCATTGGCTTTCCTAACTGATTTGAAATGACACTTCAGCAAAATGGGCCCCTGGAGTTGTTGATCTGCTGTCTAATGTTCCATCACATCAGCGCACTACTGTACAGAATTCAATCAGGATCAAAAGCAAACTGGTTGTCCAATGTGGATTGACCAACATTTGTGGAATCATGGAATGAGGTAGAATGTAATGACAAGAAGAAAAAACGGGTATTGGGATTTGAACCAGGGACCTCTTGAACTACAGTCAAGTGCTTTACCACTGGACGATACCCCCAAGCTCAGAGTTGTATATTCCACGTTATAAAGTTGATTAATTTGTTTTAAGCCACCAGGGACACAATGATCCAAATGATTTAAATTCTATCTGGAGTTCAAGTTCAAACTTACACATTTCTAACTCTTACAATCTCTTCTTCTTCTTTTCCTGATCTTTCTTTCACACAAAACCTTTTTTTACTTCTATTTACTTTAATCTATCCTTTGATCCGATGTGGAGGTGACCACTACCAAAACTCTCCTGTAACAAATCTAACAATTCAAATCATGTCGAGATATTTATAATGGTTTAAATCATTTGAACCATTGTGTCCCTGGTGGCTAAAAACGAATTGGTGTTGTGTAATGAAAGGGTGGCATTGAAGATGGCCATTTGCTCTATGATAGACCACACCTAATCGTTATCCCACATTAGATGATAAGACCATCATATTGCAATTAGGTTGCCCATCCAATTTATAAGAAGTTTTTATTTGAATTTATTCTTGAAAAACTAGGGTTGGGTAGCAGTCGTGTTGATCGATCTGCTTGGCCAACGTATTAACTATAAGTATTTACAGGCATGGGTGCATCATGCAGCAACAGAGCATTTGACCTCAGCTGCTTGCATCCCTTCCTGGATTTCAGCTGTCATTAGGGAGATGTTTCTAATTCAGTGTTACTTTTATCTAAAACATTTTTTTATTCTATTCCTAAAGTTACAAAGCCAATGCACAAAGTGGATCGGGTGCACCCGAATCCATCTCCTTGCTTGCTCCAAAATTCAAATTCAAACTGAATCCAATTCATGGTCCCCACAAGAGAGACAAACAAGATCCAAGCTGACAAGACAAGGCATGGCACCCTATCTTGGGCTTGATCTAACACTTGGTCTCAGCCAAAAGTGTGGCTTGCAAAAGACTTTTAAAAGGCATGCAAAATCTCACGAACTGTCCTGGCTGGAGACAATACACACCTCTTTAACCTGTGCTTGGCCCTCTCTCCACTCACATTGTCTGTACCTTTAAGACTTGATTACCTGTAAAGACTCGCATTCCACCCATTATCTTGTAAATTGAGTTTGTGTCTGTAGATGCCCTGTTTGTGAACACAACTCTTCACTCACCTGAAGAAGGAGCCTGAGACTCTGAAAGCTTGTGCTGCCAAATAAACCTGTTGGACTTTAACCTGGTGTTGTGAGACTTCTTACTGTGCTAAGCCAAAAGGTCAGTGTTATGTGATTGTGATCAGCTTATCCTGTTGAAGCTTGTTGAGAAGGCTTTCCATGCTGCGCTGTGCATTGCATCTCTGATGCGCGATTAAATCACTCGGGAGGCTGGATCGTACCCGGGAAATAAAGGCTTTTATTAGTAACAAGAATGGAGCATACTGCTTAACAATACAATCCCAGACTAAAGGGTCACCCGGCAGTGCAGTGACCTTTATACTCCTACAGGTAGGTGGAGCCAACCGGAGTGTACCACAGAACAATACCAACAGGTAGAACACCCCAACCCTAACCCCAACAGTGACAACAGTAACATATGTACAAGTACCCATAGTGCTAACCATCTATGGTTCAGTACCCATAGTGGTAACCATCTATGGTTCACCACAATCTCTACCCAACTCTGTCACCACTCATGCAGCTTTTCTGATTAGCAATAGTTATTAGCCTTCCAATAAAACTGAAGTTGGTTACCTCAACAGCATTAGCATGGCAATTAGGGGGTATAGCTCAGTGGTAGAGCATTTGACTGCAGATCAAGAGGTCCCTGGTTCAAATCCGGGTGCCCCCTTTGTTGCATTTATATTTCTCCAAGTCTGTAATATGCCTGTCAATTATGTGGTTGTGAAGGACTTACAATTTTACCAAAAGGAGCTGAAAGAGTTGTAAATCATTAAGGAAATACCCCGTGGAAAGAAATAAATACTTGTGCCTCACTTCCTCTTTCTTTCATCAACTTATTTGGACAGTGAGCCATTGTGTTACCACCTGATTTGACGCAAAAGTAACGTAGCCTCACCCAAATCCATTCAGGAATCAGGCGTCAAAAATCACAGAAAGATACAGCAGCAAGAAGTTGGCTGTTTGCAATTGTTGTCCCTTTAGTCCCACTCCTCTGCTCTTTTTCCACAATGCTGTGAATTTTAACCCCTTCAGCAACTTATCCAAGCCCCTTTTGAAATGTATTATCAGTGTACAAAATTATGAAGGACATAGATGGGATAGATAGGAAGGAACATTTTCCCTTAGTAGAGGGGTCAATAACCAGGGGGCATAGATTTCAGGTCAGGGGCAGGAAATCTACAGGGGATTTGAGGATAAACCTTTTCACCCAGAGGGTGGTGGGAATCTGGCTCGCTGCCTGAAAGGGTGATAGGGACGGGAACCCACACAACATTTAAGAAGCATTTAGATGAGTACTTGAAACGCCATAGCATACAAGGCTACGGACCAAGCGCTGGAAAATGGGATTGGAATTGATAGGTGCTTGGTGGCTAGCACAGAGATGATGGGCTGAATGGTTGTGGTGTGGGGGCATAGCCCAGTAGTAGAACATTTGATCAAGAGATCACTGGTTCCAATCCAGGTACCTCCTTCCTCATTTCCTGATGCTTTGTTAAGGCCCTCTTTTTTAGGGGTTCCGAACACTCCTTTTAGAAATCAATCATCAGTCTGTCTTTACTGGGGGGACTGGTATTTAAATCACTGAGGTGTTACTACCACAAACACACTGCCTGAGAGGAGGGTGAATGCAGGCTTTATTATGATTTTCAAAAGGGAATATGATAAATCCTCAAAAGGGAAAAGGGGCGCAGGGTTTGGGGAAAAGAGCTGGAAAATGAAAATCATTGGATGGCACTTTCAAAGAGCCAGTCTTGCAAGATGGGATGATTGGCAACCTTCTGAGTGGCATCATTCAAAACTTCAACAAACACTGATTGGTAAACATTATCTGATTTTTCTTTTGGTTCCGATCAAACTCCAAGCTGCAGTTATAATCCAAATATCCATATCCAAGAAATTGTTATTTGACTTTATTCTTGGTAAATTAGGGTTGGGTAGCAGTCGTGTTGATCGATCTGCTTGGCCAACGTATTAACTGCAAGTATTTACAGGCATGGGTGTATCATGCGGCAACAGAGCATTTGACCTCAGCTGGTTGCATCCCTTCCTGGATTTCAGGTGTCATGAGGGAGATGTTTCTAATTCAGTGTTACTTTAAAAATAAATTTTACTCTATTCCTAAAGTTACAAAGCCAATGCACAAAGTGGATCGGGTGCAGCTGAATCCATCTCCTTGCTTGTTCCAAAATCCAAATTCAAATTGAATCCAATTCATGGTCCCCCACAAGAGAGACAAACAAGATCCAAGCTGACAAGATAAGGCATTGCACCCCATCTTGGGCTTGATCTGGTGCTTGATCTTAGCCAAAAGGTCAGTGTAATGTGATTGTGATCAGCTTGTGCTGTTGAAGCTTGTTGAGAAGACTTTCCATGCTGTGCTGTGCATTGCATCTCGACACAACTCTGTCACCACTCATGCAGCATTCTGATTACCGATAGTTATTAGACTTCCAATGTAACTGAAATGGAATCCTGGAATGTTTAGCTGCCAACCCTGTCCCTCTTTCAACTAAGTGTCTGTAATAGCAACAGCATCATAGTTCCAATGATCCAAGCTCTAAGTTCGTCTGTCTTACCTGTTATACTCCTCGCGTTGAAACAAATGCACTTCAGACCACCAGTCCCGCTGTGTTCAGCAACTATTCCCTGCCTGCTCTTCCTCTTAATCTTACTGGCCTTAGTCTGTCACTCTCCCTCAGATATTTCTCCTTCCGACCTACTGCTGGTTCCCACCCCCATGTCATTCTAGATTAAACTTCCTTAATGACTCTAGCAAATCTATCTGCCAGGATATTGGTGCCCCTCCAGTTTAACTGTACAGATCCCAGCTGGCACAGATCCCATCACAGCATGGTGGCACAGTGATTCGCACTGCTACCTCACTGTGCCAGGGACCCGGGTTCGATTGGTAAATTGCCCCTGAGTGTCAGGGAGACTAGCCAGGGCAAATGCATGGGGTAACAGGGATAGGGCCTGGGTAGGATTGTGGTGGGTGCAGACTCGATGGGACGAATGGTCTGCACTGTAAGATTCTATGATCTGTCCCAGAAGAGATCCCAAAGATCAAAATACCTGAACCCCATCTCCTACACC